>NC_091636.1:6647989-7272989 GCF_027580195.1 Bos mutus
CTAAAGACCAAAGTGCAGTTCCTTAGCTAGACCAAGAAGGAAAATCATCAGAGAGACAGAGACTTCATGACTAATCGCCTTTCCTCATTTACTCACAACCCTTCCCTGAAAAGGGAAGAAGGAGAAGAAAAGGGAAGAAGGGGAACAGGAGATAGTGCAAGAGGAAGAAAATCAAAAAATAGTGTTTGACTCTCAGAAAATTCTAGCAGCTTCAGATCATGGAATTTTCCCCCCAAGTCTCAAGTCAACCCTTCCCTCTTCCCTCTTCTACCTGCCAATGCAGGAAACTCAGGTTCAATCCCTGGGTGGGGAAGATCCCCTGGAGGAGGAAATGGCAACCCAATCCAATATTCTTGTCTGGAAATCCAGACAAGAAGAGGCAGGCTGGCTACAGTCCATAGGATTGCAGACTTTACTTAGTGACTAAACAACATTTATGCCATATCGCTCAAATGCTACAAGGGTCTTGGTTTTAGGCTTAGAAAATATGATGATGGTGCAGAGGCTCAGAGCTATCAGAGCAGGAGAATGCACGGAAGAAAAGTAAGTCGGAAGAAAGAAAAAGGGAGAGGAAAGGAAATCAAAAAAAGGATTTTGGGCGTCAAAAAATCCTGTAGACTTTAGAGTCGAACCAAAGTACAAGGGTCCACTAGAGTCACCGCCTCTAAAACCAACAGCCAACAAAATCCATTTGCAAAAGTCAAGTAAAACAAAAACAATTTTTGTTTTCCCACAAATTTCCCACACAGTTTAGACTTGGGTTCCTGCCAGAAGATCCACTCTGTCCACCTTCTATGTAGTGTTCATTTCACATCCATGCAAGTAGGGAGATGGTACTGACTAGGAAAGGGCTCAGATCTGGCACCTCAGTTGAGGGATCCCATCTCAGCCCACCCTCCCAGTGCCCGGCCTGACCCTTCCTCTTGCCTGACTCAATTATTTGGAGAGGGTTGTGGGGAGTAGACGGGTTGTGACGGACTTCAGTAGTCCAGACAATTTCAGCCTTTGTTAACCTCCAGGCTGGATGTTTGGGTCTCTCTCCTTCCGGAAGAAAAGCAGTGGGGCCTTTGCCATTCACTCACCACTAGGGGACAGCAGCAAGCCAGGCTCTACCGTGGTTGAGGCGTCAATATTGCGATTTGCCCCTGCTGCTGCTGCTGCTGCTGCTAAATCGCTTCAGTCGTGGCCGACTCTGTGCGACCCCATAAACGGCAGCCCACCAGGCTCCCCTGTCCCTGGGATTCTCCAGGCAAGAATTCTGGAGTGGGTTGCCATTTCCTTCTCCAATGCATGAAAGTGAAAAGTGAAAGTGAAGTCGCTCAGTCGAGTCCGACTCTTAGCGACCCCGTGGACTGCAGCCTACCACCCCTGACACAAACCCAAACGCTGAGGTTCAGGGGCAAACCTAGAACTTGCAATGGCCTAAAGCTACACGCTCAATCCTGAGACGATTAACCAATTAACCAAATTCAGCCACCAGGGAAGTGGTGTCGCTTTCTCAAAAAGTGAAAGTGAAAACATTTTGTCTCTCCCCCACAACCTTTATTGATATATAATAAACATATCTTGTAAGTTAAGGTATACAATGTGTTGATTTAATATATACTGTGAAATAATTGCTATGGGAACATTAGTTAATACCTGCATCACATTGCATAATTACCATTTCTTTTCCTGATGACAGCATTTAAGATCTACTCTTCCGGCACCTCTTAAGTTCACAGTGTGCCCTTTGACCTCTCTTCTTTTCCCCCACATCCCAGCCCTGGCAACTATCATTCTACTCTCTGTTTCAATGAATTCAGCTTTTCTGAAGGTCTGCCCATGTTGTTGCAAATGGCAGGATTTCTTTCTTTCTCACGGCTGAGTAGTATTCCACTGAGTATATATACGCGGAGTTAGTGGTAAAGAATCTGCCTGCCAATGCAAGAGATGTAAGACACATGGGTTTGATCCCTGGGTTGGGAAGATCGCCTGGAGGAGGGCATGCAACCCACGCCAGTATTCTTGCCTAGAGAATCCCATGGACAGGGGAGCTTGGCAGGATACGGTCCATAGGGTCACAAAGAGTCGGCCATGACTGAAGCAACTCAGCACAGGCATGCACGCACCTCGTCTTCTTTGTCCATTCATCTGTTGACTGACACAAGGGTTGTTTCCATATCTTGTCTGTTATGAATAATGCTGCAATGAACATGGGAGTGCAGATATCTCATCAGGATCCTGATTTTGTTTCCTTTGGATATACATACCCAGAAAGGGGATGAGTGGATCATGTAGTCATTCCATTTTTAGCTTTTTGAGGAACCTCCAGTAAATACTACTTTCCCTAGTGACTGCAACAAGTTACCTTCCCATCAGCAGTGCACATCCACCTCCTCACAAATGCTTGTTACCTCTTGTCTTTTTGGTGACAGCCATTCCAACAGGTGTAAAGTTCTATCCCATTGTGGTTGGGTTTAGAGTTCCCTTGTGATTAGTGATGTTGGTATCTTTTCTTGTACCTGTTGGTCATTTGTATGTCTTCTTTAGGAAAGTATATCTGTTCAGTTCCTCTATTTCTTAATTAGATTTTGTTACTACTATGAGTTCTTTATGTATTTTGATATGAGCCCTCATATATCTTTTATAAGATATATGATTTGCAAATATTTTCTCACATTCTATAGGTTACCTTTCCATTTGGGTGATTGTTTCCTTTGCAATACAGAGGCATTATTTTTTATATAATCCCACTTACTAACTTTTGCTTTTGTTGCTTGGGTTTTTTGTGTCATATGCCAAAATATCATTGGCAAGACCAGTGTTAAGGAGATTTCCCCTATGATACCTCGACAAGTTTTAAGGTTTCAGGTTTTCTGTTTAAGTCTTTATGAACAATTTATTTGTTTTTGGCTATGCTGGGTCTTTGTTGCTGCATGTGGGCTTTTTCTAGCAGCAGCGAGGGAGGGCTACTGCTCACTTCTACCGTTTACTGCTCCATTCTTATTTTAGCCACTTCTCTTGTGGCAGAGCACAGGCTCTAGGCACACGGACCTCAGGAGTTGCAGCATGTGAGCCTTAGTTGTCCCACAGCCTCAGGGATCCTCCGGGACCAGGAATCAAGTGGCGTTTTAAGAGTGCTGTAAGTAAGATAAGGATCCAATTTCACTTTTCGTGAATGTGGTTATCTATTTTCCGTAACATCATTTATTGAAGAGACCATCCTTTCCTCACTAAGTATTTTTGGATCTCTTGTCACGTATTAGCTGACTGTGCATGTTTGAGTTTATTTCTGGGCTATCAATTCTGTTCCACTGGTCTTCTTTTATGCCAATACCATATTGCTCTGATTACTGAATCTTTGTAGTACAATGTGATGCCACCAGCTTTGTTCTTCTCTTTCAGGATTGCTTTACTATATGGGTCTTTTTTGATTCCATACAAATTTTGGGATTTTTAGGACTTTTTCCTACTTCTGTGAAAAAGGTCAATGAGGTTTTGTTAGGGGTTGCACTTAATATATAGAAGGCTTTGTATAGAATGAACATTTTAACTATATTAATTCTTCTGATCCATGAACACTAGCTATTCTTCCATTTATTTGTGTCTTCTTTGATTTCTTTTATCAGTATCTTATAATTTTCTATATACAGATCTTTTGCAACCATAGTTAAATTTATTCCTAAATGTTTTATTGTTTTTGGTGCTATGGTTAATGGGATTATTTCCTTTATTTCTTTTTCAGGTCATTTGTTGTTACTGTATAAAAACACAACTGATTTCAGTATGTTGAATTTTTAATCCTGCAACTTCACTGAATTTGTAGATTAGTTCTAACAATTTTTTGGTGGAGCCTTTAGGATTGTATGTATAAGATCATACCATCTGCAGACAAAGAAAGTTTCCTTCTAACTTTCCTGTTTGGATATTTATTGCTGTTTTTGTTTTGTTTCTTTCTTTCTTTGTTCTGCCTGATTTCTGTGGCTAGGACTCCCAGCACTATGTTTATAAGAGTGGTGAAAGTTGGCATCTTGTTTTGTTCCTAATCTTACAGAGAAAGCTTTCAACCTCCCACCACTGAGTATGATATTAGCATGGCTTGTCATATATGACCTTTATTATGTTGATGTATTTTCCTTCTATGGGCTCCCTAGATGGTGCTAGTGGTAAAGAATTCACCTACCAATGCAGGAGATATAATAATTCGATCCCTGGGTTGAGCAGATCCCCTGGAGGAGGGCACAGCAATCCACTCCAGTATTCTTGCCTGAAGAATCCCATGGACAGAGGAGCCTGGTGGGCTATAGTCCATAGGTATGCAAAGAGTCGGACATGACTGAAGCAACTTAGAACACACGCATTTCCTTCTATACTAAATTAGCTGAGAGTTTTTGTCATAAAAAGATTTTGGGCTTTGTCAAATTATTATATGAACCTATTAAATTATTTAATAATTTTTACCTTATTTTCTATTAATGTGGTGTGTCACATGTTTTGAATTGCATATCTTGAAACATCCTTATACACCAGGGATAAAACCTGTTTGATCATGGTGTAGGATCCTTTTCATGTACTGCTGAATTCAGTTTGTTAGAATTTTGTTGAGAATTTTTGCACTTGAATTCCTCAGAGACATTGGCCTGTGGTTTTCTTTTTTTTACAGTGTCCTTATCTTGCTTTGGTATCAGGGTAAAACTGACTTCATAAAATGATTCTATGAGTGTTCCCTTCTCTTCATTTTTTGGGGGGAAGAGTTATGTAGGATTTGTGTTAATCATTCTTTAAATGATTGGTAGAATTCACCAGCAAAATCATCTGGTCCTTGGTTTTTCTTTTTAGGCAGGTCTTGGATTACTGGTTTAATCATACTCATTATCAGTCTGTTCAGATTTTCTATTTTTTCATGATTCATTCTTGGTAGGTTGTCTGTTTCTAGGAATTTTCCAGTTCTTCTAGGATATCCAGTTTGTTGGTGTTCATAGTAATTTCCTATGAATCTTTGTATTTGTGAGGTATCAGTTGTAAGGTCTCCTCTTTAATTTCTGACTTTTTATTTCTTTTGTCTCTTTTTTTCTTAGTCTAGTTAAAAGTTTGTCAATTTTCTCTATCTTTAATAAAAACAGTTCCTAGTTTCCATGATCTTTTCTATTTTCTATTGTTTTTCTGGTCTCTCTGTCATTCTTTCCGCTCTGTTCTTTATTTCCTTTTGTTGCTAACTTTGGGCTTAGTTTGTTCTTTTTCTAGCTCCTTAAGTTGTAAAATTAGATTGCTTATTTGAGATCTTTCTTTTTTCTTAATGAAGGCATTTATCACTATAAACTTTCCTCTTTGAACTGCTTCTGCTGTATCCATATGTTTTGGTATGTTGTTTTTACATTTTTGTTTGTTTTAAGATATTTTTACTTCTCTGCTTTATTGACTATGCCAAAGCCTTTGACTGTGTGGATCACAATAAACTGTGGGAAATTCTGAAAGAGATGGGAATACCAGACCACCTGACCTGCCTCTTGAGAAATCTGTATGCAGGTCAGGAAGCAACAGTTAGAACTGGACATGGAACAACAGACTGGTTCCAAATAGGAAAAGGAGTACATCAAGGCTGTATATTGTCACCCTGTTTATTTAACTTATATGCAGAGTACATCATGAGAAACGCTGGGCTGGAAGAAACGCTGGGCTGGAAGAAACACAAGCTGGAATCAAGATTGCCGGGAGAAATATCAATAACCTCAGATATGCAGATGACACCACCCTTATGGCAGAAAGTGAAGAGGAACTAAAAAGCCTCTTGATGAAAGTGAAAGAGGAGAGTGAAAAAGTTGGCTTAAAGCTCAACATTCACAAAACGAAGATCATGGCATCCAGTCCCATCACTTCATGGGAAATAGATGGGGAAACAGTGGAAACAGTGTCAGACTTTATTTTTGGGGGCTCTAAAATCACTGCAGATGGTGATTGCAGCCATGAAATTAAAAGACGCTTACTCCTTGGAAGGAAAGTTATGTCCAACCTAGATAGCATATTCAAAAGCAGAGACATTACTTTGCCAACAAAGGTCCGGTTAGTCAAGGCTATGGTTTTTCCAGTGGTCATGTATGGATGTGAGAGTTGGACTGTGAAGAAGGCTGAGTGCTGAAGAATTGATATTTTTGAACTGTGGTGTTGGAGAAGACTCTTGAGAGTCCCTTGGACTGCAAGGAGATCCAACCAGTCCATTCTGAAGGAGATCAGCCCTGGGATTTCTTTGGAAGGAATGATGCTAAAGCTGAAATTCCAGTGCTTTGGCCACCTCACACAAAGAGTTGACTCATTGGAAAAGACTCTGATGCTGGGAGGGATTGGGGGCAGAAGGAGAAGGGGATGACAGAGGATGAGATGGCTGGATGGCATCACTGACTCGATGGACGTGAGTCTGAGTGAACTCCGGGAGTTGGTGATGGACAGGGAGGCCTGGCATGCTGCGATTCATGGGGTTGCAAAGAGCTGGACACTACTGAGCGACTGAACTGAACTAAACTGAACTTCTCTTTTGATTTCTTCTTTGATCACTAGTTCTTCTGTAGTATGTTGCTTAATTTCCACATATTTGTTATTTTTCCAGTTGGCATACTGTTATTCATTTCTAGTTTTATACTATTGTGATATTGAAGTACTTGGTATAATGTCAATCTTCTTATATTTGTTAACACTTGTTCTATGACCTATGATATAAGCTGTCCTGGAGAATGTCCCAGGTAGAAGATGTGTTGGTTGGAGTCTTCTGTATATGTCTGTGAGCCTCACTTAGGGTAAAGTATAGTTCAAGTCTAATGTCTCTTTGCTGATTTTCTCTCTGGAGGATCCCTCTATTGTTGAAAGTGGGATATTGAAGTCTTCTACTATTACTGAATTGCTGTCCATTTCTCCCTTCAGATCTGTTAGTATTTGAATAATATATGTTTAGGTAGGTATGTGTTGATTGTTACATTTTCTTCATGAATTCATACTTTTACGGTTACATAACCATTTTTGTCTTTAGTCATTACTTTTGGCTTAAATGGGCTATTTTGTCTGATACAAGTATAGCTCACCTTGCTCTCTTTTGGTTTCCATTTGTATCAAATATATTTCTCCATTCTTCATTTTGAGCTTATATGTGTTATTTAATCTGAAGTGAGCCTGTTATAAGCAGCATACAGTTGGTTCTTTTTCTTTCCCATCCAGCCACTATGACTTTTGGCTGGAGAATTTAATCTATTTCCAAATAGAGGATTATTAATAGGTTAGAACTTATTAATGCAATCTTATTCATTGTTTTATGGCTGTTTTGAAGTTCCCTCATTCCTTTCTTCCTCTCTTGTTACCTTCCTTTGTGGACTGGTGATTTTTTTTGTACTTGTATGCTTTGATCTGCTTCTCTTTATCTTTTGTGAATCTACCATAGGTTTTTGCTTTGTGGCTACCAAGAGGCTTAACATAAAACATCTTATAGACAGAACAGTCTTTTATGATTATAGCCACATAACTGATTGCATGCATAAAGTACCTGTTTACCACCCTTTTAATGTTTTTAACAATTTAGCTCTTTTTATACTGTGTATTCATACACATTATTGTAGCTATAGTTATTTTTTAACACTCTTATCCTTTAAACTTTATTCTAGAGTTAAGTGGTTAACACACCACCAAATTACAGTGTGAGAGCATTCTGAAATTGACTAGATACTAACTTTACCCAGTGTGTTGTGTGCTCTCAGGTTTTCATGCTCCTCCTAGATTTTTCATGTTCTTTGAAGTTACATCATTGACTTCTCATTTGAAACAGCAATCACCTCCACCAGGCTTTACTCTGTGAAGATAAATGTCTTTCCTCAGCCCCCCGAGAGATTCGGAGGCTCTCTCGGCAGGCTATGGACACACCTACTCCATTCTTGTTCCCTCTGTGGTTGAATTCTCCAGTTCATATGCCTTCTCTGGCTTCTTAAGAGATGGGAATACCAGACCACCTGACCTGCCTCCTAAGAAATCTGTATGCATGTCAAGAAGCAACAGTTAGAACCAGACATGGAACAATGGACTGGTTCCAAATTGGGAAAGGAGTACATCAAGGCTGTATATTGTCACCCTGCATATTTAACTTGTATGCAGAGTACATCATGCAAAATGCCAGGCTGGATGAAGCACAGGTTGGAATCAAGATTGCTGGGATAAATATCAATAACCTCAGATATGCAGATGACACACTATCTTTATGGCAGAAAGCAAAGAAGAGCTAAAGGGCCTCTTGATGAAAGTGAAAGAGGGGAGTGAAAAGGTTGGCTTAAAATTCAACATTCAGAAAACTAAGATCATGGCATCTGGTCCCATCACTTAATGGCAAGTAGATGGGGAAACAATGGAAACAGTGACAGACTTTATTTTGGGGGGCTCCAAAATCACTGCAGATGGTGACAGCAACCATGAAATTAAAAGACTCTCCTTGCAAGAAAAGCTATGACCAACCTAGACAGCGTATTAAGAAGCAGAGACATTACTTTGCCAACAAACATCTGTCTTGTCAAAGCTATGGTTTTTCCAGTAGTCATGTATGGATGTGAGAGTCGGACCGTAAAGAAAGCTGAGCGCCGAAGAATTGATGCTTTTGAACTGTGGCGTTGGAGAAGACTCTTGACAGTCCCTTGCACTGCAAGGAGATCCAATCAGTCTATCCTAAAGGAGATCAGTCCTGAATAGTCTTTGAAAGAACTGATGCTGAAGCTGAAACTGCCATATTTTGGCCACTTGATGCGAAGAACTGACTAATTGGAAAAGACCCTGATGCTGGGAAAGATTGAAGGCAGGAGGAGAAGGGGACGACGGAGGTTAAGATGGTTGGATGACATCACCGACTCAATGAATTTGAGCAAGCTCCTGGAGTTAGTGATGGATAGGAAAGCCTGGCGTGCTGCAGTCCATGGGGTCGCAAAGAGTCGGACATGACTGAGTGTCCGAAATGAACTGAACTGGATTCTGCAATGAACCTGGCCTAGGGCTGACTGTCTCTCTTTCCCAAAGGTGGCGCTCAAGCTCAAGTTTGGACACATACGGGCAAGCCAAGCTGGGCAGGCTTTCCGTGCATGCTCACTTGTCATCTGCCAAAGCGCCTTCCTTCTGCTACAGCAGGAGAGGGCGTTTTCGTCAGTATCTCAGAGCTGGAGAGGCTGTGTTCACTCACATGCTCTCATTCCTTCAAAAAGAGCGTAGACCAAGAAGACCTCTCTTGGCCTTACTGTGCTACTTTGGGGGATGGGAGATGCAAGTAAAGTCAAGCTGTATTCGTACCCCCTTTGAAACATCTAAACTCATATGTGTACACACACACACACACACACACACACACACATATTTTCCCCATCCAGTAACATGCTAGAACCTCACTGGAAACTTGGACTTCCACAAAAGTCTCTTGTCATCCATTGGTAGTTTTCTAAGACAGTGCTTTCCAAGGCTCCTGGGCCGCAGCCAAGAGAAGCTGGAGCTAGATCACAGATCACTGGAGGATCCGTGGCCAGAATCAAGGTCTAAATGTGTATTACCTGATGCACAGTTGGAAAGCCTTCTCCTGAGCCCCTTGGCATATGGTGCTGTATCCCACAGCTCCCACAAAGACACCTTTGTTTGTAAACAGATGCCAAGCTAATGATGTTGATGGGGCAGACAAAAACAAGAAACATCTTATTCTACCATGATTGTGATGCCAATTTCTGGAAATTCCTCTGTACCAGTCTTCCTATCAATGTCTGCTGGGAGAAGTGAAAGGAAAGAATAGAAGGCAAGTCTTTGTAAAGTTGAGCATAAAAAGAAAATCAAGAGCCAGTTAAGACTTTGTAGTATGACCACTGCTGACCATTTTAGCCACAGGTGGTCTAAAGGAAGGGATGAATATTATATGTAATCCAGAAAGAATAATAAATGGAATTTTGACATATTTATTCTTCATTTTATTTTTTACATTATAAAGATTAATTCAAAAATATTTATTAAGGGCTTCCTGGTAGTTCAGTGGTTAAAAATCTGCCTGCCATTGCAGGGGGACCAAGGGCTTGATCCTTGGTCCAGGAAGATTCCACATGTCTCGGGACAGCTAAGCCCATGTGTCACAACTACTGAGCCCACATGCCTAGGACCTGTGCTCTGCATCAACAGAAGCCACCGCAATGAGAAGCCTAAGCACTGCAATGAAGAGTAGCCCCTGCTTGCCGCAGCTAGAGAAAGGCCATGCACAGCAACGAGGACCTAGCATAGCCAAAACTAAATAAATTAATTAAAACTATGTATTATACATCTACTATATACAAAGCACTGTTCTGGGCACTTCAAATACATAAGGGAACAAAAAAATGCATCTGTCTTCATGGAACTTACATTTGATAGTAGCACATGCTTGGTGTAAAACATTCAGTTCAGTTCAGTTCAGTTCAGTCGCTCAGTAGTGTCCAACTCTTTGTGACCCCATGAATCACAGCACGCCAGGCCTCCCTGTCCATCACCAACTCCCGGAGTTCACTCAGACTCACGTCCATCGAGTCAGTGATGCCATCCAGCCATCTCATCCTCTGTCGTCCCCTTCTCCTCCTGTGCCCAATCCCTCCCAGCATCAGAGTCTTTTCCAATGAGTCAACTCTTCACATGAGGTGGCCAAAGTACTGGTGTTTCAGCTTCAGCATCATTCCTTCCAAAGAAACCCCAGGGCTGATCTCCTTCAGAATGGACTGGTTGGATCTCCTTGCAGCCCAAGGGACTCTCAAGAGTCTTCTCCAACACCACAGTTCAAAAATATCAATTCTTCAGCACTCAGCCTTCTTCACAGTCCAACTCTCACATCCATACATGACCAGAGGAAAAGCCATAGCCTTGACTAGACGGACCTTTGTTGGCAAAGTAATGTCTCTGCTTTTGAATATGCTGTTTAGGTTGGTCATAACTTTCCTTCCAAGGAGTAAGCATCTTTTAATTTCATGGCTGCAGTCACCATCTGCAGTGATTTTGGAGCCCAAAAAAAATAAAGTCTGACACTGTTTCCCCATCTATTTCCCATGAAGTGATGGGACCAGATGCCATGATCTTCGTTTTGTGAATGTTGAGCTTTAAGCCAACTTTTTCACTCTCCACTTTCACTTTCATCAACAGGCTTTTTAGTTCCTCTTCACTTTCTGCCATAAGGGTGGTGTCATCTGCATATCTGAGGCTACTGATATTTCTCCTGGCAATCTTGATTCCAGCTTGTGTTTCTTCCAGCCCAGCGTTTCTCATGATGTACTCTGCATATAAGTTAAATAAACAGGGTGACAATATACAGCCTTGATGTACTCCTTTTCCTATTTGGAACCAGTCTGTTGTTCCATGTCCAGTTCTAACTGTTGCTTCCTGACCTGCATACAGATTTCTCAAGAGGCGGGTCAGGTGGTCTGGTATTCCCATCTCTTTCAGAATTTCCCACAGTTTATTGTGATCCACACAGTCAAAGGCTTTGGCATAGTCAATAAAGCAGAAATAGATGTTTTTCTGGAACTCTCTTGCTTTTTCCATGATCCAGAGGATGTTGGCAATTTGATCTCTGGTTCCTCTGCCTTTTCTAAAACCAGCTTGAACATCAGGAAGTTCACGGTTCACATATTGCTGAAGCCAGGCTTGGAGAATTTTGAGCATTACTTTACTAGCATGTGAGATGAGTGCAATTGTGCAGTAGTTTGAGCATTCTTTGGCATTGCCTTTCTTTGGGATTGGAATGAAAACTGACCTTTTCCAGTCTTGTGGCCACTGCTGAGTTTTCCAAATTTGCTGGCGTATTGAGTGTAGCATTTTCACAATATCATCTTTCAGGATTTGAAATAGCTCCACTGGAATTCCATCACCTCCACTAGCTTTGTTCGTAGTGATGCTTTCTAAGGCCCACTTGACTTCACATTCCAGGATGTCTGGTTCTAGGTCAGTGATCACACCATCGTGATTATCTGGGTCGTGAAGATCTTTTTTGTACAGTTCTTCTGTGTATTCTTGCCACCTCTTCTTGATATCTTCTGCTTCTGTTAGGTCCATACCATTTCTGTCCTTTATCGAGCCCATCTTTGCATGAAATGTCCCCTTGGTATCTCTAATTTTCTTGAAGAGATCTCTAGTCTTTCCCATTCTGTTGTTTTCCTCTATTTCTTTGCATTGATCGCTGAGGAAGGCTTTCTTATCTCTTCTTGCTATTCTTTGGAACTCTGCATTCAGATGCTTATTTCTTTCCTTTTCTCCTTTGCTTTTTGCTTCTCTTCTTTTCACAGCTATTTGTAATGCCTCCAGACAGCCATTTTGCTTTTTTGCATTTCTTTTCCATGGGGATGGTCTTGATCCCTGTCTCCTGTACAATGTCACGAACCTCATTCCATAGTTCATCAGGCACTCTGTCTCTCAGATCTAGGCCCTTAAATCTATTTCTCACTTCCACTGTATAATCATAAGGGATTTGATTTACATCATAGCTGAATGGTCTAGTGGTTTTCCCTACTTTCTTCAATTTAAGTCTGAATTTGGTAATAAGGAGTTCATGATCTGAGCCACAGTCAGCTCCTGGTCTTGTTTTTGTTGACTGTATAGAGCTTCTCCATCTTTGGCTGCAGAGAACATAATCAATCTGATTTTGGTGTTGACCATCTGGTGATGTCCATGTGTAGAGTCTTCTCTTGTGTTGTTGGAAGAGGGTGTTTGCTATGACCACTACATTTTCTTGGAAAAACTCTATTAGTCTTTGCCCTGCTTCATTCTGTATTCCAAGGCCAAATTTGCCTGTTACTCCAGGTGTTTCTTGACTTCCTACTTTTGCATTCCAGTCCCCTATAATGAAAAAGACATCTTTTTTGGGTGCTAGTTCTAAAAGGTCTTGTAGGTCTTCATAGAACCGTTCAACTTCAGCTTCTTCAGCGTTACTGGTTGGGGCATAGACTTGGATTACTGTGGTATTGAATGGTTTGCCTTGGAAACGAACAGAGATCATTCTGTCATTTTTGAGATTGCATCCAAGTACTGCATTTCGGACTCTTTTGTTGACCATGATGGCTACTCCATTTCTTCTGAGGGATTCCTGCCCGCAGTAGTAGATATAATGGTCATCTGAGTTAAATTCACCCATTCCAGTCCATTTTAGTTCGCTGATTCCTAGAATGTCTACATTCACTCTTGCCATCTCTTGTTTGACCATTTCCAATTTGCCTTGATTCATGGACCTGACATTCCAGGTTCCTAGGCAATATTGCTCTTTACAGCATCGGACCTTGCTTCTATCACCAGTCACATCCACAGCTAGGTATTGTTTTCGCTTTGGCTCCATCCTTCATTCTTTCTGGAGTTATTTCTCCACTGATCTCCAGTAGCATATTGGGCCCCTACTGACCTGGGGAGTTCCTCTTTCAGTATCCTATCATTCTGTCTTTTCATACTGTTCATGGGGTTCTCAAGGCAAGAATACTGAAGTGGTTTGCCATTTCCTTCTCCAGTGGACCACATTCTGTCAGATCTCTCCACCATGACCCGCCCATCTTGGGTGTAAAACATTAGAAAATACTAAACCTTGTAAGGAAGAAAAGAAAAAGTGTCTATTACTTTAACAAAAGATAGTGAGTTTTTAACATTTTGATGCATTTTAAGTTCATTTTTTTGCCTTGCCTATTGTTGTTGTTCAGTCGCTGAGTCATGTCCGACTCTTTGCGACCCCATGAACTGCAGCACACCAGGCTTCTCCATCCTCCACTATCTCCCAGAGTTTGCTCAGATTCATGTCCTTTGAGCTGGTGATGCTATCTAACAATCTCATCCTCTGTCACTCCCTTCTCCTTTTGCATCCTGGCTTTCCCAGCATCCAGGTCTTTTCCAGTGAGTCAGCTCTTAGCATCAGGTGGCCAAAGTATTGGAGTTTCCACTTCAGCATCAGTCCTTCCAATGAATATCCAGGGTTGATTTCCTGTAGGATTGACCAGTTTGATCTCCTTGCTGTCCAAGGGACTCTCAAGAGTCTTCTCCAGCACCACAGTTCAAAAGCATCAATTCGACAGCACTCAGCCTTTTCTATGGTCCTACTGTCATATCTGTAAATGACTACTGGAAAAATCATAATTTTGACTATAGGGACATATGTTGGCAAAGTGATGTCTCTGCTTTTTAATACGCTGTCTATGTTTGTCATAGCTTTCCTTCCAAGGAGCAAGCGTCTTTTAATTTCATGGCTGCAGTCACCCTCTGCAGGGATTTTGGAGCCCCAGAAAATAAAATCTGTCACTGCTTCCACTTTCCCCCCTTCTATTTGCATGAAATGATAGGATCAGATGCCACGATCTTAGTTTTTTGAATGTTGAATTTCAAGCCAGTTTTTTCACTTTCCTTTTTCACCCTCAAGAGGCTCTTTAGCCCCTCTTCACTTTCTGCCATTAGAGTGGTATCATCTGCATATCTGAGGTTGTTGATATTTCTCCCTCCATTCTTGATTTCAACTTATGAGTCATTCAGCCCAGCATTTCGCAGCTTTCCTGGTGGTTCAGATGATAAAGAATCTGCCTGCAATGCAGGAGATCTGAGTTCAATCCCTGGGTTGGGAACATCCGCTGGAGAAGAGAATGGCTACCCACTCTAGTATTCTTGCCTGAAAAATCACGGACAGAGGAACCTGGTCGGTTACAGTCCATGGTGTCACAAAGAGTTGGACACAACTAAGGGACAAACACTTTTACTTTCACTCTGCATATAAACTAAACAGAATGACAATATACAGCCTCGTCGGACTCCTTTCCCAATTTTGAACCAGTCAGTAGCTCCGTGTAAGGAACTGCTTCTTTTTGCCCCACATACAGGTTTTGCAAGAGACAGGTAAGGTAGTCTGTTATTTCCACAGTTTGTTGTGATCTACAGTCAAAGGCTTTAGCCTAGTTAATGAAGCAGAAGTCCATGTTTTTCTGTAATTCCCTTGCTTTCTTTATGATCCAGCGAATGTTTGATCTCTGATCCTCTGTCTTTTCTAAACCCAGCTTGTACATCTGGAAGTTCTCCATTCACATACTACTGAAGCCTAGCATCAAGTATTTTGAGCATTTCCTTACTAGCATGTGAAATGAGCGCAATTGTACAATAGCTTGAACATTCTTTGGCATTGCCCTTCTTTGGGACTGAAAGCCGCTTCCCCATGACAAGGCTGTGATCCATGAAGGGGATGCCTACATTCACACATATATATAGTTTTAAAATTTGGGATTTTATTGTACCCTTGACTTACATAATATTATATCCTTTGTAATACATAATACAAATATCCTTTGTAAAAGGATATGAAACTGTCAATGCCTCTTCATAAAAGTTGCCAAATGGCTTTCTGGGAGTTTTGTTAATCAATGATCTGAGTTGTTAGGGGCTTAATATAAACAGAACTTGGTAATACATTGATTAGATGTATGTGTGTATGAAAGAGAGAGAAAAGTGGGAGAGAAAAGAAAAAGGGATGCTTCTCAGATTTATGACTTGTTCTACTAATGGGCAGATGTGGAGATCAATAAACAAGAATAGAATTCAGTAAAAGGAATAAATTTCATATGCAAAAAACATGGTTTTGAGGTACCCCTTGGGCATCCCAACAGAACCACCAGCCTAGAACTGAACATTAATGTCTGAGCTGGAGATTTGGGTCTGGATTTTATATTAAGCAAGATGAAGAGTGAGATCACCTAGCTAGAGTGTGTAGAATAAGAGGAAGATAAAAGCTGAGTTTCAGCGAATTTGCACTGTCCCAGAGACTTGGCCTTGGACTCTCCAGTCTGGGGGAGCCTGGGATGGGTGGGATATTTCTAGGGCAATCTAGAGTTTCCATCTACTCTGACATTCACTTAAGATGGCTCTGGAGTTCCCTGATTGAGTTATCCATTGGGTTTATCCCTAATCAATTGGCTTATGGGGTCAAAATTGAGGTATAGATTTTGTTTATTTCCTCCATTTTCCCTCTACATGCTCATACATTCTTTGAATTTAGCTTAGATTTTTTCCAGTTAAGATTTTTTAATCATGGTAGGAAAGTATAAGGGAAAATTATGCACTGCAAATCTAGAAATGTTATTGCATTATTGCAAAATTATGCGTAAAATGGAATTTTGGGAGTCCTAACAGTGGAATGTGAAATTCATATTTTGGTACCCAAACTTTTAGAAGTCAAAATGAGTCAGTTTAAAGAAAGAGTTAAGTTTAAAAACAAATTTAATTATTTTTTATGGCTAACATTCCATTGTATATATGTGCCACATCTTCTTTAACCATTCTTCCTTTGATGGGCATTTAGGTTGCTTCCATGTCCTGGCTATTGTAAATAGTGCTGCAATGAACATTGGGGTGCATGTATCTTTTTGAATTATGATTTTTCTCTAGATATATGCCCAGGAGTGGAATTGCTGGATCATGTGGTAGCTCTGTTTTTCTTTTTTTAAAAAATTAATTTATTTGTTTTAATTGGAGGCTAATTACTTTACAATATTGTAGTGGTTTTTGCCATACATTGACATGAATCAGCCATGGGTGTACACGTGTCCCCATCCTGAATCCCTTCCCGCCTCCCTCCCCATCCCATCCCTCAGGGTTGTCCCAGTGCACTGGCTTTGAGTGCCCTGTTTCATGCATTGAACTTGGACTGGCAATCTATTTCACATATGGTAATATACATGTTTCAATGTTATTCTCTCAAATCATCCCCCACAGAGTCCAAAAGTCTGTTCTTTATATCTGTGACTCTTTTGCTGTCTTGCATATAGGGTCATTGTTACCATCTTTCTAAATTCCATATATATGTGTTAATATACTGTACTGGTGTTTTTCTTTCTCACTTACTTCACTCTGTATAATAGGCTCCAGTTTCACCCACCTCTTTAGAACTGGTTCAAATGCATTCTATTTAATAGCTGAGTAATATTCCATCATGTATCTATTTGCTTTTTAAAGAACTTCCACACTGTTCTCCATAGTGGCTTCATAGGGAATTTACATTCCTCCATAGGGAATTTACACTCTCATCAACAGTGTAGGAAAGTATTCTATTCTACACACACTTCCCACCATTTATTGTTTATAGATTTTTTGATGATGGCCATTTTGACCAATGTGAGGTAATAAATCATTGTAGTTTTTAAAACTCTTTATTGAACTTGTTATAATATTTTTTGCTTTATATATATATATATATATATTTTTTTTTTTTTTTTTTTTGGACCTTGAAGCATAGGGATCCTAGCTCCCCAGCCAGGGATTGAACCCATACCCCCTGCATTGTAAGGCAAACTGTTATCCACTGGACCACACGAATCCAGTGTGGTCAATCCCCTTCACTGTAGTTTTGATTTGCATGCTGCGATTCATGGGGTCCCAAAGAGTCGGACACAACTGAGCGACTGAACTGAACTGAATGATTAGTAATGTTGAGCATCTTTTCATGTGATTGTTTGCTATTTATATGTCTTCTTTGGAGAAATGTCTACTTAGATCTTGGGCCTATTTTTTTTTATTGATTTTTTTTTTTGAGCTATTTAAGCTGTATATTTTTGGAGATTAATCCTTTATTGTTTGCTTCTTTTGCAAATATTTTATCCTATTCTGAGGGTTCTCTTTTTGTTTTGTTTATGGTTTCCTTTGCTGTGCAAAATCTTTTAAGTTTAAGTTGGTTCTGTATTTTTTTTCATTACTCTAAGAGGTGGATTGAAAAATGTCTTGCTGTGATTTACGTTAAAGACAGTTTTACCTATGTTTTCTTCTAAGAGTTTCATAGAATCCAGCCTTACATTTAGGTCTATAATCCATTTTGAGTTTATTTTTGTGTGTGGTGTTAGGGAGTGTTCTAACTTTATTCATTTATGCAGCTGTCCAATTTTCCCAGCGCTACTTATTTAACAGACTACCTTTTCTCCATTGTATATTCTTGCCTCCTTTGTCATAGATTAGGTGACCATAGGTGCATGGGTTTATCTCTGGTCTCTATCCTGTTTCATTGATCTACATTTCTGTGTGTGTGTGTGTGCCAGTACTATACTGTTTTGATTACTGTAACTTCTTAGTTTAGTCTGAAGTCAGGGAGCCTGATTCCTCCAGATCCATTTTTCTTTCTCAAGATTAGTTTGCCTATTCATGGTCTTTCACATTTCCATACACGTTGCTGCTGCTGCTAAATCGCTTCAGTCGTGTCTGACTCTGTGTGACCCCATAGACAGCAGCCCACCAGGCTCCCCCGTCCCTGGGATTCTCCAGGCAAGAACACTGGAGTGGGTTGCCATTTCCTTCTCCAATGCATGAAAGTGAAAAGTGAAAGTGAAGTTGCTCAGTCGTGTCTGACTCTAGCGACCTCATGGACTGCAGCCTACCAGGCTCCTCTGTCCATGGGATTTTCCAGGCAAGAGTACTGGAGTGGGGTGCCATTGCCTTCTCTGTCCATACACGTTACTCAGACATAAAAAAAGAACAAAATAATGCTATTTGCAGCAACATGGATGCACCTAGCAATTGTCATACCAAGTGAAGTCAGACAGAGAAAGAGAAATATAACATGATATTGCTTATATGTGGACTCTTGAAAAAGGTACAAATGAACTTATCTACAAAACAGAAATAGAGTTGCAGATATAGAAAACAAACTTACGGTTACCAGGGAGTGAGTGGGGAGCAACAAAGTGGGGGGGTGGGGTTGACATGCACACACTACTCTATATGAAATGGCTACCCCAGTGGCTCGATGGCAAAGAATCCACCTGCAATTCAGCAGCCACAGGAGATGCAGGTTCGGTCCCTGGGTTGGAAAGATTCCCTGGAGGAGGGCATGGCAACGCACTCTGAAGAATCCTACAGACAGAGGATCCTGGCAGGCTAGAGTCTATAGGTTCACAAAGAGTGCTAGGCTCCTGGTATGATGATGAATATGACCAAGGCCAATGCAAGAGCTGGAGTCAGAGGAAGCAGGAGGTCCATCCGAATTGAGACTTCATATACTTGAAAGGCCTCAGAGACAGAGCTACAGTGACAAGAATGCAAGATGGTGATTTTACAACTTTAACTTTTTGTCCCTGTTTGGCACTATCAATTATCTTCTTTCTCCTGCCATTTTGGGCGGAAAGCATAACTATATTATATTATACTTTAACTTACAAAAATCAGAAATTTGTTAAATCAACACTTTAAAATAGGCTACCATTTTTGGAAACCTGTTTCAGGATTTCTTGATGCTTTAATATGCCAGAAACCTCCAAAAATGAGAGAGGCTGTGCCCTGTTGATACCTGAGAGCCCACAGAGAAGACATAGTCTCAATCCTCAAAAAACTTCCAACCTAAGGGGAGACAGAGACACATTAACAGGCTATTTCAGTATTAGGTGAACCTGAAGCTTTCTTAAGCACAGCGTGTGCATCTTTCAAAAAAAAAAAAAATAACAAACCAGTGGCCACAACAACAATGGTTTGGTCAGTAACAGATACTAAATGAAATACTTTAGTTCTCAGGGGAAAAATGCTAAAATTTTTCACTCCATTTACTGTTCAGTTTTCAATTAATTCCCATGTCCCATTCTGCTACTCCTATCATTTTATTTCAATAAAAGTTCAAAATGTATTGAAAAAGTTACTTTACCACTTTTCTTCTAGTTGATGTCATCTTATGAAGTGCAATTATCAGTCATGAGTGTTTTGGGGAAAGACAAATTATTTGGGTGGAAGTACCTCCAAATTAAGAGTCTCTATGACCATCCCAGGTCTCCTCCCTACTACAGGTTATAAACAGACTGGTCACACAACACAATCCTCAATGTCTTTCTTTATACCCACTATAATGTTATATATATGTATATGTATATTTTTTGACTGACATCAACTGCTGGACTCTGTTTGACTGATCCTCAGAGGGAAAAAACCAAAATAGGTGTTTAAAAGATTCAGAAGAAATCAGTGAACATATAAGAAAGTGCTGTCTTTATCAATAAAATTAAGCTCTGGGCTCTAAAGCTTACAAAAGGAAGTACCACATGGTGGCGACTGAGGGAGTCTCACAGTAAACCCATGTGCCCTTACTCTAACTCAGAGATTTTCACTTAGACCTAAAAAAAACCTCTCATTTATCACAATCACTATCAGGGTAGCCTGGACATAGGCATTACTTCCCCTTTAATACTGTCTGGCTCAAGGAAGGACAAAATATTACCAGCATAGAGTGTTATGGAATATTTAAAGAAGTCTTTGGTGATAACTTCCTGATGTTCAAGCTGGTTTTAGAAAAGGCAGAGGAACCAGAGATCACAATGCCAACATCCGCTGGATCATGCAAAAAGCAAGAGAGTTCCAGAAAAACATCTATTTCTGCTTTATTGACTATGCCAAAGCCTTTGACTATGTGGATCACAATAAACTGTGGAAAATTCTGAAAGAGATGGGAATACCAGACCACCTGATCTGCCTCTTGAGAAATTTGTATGCAGGTCAGGAGGCAACAGTTAGAACTGGACATGGAACAGACTGGTTCCAAATAGGAAAAGGAGTACATCAAGGCTGTATATTGTCACTCTGCTTATTTAACTTCTATGCAAAGTACATCATGAGAAACGCTGGACTGGAAGAAACACAAGCTGGAATCAAGGTTGCCGGGAGAAATATCAATAACCTCAGATATGCAGATGACACCACCCTTATGGCAGAAAGTGAAGAGGAATTAAAAAGCCTCTTGATGAAAGTGAAAGAGGAGAGTGAAAAAGTTGGCTTAAAGCTCAACATTCAGAAAACAAAGATCATGGCATCTGGTCCCATCACTTCATGGATGTGGACCAGATGGAAACAGTGGAAACAGTGTCAGACTTTATTTTGGGGGGCTCCAAAATCATTGCAGATGGTGATTGCAGCCATGAAATTAAAAGATGCTTACTCCTTGGAAGGAAAGTTATGACCAACCTAGATAGCATATTCAAAAGCAGAGACATTACTTTGCCAACAAAGGTCCGTCTAGTCAAGGCTATGGCTTTTCCTGTGGTCATGTATGGATGTGAGAGTTGGACTGTGAAGAAAGCTGAGTGCTGAAGTATTGATGCTTTTGAACTGTAGTGTTGGAGAAGACTCTTGAGAGTCCCTTGGACTGCAAGGAGATCCAACCAGTCCATTCTGAAGGAGATCAGCCCTGGGATTTCTTTGGAAGGAATGATGCTAAAGCTGAAACTCCAGTACTTTGGCTACCACATGTGAAGAGTTGACTCATTGGAAAAGACTCTGATGCTGGGAGGGATTGGGGGCAAGAGGAGAAGGGGATGACAGAGGATGAGATGGCTGGATGGCATCACTGACTCGATGGACGTGAGTCTCGGTGAACTCTGGGAGTTGGTGATGGACAGGGAGGCCTGGAGTGCTGCGATTCATGGGGTCGAAAAGAGTCGGACACGACTGAGCGACTGATCTGATCTGATCTGATACGTGGTTGGTGAAACATTCCAGAAATGAGCAATGAGAACAAATCCACATACTAACAAAGAAGAGGATTTGATGTGAGTTAAGATCTTAATTCATGGAATCTCATGGACGGAGGAGCCTGGTGGGCTACAGTCCACAGGGTGGCCAAGAGTCAGACAGGACTGAGGACTTCACTTCACTTCTTCAAGAACCTATGTTGTGCGTAGTCACTCAGTCGTTTCTGACTCTTTGTGACCCCATGGACTGTAGCCCGCCTGGCTCCTCTGTCCATGGGATTCTCTAGGCAAGAATACCAGTGGGTTGTTATGCCCTCCTCCAGGGAATCTTCTCAACTCAGGGATCAAACCTAGGTCTCCTGCATTACAGGCGGATTCTTTACAGTCTGAACCACCACAGAAGCCCCAAAATTTACCACAGATACATAATCAGACTGTAGCCCACCAGGCTTCTCTGTCCATGGAATTCTCCAGGCAAGAATACTGCAGTGGGCAGCCAGTCCCTTTTCCAGGAGATCTTACTGCCCCGGGATTGAACCAGGGTCTCCCACATTACAACCAGGTTCCTTACCATCTGAGCCACCAGAAGAACCTATCCCCTAGAAAAAAGAGAACAGGGAGTAGATTATTCCTCAAAGGGCAAGAAGTCAAAGTTTGAATCATCTCTAACACTGGAAATGCTTATCCCAGTTACCAATGTCCCTAGCTGCCTGCCAAATGCAAAAGTAAATCACTTCATGGAGGAAGATAAAGTCATTGTATGCCTCAAATTATTTATAAAAATTTTCACACATAATATCAGCATTCAAGAAAAAATAATTAAGAAATAAGGAAATAAAACAACATGATAAAAAAATCAAGAGAAGCAACAAAGAAATAGAGTTTCCAGACAATGAGATATAGACTGTAAAGTAACCACTCTTAATGTGTACAAGAAAACTAAAGACAAGAGTGAGAAACTTAGAGAATTTGAAATGGTAACAAAAAGGTAAAAATAACTAAAAATAAATAACAACCAAATTAAGAACTCAATAAATTAAAAGATTAGACACACTTGAGCAGACAATCAGTGAGCTGCAAGATCAGAAGAAAATGTCCATGTGAAAGCAAGGAGAAAAGGCAAGAGATGGAAAATACAGAAGAGGTTAAAAAAAGAAAAAAGAAAAAAACATCGAGAATGCAAATAGAAAGTCTAATATATATGTATTTGGAAACTCAAAAGGAGCCAGCAAATAGAACAGAAGGAATATGAAAAATATTATGCCACATCCCTCTGACATTCTGATGCCTGATGAGAAATCTATGGTCATCTGAATTGTTTTTCCCTTAAGGCAATGGCACCCCACTCCAGTACTCTTGCTTGGAAAATCCCATGGACGGAGGAGCCTGTTAGGCTGCAATCCAAGGGGTCGCTAAGAGTCGGACACGACTGAGCGACTTCACTTTCACTTTTCACTTTCATGCATTGGAGACGGAAATGGCAGCCCACTCCAGTGTTCTTGCCTGGAGAATCCCAGGGATGGGGGAACCTGGTGGGCTGCCGTCTATGGGGTCACACAGAGTCGGACACGACTGAAGTGACTTAGCATAGCATATAAGTTTTTACTTCTTTTCTGGCTGCTTTTAAGAATTTGTCTTTAGGCTTCATAAGTTTAATTATGATGTATCTTGATTTTGATTTCTTTTGACTTACCTGATTGGAGTTTGCTCATCATCTTGAATCCGTATGTTTACACCTCTTATCCAGTTTGAGAAGTTTTCAGCCATTAGTTCTTCAAGTATTGATACTTTTTTAGCCTCACTCTTTCTTCTTTCCTTTTGGGTCTCTGCTGACATGAATGTTAAATCTTTTGCTGTAGTCCCCATAGATTGCTAAAGCTCTGTTCTCTCTTTCTTCTTTTTAACTTTTCTTCTTCTCTCTGTTCTTCAAATTGGGTTATTTTTTGATTCTTCCATCTTCCAATTCACTGATTCTTTCCTCTATACTCTTAGTTCTGCTGAACCCATCCATAGAGCTTTCTATTTCAGTTACTGAATTTTCAGTTCTCAAATTTCCATTTGGTTCTTCTTTATATCTTCTATTACTTTGCCGAGGCTTTGTCATTTTCTTCATTTATTTCACCCATGTTCATAATTGCTTCTTGAAACATTTTCATCATGGATAAAATGGTCTACTCATTCTTACATCTCTGTCATTTTTTTGTTGGCACCTATTGATTGAAAATAGTTTGAAATCTATTGGTTCTTGCTTAGTAGAATAAGTGATTTTTTCCCCCTTAGGATGAATAACTTTCTAAATTGAAACTTGGATATTTTACAAGTTATAAGACTCTGCATTTTATTTAAACCTTCTGTTTTGACTGTTTGTTTGTTTGTTTGTTTAATGACACAGCTCCTGCAAAGGAAAAGGGCACCTTATTACTGCTCAATGGAGGTAGAAGTCCAGGTTCCTCACTTGGCCTCCACAACACCCAAGGAGGAGGTTGATCCTTGTCATTACTGGGCAGGAACGGATGTTCTGGCTCCCTCCATGGTCTTTACTGACAAGGCCATGGGGGTGGCCTCTTACTGCTGAATAATGGTGAGAGTCCTGATGCCCCACAAGGTCTCCTGTAACATCACCCCAGGGAAAGAGCTAGGGGGACTTTGTTACTTCTGGGTGTGAATAAAAATCTGGGCTCCTGTTTGGCCTTCTCTGACACCACCACATCAGAGAAGAGGAATAGGGGTTCCTCATTATGGCCCTGAGACTGCAAACGTTTAGGCTCCTCACTCAGCTTTGCTGCTGTGGGTAGGGATGGGACCATATTCTTTCCTGTGATGTTTTGGCTTCAATAGAGCAGTTTTGTTTGTTTTTCCCTTAAAGTTTTATGTCTTGTGAAGCTGCCCCTTTCTTGGTGCTTCAACTAGGGACAGCAGGGTTTTGTTTAGCAGGCTTTTTTTCCCTTAGGCTCACTGGCACCTCTGATTTGCTGGGTTCTTTGCCTACAAATCTGGGATGTAGAGGCCAAAAGAAAATTCCAGAAACTTAGCAGTGTGTTGTTTCTCAGATTCTGAGATCCCAACTCAGCCTTCTTTTTCTGTTTTTCTTTCAGAGTCTTGGTATGTTTGTTTTTTACATAAGGTATAGGGTTTGTTTTGTTGTTGTTGTGCTTAATGAGAGAAATAGTGAAAGGCACATCTACTCTCTGGCAGTGGAAGTCTTTCATTCATTATGCTTTCTAAAAACAATGTGTAAGAATACTATTTGCCTTGATTTCTGAGTTTTGATCCCCTCTTAAATTTGGAAATTTAGGCAATCACCTCCTTCACTTCACCCTACTTCCAGTCCTGTTTGGAAGTCATCATAGAGGCTGGAATAATTGAGAAAAACATTAATCCAAAATAATGTAAGAAATGAGACAGAAGTAACACAGAAAAGTAAGACAAATAGAAAACAAATGTTACCATGATAGATTTAATTCCAAATATATTGAAATGACTAAGTAATACACAGGGGTACTCCAACATTAAGAAGTTAAGGAAAAGAGGAAGATCCACAGTGAGACCAGGGAGGGTTCAGTAAGTTCCTTGTTTGCAAGAAAAATTTAAAAATGAGAGCAGCAACACTTGGATCCTAAAGGACCCTTTGACAACATAAACATTTGGGAGTTTCTCCAACTTCCAGGAGAATAGTAACCACTTCCACATCTGCATGCTAATACATTTCATATTGTTGTTATTCCAAGACAGGACCAGAGTTAAACTTGAACACTCAAGATTTAGCAGCCACTTGGGACAATAATGCTGAAAAGAAATTTCTAGACCTGGTGTGTCATCCCCTGCTTAGCCTGCTATCTTCTGGGATTTTTGCCACCTGAGGCTGTTCTGTCTTCTTTCTCAGCTCCACAGGAATGACTGAGTACGCTCCTAGTTCAAAGTTTCCAAGCCAACATTAGAGTTTACTGCAAGAATCAAGGCCATCATCTACAAGCTGAGAAGCAACTAAGTAACTGTTCTCAAGTACATATTATCATTCTGGTTCCAACACATTGCCTGAAGGAAGAAAAGGAGGAAATAACTCTAGGTATCTGTAGCATATGTAAAGTATTAAAGGCCCCTCTGAAAAGTCTGGACTTGTCAGGATCCCTTTTTCAGCTTGCTGTATCTGTGGGCTCATTGGGGATATCCCAGAGTTTTAGTTCATTTCGGTAACCATAAAACAATTTCTCTTTTTTTGGCCGCACCATGCAACTTGTGGGATCTTAGTTCCCAGATCAGATATTGAACCCCAGGGCCAAGCAATGAAAGTGCCAAGACCTAATCACAGGATCACCTGGGAATTTCCAAAGATTTCATTTTTTGACCCATAAGTAGTTTTAAAAAATTTTAGCAGCTTGCAAATAGAATACAAACTTTATATTGGGGCATAATAATGAAGATCATGTAATTAAAGGTTGCTGTGTACAGGTACTAAAGTTAATATAAGTGCTTCCCATGTATTTTCTCATTTGCTTTTCACAACAACACTATTCTAAAGGTGAGGAAATGGAATATTGATGAAGTTAAACAATTTGCCCAAAGTCACCCTGGTTTGATCCCTGGTTGGAAAGACCCCCTGGAGAAGGGAAAGGCTACCCACTCCAGTATTCTGGCCTGGAGAATTCCATGGACTGTATAATCTGTGGGGTCGCAAAGAGTCGGGCATGACTGAGCGACTTTCACCCCACTATTAAGTTGAACTAAGACTTCAGCCCAGGCTATCTTCAAACCAAAGTCTTAAACACAAGACTATCTCCTTCCCAATGTTGCCTTGAAACAGACACAGGGATATGGTAGCCAGAACTACCTTGATTTTGCCAACTCTCCTTAAGTTTGAACAATCCATTTTCACTCCAGAGAACACCTGATAATTATTAACTGACACAAAGCCTGCACCACAGAGAACTGTGTTTTAACACTAACTTCATTCTTAGGTCTTCAATCTTATTATCCTTGTAGGTACCTGATTACTAAACACTTCTGGAAGAAATCTCCACGTCTGAGAAACTGCTATCATATAAATTCAAGGTCACGAACTTCTACCAGATCCCACTGATGCTACTGTGATATTATGTCCTAGATCCATTTCGAATCTTTCCATTCTGTTCTGTAGTAGGCAGCTTCTAAGATTGCTACCAATGATTTTGCCTCCTAGGACAGGCATACCTCATTTTATTGCATTTCCGATAATTAAAAAATAATAATAAGCTTAAGATTTGTGATATGTCAGATGATGATTGGTATTTTTAAAGCAACAAAGTTATTTTTAATTAAGGTGCCTGTGTGCTAAGTCGCTTCAGTCATGTCCACCTCTTTGAGACTCCATGGACTGTAGCCCACCAGGCTCCTCTGTCCATGGGATTCTCCAGGCAAGAATACTGGAGTGGATTGCCATGCCCTCCTCCAGGGGAATCTTCCCGACCTAGGGATCGAACCTGCGTTTCCTGGGGCTCCTGCATCTCAGGGGGGTTTTTCATATATTTTGTCATCTTCCTCTCGGCTGGATTCTTCTCTGTCAGCATTTACGTTAAGATTCTCTCATCCCAAAACACAAAAACTAAAACTGGCTTGACATATCACCCTCTGCAAATAGTCCTTTCTTTCCTCTCTCATTTTTTAATGACAGTTTGATCATTGCCAACTCAATTTATTTTCCTAACTATTCCTTAACCTGCTTATTTATTCCTGTACTCCCCTACCCACCATGAAACGTTCCTAATCTTTACTTAGCTTAAGCACTTTGCAGCATTTGGCACTGCTGATCATACCATCTCTTTGAAACACTGACCTCCTTGATGTCATACTCCTCTGCTTTTCCTTTCTCCAGCTGCCATACTGTCTTTTCAGGTTTTTTCTTTACTGCTAAGCCTATAAACATTGATACTTCTTAGGTATAAAGTCCTTCACCCATGTCCATTCTGACCCTGTAGGCCAAAAGTCCAAATTCAAATGCTTTAAGAAAAAGGCAGGTAAAAAGGAATGACATTCACTGGGTCTAAGACTCTCAAAAGTGGTGGGGGCTGTGGTGAACTGGATAGTCCAAATTCCATGGAGAGATGGCAATCTCTGTTTGGCTTAATCTAGTTGTTTTATAGGAAAGCAGCCATATAGATTGGAATTTCTAAAATGCCTATTTCTAGGTGCAATTTCTTCATCTTAAAAACTCTGTAAATAATAATGATGGTAATAATATTAAAACACCAGGAGTTCAAGTTAATCTACAAACCACTCCACTAGTCCATCATCCCCACAGATTGCCCTAAAACTATCTTATCATTTCCCATGGCTTCAATAGCCATTTTATGCTAAAATTTTCCAGATCTCTAAGGTTAGCTCTCTCCTCCAAGCTCTATACAGATCCAAATGTAAAATGCCTTCCTTGTCTTTTTTTTTTTTGCCTCACCAAGTGGCTCAATTCCCCCACCAGGGATCAGACCCACAGCCCCTTCAGTGAAGAGTGGAGTCCTAACCAATGGAGTGAGCGAGTGGAAGTCACTCAGTTGCAATCAACTTTGCAACCTCATGGACTGTAGCCCCATCAGGCTCCTCTGTCCACGGAATCCTCCAGGCAAGAATACTGGAGTGGGTTGCCATTTCCCCTTCCAGGGTATCTTCCCGACCCAGGGATCAAACCCAGATCTCTTATGTCTCCAGCACTGGCAGTCAGGTTATCACTAGGGCAAGCCCCTAACCACTGCACCACCAGGCAATTCCCTCTGTCAAATTTCTAATCTCATTTGCCACCATGGTTTCATCTAGATTACTAACAATCTCCCAACTAATCTCTACTTCTATTTCATCTCATTTATTCTCCACAGAATTCTCTTTACAAAGTAAAATTTACGATGTCACTATCTCGCTCAATCTTCAAGACTTCCCTTTGCCATCATGAGAAACTCTATGCCTTTAACACTGTTTACAAGGCCCTTGTGGGTCTGCCCAGCAACATTCCTTCAGTTCCAGAGAGCTTTAGTCTCTCCCATACCTCAGCATGTTATTGACTAAGAACACTCAGACTTCATATATATCACTAGTTTTCCTTGACCTCCAGATTATCTTGTTCTGTCTCATAACACTCAGCAGTCAGCACCAGGAAATTCACTGTTCAGTAATGTCTATTTACTCTATCACACTCAGATCAGGAAGGCAGAAACCACATTTGCCTTGTTCACCACTGGAATTCCTAGTCCCTTAAATAGTGCCTAGGCTTCCCTGGTGGCTCTAAACTCCGGTTCATTCCCTGGGTTGGGAAGATCCCCTGGAAAAGGAAATGGCAACCCACTCCAGTATTCTTGCCTGGAGAGAAATCCATGGAGCAGAGGAACCTGGTGGGCTACAGCCCGTGGGGTCACAAAGAGTTGGACATGACTGAGTGACCAACACTAAAGAGTGCCTAAGACAATGTCGGCTCTTAATAAATATCTGCTGAAATAATCATTACATTTACCCTTGAAAGTGTTAGTCGCTCAGCCGTGTCTGACTCTTTGTGACCCCATGGACTGTAGCCCACCAGGCTCCTCTGTCAATGGGATTCTCCAGGCAAGAATACTGGAGTGGGTTGTCATTTTCTTCTCCAGGGGATCTTCCCAACCCCGGGATCTAATTTGTGTTTCCTGCATTGGCAGGAGGGTCCTTTACCGTCTGAGCCATCAGGGAAGCCCAGATCCCTGGTAGGTCAGCTGGTAAAGAATCCCTCTGCAGTATAGCAGACCCCGGTTCGAATCCTGGATCAGGAAGATCCCCTGGAGAAGGGATAGGCTACCCACTCCAGTATTCTTGGGCTTCCCTGGTGGCTCAGCTGGTAAAGAATCCGCCTGCAATATGGGTGACCTGGGTTAGATGCCTGGTTGGGAAGATCCCCTGGAGAAGGGAACGGCTACCCACTCTTCTGGCCTGGAGAATTCCATGGACTACAGTCCATGGAGTTCCGAAGAGTGGGACACGACTGAGCGACATTTACCCCTGCAGACAGCTATTTAAACCCTTCCCTAATCCTTAATCCTAATCTCTCTTTTGAGAGAAAAGAATGAGTAAATTTGGACTATCTCATTCTCAAAATGTCATTCCCCGCCTCCCCCCCCCCCCCAGGAATGAATGAATGATCCAGTCACGTGGGGCTTACTATGGGTCACTGGCCTCTTTAAGCGTGGGACCTGGGGAATGGAGAGCTGCAGTTAACAACACCACGTGTAATAACCCGAGCAGCCACAGGACCTAAGTCTAGCAAACACGCGCTGCCCGCCGAACACAGAGAGGGCGGGCACCCGGGAGGAAGATCCTAGGCGGCCGGAACGTGCTCGCGCCCGTGGCCGCCGCTGCCCGCGCCGCGGCCGACCGGGTGTCGGAGCGAGCGCACGTGCGCCGGCCGGACCCAAGCAGAGGAGCGCCCGGACATTGGCGAGGAAATGGCTGGAGAGGCGCTGTTCAGGGGTAGGGAGAAGTGCGGGGCGAGTTTCGCCCTGAGAGGGGAGAGCAGAGAAGGAAAGGCTTTTAGGACTGAGAGGAGAGAGGGAGGATCTTGAGCTAGGTAAGGTGGCCAGACTTAGGCCTCGGGAGGAAGGGGACGGGGCGGGGCGTGGTGGGGGAGGGGGGGCAGCGGTATAAAACACACCCGGAACCGGTTGCGAGTTTATTCTGAGGTCCGGCTCGGAAGTGTTCACACCTGGAGTGTGGCGCGGGTGGGTAGAAGGTGGAGCCCCACCCCCGACAAAGCCAGGCTGTAAACCGGCCTAACCCCGCCTCAGCTGCACTCCCTCCTCCCTGTGCGAGCGGCCTAAGCTTCGCGAGCGCCAAATCTCTCGGTTAGCTCCGCCCTGCCATTAGAGGAGGGCGGGCGGGGGCGTGGCCCTGCCGCTCTCTAGTCTGCGCTTAGGCGTCCGCGTCAGCCGGAGTCCGACGCCGTGACGCAGCACGTCGACGTAAGTGACGCGCAGGCCCGGGCCGCTCCTCCTTCCCTGAGTGAGTGCCGGCCCGGTCGGGGCGGGGGAGAAGAGGGAGGGCGGGGGAGGGAGAGGCGACCCGGGAGTCGTTGTGGGCCGCGGGCCGGACCGGGTCCCGGGAAGGCGGGAGCCAGGGACGGGCCGAGGGGCTTGGCGGGCCATTGGCGGGCCGCGGCGGCTGTAGGGTCTCCTCCCCTGCCGGACTTGCGCGCCCCGGCGCTCGGAGCCTCCGGCGCTGTGCCCACCCCGCTCCAGCTCGCGTCTCCCGACTCCAATTAGGTCAGGCTCGGAGTCCCGCGGCCGCGGCTCCGGCCCCCAACGCGCGGCGGCCGCCCGGCTCGCCTTTCTTTCTTCCCTCGCCTTCCTCTCCTCTTGCCTCACCCTCCCCCCTTCTTTCACGTTGCTGGGGTTTTGTTTTTTTTGTTGTTATTTTATGCTTTAGGGGTTTTGTTCCTCAGCCCGAGCTCATGGGTGTACATTATCATGCTCCTCTTTTGTAGAGCAACCGGACGGCCATGGAGGCCGAAGAGACGATGGAATGCCTTCAGGAGTTCCCTGAACATCATAAAATGATCCTGGACCGATTGAATGAACAGCGAGAGCAGGACCGGTTTACTGACATCACCCTTATTGTCGACGGTGAGCAGGGTGGTGGGCTGAGGAGCTAAGTTTGTGCCTTTAGATCTCTTCCCTTCCCCCACCCGCCTTTTTTACTCACCTTCTGTAGACTACCTGTCGAAAGTCTGTGGAGGGTGCGCTCTCGGACCCGAGGACACTTAGCAGTATCCTTTAACGGAGACCATGCTGCAGAAGGCTGGTCACGCTTTCGACGTAATCATGGCATTTTAACTTCTTGCAGCCTTCTCAAGTGTTCTCATTGCACACTTTAGTGCAGGATGAGGGCGTGGGTTAGGGAGGATGTCTCTGAATGTTTGGTTAGTAGATTTCTGCAGCTAAGCTGCTTTGAGCAGTCACTCACAGGAGTCATTTGCGAAGTGTTGATTCTTTATAGTTTCCCAAATGGTCTTGGAGGTAGAATGTGAGAGACTCCTTTGCAGCACTGGTACCCGCTTTGATAACCCCCAAAATAGAATGGGGTATTTACCAGTCTTGAGAGTTGTCATTACAGTGGAGACAAACACAGCTTAGGTGTCTTTTCTATTTAGTGAAAACAGACTTAAGGCAAGCTAATCTTTGTTATAGGTCTGCTATAAGTTGAGTTTCCTAATATTAGGCATCCTAAAGTGTTTTTCATAGCAAACACACCCAGCTTGGTGCTTATTCTGTGCCTTTTTCTTCTCTTTTACAGTGATATATAACCTTTTGAGTTATGTTTCTATTTAGCAGTTTCAACTGAATAGGATATGCTTTTGACTTAAAGTGGTACCTCCTGAAATGTTAGATGTCCTTTATAAAACTGACTTAATAAGTAAGGCTTCTGAAGTAAAAATTTGGCTTCATGTCTAATTGAGATTCAAATTTGTCAAGATAGCTGCCCAGAATATAGTTTTTAAAATTATATTAAGAAAGATTGTAGTTTAATTTTTTAACTTGTTTTATTATACTTGATTTTTGTGAATATGATGATTTTGTTTTTTTCTCTAGGACACCATTTTAAGGCCCACAAGGCTGTTTTGGCTGCTTGCAGCAAGTTCTTCTATAAATTCTTTCAAGAGTTTACTCAGGAACCTTTGGTGGAGATAGAAGGTAAATACTTGTTTTAAATACATTATTTAGCAAACATTATAATTTGATGAAGTTTTTTAGACAGTAATTTAGTAAAATACCATGGGAAACAGGTACGAATGGTTCCTGTTAGGTGACTGGGTAAATTGTTCTTTTGACACCTGAGAATTCTTACTTTTAGTAACGTGCTTGGTAAGATGATCTTCCAGGAAAAACTTAGGTTAAATGGTATTTGTTGGTCTCTTAAACGAGTCTTTTTCATTGCTAAAACCAGTGGTCACTATCTTTTGAAAATGTATTAAAAGTGAATTTCCATCTTATTTAGTGGCCTTATGTTTTAGACTAATCAAGATGCTGCGGGTCTCTGTATTAGCGTGACATGCACAGTGTGAAATGGGCTGCTATGATATGGAAAAGGCTAGGAAAGATGAAGTGACATTTAAAAGAAGTTCAAGTGGTTATAGAAGGTCTAGAATGGAAGGGATCATCCACTACATAATGTCCTAAAATAGAAATTGTTATACTGTTTTTTTTTAAAAATAATAGTCCGCCAAGTGCTAGGTGTTACGCTGTGTTGTTTATGTGTGTTTTCTGAGTTTCACAGCTATCCTTTGAAGTAAGTTGTTTTATTTCCAATTTACATATCAGGGAACAGGCTCTAAAAGATTACTTATCTAAGGTTTCCTACTTAGCAAGGGATTCAGTTTATGCTGTTCCCATGCTTTTGTTTTCTGCTATTATAATACCTAGCTCTCTACCCCCAATCCAAAATTGTAGGAAATAAATCAGCTTTCTTACATAAATATGGGGTTCTTGAGTTTTGGTTTTATATCTCTTTCACTATGTATATGTTCTGTTATGAACGGGTTGCCTAGAAACAGTATTCCCTTGGAAAAATTTGGTGCCTAGGGGAGTAAAGAAGAGTTAAAAGATCCTCTTACTTTGATAATGCCAGCTTATCTAGCATTCTAACTGGTATCCATAGATAGATTATCTTTTGATATCTGTGATGGAGAGAGCACAGGCATAACAGAAATCCTCAAAATATACTAAAGTTAGACTCCAGGATCCTATATGGTATTTGTTTCTATTACAAGGCAAAGTTGCATCCAGGTATTCACCTGAGGTATGAGACCCCAGGCAGGTTACTTTACCTCAGTTGCATAGTTGCTGCTTCATCTGAGAAGTGTGATTGTTAGTAGGCTTGTACTAATGATTAATTGAATTAACATGTGCAGAGTGCCTGGTGTAGTGTTTGGTGCATTGCCAAAGTTTACTAAATTGGGGCTATTTATCAAATTTAATACCTGTTAATACCGTGCCAGATCCAGGAAATGAGAAATTGATTAATAAGATAGCCCTTAAGAGAATTTCCAAATTTAATCATGGGTAGGCAACAGGTATAAGAAAAAAAAAAAAAAAAATGTTGCAGGGAATTTTATTGCAGAATGGTATAAGAAGGGAAGAAGAAGGATGAGTGATTTAGTAGCTTAGAGAGAGGAAGAATTTCACAGAGGAGGCAACTTCTGGGCAGAATCCTAAGTCAAAAAGTAAGTGGCTAAGGCTAGAATAGGTATTGCTGGTGCAGCGTGGAATACTGACCTACCTGAAGAAGTAGGGTCTTTTGTTCTCAAGAGTAATCACTTTGGAATTATTTCTTATATTTCTGACGTGCAATGTCCATTATAGGTATTTCTCTGATGCTTCAGACGGTAAAGAGTCTGCCTGCAATGCGGGAGACCTGGGTTTGATCTTTGGGTCAGGATCCATTATAGTATAGGGCACACAATCTTCAGTATTTAAACTATAGAAAGTAAGAAGGAAACATATAAAAACATTCTTTGTTTTTATTTATCAGATCCAGGTTTGAAGAATCAATTTGGCTCAGTGTCTTCTTAAGCCTTTAACTTTGAAATTGCTTGACTACTATCTGGTTAGGTCACCTGGCTGTAGAGAAAGCCCTGGGCATGCACTTAGAAAACCTGGGTTGTAGTCTTAGTTTCACTGTTTGTTAGTTGTGTAACACTGAACATCTTCCTTTTTTTCTCTTTTAATTTGCAAAATATGTCAAGTAAATTTGGATGGTGTCATGGGCATTTTGAATATTACATTTTAACACTCTGCGATCGCTTAGAATCTCTGGAAAATGCTTTGGTTTTTGTTAGTGTTACTGATTTGATTGTGGTTTATTTTGTTTTGGCAGTCAACCTGATTAGATTCAAACTGCCTTGTGTGGGCTATGGATCCAATTCCAATTTAGTTCTTAACACCTTTGTTCTGTTCAGGCCCCAGGTGTGCCGACCTGGGTGGTAGTCCACACACAGTCTAATTCTCAGAGCCTTTGCTGTGCTACCTCCCATTATTGTAGCTAGGCAGTATGCTCAAGACTGCATACACAGGCTTAAAGGACTTTTCACCAGCTCCCCCTCCTGATTTTCTCTGTACTTTAGCTCCCCAGAGCTCTCTTTCCTGGTCCTCTGGCTGGAAAACTGGGAATTTAGCCTCTCTGTGGTCTCCTACATTTTCTGTGATAGGATCCATTTCCTGGGTAAAATGGTGAGAGAGGAAAATAACAAGAATTCTCTCCGTCTCTTCAGATGATTGTCTCTTTCCTAGTTCTCAGCCACAGGAACTTTGTCATAGAGTTTAGGTGCCTGCTTGGTGGCAGCTAGCCACAGTTATGCAGCATTCTAACTGGGGAAGAGCTGAGAGAGGACTAAAAACCAGTTATTTTCCCCACTGCCACACATGCTCCATCTCCTTTCCTGGTTCTCTAGTCTGTCTGCACCTACTACCCAGTTATGGGAGTTTTACTGTCCTCAGGCTGTGCTATAGAGGAGGAAAAATATAAAACAGGAAACTCACTACTCTTCTTTGAGTTCTTTTTCTCTCCCCAGGCTCTTTGCTTCTATTTTTTCTTCAAAGTCCTTTTATATTTGCGTTAGATGTTCTGTCCAGGGTCTTTAGTTGTATCGATGGACAAGATAGGATAGAGTATACTTTCTTCATCGTAGGTAAAACTGGAACTCCTATCTGTAAAATAGTGATAGTTCTCATATTTAGCAGCACATTAGAAACACCAGAGGAGCTTTTGCAAGTACTAATAGCCAGAGTTTTTCTCCAGATCAGTTCACTCTTTGAGGGGTGAAGTCTAAGCATCTGTCTTTCAAAGTTCTCTAGGTCTTTGTCATTCAGAGTGTGGTCTGAGGATGCATGGCATCGCCTGGGAGCTTGTGAGAGCTGTAAACTCTCAGGCTCTACCCTAGTCCTACTGAATCAGAACAGAATCCTCAGATGATTCCTTTGAACAGCAGAGTTAGGGCAGTGTTGCCCTAGGATAAGTCCAGTATGCAGCCAGTGTGGAGAACCACTGCCTTAGGGTTTTGTAAAAGCAAGCATATATAAAGGGAATTTAAATTGTAATCTGTTCTATGAGTATGAACTGTCATAGGTGCAAACTGGGCCAGCTCTCTCTCTGCTTTTTCTGTCTTTGGTGAAGTGAGTTATCTTTGATTAGAACTACATGTTCACCTTTGACTTAAAATTGTTTTTTCAACTGAGAAGCATCCCAGCTAAGCTTTGTGACTTAGATTCACACCATATTACATCTTCAACATACATTGATTTCCTTGTTTGGAACACAACAGCCTTCTCCTAAACCGAGCTTCCAATTTTCCAAATCCATTCTTTACTTGCCCTGAAACCACAGATCCATAAGTACCTAGTTTCTCTCAAACAGCAACTCTGTCTGAAATTTTAGCTCCTAATATCAAGAATGAAACACCCAAGGACATGTTCATTCATCCTATTTGAGTGGGAGTTTTCCACTAGTTGGGAAATGCCCTCCACCCCTCAATCCTTTGCCTCTTTGTGAATGGGAAAAATGACCCAGGTTAAGGAAGCTGAAACTCCAGTACTTTGGCCACCTCATGTGAAGAGTTGACTCATTGGAAAAGACTCTGATGCTGGGAGGGATTGGGGGCAGGAGGAGAAGGGGACGACAGAGGATGAGATGGCTGGATGGCATCACTGACTCGATGGACGTGAGTCTGAGTGAACTCCGGGAGTTGGTGATGGACAGGGAGGCCTGGCGTACTACGATTAATGGGGTTGAAAAGAGTCGGACACGACTGAGCGACTGAACTGGACTGAAGGTGTTTGTATTAACATTTTTCTTAGATACCGTGCTTAAAAAATTGTCTTGTCCTGCACTTATATTATGAAAAGAGTAAGGAATTGAAAAAAATGGGCTGAAATTTGAAAGTTAGCCTACTAGTCCTGATAGAGTATAAAATATTTTTGCAGGGCTGTGCATTACCTACCAACCCTTCACTTACCTGGGCAGGTGTTACAAAGGTGTTGTAAGTTTGGTTCCTGTTAACTAAATAGTCAGGTTTGTGGTTTATTCCTAGGACCAGTGTTGGACTGGCCACGTAAGAAGCACCTTGGTGCTTATAAAAAACAGTTCACTACCCCAGTTGTGATTCTGGAGATGAGGAACCCATGCTTAAGTCACAGGTGACTCTGATTAACCAAGATTGGGTGCTAAATCCACAAATCCTTGAAGGTCAAATGTTTCTTGAAATTACTAACTTAGAATTTCCTAAGGTAATTCACTATGTGTATTCCGCAATACTCCCAGTGGGGCCTGGGGCAATATCCTATAACCAAATAATAATAATCCAATGTATTATTAATAAGCAACATAGCTTATTAAAATTTACTGTAAGTTGGATAAAGATTATAAATGGCCTCATGTTCAGATCAAATTTTGCTGCCACATTTATTGGAAACTTTTGGTTTTAAGAGATATGGGGGACTTTGTAAGTATGAGTAAGAGATTGCAATCCCGTAGTGAGTGAGACCATGGATATTCAGACTCTTCCAAGCAGGAATATTCCTTAGCATCATCCTGTTCAAAAATCTTTATCATGGACTTCGGAGCCAGACAATCTGGGTTTGATTCTAGTTTTATCACTTAATAGCTATGTGACTTTGGCAAGTTACTTAGCTTTTCTGTGCCTCAATTTCTTTAATATGGGGATTATAATAGTACTTCATAGGGTTGTTATGAAGATTAAGTCAGTTGATAATTTGTAAAGTATTTAGAGGCCTGCCTGATATATATATAGTATATATATATGTATATAGTATGTGTGTTTAATTAAAAACCAAAATTTCATTCCACTTCAGGAAAAATAATACATGTCGTTTATAGGAAAAATTTTTGATTCACTTTTAAATATTTGATCAAAACATCTTAAAAAAAAAAAGGAAGCAAAATCTAGTTGTCTGTTCCTCAGGCTACTCTTGAATAACATGGTCAAAAGACAACCAGGAGAGAGGGACTTACTGGGTGGTCTAGTCCCTAACATTCTGTGCTCCCAATGCAGGGAGCCCAGGTTCAACCTCTGGTTTGGGAACTAGATCCCACATACTGCAATTAAGAGCTTGCGTTCATAATGAAGATTGAAGATCCTGTGTGCCACAATTAAATATTTAAAAAGAAAAAAAGACTAGGAGACCCAAGTAAAATTAATCTTCAGTGAATCCAGTTTATTTTTAGTTGCTTATTTGGTAGCATGTAACTTGGTGAAGTTATATTGTATTCGGTAGTGCTTTTTAGTACTCCTATTGTTGTCAGGCAATTTGAAGATGAGTTTTCTGAGACTCAGAAGTTCTGACCTCCCACATTGCACAAGTCATGAAGAGCCTAGACTAAAACTTGAAAGTTCTGACTTCCTGAGTGGTATTTTTCCTTACACAGATAGAGGATGGTGGATATTCTACCGGCTTTCTTACTGTTGTCTGGAAGGCTACATTCAGGTGTATAAACTGCATTGAAAGAACATAAAAATATTTTTATATTTTTTTGGCTGCGCCACGTGGCTTTTGGGATCATAGTTCCTAGACCAGGGATCTAACAACACATGCCCTTGACAGTAAAATCTTGGGAGTCTTAACCATTGGACTGCCAGAGGACATTCTTGTTTTGTAATTGTGCATATTGTGTGCAGTTTGGTCTTAGGCATTTCTTAGCATAAAAAAGCCTGTAAAAAGTTTTCTCTTTGTTCCTGTCACTAGCTTTTCATATCTCGCATTAGCAGACTGAAACAATACTACATAGCATTGAAGAGCTCAGGGAAGTATAGTATCATTTTGGGCCAAAATCTAAACATAGAACTTGTAAAGAAAGCTAGGAATTATGGAAGCTTAATTCTAAAAATGGCTTTAGCCTTTATTTATACCAAATTTGTGTGCTTTCATTTTAGGAAGCTTTGTGTTAGATACTGTGAGGTGAGTTTAGACAGACATTCTCCTCAAGTAACTTGCAGTCAAGAGTTGTCTATGAATTTTAACTATCAGACTAGGTTTGGAGTTGACCCTGAGGGAAGTATTAAAGAAGGTTCATTAAAGACGTGGCATTAAAATTGGGCCCTCAAGGGTCATAGAATTTATCCAGAAATAAAGTGGTTAAGCATTCAGGAAAGGAGGGTGTTAAAGGCAAGGAAGTGCTTAGAAAGCGAAGGGTTTGTTTGAGAATAAATATATAATGTCGGTTTGATAACATTTTAAAATTTGGAAGGGAAAAATAGTGGTAAGTAGAAAAATAATGTAAAGGACCTTGAAATAAAGGCAGAATGGTACTGAACTTTATTTGCTAAGCTGTGGAAAGCTATTGATGATTTTGGAGCTGAGTTGACACAGAGCTCGCTGGCAAGAGGGGAACTTCTGATGTAATAGTTAGCCCATTTGTGTATTTAAGTGATAGATTTTACTGTTCTGTAAGAGCCTTAGGAAATCTTTGGGAAAGGTCTTAAAGTAGTTTGCTAGTTAGTGTTGAATTTGGCTATGATATTATGCTGTAAATGAGAATTCTACCCAGAAGTTGTCTTCTAAAATGACAAATGCTAATCAGTTTTCAAACACTGAGCTTCTTTTTATTCCCATTACTAAATGCTATAAGATTTGAATCAATGTGAATACATGTTAATGCACATCCTTTTTACAGGTGTTAGTAAAATGGCCTTTCGTCATTTGATTGAGTTCACATATACAGCAAAGTTAATGATACAAGGAGAAGAAGAAGCCAATGATGTATGGAAAGCAGCAGAATTTCTACAGATGCTAGAAGCTATCAAAGCCCTTGAAGTCAGGTAATTATTTCCTTAATGAGGCGCAGATAGTTACTTTCAGTCATGTTCACCCTGACTCTTAGTCAAGAATTTATCATATGTGTCATGTCATAAAGAACTGACAGTTTGAAATCAGGAATATATTTAAGGATCTGTAAAGTTCTTGGAGAAGGAAATGCAACCCACTCCAGTATTCTTGCCTGAGGAATACTATGAACAGAGAAGCCTGGCAGGCTACAGTCCATAGGGTTGCAAAGAGTCTTATATGACTAAAGCGATTTAGCACACTTAAAGTTTTACTGGTTACTGATTGTTCTTTCCCTCACACTTGATTTCTTGTCCTTACAGTAAAAACTGTCCTAATATAAACAAAGGCAGCATCTTTTATTTCTAATTAAATAAGGCATGCTCACGCTCAGTCATGTTTGACTGTGACCCCATGGACTATAGCCCACCAGGCTTCTTTGTCCATGGAATTTTTCAGGCAAGAATATGGAGTGGGTTGCCATTTCTTCCACCAAGGGATCTTCCTGACCCAGGAATTGAACTCATGTCTCTTGCATCTCCTGCATTGGCAGGCAGATTCTTTACCATTGCACCACCTCGGAAGCCCCAGTAAAATAAGGAGGGCTAGGCAATTTTTAAGGAGTTCTCTGGGTTCCTATACACTGTTCTATGGAGGCAAGTTGTTAATTATTTGTACCAAGATTTATTCTAAAAAATGCTTGGCTTACAAAGATTAACATGGTATTGTTTAAAAATAAGTGAGAAAGTTGGTGAAGATACAAGAAATAGGCCAGGTGAGGTGTTAATCATTGAAGTTAGAAATATGGTGGCAAAAATACATGCCATTTGAGTCTGTACTTGCCAGATAGGCTAAATGTAGCTCTGAGTTCTGAAGCATCTAGTATAAAAGAGGCCTTCCTTGGTGGCTCAGCTGGTAAAGAATCTGCCTGCAATGTGGGAGACCTGGGTTCAATCCCTGAGTTGGGAAGATTCCCTTGGAGAAGGGAATGGCTACTCACTTCCAGTATTCTGGCCTGAAGAATTCCATGGACTTGATAGTCCATGGGGTCACAAAGAGTTGGACGTGACTGAATCTCAGTTACATTATTTATGGTTATAGGATGAGAACAAATCAATTGCTTAGGAACCATTCGTGGTATTAAAACACAATTTCTCATAGGAAATTATTAGGAAGACATTAAGTGGTATCATGAATAAATACTTCAACATCTTACATAATGAATAGTGGCACTGTAATGAATGAATAAGAACAAGAGCTCTGGAGACAGGCTGCCTCGAAAATGTGCCAGCTCTGCCACAGTGTGTCCTTAATGAGATTACTCCACCTCCTGTCAGCTTCGCAGTTTCCTCATCTGTCAAATGGGGATAATAAAGGACATTTCTACATAGGATTATTTGTGAGGGCTGAATGAATGAATGTAAAGTGCTTAGCCTGGAGTCTGGCATGTAGTACTCTAAATGTGAATTACTATTGGTGGTAGCTCCTGGCTCTGTTTCATAGGACCCTCGATACAGGTCATTGGTAAAATATGAAGGTGAAATTTGGTAAAAATCAGTTTCACATGGGACAAAATGATTTAGTCTGACTCCCTGATGTGGTTCAGTTAGATGTAATTTAGAATTTAGAAATAATTGAACTGTAATTATCCAAAAATAATTTTTTCCCTAATAAGCTTTTAATTAGTTTGGTGACAGAGTTCAAGATTAGACTTTTCTGATAGGAGCTTGGTGTGTATATGTTCTCTGGTACCTAGCATCTGGCACAGTAAGCATTTATGAATGATTAAAACCAGGCCAGCATTCTTCTGCAGAGAGAGCTAAGATCTGGATGGCAAAAATAAATTAGGTGTGTTGTGGATATGTACCTGATTAGATCATATTGTGTTAAAGTGGAGGTAGATTCGGCAGCATCAGATTTCTGGTTAAATCCTGTTTGAGAACTCTCTGAAAATATGTTCTGTGTGGTCCCTTTGTTGCTTGGGGTAGTGAGTAGCATCTCACTATAGGGAAAGTCCTGAGTAGCAGAACATTGGAACATATTCTCTGACAATGGACAAGGTTGGATTTGGGAGGCATTTAACTGAGTTTATGTGTCTAGTCAAAGGATAAGAATAGCTGGGTACAGCCATTTAGAAACTTTTAGAAGATTATAAGACTGAGGTCCTTACAGTAATTACAGCCATCAGCGCTTGCCAAGATAAATATGTTGGCATGTTAAATTGTTGATGAACCAGTTACACATGCAGTACAGTCTGAAGAGTTCTTCAGGAAGATAGCAGTATTACATATTGGCTGTTTTTCATAGGTTATGTGTATGTCAATATTATACAATTTAGGAATAAATATTGCATAATTTAGTTGTATTTAAGTCAACCGGTGAAGGCAACTCTCTGTTGAGAAGCTTATTTTATAGCTATTGCTTATTGTATATCTTATTGCAGATAGAGAAAGTGAATAAATGCTCTTCTAGCATTTGCAGTATGCATGTATTTTTGACATACAGTGGTAAACTTTTTGAATGGCACTGGAAAAGAATCTCAGACCTTATTTTGCTGAAATTGCATCATTATTTTTATTTAAAACTGTATGAGAAGGTTCCTGTTACTTGTTAGGAAACATCAGTTGCCTTATAGATGTTTTCTTTCTCAGCCGTTTGAAATATAATTCACATAATACGGTTCACTCGTTTTAATGTAAAGTTTGAAGTTTGTTAATTGTACACCACCACAAACATTCCCATCTCCCTATGTTTTCTTGTGACTTTGCAATCAGCCCTGATCCCCAGCCCCAGGCAACCAATGATCTTGATTTTTATCACTGTGGCTTTATCTTATTTAGAATGTCATATAAATGGCTTCCTATATTGTGTAGTCTTTCATGCTTGACTTTTTTCACTTAGCCTCATGCTTTAGAGGTTTGTCCATGTTGTTGGGGGTTCCTTTTTATTGCTGACTGTTACTCCATTGTATGAATATACCATCTGGGCTTTCCTGGTAGCTCACATGGTAAAAATCTTCCTGCAGTGCAGGAGACCTGGGTTTGATCCCTAGGTTGGGAAGATCCCCCGGAGAAGGGAATGGCAGCCTCCAACCAGTATTCTTGCCTGGAGAATTCCATGGACATAGGAGCCTGGCCAGCTACAGTCCATGGGGTTGCAAAGAGTCAGACATAACTAAGTGACTAACATACACCATCTGTTGATAGACATTTAGGTTTTATTTTCATTTTTTGGCTGTTACAAATGAAATGGCTATGAATATTTGTAGGTCTTTGTATATATGGTTTCATTTCTCTAAGTAAATACCTAGAAGTGGAATAGCTGGGTTGTATGGTGGATGTGTTTAGTTTATTTTTTTTTTTTTAAGAAACTGCCAAACTGTTTTCCAAAGTGATGAGCCATTTTACATTCCAGCTTGTAGTGTATAAGAGTTCCAACTGCTCCACAGCCTTCCTAATACTTGATATGATCAGACTTTTATTTTAGCCAAGTTGGTAAGTATATAGTGGTTTTAATTTGCATTTCCCTAATGACTAATGATGTTGAGCCTTTTTTCATGTGCTCTTTTGCCATCTGTTTATCTTCTTTGGGGTATCTTTTGCCCATTTTTAAAGTTGGGATATTGTCAAGAACTGTGACAGGTGTGAGATTTTACCCTATTTGCAAGCTAATAAGTTGGCATGCCACAGTTTTATGGATGCTGGCAGAAGACATGAAACTCATGAGTCAGAAAGGACTTTATTTCTTTCACAGCATACAGAACAGCCTGAAGTTCATGTTCATATCAATTTTTCTTGCCTCCATACCCCGAGTCCCATGTGGAATAATGCAGTCACCTTGGTGTGTACTGTGCTCTCGGTGGTTTACATCACACTTGAGAAACTCTGGGCTTTAGGAAACCAGATCTTTTATAACGAGTTGCAAGCAAACCTGCCCAGGTTTTTCCCCAGAGGGGCCATTATCTTTATTATTCTGGACAATAAATAATTGTCCTCCATTCTGGAGGTAGAAAGGGTCTATTTTGTAAGGTAATTTGCTATATAGACAACTCGGAAGACAGAACAAGACTGGCCATATGTTTGTGTATAAGATATGCAGAAATCTGAGGGATCCATGGAGAATTTTCTTCCACAGTATGGTTTTTCTGCACTCAGCTTCTGGTGAATTTTCTCATGAGTACGCTACTCCATAACCACTTGGATTAATCTGACCAATAGGGGACTTGGACCAAATCCATTCAGTTTTTCTCACACTGGATTTAATTAAGACAGCTGTTTCAGCAGAACTCCAAGTAGCAGGATATGGCCACCCTGCAGTGCTAAGCTTAACTGTGCACCCACTCCTCTAAGGTCCTTCACTAAGCCAACTGAGTAAATCCCTAGAAAGCCAGGTAGCTTTCTCCTTTAGTTTCTGTATTGGCTTTTCCACTTAGCTGTAAGCATTAATCTGAGTATAGCAAGATGTTTTAGCAATTGCACAGTCTCATTATTGGTCCACAGGGAGGACATCTAGGGCAAGTGTAGCCTCCGTAATAACCTTGGCTAGTGATTTGAGGCCAAAATGAATACCTTCCAGAGCCCAAGTGGTATCATTGATCACATTGTGTTGAGTCAGGCACAAATTTTGTACCACCTTTTTATTTGAGTAGCCTCATTTTGGAGAGATATATGGTCATCTGAGAACTAAATTGAAAAGCCAGTGGTGTTTCCCTAAACATTGGATGGTGTCTTCTTCCCACCGAGAGTTGCAAGGCATTTATAGGGAGGGAAGGAAGTTAGTACCTGACTTCATACAAGAAGTACGGTCCTTGGAACACATAGGTGCTTTTGGAATAAAGTGTTGTTTACAATTTGTTTGTGCTCCCAAAGTGGGATGACCCTCTTCACTTGGCTCACAGGTTGATGTTATCACGAGCATGGCTTCTCCTTTTCCCAGCTCAGCTTCAGTGATTGTGTCTAGGCTTTGTTTTTGGAGAGAATGTCTAAGGGCAGCCAGTTTAATCCGTTCTGTTTATCATGAGCACCTGGATGCCAGCTGAGTGGCAGTCAGGTGCCTCATGAACTGAGCCTCAGCTTTGGTAATGGTAGTGGGCAAACATCTGGGGTTTTTGCATGAGACATACAAGTCTTGGCCATCCCCTGCTCTTTGCAAAATCCTTCCTGGTAAAGTTGAGGTGGTGATTGAGTTGTCAGAGTCCTTGGCGTGAGACGACAGATTAAGGAGTTGCAAGTTGCAGCACTTGAGGAGACCTGAATGAGAGCCTTTTTCTACCTGAGGAAGACTCAGAGCGGTCCTGAAGGACAGAGATCTCTAATGTCCCTTCCTCCCCTGTACCTCCTGGAGTCTACGAGGTTTTCTCTCCAGGTTCCAGGGTGGTGTGGTTCTCCTTCTACCCCCACAAAACCAGTGTGTGCCTTTCTAGTAGCTGTAACTTAACCCCATTTCCAGTTCTCTCCTTCTCTTACCCAGACCTGTCATCTCTAATGGTCAGGGGCAAGGACATTTTATAAAACTTAAGATACCTATTATGTCTTCCACTTTGGGTCATGAGGACCAATCTAAGAACACTTGGCAAGCAGTATATTCAACCAAGTAGTCATTATGCTTAGGATCTAAGATGATGTCCATTCCATAAGAGAATCCAGATAGCTGAACTGGAACTAAGTTTAAATCTGCTAGGCCCACTTTTGACCAGGCTGACCCCAGGTTGCCATTAGGCAGAAGGAAGAAGATCATATCTAAGAATGGTAACAGCAGACCCTGAATTTCCACTGAGGTTTATATAACTTCCCACTCCATTTGCCTTGATCGTTTACCCAGGAGGCAGCCAAAAACAGATGGTTCTGGGGATAGTGGGATTTGATGACTAAACTGCCTTACTGGATTTTTGGACGAGGCGGAAGTGAAGGAAGTAGAGTCAGAAAGTTTTTTGAGTCATTGTTTGAGAAAATTCCTGCAGTTCTCTACAACACCAGTATCTGGATGGTAGAAAGCTTGAAAGGTTTAACAATACCTTGACTAACAGCTGATTGAGTAGCATTTGGTGCATCAGTATCAGACTGCACATGGTCCAGAAAGCTAAACATATGACACAGCTTAGTTTCAAATGCCCTATGGTGTGACCAGAACCAGCTGCTCAGACCTGAACAGCAACAGCATACCTTGAAAAAGTGTCAATAGTTGAGAGGCATATAGCCCTGAGATGGGTCAAAAGGTCTAGTGTAGTCAGTCTGCCAGGAACAGTTGGAGACAATGCCCTGTATGATTTGGCCTCATTCACCGTAAGACAGGCCAACTTTTGGCCAGTGTCACAAGTCTGACATGCTGTAGTAACGTCTCCATCAGAAGCATAGGGTCCTTGACTTTCTGCTCAGTCTCTGATGGTGGATGTGTCACCATGTTCATAATAATGTGGGACCTAGGCAACGGTGATGGAAGTCTGGGCAGTGTAGGTTGATAAGCAACTTGATTCCAGTTGGTATCATTAGAGAACAGGCCTTTACCATGAGTATCTAAACTACTTACTCAGATGCTTGGATCAACAGCTCTTTGTCTCCATAGTTTTGACCCTTAAGATGGGTGTCTTTAATCTGCCAAGATTTCCAGGTCTCCCAGGCAGCTTGGCCATTTGCAATAATCCAGGAGTCAGTAAAAATATCTCAAGGTTAATTGTGGAGAGTGTCGTCCAGAATGACAAATATAGCCTTGAGTTCTGCCTTCTGAGCAGAGCAACCGTGTCCACTTTTGGTTTTGCAGAGTTGGTGCTGAGACTGAGCATCTGGCAGCCCAGTGAATACCATCAGCCTTCAGCTTAGCTAGGCCACCAGTGAATGAAAAACCCCATTGATGTAGTGGCTTTCTTTGGGCAGCAGGGGTGCTACCACTTTTTCATGTAAAGCCAAGAGTTCAACTGCTTTCTTGAATGTAACTATTTCTTTGTGACCAGTGAGACTTGTTGGGCACCTTTTACCTTGATAGTCATTAAGTTTTAGTTAACACTCCCAAATGGCAATATCAGGCTGCAGAGCCTCAAAGCTGCCATGGATCAGGCATTACTTTTAACAAGAATCAAATAGCACCTAACCCTTTCTTGTCAGAGTAAATGCACCTCATAGCTATGTCAAGGAATTGGCAAGTCCAAAATCCAAGGGCTGTCTTTGGGGAGACAGCCTGCCATTAGCAGAAGCTGTAATCTGCAAAAAGTGTCAGTCTCAGAGACTTAGAGCTCAGAGAGGTCATTAGACTAGGGGGTCCCTGAAGGTAGGGAATGTGCCACAGTTAGATGGAAACTTCCAGTGCAGCCTATTGGTTGGAGGCCCACTTGAAAGGTGCTGCGTTGCAGATTGACTGATGTACAGAAAAAAGTACTGATAGAGTGCCCAGGTGAGGCACATGGTTTCCTTAGTACCTAAAAATCCAGTGAGGTACTGGGCCTCATGTCTGGGGGAAGAGGGAGGAGGTGGAGAAGCTGTTGTTGTTGTTTTTAACTGCTGGAGGGAATTGCATGTTGTGAATCTGCCTATCTAGTCCCAAGAAATTTTACTTGGTGAGCAGTCCTCTGAATTTTCTTGGGATTTATCAGCAGTCTCTGGACTTCCGTGGTGGCTCAGATGGTAAAGAGTCTGCCTGCAATGCAGGAGACCCAGGTTTAATCCCTGGGTTGGGAAGATCCCCTGGAGAAGTGGCAAGCCACTCCAGTATTCTTCAATGGAGAATCCTATGGACAGAGGAGCCTGGTGGTCTGCAGTCCTTAGGGTCACAAAGAGTTGGACACAACTGAGCGAGTTTCACTTAATCACTTATTAGCAGTCTCTGCTGGTAGAAGTGTCATGACACTATAGTCAGGGCTTTTCAGACTGAGACTTCGGGCTTGCCAGTCAATAGGATATCAGCAATATATACATCAAGAGATAGAGACACTCATGCTAAATCCTGACCCAGCTACTGGTGGCTAATGTTAGGGGAGTTTCTTCCATTATCTCTTCTCTGCATGTGGCTCTTCTTGATTGAGATGGTCCATCTCTGGTACTTATGGGAAAGTAGTAAATGCCTATGCCATACCAATCCCTGCTGTGCATTCAGATGTCAAAGCAATGACAGTATATATTGTGTTGGCCACAATGTTTATTCGAGCTTTTCTGTAACATCAGCCCCACCCAAAGGACAGCCTCCCTTTCCTTCTGTGACCTTGCCCAAACCCCAACATTTGAATGCAAGCACCTCCTCTCTCTGAGGATGAGAGATGGGATGGTGAGTTGGACATCTGTGGAATATAACAGAGCTGTGGCAATTTGTGTCTTTACCATCCTTGAGTTTTCCTCAGCATGCTTGGATGTATATAATGTCTTCACTGTTTGCCCTTGAGAGCAAGGAAACTTTGGCTTCAACCATAATTCTCTTTTTCCAAGCAGGTTAAGTCAAGTTGGGGGCAAAGGGAAAAGGTAGAAGGGGAAGTGCTGTGGAGAGAGAAAGTGACTGTGCCAGTCAGCAAGGTACATTTTAGTTTCCAGCAGCACCTGAGCTGTGAGTGGCTCAGCCAGACAAACCTCCAGTGTTTTCATACCCCTCAAAGCCCTGTATCAGGCAGAAAGGTCTTTGTAGACACCATCAATGTCTGTTTGGGGGTTCTCTTGATTCAACAGCCCCATCCACATTGCTTTCCACTTGGGGCCAGGTGGTTTATGCCTCTGAACTGACTCAGACTTGACTTCTGCAGTGATGGCTTTTTCAAAAGAGTATACCTTTCCTTATTCATAGGTGTTTTGTTTCCTGGGGCTGCCATAACAAAGTACCACAACACTGCGTGTCTTAACACAGTTCTGGAGGCTAGAAGTCCTAAATCAAGCTGTTGGTAGGGCCACATTCCCTCAGAAGCCTCTAGAGGAGAATCCTTCCTTCCGTGACTTGACTTTCTCCTTTCTCATAGGTTGGTAGCCCCAGGTGTTCCTTGGTTTGTGACAGCATAACGCCAGTTTCTGCCTCCATCTTCACATTGCCATCTTCCCTCAGTGTTTTCATACGACCTTCTCTTCTTTGGTTCCAATGTCCTTCTTCTTAGGAGGACATAGTGTAGGGCCTGCTCTGATGACCTCAACTTGATTGCATCTGCGAAGACATTCTTAAATAAGGTCATGTTCATAGTTATTGGGTCAGGACTTCATCATATCTTTTGAGGGTGCACAGTTCAACTCAGAGCAGTAGACAAGTAAGTAGAGAACCATTTATTGCCCAGTTGACCATACAATTTGGTAAACATGTTTGATGCCAGCTCCAGTAGACTTCCTCAGATTCCATTTGCTCTGTGTGGTCTCCTTCCTGTTCCAGAAAGTCTTGTCTTTTTCAGCATCCTGTTCTTGGTTGCCAATATCTGGCAAGATCTGTGAGGGATCAGAGATGTTACCCTACTTGCAAGCCAGCAAATTATCCTGCCACGATTTCACGGATGCTAATAGAAGATAACAGGACTCGTAGGTCAGAAAAAAGGACTTTATTACTCTATTTGTGCCACTTTTCCCTTCCTCAAGTCCCAGAGGTGACATAAAGTGGCCTGCATGTGGTTGGTTTTCATCACAGGTGAAGAAGCCCCAGCTTGGGAAACCAAAGTCTTTTAAAATGGGCTGCAGACAAACCTGCCTGACCTTTGTCCCATAGTAGGGACATTATTATATGGACAGTAAGTAAAGCTGTCTTCTCCAGAGGAGCCACTCTGTATTCCCAGGCTGTTGGCCTTTCTGCAAACACCTTTGAAAAATAGTCCAGAACCAAAGCTGTCTTCACAAGATATGCAGAAACATGAGGGACTCATGGGGAATTATCTCCCAACAGTTGTCTGAAGAGATTGAGTTTATTGAATTGTAAGAATTCTTTTTATATTCTCTATATAAAACCTTTGAAAAATATGTTTACAAATATTTTTCTTCTGGTTTGTGGCTTGCCTTCCTGTCAACTATGTATTTCAAAGGACAAAGTTTTTTTTTTGTTTTTTTTTTTGAGGGCATTTTGGAGGGTGATGAAACCCTTTTATTTTTTTAGATTAATTTTATTTTATTTTTAAACTTTACATAATTGTATTAGTTTTGCCAAGTGAAAACCGTCTTACCAATTTTTACTCAGAGTTTTTGCTTTCTTCATGTTATTTAAGAAATCTTTCAATGTTGCAAAGATTTTTATCCAGTTTTCTTCTAGAAGTGTATAGTTCTTACATTTAAGTCTATGATCCATTTTTAATTTTTTTGTGTATGTTAAGTGAGTAAGGGACAAGGTTTATTCTTCCTATATAGATAGCAGTTGTTCCAACACTACTGTCGTATGTTTTCTCCATTAAATTATCTTGGAACCTTTTTTCAAAAATCAATTGACTATACACATGTAGTCTATTTCTGGACTTTATTTTGCTCCGTTAATCTCCATGTCTGTCCTTTCGCCAGTCAGATTGTCTAAGTTGTTAGCTTTATAATAAGTCTTGATATCAGCTAGTATAAGTCTTGCAATCTTGTTTTCTGCCTTTCCATACAAGTTTTATGATCAGTTTATCAATTTCTTCCAAAAAGCCCAGTTGGATTGATTGGTCTTAGAGAATTTTTAAACCCCTGTGTTATGTATTTCAGAAACAAAGAAAACTCAGCTCCACTAGAGGAAAATACCACAGGGAAAAGTGAAGCAAAAAAAAGAAAGATTGCAGAAACTTCAAATGTTATCACTGAGTCGTTGCCATCTGCAGAATCTGAACCTGTTGAAATTGAGGTGGAGATTGCTGAAGGCACAATCGAAGTGGAAGATGAAGGCATCGAAACGTTGGAGGAAGTGGCTTCTGCCAAGCAGTCCATAAAGTACATTCAGAGCACAGGTTCCTCTGATGATTCTGCTCTGGCATTGTTGGCAGATATTACCAGCAAGTACCGCCAAGGCGATAGAAAAGGACAGATTAAAGATGAAGACGGCTGTGCATCTGACCCCACAAGCAAACAGGTAGAAGGTATTGAAATTGTGGAACTTCAGCTGTCACATGTGAAGGACTTGTTCCATTGTGAGAAATGTAACCGTTCATTTAAATTGTTTTACCATTTTAAGGAACACATGAAATCACACTCCACTGAGAGTTTCAAGTGTGAAATATGCAATAAAAGGTATCTTCGGGAGAGCGCGTGGAAACAGCACCTCAGTTGTTACCACCTTGAAGAAGGTGGAGTCAGTAAGAAGCAGAGAACTGGGAAAAAAATACACATATGTCAGTACTGTGAGAAGCAGTTTGACCACTTTGGACATTTTAAAGAGCATCTTCGAAAACATACAGGTAAGGAACAAATATTTTATATTAGAAGTTTATTTTTTTCCACACTCATTTCAAGCTGAGTGTCTAAATTCTTTTTTATTAGCGTTATAGAAACCATTTCGTATGTTTCCTAATGTGTAGGCTGAGCACAGTGTTTTTATAATACTAGTTTATTGATATTGATGCTATCAAAGCAAAATCAGTATTAACTTTGAAGTTAATTGTCATTCTTACACCTTGCCAATTTTTGTATTTTTAAAAGATATACATAAACACTGTGATTATTATTAGATTATTAATTATGAAATTTTAATTATATGAAACTTCACTGTTAACTGTTTTTACTTTATCTGCCTTATGTTAACACATTACATAGATGAATACATTTACAAACAATCCCAAACACGTTTATACCTTTGCAAACATTTGCTTATCTATTTTGACCTGGCGGATAGGTAGGCAGTATTTGCCCATCTCCGTCATCTCTCCAAGGCAAACATGTCAGGACTGGTGGACAGCCAAGGAGGTGAAAAGAGTAAGGTTTCTGTACTTTAGGTCATGGAGATTTAGAGTACCTGCCTTCAAGGAGTTCAAAGTTTTGTGAAGAGAGACAGGCAGGCACAGTCAGCTAAGTGCTGATAGAGGTAAGCACAGAGTATTACGAGAATGCCTGCTTATGCTGTTATGGTGGAAGACAAGGATGGCTTCCTAGAGGGTTTATCCTGTGATGATTCTCAAAGGAAAAGGAGTTAGCCAGGAGACGAGCCCTCCAGGCAAAAGAAGCTAAGTGTACAGACATGAGGAGAGAAAAGTCACTCATATGGAGTACTTGTTAGCAGGTTATTATGGCTGGAGAATTGGGTCCAATTAGAGGAATGCCAGGAGATGCAGCTGAAGAGTTTTGGGGCTGACTGTATGATATACACTTTGGCATCATGGATCATCTGCCAGTGGTTCAAGGACAGGAGAGAGAAAGTGATGGGAGATGAGGCTAAGATCATGTAGTTATCTTAGATAAATGCTCTAAATGAGTTAGATTTTATCTTGAAGACTGGGTCACTTTTAAGAAATTTAACCCAGGGAGAGTTCTGATTAAATTTATGCTTTAGAGACAGAACTGGCAGGATTGGAGTGGGTGGAGCCTACGGGGTCTAGTTAGGAAGTTGTTTGAGTAATCTAAACAAGGATGAGGGGTTGAATAAAGGCAGTGATATGGTAAAGGCTTGAAGGCATAACATGAAGTAGGCAGAGTCAACAGGGTTTAGTGATTGGTGAGATGTGGAGGTAAAAGAGGGGCTTCCTTGGTGGCTCAGACAGTAAAGAATCTGCCTGCCAATGCAGGAGACTGGGTTCAATCCCCGGGTCGGGAAGATCCCCTGGAGAAGGGAATGGCAATCCTCTCCAGTATTCTTGCCTGGAGAATCCCTTGGACAGAGGAACCTGGTGGGCTGCAGTTCATGGGATCACAAAGAGTTGGACATGACTGAGCAAGTAAGGGGTAAAAGAGAAGGTGACTCCCAGCTTTCTGATATGGGTGGCTTAGTGATCAAAAGTTTATTAAGTTAGAAAAATAAAGAAGGGTAAAATTTGGGGATGAGGGGAGAGAGCAAGATATACTGACAGCTGTACCTGTGGGACACCCAGTGTGAAAGACAACCTAAAGATGACCTGTAACCATGTTTTCAAATGATTGTTGCCTAGTTTTCCAAGGAGGTAGTATGGAATTGTAGGAAAAAATGTGGGTTTGGAAACCAGAGTTAGATTCAGGTTCCAGGTTTTTTTTTGTTTGTTTTGGCCTGACTGTGCAGCTTGTGGGATCTTAGTTCCCTGACCAGGGGTCCCACAATGAAAGCGTGGAGTCCTAAGCACTGGACTGCCAGGGAATTCCCAGGCTCCATTTCTGACATTTGTCAGCCTGATGAACTTGACTGGTCTCTTTATCGTTGGAGCTCTCTCCTTATCTGTGTAAATAAGAAAAATGACACCTACTTTACAGGGTTGTGACAAATGAGAGAAATTGATAAAAGCACTTTGAAGATTGTACTTTTTACACATCTAAAGTATAATTAATCTGTTACTGTTTCTAGACTAAGAAAAAGACAAACAGCATACAGTATGATGTTACACCATTTAATTTATTTTGAAATTTTTTTAATATGTGAAACATTCATGAATGTACTTTTTTTTTTCACTGTGACTGCATGGGATTTCAGCTACAGGCATGCCCTAATTTACTTCATCACTCATGATGATACAGTTTTAGGTTGTTGCTAGTCTTTTGCCATTTATTACAAATGGTGCTGCAGTAAACATACCTGTACATAATTTTTGTGTACATGTTTAAGTAACTTAATTTTTGACAGAGTTGCCAAGTCAGAGGATATGTGCATTTTAAACCTTGGCAAATATTATCAAATTGCCCTTTAAAGAAGTTAACAACAATTTTTATTTGTAGGCTTCATTTTATAGTGAAAAATTATACACTATTAAAACCATTCTAGTTAGCAATATTCCACCATTTGTGGAATTGTAAAAGAGTTTCTGTACCAACAGTAATTCTAGGTGATTAGGTCTTTTCTCTCATTAATTTTTTTCATCTTATGAAAATTATATAAAAAATAAGCTATAGTTGTTTTTTCAGGGAAAAAACACAGCTCAGAGTTATTCCTTGACTGTGTCGGGTCCACGTGAGTATGAGGGTCACGTCTGGGACCTGATCACTGAGGCTCCACCTCTGAAATCTTGGTCCTGTTCTCTCCAGGCATCATCCTTTCTTGACTTCTCTCCTGCTTTCCTTCCTTTGGCTGTGGGCTCTACCTCATTTAACGTCATTTAGCCTCTTGTCCTTGGTAGCCCTTAAACCTCATTTATCGCCCCGTTTCTGACTTCATCTTATCCTCATTATATACTTCCTGAGTCACTTTTTCTTGTACTCTAAGCACATTTCTTGGCTTTTGAACCCTACGTCCTGGAATTATTGTAGTCATTTACTTCTGCTCCCTGCTGAGAACTTCCTGCAAAAATTCTTATCAGACCTTAAGTTAAGCCTTTTGGTATCTGGTTTATATCTTTCCTTTCCTAATTGCCATTCTAGACCTTCAGTGCAGTACTTGAGCCCCTGTCCACACCCCAACTTAGCTGTGGAGAAACCTGTGTGGTTCCTTCATTGTCTCCTTCTTTTATTACAGATAAAGATATTTTCCTGTTTTTCAAGGCCAATTCTGAAGCCCACATCTCAGTGTCTCCTCCAAAGCCACGTTTCACCTGTCATTCCTACTACTCTCTCCTGCTCCACTGGTTCCTTCTCCCTTAGCAAATAAGTAATGATTCTTTTCTGGCTGAAAGAACCTCTTCTGACCTGTCCCCATTGAGCCACTTCTCCTCTTTACTTCCAAGCCTTCTTGAAAGAGTTTCTGTACTGACTGTTTTCATTGACTTGCCTCACTCACTCTCCCTTACCCCCCACTGTAGTGTGGCTCTGGATTGCCCCATACCACTCAGTGTTCCTGCTAGCATACCCGAATCCCCTGTTGTCACCCTACCTGTCGTTTGTGTTTGGTTCAGCACGGTTTACTACCTCATCTTCCTGAAATTTCTTCCTTAATTTTCCTTAGTGTTCTTCTGTCTACCAGATTTTGCCACTTTGCTCTGAGTTCCTCAAACTCACCAGACTCAAAACTGATTTATAATCTTTCCCAGCATACCCTACTCCACACCTCGTTAAACATCTCTGTTCTTTATTCTGGTTGGTGTTCTAAACCAGCGATCTGGGAGTCAGTATGATACCTCCCGTCTTACTCCTCACCTGCCATACTGTTTTACACCTCTGTGCCGCCTCCTGGAATAAACTTTCTTTCCTGAACTTCTGTTTGTCCATTTTAGGCAGAATTCATCACTCCTCTGTGCTGCTACAGCCCATTGCTCATTGCCCTCTTCTCTGTACCAGGCTTTCTATGATATATTGCATTTGTTTATGTCCATGTATTTCCACCTTCCTGAGATACCCTGGCCTATGATATGAAACTTTTAAAAATAATGACAATTTATCTTCATTACCTAGCACATGGCTTGGCAATACAATAAGTGCTCAGAAATTGCTGTGGAATGGAGAGGGCTGCATGTCCCTGAAAAGGAATTTCACTTTGATTTTTATCTAAGGGAAAATAGACAGTTTTTTAAGAAATGCAAAGGCATGGAACAACATTTAGATCCAAATTTTTATTTCTTTGCCAGAGCACAGTTATAAGAATCATTAAAAACTTGTATTTCCACCTCTTAGAATAGTCTTTTAGATGTGGTGGAAACATCCAAGTTATAAGTTCTGCTCCTCCATTCAAGACAGTTCTATCAGAATTACCCAAAAAGAAAAAGACGTTTTGCATTTTGTTTTTCTTGATTTGTCAATATTTTTTTGTATTCTAACAGGTGAAAAACCTTTTGAATGTCCAAATTGTCATGAACGATTTGCTAGAAATAGTACCCTCAAATGTCACTTGACTGCATGCCAGACTGGAGTGGGAGCAAAAAAGGGGAGAAAGAAGCTTTATGAATGTCAGGTACGTGTGGATGTGGTGTACTCTATTCTGAGCAAAGAAGTCTATGTTTGAAATTGTTAGAAGTGACAAGTAACAAGCCTAGACCAAAAGTATGGCGCTGACAGTTCAGAAAGAGATTAAAGAACATAATTGTCTTGCTTTTATAAGGGAAACTGTTGTTTTTACCCAATCCTAGATGATACCAATGTTATTAACATTATGTCCTAAGTAACAAGTAGTGTCAAACTATGGTTATTCTTAACCATAGAGCAGTCATTGGGATTCTGGAGTGGTGAAAGAGGCAGACCAGCTGTAATGGGCTCTTCTTCCTTGGTTAGTGTTTTTATTCCAAATGGTGAGATTGTTCTTAATGTTGATATTATATAAGAAAGTATAATAGTGTTACTTTTATATTCCTAGAATTTATGACATTTAAACAATGAAGGAAATATTAAAACGTGTCCCAAAAAGGATTTACGTTTTTAGCTACAACAGCTAAAAGGTCAAATAAACAAAAGATTTATGAACTCCCTTAGACTATATTACAGATGTTATATTTATGACATATTCAGAAAAATCTGCAACTTTTTCCTTACACAGATTAAATGCATCCTGTATTTCTTTCAGTTTGAATGTAAGTGTTAACTATTTGGTTGTTTCAGGTCTGTAATAGTGTGTTTAACAGCTGGGACCAGTTCAAAGATCACCTGGTGATACACACTGGAGATAAACCCAACCATTGTACTCTGTGTGACTTGTGGTTTATGCAAGGAAATGAATTAAGGAGGCATCTCAGTGATACTCATAATATTTCAGAGCGCCTGGTAACTGAAGAAGTTCTTTCAGTAGAAACACGTGTGCAAACTGAACCTGTGACGTCAATGACTATTATAGAACAAGTTGGGAAGGTACATGTGTTACCACTGCTCCAGGTTCAGGTGGATTCAGCACAAGTGACTGTGGAACAGGTCCATCCAGATCTGCTCCAAGACAGCCAAGTGCACGAGTCACACGTGAGTGAGCTTCCAGAGCAGGTCCAGGTAAGTTATCTAGAAGTGGGGCGAATTCAGACTGAAGAAGGTACTGAAGTCCATGTAGAGGAGCTGCATGTTGAACGGGTAAATCAGATGCCAGTGGAAGTACAAACTGAGCTTCTAGAAGCAGACTTGGAGCAAGTGACCCCTGAAATCATGAACCAAGAGGAGAGAGAGCCTACCCAAGCAGATGCTGCCGAGGCTGCTATAGAAGAACACGAAGATGCTGAGGATTTAGAGACCAAATCAACAGTGGATTCCCAAGCTGAAAAGGCAGGAAATGAGAACAGAACACCTATGCCAGTTTTAGAATGAAATAACAAATGCATATATTTTTAAATTTATGTGTTGGGTTTTTGAACTGATGATGGGCAGTGTGACTGTCCTTATGCTAACAGACATGGGGACCAAAGTTAAACTCTTTCCTGTTGTGCTGAACTGTTTCTATGGAAACAGACTGATTTCCCCCCACTTTGCCACAGAGGAGGGATCTTTCCCATAAGTGAATGGGAAGCTTTGAGAAGTATATTTCTGGAAAACTTAAATGGGTTATATTCTTATTATATAGTTGGGTACGAATGTATATTTTCATTGTGGTAAAAGTTCTTACTCTCTTTCCCTGGTCATGTCCTTCCTCAAGTTTTTTTTTTTCCCCGCCATGTTGTAAAATCAAACGTAAAATCATTAGAATACAAGTTGATGTATTCTGATGCATGTTAGAAAATTTGAATATATAGGAAACAAGACTGCATGAAGAAAAGTGCATTGTTACTGTGCAGTTAAATTTTGGCTTCTGGCTTCCTTTAGTTCGAACAACATTCTTGTCTGCCCTGATTGATGGTCATAGACGTCAGCTCTGCAACAGAAACAGAGTGGTGGTGGCAAATTGCTAGAATGTTTAAAAACACACACACCCATGTGCCTTTTCAAAACCAACTGAACTTCTATAAAGCATCTCTCGTTCTTCTAAAATTTGTGTTGTAGGCAGTGTAGGTGATGCTGTAGTACTTTATATATTTTTTCTTATAATGACAGCTACCAATTCTTTTTCACTTAGGTTGAGAAATTTCATTTAATGGCAGCTGAAGGGCCATTTTCAATTGGGAAAATTCATTTATATCTGTGGTAAACTTTATTTTGATGAAAAGTTGCACTAGTATTTTACCACCAGATGAAAACAAGATGAGCATCATTTAAAAATTAGTGTATTTAAAATAAAGTACAGAGAAAAACATGTATATAATATATCAGGCTTTGTTTTGAATGAATCTTTTCCCCCAATCCTTAATGTAAAGATCTTGTGCTATAACTTTTAAAGCCATACAAATAAGAGTGCTAAACTGTGGACTTTAGGTGTGTAAATATTTTTAATCAGTATTACTTGGAAAATAAAATATAACAACAGAAAATAAACCAATATGCTATTTTCTTTACCTGTTAAATATTGGGAGATATTTACATTTTTAAAGTAAACTTTAAAATTATGTGTTTATGACTCTCTTTTTTTCAATTTAACCAGTGTTTAATTTGGTTTGCGATCAGAGGTGTCTTCTCATCTGTACTAATATGACTGATACATGAATTGAGATATAACATTCGCAGTATATATCTCCAATCCTCAAAAGTCACAAAAGAAAGTAAGAAGAGGTTGATATTTGCTATTTTACATGGTGGGACACAGTAACCAGTGGAATTTTAGTAGAGCCTATTTTAAAAATCCTTTCTCCACTTACTAGTGTGTTAAATTTAAAAGGTCAATTCCATGTAACATTTTGGTAACCCTGATGTTAAATGGTTATCACATTTATGAAGTATACTGAAGAAAATGGCTTTCCATGACTGGATAAGTCATGGATTTAGAGATAAGAGGAATTTGGAGACTGTCTTTATTTTAAATTGAAGTGTATGAACATTTCTAAATCTGTTCTCTTTGATAGTTGGGTATATGCTACAAAGCATATACAGTCCATGGGGTCTCTTTGCGACCATGGACTGTAGCTTACCAGGCTCCTCGGTCCATGGGATTTTGCAGGCAATAGTCCTGGAGTGGATTGCCATTTCCTTCTCCAGGGGATCTTCCCAACCCAGGGATCAAACCCGGGTCTTCTGCATTGTAGACAGACGCTTTACTGTCTGAGCCACCAGGGAAGTCTTTATATAGACGTAATTTTTTTCTTTGAAGTTGGAAAATACTGATGATAGAATTAACTGAAATTTTTAGTTTGCCTTAAGATGTCCATGTTCCTGAGTTAGAGTTTTAAAAATGTTTAAATTCCTGACAGTGGTCTCAAGTATATAAATTACTAGTTAGTATCTAGTGAATTCTGAATGCTGAAAATAACTCATGCTATGCCCTTAAGCCAAGGTATGAAACAAGGTTTATTTTTAAACATAATTTTTCAAGAGCCCTGACTGCAATGTAGAGATCAGGGACAAAGGCACAGCAAAGCATTAAAATTATCATTTGAGTTTTCAGATTTGGCAAGGCCTTTCAAAGCAGGTTTGAGGGACAGATATAGTTCATTTACTTTTCCCAAAAGGTTTGAAGGCTATGTGTGCTCCAAATGCCAGTAAATTAGATTATCAGAGAAGACAAGGAAAGATACTCGCTGGTAGTAAACCTTGCAGTTCCTAAAGCATTTTTCATGTTATTGTTTAGTCACTAACTCATGTTCTTTTTGCATGACTCTTGGAACCTCATGGACTTTGTCCACCAGGCTTCTTTGTCCATGGGATTTCCCAGGCAAGAATACTGGAGTGGGTTGGCGTGTCCTTCTCCAGGGGAATCTTCCTGACCCAGGGATTGAACCCAAGTCTCCTGCATTGGCAGGTGGATTCTCTACCATTGAGCCACCAGGGAACGATAATGTATATTAAAGTACTGAACTGGATATTTTGTTCTTGCTTTACTCCTACTGGAGTTTTTAGCTAGGTCTACAGCATGACAGCTGGGTAGTACTGCCAGACGTTGGTCACCCACAGGAATCCCAAGAGCACTGGAAAATGATAGGAGAGCCTCTCCTGTCTACCCCACACTGTTCAACAGCAGTTCTTTGATTCCTAAACAGCAACTGGCTGTCCTTCAATTCTGACAGTACCTGGAATTAACATAGATTCCAGAAAGTGAGAAGGGAGATCAAACTAGTCAATCCTAAAGGAAATCAACCCTGAATATTTATTGGAATGACTGTTGCTGAAGCTGAAGCTCCAATACTTTGGCCACCTGATGAGAAAAGCTGACTCATTGGGAAAGACCCCGATGCTGGGAAAGATTGAAGGCTGAAGGAGACGGGGATAGCAGAGAATGAGATGGCTAGATAGCATTACCAGCTCAATGAACATGAATTTGAGACTTCAGGAGATAGTGGAGGACAGAGGGGCCTGGCATGCTGCAGTCCATGGGGTCACAGAGTCGGACACAACTTAGCAACTGAACATCCACGATACTGCCCCCACTTCAGACACCAGCCAAAAATAGAGTCCCCAGGGTACCCACACTTCTGCCTGGTTAACTACAAATTAGGTGTTCCCACTCCCGCCCAGGTTAAATAATTCAGTGGAATGATCCGGAACTCAGGAAAGCACTATGGAGTGTAGTTTATTATAAAGGATACAAACCAGGAAGAGACATATCCATAGGGCAAAGGGGTGAGGTGGGGGGCAGGGGTGCACAGCACATCCCTGTCCTAGCCTGGTGCTCCACCCTCCCAGCACATGGATGTGTTTACCCAGATGCTCCCTTAACCTTGTTTACTTACTTCCCTTGGGGGTGGGGCTGATAGGTCTAGCCCTCTAATCAATATGGTTGAGGACTAGTGACTGGAGCTAAGAGTCACTGCATTATATAAACTCAGGTAGAGGCTTGTCAGGAATAACAAAAGATACCACTCAGGAAATTGCAAGGGTTTTAAGATCTCATTGCCAGGAACCAGATACTTATTTTTTTATTATACCACATGTATCATCTGGGGTTCAAAGGGAAACTAACTGCACCCCAATGTCAAATTTAAAACCTAGAAATCTTTTGAACAGGTACAAAAACAAGGATCTTAACAGTCCTACCATTAAAAATAGGCTGCAATCCTCTTCCTAATATTGAAAGTAGAAATACTTTAATGGAAAGGTAAGTGCTTCTGATCCTACTACATTAAATTTTGAAGTAATATTTCAATATTAAAAAGTCTATGAGAATCTTCTAGGCTACTTACCCACTTTGTACTTTGATTAAGCGAACAGCATTGACTGTGGCCTGAATGTGATAAATGTCCACTGGTAAATCAAGTGGATTTTAATGCACATCAACATTTGTTACTGTTTTAAACGATCAGATGGTCATGACAGTATTCACCTGGAAACAGTTTTATAACCGTCATGTAAAATTACAAGTAAATGACCTTCAAAGTTTAGCCTGATTTTGCTGGAGATAGCAGCTTTGAATTTAACACTGAACTTTGTTACATCAGGAGAGGGAAACCTAAGCTGAATGTTAACTACTCCATGTTCTATAAACGTTACTTCCTTAATTCTGTAGACATGATATGTAGGAAGGCAGCATGTGAATTCATAATTGTTTTCTTAACTTTCCCACCTAATATGACACTAAATATGATGTAATTATACAACTGAAGTGATGCCCACCTTGATACTTGTACCAAAGTACAGCCTAGGAGAGGAACCTTGTAACATGATAGCATCATTTATGAATCACTTATGCCAAGCACTTTAATCATCTGAATGACCTCCTGAAATAATTACATTATTAGCTGTCATTTTGCAAATAGAGGAAACTAAGACAAGGAGATGAGAAATAGCTGGTGGAAAGTGAAGCCAGTATTTGAAACCAGAGAGCTTGACTTCACAGACTACAGTCACCTCTGTATGAGATCTTTGTGGCTGACAGTGTTGGCTTACACAGAGCATAAGCAAAACAGCCGTTTTCCTTCTGGAATTTACATCAGCCCTTGATGAGTTTGGTGTAGGGGGGAACAGGAGATCAGAAAAGATGGCAAGAGATTATCAGCAAATTGCCTTCTGATAGCTCCTTGCTGTCTCCTTGCCTAGAGACGGCACTGCCTAGGCAATGGTTCAACAACAGCATGCAACAGCATTTTGTTAATAATTCAATTGGTCTGGGTTAGTATTGCTGCTGCTGCTGCGTCCCTTCAATCGTGTCCAACTCTGTGCGACCCCATAGATGGCAGCCCACCAGACTCCACTGTCCCTGGGATTCTCCAGGCAAGAACACTGGAGTGGGTTGCCATTTCCTTCTCCAATGCATGAAAGTGAAAAGATAAAATGAAGTCGCTCAGTGTGTCTGACTCTTCACGACCCCATGGATTGCAGCCTACCAGGCTCCTCTGTCCATGGGATTTTCCAGGCAAGAGTACTGGAGTGGGGTGCCATTGCCTTCTCCCTGGGTTAGTATTAGGACCTGAGAATTTGCATTCCTAACATTCCCAGGTAATATACTGATACACCTGGAGAATGGCTGACATAGAGTACTTAAGGGAAGCACAGATGACTAGCCAGTGGTGTGAACATTTTGAGGGTCTCTCTTTTTTTTTTTTATAGGTAGTAGGTGCTACTTTCAAAATATCTTGTTATTTATTGTCCATGTTGACTATTCATGTAATGCACTGGACAAAGACAATGGTCTTGTTTTTTCATATTTAATCAAGAACATTCTACTTATTCTCAGTAATAAATTGCTTTTATGTTTCTGAAATGAAAATGCCACAAAGACATGATCTATTAGAGAATAATAAAAACTGGGAATTCAGAATAATTGAATACTTTTGCTTCCACTGGGTAACTCAAATACACTTTAGAGACCAAACGATGGCTAATATCTGCTGAGGAGCAAATGTCAGTGTATGAACTCACCTAAAGGAAGAGCTGATCATTAACTCTGTTGCCTGGTAGACCACTTTATTAGAGGTGTATTAGAGCAGTAACTGTGTCCTGTGAAATAATAGTTATCTGTTAGATACAGCTATGAAACATTATGGAGGGAATAATAGATTCAGAACCCTAGTCCAGTTGAAATGGTGCTTATTAAAAACTAAAGGTAAAAATCAAAAGTAACTATTTGATTCTTAAAACTTTTCATGAGATAATTTTGGCAAAGGATCAATGGGCCCAGAGCCTTCATCTGTTCGTTGTTCAACTGTAGATCATACCCAAGTGCTGATTATTAAGACAATATCACACTTATTGCTATACTTGGGCTTCCCCGGTGGCTCAGACAGTAAAGAATCCCCCTGCAATGCAGGAGACCTGAGTTTGATTCCTAGGTTGGGAAGATCCCCTGGAGAAGGGCAAGGCAACCGACTCCAATATTCTTGCCTGGAGAATGTCAATGGACAGAGGAGCCTGGAAGGCTGCAGTCTATGGGGTTCCAAAGAGTCGGACATGACTGAGTGACTAAGCACCACACAGCACATTGCTATACTTAGCTACATATTCAAGAAAAGTTTGGAGTACAGTTGCTATTAATATTATAGTGGGAATCTCAGGTAATAACTCAAATTTAATAATGAAAATTACTTTTATAATGAAAATGTCTCGAGGTTACAATTTGGGTTTTTTTCTTTTTACCCCCTCTATTCATTGTACCTTACCTTTAGGAAGAAAGCTAAGTATTGAACACTAATGACTAAATGATGAGGCAGGAATGTCTGAAGTGAATTAAAGTACCCAGAATATCAACAGAATTTAAGCTGACTTGTTAGAGGAAGTAGTGGCACTTCACCAAGTCACTGAAATGTACAACCTTTTTTTCTATTTTGTTGTTTTTGTTGTTAAATTATACTTGCTCAACAAAAAGATTCGTGTATTTTAGAAAAATAAGAAAGTTAAAAGCCACTCCAAGACTCATTTGTTGTTCACTCACTCAGTTGTGTCCTATTCTTTTCGACCCCATGGACTGCAGCATGCCAGGCTTCCCTGTCCTTCACCATATCCTGGAGCTTGCTCAAACTCATGTCCATTGAGTCAGTGATGCCATCCAACCATCTCATCCTCTGTCATTCCCTTCTCCTCCTGCTTTCAATCTTTCCCAGCATCAGGGTATTTTCTAATGAGTCAGCTCTTCGCATCAGGTGGCCAAAGTACTGCAGCTTCAGCTTCAGTATTAGTCCTTCCAGTGAATATTCAGGATTTGTTTCCTTTAGGATTGACTGGTTTGATCTTGTAGTCCAAGGGACTCTCAAGAGTCTTCTCCAACACCACAGTTCAAAGCTCATTAATCAGAAATAATTACTGCCAATATTACATAAATATCTCTCCATACACATACACATGAGAGAAAACTTTTAAAAACAATTACCATACTAGTCTTAGTTCTTTTGGTTTAACATTGCTTGAAATTAATAGAAATAAGGGGAACAGAATACATGGGTAAACCTCAAATAAATGTTTCTTTCCTACTGGTTCTTTAAAAGTGCCTATAAAATTAAGGAAAAAGATTTTAATAAATCCTAATTGTTGTGATTCAATTTGGTGTTCTAATTATACTTGCATTGTCAAGGCTTGTGAGGTTAGTGTGCCGATTAAACGGCTGACTAATTGGAGTACAAGAGAGAATCTGTGAAATAGATAGATCTGAAGAAACTAACCAGAATGTGAAAAAACGTAAATAGAAGATAAAAATCTGGAAAATACAAGAAAGACATGAGATAAAATGAGAAGGTCTGACACATAATGTTCAGCTGGAATTTCTTAAAGATAAACATGGGACAGGGATCATAGTCAAAGAGATATTGTCTGAGAATGTTTCAGAATTGTCTCGAAGACTTGAAGTCTCAGATTGAGGTAGCATTTAGAATCTAAACAGCATAAATAAATTTTCCTGGAACAGGATATGCCTCTTGAGTTATAGATTCAGTTCAGTTCAGTTTAGTCGCTCAGTTGTGTCCGACTCTTCGCAACCCCATGAATTGCAGCACTCCAGGCCTCCCTGTCCATCACCAACTCCCAGAGTTCACTCAGACTCACGTCCATCGAGTCAGTGATGCCATCCAGCCATCTCATCCTCTGTCATCCCCTTTTCCTCCTGTCCCCAATCCCTCCCAGCATCAGAGTCTTTTCCAATGAGTCAACTCTTCGCATGAGGTGGCCAAAGTACTGGAGTTTCAGCTTTAGCATCATTCCTTCCAAAGAAATCCCAGGGCTGATCTCCTTCAGAATAGATTGGTTGGATCTCCCTGCAGTCCAAGGGACTCTCAAGAGTCTTCTCCAACACCCCAACTCTGCAGCAATACAGTCTTAAAAACTTTTGCTCTGTGTCCTCTCCCTGACATTTGTCAAATATCCCTCCCATATCCTTCCAAATATCCCTCCCAAATATCCCTCCCTTCCACTAGCCAAAAGTCTGAGGAAGAAAAGCAGAGGTAGGAAAACCTCATGAATAGCCCAGGTTCACATTCAATAGGGATGTTCTGTATCAGGTAACTTAAAATTAGAGTAGAATGTGCCTATATTCCCTAGAACAGCACTAAAGGTGGGAAGATACGTCAGAACTTGAAATAATAATGCTACCATTTATTAAGCATTTATTGAGGGGGTTCTGACATTTGGGCCCCAACTACTTAGAGACTGTGATGAAAGGAGTAGACAAATACACTGTTGATGAGGGAGCTTCCTGCCAATCATCCAAGCCCCTGGGACTCCAGGTTAAGAAAACCTAGTTCATTGTCTACCAGAAACTTTGTCTCATTAATTTTCACAACTCCCCGATTACAGATGAGAGAACAGATGAAGGTACGTAAAACCAGAGTGTCATGTAATTAGTAAGGAACAGAGCTAAGAGGCAGGGTGTAGCTTTATGAGTCAAAACTCTAAACTTTTAGCCACTGCCGGTACTTCTTAAAGTATATAACAAGGACCTCCTTTTTTAGAGTCAGTTCTTCTATTAATAATTAGTTGTTTTTAAGAATGTACTTGGCTACTGCTAACGCAAGGGAGTTGTTTTAATACACTAAAGGAGTTTAGTTTAATACACTAAATTTTAATGAGCTCTCCAATAACCTGAAACTATATTGTCTTTATAGTTTTTACAGTTTCATCAATTCTTTTGGAAAATAATATTTTTCTGACATTAAAAATTTTTTCTGACATATACTCCCATTGTAGAAAATGCAAACAACACTGGAAAGTATTAACATTGTTTAGATCACCTGAGGTTCCACAAGACAATGAAAAAGTATTTCTAATGTCTGGTATATTTCCTTCCAGTTACACATATCACAAATTTGTATCATTCTGTTTTGTAACTTTTGCTTTCTCTTAACATGTTGAAAGTATTTCCCCATACTGTTCAAAACAAAAATGTTAACTTTTCTATATACTGTTACATTGTAATTAGCCTATTGTTGAATGACCCTGTCTAGGAGAAAAACATTTTTTTCAAGTGAAGGAAATTCAGTGTGAGGTCAGTCCTGTATGGCTGAGTATCCCAGGACCCCCAAGGGAAAGGAAGGCATGAAGGAAGAGTTTATATTTTGAAATGGAGCAGGCCCTAGGAGTCTGTCTGCAAGAGGAATGCGGGTGACTCCTGGAAAAAAGTCTGGCTACTGGACTTTAGAAGTGGTTTCTGAAGCTGAGTTTTAAGTTTTCCTTTTCTACGGTAGCCTAAAGTTTTCGGTAACCTCTTAATTCTCTAGAATCCAGGATTGGCTTTGCCAAGCGTTGCTTTACAGGGGCACCATGGGATGACCTATGTCAGAGTATGTGTCACCTGGGAAGTTGAGGCTCTTGGTTTCTGGGCTGTTTCTTTATGAATTCTTGTTCTGTGGATTTTCATGTTGTAGAACTCAAGGAGTCTTTTGTATTTAAAATATGCAATGACTTATCCTGTATTTCATTGTTTTAGAAAGACTGATGGCACGTACTGTTTTAAGATTACTCCTTTAAAAAAAAAAGTCCTTTTGTCTTTGAGAAGAAGGCCTCCCTTTAAAGACACACTTTTCTCACAGAGAACCTTTATAACCACTCTTATAAAACAAGAAAGCACTTTTCCCAGGTTCTCTTGGTTTTCCTGCCAATCCCAGTGGTCAGTGTGTGGAGCTGTCCAAGGTTTTATTTCTTGCCCTTCCTGTTCTGGCCCCTTTAATCATCATACAAAGAGGCAGCACAGGCTGCTGAGGACGAGCACCAGACCTGAGTCAGACCCTCGGGTCTGAGTCCGGGCATCAGTACTGGACAACTGTGTGACCTTGAGCAAGTCAAGTAAATTTCTGGGCCTCAGTTCCCTCATCTGTCAAAACAGGGGTGGTAATCAGAGCACCTAACTGAAAAGGCTATTATGAGGATTTAATCAGTCATTCTGTCAAAGTATTTATAACAGTTACTGGCAAGTAGCAAAATAAGGAATCTTTGGATTCCCTAATTTCTACCATAAAAGGGCTTTAAACTCAGTTTATTTTTCCCCTTAGCTCTTTCGCTTTTGTAAATACACCCTAGCAATTATGGAGGATCCAGCCACATGAGGAGGCGGAAAGATTGTTCACAGAACTGTGACTTAGGGCCCCCAGTCACGGCTTTGCCATTAACCAGCCCTGTGGCACTTGTTAACTGACTTCTCCGACTTCAATTTCTTCCTCTGTAAAATGATGGACGTGAACTTCAATAAATCATCTTTATTTTTTAGTATTCGGTGAATCGCATTCTCTCCTTGCTTGTAAACTGGAAAAACATTTGGCACCCACCCTGAGCCGGAGAGTCATAGCTGGGGAGTACACAGGACATTGGGGATCCACTGCCCAAGGGGCACCCAAGGAACCAGGCCTAATCCGGGCTGAGCGTGGCGTTAGCACTTCTTTCTGCAAACCCTAAACGCTCCCAGACTCACCTGAAGGAGCTGTCACGGTGGTTTGCTAGAAAACCCCGTTCTGTTAGGAAGATTACCGGGTCTCCCAAGGACACGGAAACCCTTTTATCAAGAGGCTGGAGCGACTCAGCACGCAGCGGGAGTTGATGGGAGCCGTGCCGCCTCTTGCCATCCATGCTCCAGGAGCGCTCCTCTTTGCGGCAGGGCTAACCCTCCCCCTGCTCCAGTGTATACGTTGGGTGTCCCCGCGCCGCGCGCCCCCAGCCCCCCCCCCGCCCCTCCCCCCCGCCCACCTCCTTTCAGCCCCTCCTTCCCGGCTGCCATAGAAACCTGCCTACAAGGTCCAGGCCCTCGTCCGGGTGCCCCTCCGGCCTCCCCTTCCCCGCCTCCCCCGGGCCAGCCCCCAGCTCCGGATTGGTCCTTCGGGAAACGCTGCGGGGCGCCTGAGTCCCTTCTGCGGAGCCCCGGCCGGGCCGGTGGGCGGGGTCTGCCACTGCCGCCCCTGACAGCTCCCGAGCCTTCGGCGCGGCCACTGCGCTCTGACACCCACGCACCGCCCGCGCCCGAGCCCACCACCCAAAGAGCCCGGCCGGGCGCCGCGCAGCCGAGCCCGCGAGCGGAGCTCGCCACCAAGGTAAGCGAAGGCCGCGGGGCTCGCAGCCGGCACCCCACCCGGCCGCCCCTTCCTCCGCCAGCCTGCCGACTTGGGTGCTGAGCAGGGACGCCTCTCCTCTCCGGAACCCCAGGGCAAAGAGAGACCCAACTCCCGGCGAGGGTGGGCGAATTGGGGTCAGGAGAGGATTAGCGCTCTTTAGGGGCGCCCCCTCCGAGGCCCATCGCGCCTGGGAGGCGAGAGCGTTGGAGGCGGAGGCCGGGGTGCGCCGGCGCGAGCAGCCTGCCGGTGCCCGAGGGCGTGAGCCCGGGGTGTGCTCGCCTGTGTCCCCGGGTCCCAGCTGGGTGCGGACATCCAGGTCTGTGCGCGCACCCCCAGCCTCACCCCGCGCACCCCAGCTGCGCGCCACCGGTGCCCCCGGGCGCGAGCCCGGAGCAGCAGAGTTTGAATCCAGTGCCAGGGACCTGCGTGACCCCGGCGGGCAGTGGGCAGTGAAGGGCACTGACAGGGAACGGCGGTGGTCCAGAGGAGTGGACCCTCCATCCCACCCCACGCCACGACGCGCCCTAAAGAAAGACGCTCCTTTGGAAAGACTGTACAAGTAAAGAAGAGCCTGTCTCTTCTTCCCTGAGGTCCCTTCAGGAATATTAGGAGCCCGAGGATTCGGCGACACGACTTGGAAAGGATCGCAACAGGGCTTTTAAAATGCCGTTTCGGATCAGCTCTGTGTGCCTGACCCAGGATCTGTGCAGATGGAGAGGTCAAGGCACCCGATAAAGGTGCTCTTAGCCCCAGTAAGGGCAGCGGAGATGTAGCCATCTGCACTTTTTCTTCCCGGCTCTCCCCCTCCTCCTCCGTCCCTTCCCGGCTCTTCTCCCCACCCCCTCCCGATTTTCGTCCTCCCGACTTTATTAGACAAGAGGGCTCTCTGTTAGACCCACCCTCCCCCACCCCCTTTCTCACTCCGTTTCAAACCCAGAGCGAAGGAACCACATTTTAAGCTCTCACCCGTGCAATTCAGACAAGTTTGGAAGTTAAACAAATCGCCTTTGCACTCGAGGCCGCGGGAATCCAGAAGGGAAACAAACAAAACCAGACCGAAGGATCGATTCCAAGGTTAAGTCAAAAGATTGCAAAGGGGACTCTAAAACAAGTATTTGTTTATGGCAATATGATTTTTTTTAATGTTTGTAAATATGTATCACTCAAGCTTGCATCATCAGTATTCAATGTGATTCACAGAAGAGCTTCAAAAGATGGTTTCTGTTAGTGTTGCAAAAGCACTTCTAATTTTGGTTGCCATGGTAACTGGAGAAGTCGCCCGGCACTGTTGAGAGGCTGCCTGGATGGAATCGGGAACCGTTCTTGAGGAGACCTCCCCAAGCCCCCTCATGTTACCATGGTAATAATAATTGAGCCTAGAAGATACTTGTTTCTTTAGGGTACTGAAGGCCCGAGGCATGTTGTTGTTGTTTAATTTTACCTTTGCAGAGTTTGCAGTTTGTGAAAAAGATCTTCCCTCGCAGACAACTGAGAGTAAACAGTGCCCTCAGCCAATTGGTCCTGCGGGCCCAGCTCTCTTCCCACAGTTCAGCTGCCCTAAGGAAGGGAGACCGAGAACAGTGTTTGATGCGAAAGGAATCCTGGCCTGTGACCAGATCTCTCTCCCCATTTAGCATGAAATTTGGACTCCTAATTAGCTTTCTAATTAGGAGGTGGAGGAATGCGAGAGGAAAGGCCAGAAAGAGGCTAATAGGGAAAAAGTCCAACTCTCCACGGACTGGTGCTTTGTATGCTGTTGAATTTGCCTAGTAAAGCCCTCATAGGTTTATTTTTGGCTTGACCACTGTTAAGTGGTAAGCCTGGAAAAACCTTCAGAGAGGTCTCCTTCTGTGCTAGGGGAAAACGTGGATTGATATTTAGTTTGAGGTGTGTGCTCTTTTCTAATAACAACTGCATTTAGAATAAAGGCAGTTTTGTATAAAACCTAAATTTTCCAGTAATAACTACAGATAGGCCATAGAGCCCTTTATGCTGTTGGTTTGGCCTTAGATTTTCAGTTTAAAAGGTTTAATTTGGGCAGAGTAATGGTCCCATTCAAATACTTTTATTAGTACATGTTCATGTCTTTAAAGGACCCTAATTCTTTACACATTCACAAGTCCTAAGCATTGAAACCTATAAATTAAATTTACATATTGATAGCATATGATTGGAAATTTTGAAAGCCAGTCCTTAGACTTACAGTTTTTTGTTTTTTTTTTAAAGAACATGGAGCTTCCCTGGTGGTCCAGTGGCTAAGACTCTGTAAAGCAGGGATCTGGGGTTTGATCCCTGGTCAGGGAACTAGATCCCACATGTCCCAACTAAGAGCCCATGCAGCCAAATAAATATTAAAAATTTTTTTAATTAAAAAAAAAACTTGTTTTAATAGGTTAGTGTTTTCAGCCAAATATCTAGTTCCATTTTGAGAAACTTAAAAATTAAAATATAATGTGAAAATCCAACTGCATTCTTTGAATCTCATTATAGTATTACTCTAAGGACTAAAGACTCTTAATTCATTTGCTAATTTTCTTTCAGTTGTTGAAATGACAACTAAAATTAGTTTATAAAATGAGTCTCATTCTATGTTTTCATTTTCCATGGTCATTGTAGAAAAAGTTCTCTAGAATTGAAGTTATAAATTTCAAGAAAAGAAGAAAATAGTCAAAGTTCTTAGGATGACAGTGTCTACAACTTGAATTAAGCAGATCACAGTTCTTAAATTACTTTTTCTCAAGAACTTCAAAGATAGCTCAATCGTTGTCATATAGCATCCTGAGGAATATTAACCAGTTTTATGGATAGGCAAATTGTGTTCAAAAAACTCAAGTCATTTCAGGTACCTACTTGGAAAATTAAGAAATGAAACCTAAAACCACCTGGCATGTCTAGGAATATGAGTACCAGGTAGGACTCAGAGAAAATCTAGGTGAGAAGAGAGATAAGGTACAGAGGCAGGAAGAATTTGGGATTAAGAGAAAAATAAAACAGTAGGCGAAAAAGAGTCTTAAATGAGAAGAAAACTCACAGATTAAAGGGAAGGGAGTAAAAAGAAAAAAAAAAACATAGTGTAATGGGAGCTATACAGAAAAACAAAAAAACACAAGTTGGGGAACAGGAAGCTAAAACAAACTCTATTCTTTGCCTTTCACGGAGAACGGAGAACCTGATACTTTTCAAGAAAGCTCTGGCTGTCCTATTTAGCCAAATTCTCCAATTTAGAGGCTCTCTGGTAGGACTGAAAGTGGACCAAAATTCACTTCCAGTGGTATGGACTTCCCATCTTCTGGCTAGACTCCTTCTTCTCAACCCTTCAGCCACCAAGAAAGCTTTCTACTCTGCGTTGGCTGGATCATTTAGTTGAGTCATTCTTAACTATAAGTTGCAAGCTTCACTTTTAAAAACTGCTCCAGTTGTTATCAGCCGAGTGCATTCATCTATAATTTTATGGATTAAAGCATGTTAAAAGATTCTAACAAAAAACAGTCCCTCTCTTGGGTTACGATTGCTCTGCTCTTTCTTAGCTGTTTGATCACATCCTTCCCTAGTTGGAAATAATTCTCTTATGTGGCTGGTCCTTGAGTTATCAATTTTAGACAGAATCTATACACTTTCTTTTATTACAGGGGAGGATATAACTCTCTTACTCCTCCCCTCCAACTTCCCCTTCCTCCCTTTTTGCAACACAGTTGGTGGGAAAAAATCAGCCAGAGCACCCTTAGTATAATCCTTTATTTGCAAATGCCAGGCAGGGGAATGCTCCAGAGAGGGAAGGAGGACTGGATGTTTCCTAGGACTCCAGCCAGAGCAGCCAAAGTTCAGTTAATTTCAGAAATAGTTAGGGAGTTTGGGATCAACATGTACACACTGCTATATTTGAAATGGATAACCAACAAGGACCTACTGTATAGCGCAGGGAACTCTACTCAGTGTTATGTGGCAGCCTGGATGGGAGGTGAGTTTAGGGGAGAATGAATAGATGTATGTGTATGGCTGAGTCCCTTTGCTCTTCACCCGAAACTATCACTGTTAACTGGCTGTACTCCAATATAAAATTAAAAAGTTAAAAAAAAATGAAAGGAAATAATTGGTCAAGGATAGAAAATGGAGGAATTGCTCTTTCAAATTGGTAGCCATTATTTGAGTTAAATGGGTTTTCTGCAGCGGAGTGGGAAGGAAGAGTCGGGGCCTAATATCTTGTGCTGGGATGGTGAGAAGGGAGGGTGCAGGAGGAAAGACCTTGCACACGTCTCCGTGCAAAGTTCTGCCCTATTAGTGCTTCTCACAAGAGACATCACAATGTTAATTATATCAACATTGCATCTGCATGATAATGACTGTGTAATTATTTTTCACTGGAGCCGGGTTGTGGACTGTGGATGTATTTCTTTTTCTGTACAACTCTTGGGGAAAATAGTTTTTCGTTTGTTTGCTTTTTAGAGTCTACCACCATTTATTCTAGTGGCTCTTTAAAATGCCTCTCCTTGGTTTTTTTTCACACAATGAAATACATCTGCCAATCCTCTTCCTTCTGGGCCCCACCCCAGCCCTCTGAACGGACCCCCCAGTTCTCCAGTCTGAACAGTTTTCTGATGGCCGGGACATATAGGGGCCTTCTGAGACTTCTCTTCACCCCGCTTCTATGTTGAGTCCCTGTTCTCTTGTCTCCTTCTTTCTTGGTTTATGCTTTCCATTTTATAAAGCATCTGTTTTGCTATAAATAGCTTCTTAAAGGGGAGTATAGGAAGTAAATTTGGGGGACTTTGCATGTCTAGAAAAGTCCGTTTCACTCTCACACTTAATTGATGGTTTGTCTGTGTATAGGATTCTCGGCTGGAAATTCATTCCCGCAAATTTCCGAAGGCACTGATTTATTCTTTTCCAGCTTCCAGTGTTTCTGAAAGTTCAGTGCCATCATGGTGCTAGATTCTTGGCATGAGATCTATTTTTTCTGTCTGGAACCTTGTGGGATTCTCTCATTTTTTAAATGAAATTTCATTGAGCATAGATTCACTTTCTCTGGGTTATGTTCGTCTACCTGGTGGAGCCAGGAAACACATCCTGCACTTTCAGGGAAGTAATGATGTAGACATACTTGGAAATTACTCCATTTTATTGGTTTCTTTTCCTTATCATGTGTTGACTATTGTTAATTGTATCAACTCAGGATTTTTAGCTTTATATACATTGGTTGCTGTCCTTTGGAATCATGCATGCTGCCAGACCAGCTTCTCTGTTCTCACCACTTTTTGTCTTTCAGAAACTGATCTCTAGTGTCAATCACATAGAATCATATCCTTAACTTTACTAATAATTTTGGTGCTTTTTGGGCATTTGCTTTGTGTACATATTGGTTTAAAGATGTTAATCTAAGCACAAAGACAGCAAATTTGTTATAGGATGTGAAGGCCAAGTCTAAAATGCTGGTACAGCTTTCAAACGTTTCATGTAAATTATTGGTAATTTGCAGAGTAGGTATCTCTCTCGAATGTAGACTTGCACGCCTTCACATTTTACAGTGGAGGAAACCAATCCAGAGATGTTTAGCATGGAGTCATTTCTCCTGACTCATTACTTATTCTTTCACCCTGTCTCCTCCCTCTCCTTGGTTACTTTGTCTTATATTTCTTTTTGTTTTCATTTCTTAATCTTTTTAAAAAATAATAATTAATTGATTTTTGGCTGTGCTGGGTCTTTGTTGCTGCCTGGGCTTTTCTCTGGTTGCGGCAAGTGAGGGCTCATTTCCCTAGTTCTCTAGTGCAGCTGTCTAGTTGCTGTGTGGGGCTTCTCATTGTGGTGGTTTGTCTTGTTGAGCATGGGCTCCAGGTGTGCGGGCTTTAGTACTTGTGGCACATGGGCTCAATAGTTGCAGCTCCCCAGCTCTAGAGCCCAGGCTCGATAGTTGTGGCAGTCAGGCTTGGTTACTCCATAGCGTGTGGGGTCGTCCCAGACCAGGGATTGAACCCATGTCTCCTGCATTGGCAGGTGGATCCTTTACTGCTGAGCCACCAGGGAGGCCCTCTATTTCTTAATATTATTTTCTTTAGCTTTAAGGAAACATAATTCCTTACTATAAGACATTATAAAATATGTATTCAAAAGCAGCACATATTACAGAAGCAGCAAGTAATAGCGGTTAAGTCTAATTCTGGAACCAGCCTACTGGGTTTGAATCCTGTTTCTGTGACTTAATGTGTGACCTTGGGTGCATTATTTGACTACTTTTTGCCTCAGTTTGGGGACCTATAGTAATGCACCAACCTTCTCACATAGTTGTGAGAATTAAATGAGTTGATTCATGTGAAGTTCTTAGAATGGTGCCTGGCATACAATAAATATCAATGTCATTAGTATTATTGTCAAAAGTACAGAAATAAATGTTAAAAGAAATAATCTATTATTCTGTCTCTACTACCATCAATAATTCCCACTAGAGAGATGACTGTGGTTAACATTTCAGAGGGTTGGTTGCTTTTTGGTAGTTAAAGCAAAAAAAAAAAAAAAAGGAATGTTGTAGGTACAATTTTATTGTTTATTTTTCCACTTTATAGTTTGAGCTTTTTTCCCATATCATTGATTATTCGGTATTCTTCTGGGTGGTATTGATATATTGGCTTCCTGTATTCATCCTAACATAGAGCCTTACAAATTAGGTTCTTCATAAGAACCACCTGACTGGGAAGCCAATTCTTCCTTCTGGACCCCTTCGGGTTTAGAACAGGTGTAGAGAGGGGTCTTCCCATCATGAATTTGAGAAGACCCTGTTATAATGAAGACAGGCCTTCTCTTTCTCTACACAATGAAAGTATTCTGGAGATGGCACCTGAAGAGTGTGCATAAGAACAGAGTGATGGTGGGATTCGTATGAAAAGATTACGGGGGAGGAGGGGGAGGGCTGGGGGAGAACCAGATGGCAGTGGTGGGTGACACTCAGTGGGGCCATCACCTGTGGACGTGTGGGTCTCCCCACCCACACAGCAGAGACCACATGGAATGTGGATCTGATATTTTGAATTTTCCTTGGAACCTCAGCAATTCCATGAGGCTGGGAAGCCAATGAAAAGGCTTCTGTGTACAGATACATCCTGAAAGCTGGAGCTGCTTTGATCTCCTGGGAGAGCTGACGTGACTTGGCCTCTTCCCAGGACATGACAGTCACCAGCCCGCTGCAGCCACACAGGACCTGTGTGGCCAGAAACAGCCAATCTAGCAATGTCTCCAGAATTTTGGAATTGAGCCTTGAGCAGCCCAGTGAAGATCCATACCTCTTGAGAGCGCTCCATTAAACCCTGAGACAAATGGATGTTAGTGGGTTTGTGTTCTGTCATGTCACAGGTACTACAGAGTTACTATCTTCCCAGGAGGAGGCAGAGAGGTTCTTCAGAGGATTGTGGGCTGGGTATCTGGCTTTGGGTGGAGAGAGATAGAAGGTGATACAGAAGGTGAGGAGGGAAGCTTCTGTCTTGCCTAAACTCAAGCTTCCTTAAGAGTCATCCTCTCTGTTTAGCACATCATATCCATGTGAGAACCAGTCTGTGTGCTTTGGTGACTACTCTTTGCCAAGAAAAGTAAAAAAGATTTACCAAAACCACAAAATGAGTGACATGGTTAATATCTGTAGGAAACGGGATGCAGTGAGTTTTAAAGGTTAGTATATTGCAGTGCAAAGTCAGTAGACTCTTGGTTTAAAGCTGTTTGTCTTGTTGCTGAAATGTTCAGTGAGAGTGGAAAATGGGTGACTTTTGGTTCAATGAGATTGTTTGGTTGAAAGTTGTCCATCAGAACAGAGACTAAAATTCAAATACAGACTATTACTCCCATTCTTGGGTAGTAAGATATGCTTTGATCATATTTAATTATGGAAAAAATTTAAAAACCTTTTAAAGTTCTCTGAACTTCTAGTTCAGACAAACATGTCTTGGACACAAGCAAACACCAGTTCTTGTAGCAGACAATGAGGTACAGATTTTCCCACCCTTCACATTGCCTCAAGTCCATTTACAAACAACAAAACATATTCACTTTCTATTGCCCTGACCTACATTTTCTTATTTTAGCACTTGCTGAATCACAGGGGCAGGTTCTTTCAGGCCAAATCTCCTTCAGGTTTTCCCTGAACATGGCGCATACCGCCTGTGCTCTCTGGGTCCCATCCTTCCTGTACAAATGTCTAGCCCAGTGCTTTGAACGTTGTATTTAGTTATCTATTTATGTATTCACCTTGCCCCCTAGCTGATGATTTAATCACATCCACGTGACTCTTGGGGAGGGACCTCATACCACTGGTTTAAAGTAGGCAGGCCCTTAAAAACAGTCTACTGAACTGGACACTTCAGTTCAATTACAGGATTGTTATTGGGGGAATATTCCCCAGTGGAGGAAGAGTGTAGCAACCTCACATTGCTTAGGTGAGAGCAAGAAAAGGGCTTCCCAGGTGGTGCTAGTGGGGAAGAACCCGCCTGCCAATGCAGGAAACATGGGTTGGATCCCTGGGTTGGGAAGGAAACGGCAACCCACTCCAGTATTCTTGCCTGGGAAATCCCCACGGACAGAGGAGCCTGGTGGGCTGCAGTCCATGGGATCGAAAAGAGTCAGACAGGACTGAGCACGAGTGAGAGTGTAAGGAAGTGGGGGAGAATGATCTCTTCTTCAACCTCACCCTTTCCTGGAGCATCTGTTCTGTGAGGGCACCCTGTGACACACACAGCTCCTGCTCACAAGACCAGGGAAGCCGGAGCACCTGTGGTTTGCACAGCTGAAGCACAGGCTCTGAGGTCAGAAAAGCCTGGACTCTGATGCTTATTGCCGGTATGACTTTAGAAAAGTTACCATGTTCTTTTGAAGTTCCTGAAAAATGAGGAAAACTGCAGGCACCTTTCAGGGCTGCTGTAAGGATGGAAGAAAGTATATACAGACGGCTTCTGACTTAGGATTTCTCGACTTTATGATGGTGTGGAAGTGACACACGTTCAGTAGAAACCAGACCTCCAGTTTTGAATTGTAATCTTTTCACAGGCCAGTGAAAAGATGCGCATACTCTCTCATGATGCCAGGCAGGGGCAGCAAGCTGCAGCTCCCAGGCAGGCACACAGTCACAAGGGCAAACCATTGCAATCCTTATAGCCATTCTCTGCACAGTCCACCTTCTGTTTTTCACTTTTGGTACAGTGACCAATCAGTTGCATAGGCTATTCAACACTTTATTATAAAATAGTCTTCGTATTAAGTGATCTTGCTGACTGTAGGTCCCCAGTGGTGTTAGTAGTAAGGAACCTGCCTGCCAGTGCAGGAGATGTAAGAGACGACAGTTCGATCCCTGGATCAGGAAGAACCCCTGGAGGAGGGCACGGCAACCCACTCCAATATTCTTGCCTGGAGAATCCCATGGATAATGGAGCCTGGCAGGCGACAATCCATAGGGTTGCAGAGTTGGACACGACTACAGCAACTGAGCAGGTATGCACACAGGTTAATGTAAGTGATTAAAACATGTTTAAGGTAGGTGAGGCTAAGCTATTATTTCAGCTAAAAAAAGTTTATTTTTCTCGCAGAAGGGCAGTTCTAGATGGACGTATGTGTCTATTCAGGCTGTCATAACAAAATGCCATAGACGTGGGGACTTAAGTGCCAGAAATGAATTTTCTCATGGTTCTGGAGCCTGGAAGTCTGAGATCAAGGTGGCAGGCTGGTTGGGTTCTGCTGAAAGTGCCCTTCTTGGCTTCTTGCTGTGCCATCACATGGGAGGGAGGGAGAGAAAAAGGCAACACTCTCTGATCTCTTATTAGGACACTATACCCATCATGAGGGCCCCACCCTTATGACCTCATCTAAACCTAATTGTGGGCTTCCCAGGTGGCTCAGTGGTAAAGAATCTGCCTGCAGTGCAGAAGATGGGGGTTTGATCCCTGGGTGGGGAAGATCCCTGGAGAAGAGAATGGCAACCCATTCCAATATTCTTGCCTGGAGAATCCCATAGATGGAGAACCCCGGTGGGCTATGGTCCATGGGGCTACAGAAGAGTTGGACACAACTTGGAGACTAAACAACAACAGATGGTTGGATGGTATCACTGACTCAAGGGACACGAGTTTGAGCAAGCTCCCAGAGATGGCGAGGGACAGGGAACCTGGTGTGCTGCAGTCCATCGGGGCACAGAGTCAGACACAACTTAGCAACTGAAAAACAACTCCAGGGGATTTTCCCAGCCCAGGGATCGAACCCGCATCTCTTGCATCTCCTGCATTGGCAGGTGGACGCTTTACCGCTGAGCCAGCGGGAAGCCCTCACCACTGACTGACAGGACAACCGTATGTCCCAGGTGGTCATGGGAAGCCCTGGTTTGCACCTCCTGTCCCAGAGTGGTTATTACTATCACCCCCTGCAACTCTCAAAAGTGTCTTGATTTGAATGACAAATTCTATGTCTCCCTACTTATTGAGCACTTGTTATTTATTATAGATTCTCATTAAACAGTAGTTATTAATAAGGGGGATAGACTACAACTATAGATAAATAACACTCCAAGATTTCACATAATGTTCTAACTGCAATTCACTGGTCTTATTGCTTTGACAGTCTGTGGCTGGCTGTTCTTCAACTCCACCCCTCCACTCCCATGTTTGTATGACTTCCTTTCTAAAAGGCATCCCTTATGTTTTGCAACTATACTTGACTATCAGTTTGAATTTTGAAAGGAAAGACTTAGAATCGAGATAATTTACATGTTCAAACATCCCAACTAGTTTTTGATTAAGTTTTCCCTTGGGAAATATTATGTTACCAAGTAGATGAATATATTAGTATCCCAATATCACACTGCTACTTTAAGGAGTACCCATGTCATCAGATCAGATCAGTCGCTCAGTCGTGTCCGACTCTTTGCGACCCCATGAATCGCAGCATGCCAGGCCTCCCTGTCCATCACCAACTCCCGGAGTTCACTCAGACTCACGTCCATCGAGTCAGTGATGCCATCCAGCCATCTCATCCTCTGTCGTCCCCTTCTCCTCTTGCCCCCAATCCCTCCCAGCATCAGTCTTTTCCAATGAGTCAACTCTTCGCATGAGGTGGCCAAAGTACTGGAGTTTCAGCTTTAGCATCATTCCTTCCAAAGAAATCCCAGGATTGATCTCCTTCAGAATGGACTGGTTGGATCTCCTTGCAGTCCAAGGGACTCTCAAGAGTCTTCTCCAACACCACACTTCAAAAGCATCAATTCTTTGGCACTCAGTCTTCTTCACAGTCCAACTCTCACATCCATACATGACCACAGGAAAAACCATAGCCTTGACTAGATGAACCTTTGTTGGCAAAGTAATGTCTCTGCTTTTGAATATGCTATCTAGGTTGGTCATAACTTTCCTTCCAAGGAGTAAGCGTCTTTTAATTTCATGGCTGCAGTCGCCATCTGTAGTGATTTTGGAGCCCAGAAAAATAAAGTCTGACACTGTTTCCACTGTTTCCCCATCTATTTCCCATGAAGTGATGGGACCTGATGCCATGATCTTTGTTTTCTGAATGTTGAGCTTTAAGCCAACTTTTTCACTCTCCACTTTCACTTTCATCAACAGGCTTTTTAGTTCCTCTTCACTCTGCCATAAGGGTGGTGTCATCTGCATATCTGAGGCTCTTGATATTTCTCCTGGCAATCTTGATTCCAGCTTGTGTTTCTTCCAGTCCAGTGTTTCTCATGATGTCCTCTGCATATAAGTTAAATAATCAGGGTGACAATATGCAGCCTTGACGTACTCCTTTTCCTATTTGGAACAAGTCTGTTGTTCCATGTCCAGTTCTAACTGTTGCTTCCTGACCTGCATACAAATTTCTCAAGAGGCAGGTCAGGTGGTCTGGTATTCCCATCTCTTTCAGAATTTTCCACAGTTGATTGTGATCCACACAGTCAAAGGCTTTGGCATAGTCAATAAAGCAGCAATAGATGCCTTTCTGGAACTCTCTTGCGTTTCCCATGATCCAGCAGATGTTGGCACTTTGATCTCTGGTTCCTCTGCCTTTTCTAAAACCAGCTTGAACATCAGGAAGTTCACGGTTCACATATTGCTGAAGCCATGCTTGGAGAATTTTGAGCATTACTTTACCAGCGTGTGAGATGAGTGCAATTGTGCAGTAGTTTGAGCATTCTTTGGCATCGTCCTTCTTTGGGATTGGAATGAAAACTGACTTTTTCCAGTCCTGTGGCCACTGCTGAGTTTTCCAAATTTGCTGGCATATTGAGTGCAGCACTTTCACAGCATCATCTTTCAGGATTTGGAATAGCTCCACTGGAATTCCATCACCTCCACTGGCTTTGTTCGTAGTGACGCTTTCTAAGGCCCACCTGACTTCACATTCCAGGAGGTCTGGCTCTGGGTCAGTTAAGTTACCTATGGAAATGGTAACGCTGGACTGATGTCTTCAAGGCACCAAGGACTCCTATTCCTGACCCACTCCATGCTGCCGTCCCTCACCACCCGTAATGTGGTTTGGAATTATTTTTAGGAATTTTTCTTCCTTGGAGAAGATAACTCCCTAGAGAGTTATCATCTCTACCTTCTCTGCTAACTTCTCTTCCCCATTCATGAAAACTCATTTATTTTTATGAAATCTTCCTCAGGTAAGATTTTTGTTTCCTCAGCTTTTTACTTATCAGAAGATAGTATCATCTGCTGAGTACTTCCTAATTGAGCAAACTGATGGAAATACTGAGAAAGATTCCTCCCCGTTTCATGCCCAGGACAACTCATTGCCTTTTTGGAAAGTTGCATAAAACTCGGCACTTCTGTGGCTGTTCTGAATGACTCATATGTAACAGTTTTGCAGATACCTCTTTTAGAAGGTACAAAAGATGTTTGCTCACCTGAAATTTGGAAATGAGAGCAAATGTACCAATTTACAGCGTGAAAATGAAACAAGTGTGTTTGTATGTATGTGTTACCGAATACGATTCAATATACCATTTTAAGCATACTCATACAGAAAACCAAAAAATTGAACTTTGCTAAGGAAATTTATGACCAACCTAGATAGCATATTCAAAAGCAGAGACATTACTTTGCCAACAAAGGTCTGTCTAGTCAAGGCTCTGTGGTCATGTATGGATGTGAGAGTTGGACTATAAAGAAAGCTGAGCGCCGAAGAATTGATGCTTTTGAACTGTGGTGTTGGAGAAGACTCTCAAGAGTCCCTTGGACTGCAAGGAGATCCAACCAGTCCATCCTAAAGGAGATCAGCCCTGGGATTTCTTTGGAAGGAATGATGCTAAAGGTGAAACTCCAATACTTTGGCCACCTCATGCGAAGAGTTGACTCATTGGAAAAGACCCTGATGCTGGGAGGGATTGGGGGCAGGAGAAGAGGGGGATGACAGAGGATAAGATGGCTGGATGGCATCACCAACTCGATGGACATGAGTTTGGGTGAACTCCGGCAGTTGGTGATGGACAGGGAGGCCTAGCGTGCTGCAATTCATGGGGTCGCAAAGAGTCAGACACGACTGAGCGACTGAACTGAACTGAACTTTATAGATTCATTTGGGGATGAGTGTACATGTTTTTGATAGTGAGTATTCTCTTATTAATGTGGTATTTTTTTCTCATTTGTTAGGTATTTTTTAATATTCTCCAATAAATTTCCATAATTTTCTTAATTTATGTCTCTCTAACCTCCTTTGTTAGATTGATTCTTAGGTATCTCACAAATTTTACTGCTACTCATATGAATGGAACATGTTTTATTATACTTCCTTGTTATTATAAGATCATTATTGGTGAATTCAAATGTTATTGAATTTGCAGCAATATTGTCTCCTGCAATGCTGTTAAACTTACTTATTAGTTTTAATAGTTTATGAATAGAGTCTCTAGGATTTTCAGTGTTTAAAATCTTTGTATAGAGAACAGGCTTGTGGACACAGTGGGGGAAGGAGAGGGTGGGACAAGTTGAGAGAGTAGCATGGAAAAAATTACATTACCGTATGTAAAGTAGATAGCCAGTGGAAATTTGCTGTAATATGCGGGGAACTCAAACTAACACTGTGACAACCTAGAAGGGTGGGATGGGGTGAGAAGTGGGAGGAGGGAGGTTCAAGAGGGAGGAGACATGTATGCCTATGGCTGATTCAAGTTGATGTAGGTCAGAAACCAACATGATATTGTAAAGCAATTATCCTCCAATTAAAAATAAATAAAAAATTTTAAAAAGAACAGCAAGAGAGAAGGTCTAAAAAGAAAAACCTTTGCAAATCAGAACAGTTTTGTTTATTTTCAGTATTTAGTTCTTGTCTTCTTTCATTGGCTAGATGCTTCAATAAATATTGAATAGAAGCAGTGTTAGATGGTTCAGATAGTAAAGCGTCTGCCTACAATGCAGGAGACCTGGGTTCGATCCCTGGGTCGGGAAGATTCCCTGGAGAAGGAAATGGCAACCCACTCCAGTACTCTTGCCCAGAAAATCCCATGGACAGAGGAGCCTAGTGCAAGCTACTGCCCATGGGGTCGCAAAGAGTCGGACACGACTGAGTGACTTCACTTTCGCTTTCAGTGTTAGCAGGCAGTTTTGTCTTCTTTATGATTTTGTAGGGAATGCTTCTAATATTTCTTCATTTAAAAAGATGTTTGCTATAGGGTTTTGGTAGATAGCCTTTAACTTGGTTGAGCAAGTTCCCCTCCGTACCTAGTTTGCTAACAATTTTATTGATAATGAGTGTACATTTTTATAGAATGCTTTTTCTGCACCTGCTGAGATTTTTTTTTCTCCTTTAATTGATTCATGTGTTAAATATACACATCTATAATTAAGCCATGCTCACATTCTTGGGGGAAGTTTTAGTCAATCACATTTTTATAAATACACTGCCAGATTTGATTTAGTACTGTGTGTTTTACAGTTTTGATATTTATGTTAGGGAGTGAAACTGGCTTGTAATTTTGCTTTTTTGTTCAGTCTGCTAAGCTTACAACAGATATTCTATTCCAAGATGGCCTGAGCTATGATCTAACTTAAAGTATAGCTTGTTTCTTCTCTGGTGTATACATATACAGCAAATATTGCTGTGCATTCTTATTTATTTATAGCTGTCTTTGAGGCACTTCACTTGGACTTGTTCAGCAATAATAATAATCATTATGAATTATTGTTTGCTTTTTTTCTGGGTAGGTTGTCATCCAATAGCATAGGGCTATCTAGAGTTTCATCAGGTCAGTTTAGATCCTTATGTCGTTGGGAACAAAGGATACTTTCATTTGTGTTTGTACTGTCACTGATATTCATCAGGGTCAATGGTTTATTAAAAAGGAAAGCACTTTGAAGACTCTTCCTTAGGGAGGGAAGCTCAAGAGGGAGGAGATACATATATATAATTATGACTGATTTGCTTTGATATAGGGCAGAGACCACCACAACATTGTAAAGCAATCACCCTCCAATAAAAAGAAAGACTCTTCCTTTCTGATTCTCCTGCCTGCTTTTGCAGCTGTCTCTGGCCCAGACCCAAGCTTGGACCTCAGGGCAGTGGCCTGTTCCTCTGTAGTGACCCTGCGTGGAGGAATGGAATCAGGAGGGCCTGGGGCCCAGGCTGACCCTGACACTCACTTGCTCTCTGAGTTTGGACAAATTGCACAACCTGTGTGCGTGTGTGCTCAGTCGCTTAGTCATGTCCAACTCTTTTCGACCCCTTGGACTAGACTGCAGACTGCCAGGCTCCTCTGTCAGTTGAATTTTACAGGCAAGAATACTGTAGTGGATGGCTATTTCCTCTTCCAGGGGATCTTCCTGACCCAGGGATCGAACCTGCTTCTCCTGTGTCTCCTGCATCAGCAGGTGGATTCTTTACCACTGAGCCACCTGGGAAGTTCCACCCAACCTCTGTAAACCTTAAGTATTTCATCAGTGCAATGAGAATTTTAGTATCTGTCTTACGGTGTCAGTCATAATGACTAATCAATAATATAAGCGACACAGTGTTGGTATATAATAAATGCTTAATAAAATTAGCTTTTAGTATACCTTCTCTGTTGTAGCAAATAAAATGCTAGTAAGACTGTGCTGACACCAACTAAAAGTATGACCGCTTCTAAACAACCTTCCAAAAGTACCATTAGTTTATGGTTTACGCTGCTGTGCTGCTAAGTCGCTTCAGTCGTGTCCAACTCTGTGCGACCCCATAGACGGCAGCCCACCAGGCTCCCCGTCCCTGGGATTCTCCAGGCAAGAACACTGGAGTGGGTTGCCATTTCCTTCTCCAATGCATGAAAGTGAAAAGTGAAAGTGAAGTTGCTCAGTCATATCCAATTCTTCCCGACCCCATGGACTGCAGCCTATCAGGCTCCTCTGTCCATGGGATTTCCCAGGCAAGAGTACTGGAGTGGGTTGCCATTGGTTTATAGGTTTATATTAAATACATCACCTTTTATATATATTATGTTTTAAGTCTTTATTTTTAAAGCAAATATTTATTTGGTGCCTACCACATCCTAGGACTGGATGCTGGGGAATATTGAGGATACAAGGTAAACAAGCAGCAGAGGTCAGTCTAGAAAGGCCAAACATAATTAGAATATGAGCTGATAAGGGATCAGATATGAGATATCAAGATAGACTATCAGGATGGGATCTGAAAGTATCAAGAAATGAATTTCAGGGACTTCCCTGGTGGTCCAGTGGTTAAGAATCCACCTTCCAGTGCAGGGGACCCAGGTTCAATCGCTGGTGGGGAAGTAAGATCCCATGTGCCAGTGGACAACTAAGCCCACACGCTACAGCTACCGAGCCAGCGCTTGCTCTTGAGTAACTAGGAACCAACACACGGGGACACATGTGCGCCCGTGGCGGCTTCATGGCGAGGTATGGCAGAAACCACCACAATATTGTCAAGGAGTTAGCCTCCAATTAAAATAAATTAATTAATTTTCAAAAAAGAACCAACACAGCCAAATAAGTAAATATTAGAATAATTATTTGGGCCTTCCTGGTGGTTCAGTTGGTAAAGAATCTGTCTGCAGTCCAGGAGGCCACCCGCAATATAGTAGACCTGGGTTTGATCCCTGAGAAGGGGAAAGATCCTCTTGAGAAGGAAAATTTGTAATAATATTAAATGAATATTTAAAAAAAAATAAATGAATTTTAGAGGGCAGAACAGCTAGTTCTGTCTGGTCTAACACCGAGAAGGTGGTATTTCAGCAGGGTCCTGAAGACTGAGTGAGACAAGGAGCAAGTGTGCTCCAGTCAGGGCAGCTGGGTTCGTCAGGCTTCCTGGGCATGAAAGGATGTTTTCCGATAGGAAAGGTACAGATGTAGGAATAAAGTGCATGATAGATTCAGGTCTCAGAACTCCCTTCCGGGCTGCATAGTTAACTGTGAGTCTTTGGCCTTAGGGCGAGGGAGGAGGATTGCCTTGGAATGCTGGGAAAACACTGACCCTCCCGTGTCCCAGCGGTGGGATTTAATTCACTGCTAATTAGTGTTGGTGTTGGCTTCCCCAGGGAAGGGTAAACACAGAGACGGCAAGGAGCAGGGAGAAGGGCAGAAGCAAGTGCATGGGTGTGTGTGTTTGCAGAACCATTTTGGAGGAACTGAGGAATGCAGAGAAGGTCTTGAAAATAGAGCAGGGATTAGTCCTCATGCTTTAAAAGACAACAAAATCTGCTGGAGGCTACTAACGAGTCACACTCTTAAAATAAAAATGAAGGGAGGTGGAGCCTTCTTGTTCTGTGATACTTTTTAACCTCGGTAGCCTTCCAAAGGGAAGCCATAATCAGGCTGTTTTTATTGTCTGTGGGCAGGAGCAAGCCTTGGTCTGTAAACACTGGATCCTTCCAATTCAAATAGCCTTCTATGGAATGTCTACCCACATTTGAGGTGTACTTCACTGGGAACCTTAGAATGCTCTGCAGAAGCAATGGGGCATCTCGTCAAACCCACAAGGTTTCAGAAATTTTCCAGCCAGAGGTGCTCGGGTTAGGGGCACTTGTAACAAACCTGCTCTTGTTTTAGTAGACAGCCTTGAGAGAGTTTTGGTTTTTTGGTTTGGTTGTCTTTTTGAATTTTTACCATATTTTTCTTCATGATACAACAGTTGTTTGTGGTGAGGTTTTTGTTTTTTAGCCAGAGAAGGATGTCTGTGAGATAAATATCTATTTTTGTATCTTCCAGGATCCACACTACCTTTTAAAGTATCTGTGTGATTCAACTCAATTCAGCTAGCATTTATGGACTCCTGCTGGGTACTGGGTGCCCAGAACCTTGAAATTAGTAAGAATGAGGACCTACTCCATAGAAACCCAGATTCTGGTTGGGAGGACAAATGTGTACCCAAGTAACTCAAACATCAGACAGGATTTGAAGATGTTGAGAATGTTGGAGTTCATGGGGAAAACCAGAGAAGGAGCTAAGCTCTTGCTTGGAGTATGAGAAGGAGAAGAGAAGGAAAAGAATGGGAAGACAATGGAATTTAATCTAGATTTGAATGTGTAGAATTTCAACTATTAGGTGGCTGAAATAAGAAAAGCAGTGAAATTTATCTCTTGTAAAATGAGAATTTAAAATAATTTTCTGCTTATCAATAGAAGAAACCTGTTTTAATTCATTTACTCATGTTTACTCCACAAACATGCATAGAGTACCTATGATGTGCCAGGCATTCTTTAGAGATAGAGATGAGATAGACCATCTCTGCTCACAGCTCCTTCATAGTCTAAAGGTGGACAGAGATGTGTGCACAGTGACACCACAGATATACACAGAGGAATGCATGAAATACTCTGAGAGCACTGTGGACATAAGGGATTCGAGGATGGGCTTTCCTGTGGGTACAGTGGTTAAGACTCCATGCTCCCAATACAGCGGCCCTGGGTTCAATCCCTGGTCAGGGAACTAGATCCCACACATTGTAACTAAGAGTTCATATGCTGCAACTAAGACCCATGCAGCCAAAATAAGTAAATTATTTTTAAAAAGAAAGTCAAGGAAGACTTCAAGGAAGGATAGTGTTTTGCAGGTTTGATGGTGAGTGGGTCATAGAAACAGTTCATGTAAAGGGCATGTCATATGCAAAGGCAGAGGAGCACGAAGCAGCCTGGGATGTTTATGGGATCTTGGGTATTTTGGTATGTCTCAGGCTTCGGGCTTCCCTGGGGGCTCAGGTGGTAAAGAATCTTCCTGCAATGCAGGAGACCCAGCTTCAATCCCTGAGTTGGGAAGATCCCCTGGAGGAGGAAATGGCAACCCATTCTAGTATTCTTGTCTGGAAAATCCCATGGATGGAGAAGCCTGGCAGGCTACGGTTTGGGGTCATAAAGAGTCAGATATGACTGAGTGACTAACACACATAGGGGAGGAAGAGTTTAGCTGGATCTGGAAATTAAATGATAAAAACAGATTAACAGGAAAAAAGATACACATTTATTTACTATATACTTTACGTGACATGGGAGCCTTGATAAGGAAATGAAGACCTGAAGAAACAGATCTAAATGTTTTATGCTGGATTTGATGACAAGTGGACAGTCATGGAGGAATGTGATAGGCTGAGGAGTAGAGTTGAGTGTAGTTAACTTAGCAAGACCTGTTTGTTAGGATTCTTCTTTAAGTCCTTTTGTCTTCAGAGATAAGGCTGCTCCTTTCCTCCAGATATAGGGAGGGCTGTCTCACATGAGGGTTGTCTCACATGTTTCAGGGAAGAAAGCTAGAGTGACCCTCCTGCTGAAAATACTAGGGTGCCATATTTTGGGGTAGCTTGTCCTGAACCCCATCAGGGTATATGGAGGGGGACAAATGAGAGGGAGCCTGGGAGATGAGAAATGAGGCTGGAAATAAAATCAAGACCGAGACCTTGCAGAGTTTTCTGTACCTTGCAATGGAGATTGAATTTTGTCCTATAGTCATTTTAATAAAGGACTTTAAATGGGAAAGTAATATTTGCATTTTAGAAAGATCCTGCCGGTAGTTTGCTGAGAATAAAGTTGAACTGGGTAAGATGGGAAGTAGAAAAGCCTGCTAGAAGACTGTTTCAGCCAAGTAGCTACTAGGGGGATTAAGACCTGTAAAGGCCATCACCCTCATTATCTCCTACATGCAATTCAAAATTTAAGCAGAGACTCAGCAGTAAAGAGTCTGTCTGCAGTGCCAGAGACCCAGGTTCAATCCCTGAATCAGGAAGATCCCCTGGAGAAGGGCATGGCAACCCATTCCAATATTCTAGCCTGGAGAATCCCATGGAAAGAGGAACCTGGCGGTCTACAGTCCATGGGGTCACGAAGAGTTGGACACGACTGAGTGACTAACACTCTCACTTTCAACCGTAAAATAAGAAAACCCAAGTTCTGACTTTTCTTATGATGATTGTTTAGATGCATTGAAAAAATACGTCAAATATAAAAGTATCTTAAGACTTCTATTGCATCTTCAGTGCCCTGGTCTGCTGATGCCCTAAAGCATGTGCGTCTCTATGAATTATGAGATCCAGCCCTGCCCTGAAGAAATGGTGGTCAGGATGATAGGTTGATTAAAGAATTGGGGTGGTTTAAAGTGGGAGGATGGACAGGATTGTGTGACTGGGTTCAGGGAAGAAAGAAGCCAGGGATGGCTCTGAGATTTCTTTTATACACACACACACTCACATTTTTAAAAATTTATTAGTTGATATTTTTGGCTGTGCTGGGTCTTTGTTGCTGCACAGGTTTTTCTCTAATTTCTGTACACAGGCTGCTTATTGCAGTGACTTCTCTTGTCGTGGAGCACGGGCTCTAGGTGCGTGGTCTTCAGTATTTGCATCCCTGGGCTCAGTAGTTGCCGCTCCTCGTATCCAGAGCACAGGTTCAGTAGTTGTGGCATACGGGCTTAGTTGGTCCATGGCAAGTGGGATCTTCCCGAATTAGGGATGGAACCTGTGTCTCCTGCACTGGCAGGTGGATTCTGGATTCTTTACCACTGAGCCACCAGGGAAGCCTGGCACTGAGATGTCTGACTAGGTTGGCAGAGTGGTGACCATGGATATCTACCATTCATCACTCCTGACATTTGGCAGAGGACCCTCCCAGCAGGCACGCCTCCAGCATCTGTTCTCTCTGCAGAGTTCCTCCATCCTTTGCGCTTAGTCCAGACTCCCATGGGTATTTTAAAATGCGCTCTTCTGAGGGCCCCCAATAAATTCTTCACAAACTTTAAAATCCTCAGGGTCAGATTTAGCCTCTGACATAACTTCTGTCTCAGCACAGCTCTGTCATGAGGCTCCTGACTCAACCTTGGCTCAGACAGGAGGGCGCAGCAGGGACCCCCATTTCTTTCTCCCATCTCTTGTCCTCTCCTTGTAGGTGGCTCCTCTGAGCACAGGTAACCCTGTTTCCTTGTTCACTCTGGGACTGTGACCCGGTGACAAAAGAAGATGTAGCCTGTTGGAGACATAGTCACGCATAACGAATCCACCACCGGCCCCCAATTTGTCTGGGAACAAGGTCCCAGACAGCAGCTTAATATATCTCTGGGATTGTTCTTGAATATTCTGAAATATCAAGAACTCAGTTGGGAAGAGAATTCCCCCCATGATCCTGGGCCTTACTGTTCATTGCTCTGTTTTCTTAGGGATTCCCTAAGCCGTAACTTCTAGTGAAACAAACAAGAACAAGCGCACACCAGCACATATTCTCCATGAGAGCTTTAACTCCCTCTCCAGGCCCTGTGTCCAGATGCTGGCCCTGTAGAGCCATGTATTGTTTTCCGTCGCCAATAATGGAGCACCTTGTTCTGCCTGGGGGGTGTATTCTACAGTCAGTTGGTAATTATGTCACCATTTCACCATGCCAGGTGGGTGGGCCAATTTACTGTATCAGAGATGAGTTACTTTTATATACACAGTCACCAGAGAGAGGCCACATTCCCAGGACATCAGTGGAGATGAATGTATATTTTTAGTTCTTAAGAAAATCACTGTCACAATCGATCATAAATAGTCCAAATAGCAACAACCACAGAAGTAAGCAGGATAAAATGTGGAAGAGCTTCTTTATTCTCTATATCTACCCCTATTTCATTGCCCTCCTCCCTGGCAACAGTTGGGTACTGCACATCCAGAGCTTTCCGTGGACTTTGTAGATATCTTTCCTTATATGTGCAATCTATGTGTGCATAGATTGCACATATAAGGAAATGAATAATGACTCTTATCATGAAGCTCCCAAAGATGTGCCCATTTCCTGGGCCTCACGGCTGTTCCCCAGTACACCCCTTATCTTTACAATGATAAATAATTCATAAAACTCCAACTAGAAGGTCGTACAGGGCAGGGAGGAGGGGGAGTGTGGGCTGAGAATCACAGCAGAAAACTTCCTGATGCATAATGCACAATCTTTCCATGTTCAGTCTGTGATCTTTTCACAGTTTCATACATTTGAATAATACCTGGGTCTCTAGAGCTGACACTGTACTCATGGGCTGCCCTGTGAGATGAGAGATCTTTGTTATATACTTTCACTCACCTCCTTGGGGAGCTTTTTTTTCCAGCCAGAAATACCAGGTCAATTAGCTGAAGCACCGTGGAACAGTATGTAATTCTCAGAACTGGTTCTGAAAGCCTCCTGCTCCCTGGTGGGCACCACTTAAACTGCCTCCCAACACTGAGTAATCACTCCTTCTTCAATCAGCCCCAGATGGGTCCTGCTCTGGGAAAGGCAGCATCTCTAATTACATTTGTCTTTCTCCTCCTCAGTCACCATGGTCCTCTGTGCAGACACCGGTGCCCAGCAGTTCCTAGAGCAGCAAAGGCACCGCCGGATACGATAAGGCCCTTCCTCTCCTTTTAGAGAGCAGTGAATTTTGCTTTTCTAAGCCAAGTAGCCTACACAGTCTTTGACTTCTTGACTCATGTTCTTTAATGGGTTTGCCTTATTATTTACTACATTACTCCCTTCACCTGGAAGGCCAGTTTGGTTTTAATGTATTTTCTCTTCATATAAAGTCCAGAATGACTGCTTGTATTTACATGATTGATGAATTTCTTGCCTTTCTAGAGAGCCTGCAAGACCAGAGGCTGGGGTTTGATCCCTGGGTCGGCAAGATCCCCTGGAGAAGGGCATGGCAACCCACTCCAGTATTCTTGCCTAGAGAATCCCCATGGACAGAGGAGCCTGGTGGGCTACAGTCCATGGGGTCGCAAAGAGTAGGGCACAACTGAGTGACTAACACTTTAGAAGATTTTCTGTTTCTCATCAAGATAAATATTTATTTGATTTAAAAAAAGCAACTTAATCTTTGATCCTGGTATACCTATGGGTATCAACCTATAAGGACATGTAAATACCCTTTGTTACCATGTTCTTTCCCAAGGGCATTTAAGAATGTGGAGATGCTGTATTTTATATGGACTAAATTGCTTTTTACTAAAGACCTCAGGAATGGTTTTCTGTGAAGTGAGTTGAGGGAACGTCCTTTATGGAAACCAGGTAAGGAGTTTGTCCCTGAATTTGTTCCTGGCTGGTCTGAGGCCATCTTCCTGTGAAATTTGAATTGTTCATGACAACTGAAAAAGGAAAAGCTACAGCAGCAGAGACGTCAGATATAGTGGCCATGGAGATAAAAGGGCTGCTTTTTTCTCTCTGGGCGGCAAACTTTGACTTTAAATGTGAATGATGTCTTAAGATCAATGCGTTTAATACCGTTCAGTAGTGCAATAAAGAATGGTGTCACAGATTGGGTAGAAAGATAAGGAAGTGTTCACTTAATGAATGAAGGCTTTTTGGAAGAGGTGAGCCAAAGAAAAAGTATTGAGTTAGCCAACAAGTTTGTTTGGGGTTTTCTGCAAGGTTTTATGGAAAAACCTCTATGAACTTGTTGGCCAATCCAATATTTTGGGAACCGGGGATACGTCATGTAACCTCTCTGGGCCCTTGTCTCCTAAGCCCTAAAGTGAAGGGTTGGGAGGGGAGGAGCACTGAGGGGGGTCTTACGTTTCTAAAGAAATGGAATATAAATATATTCCAGGATCGAGTAATTCTTTGTTCCAGCCATTTTGGACTGTGTGGGTAAAGGACCGTAGGCAAGACCTAAATAAAAGTGTGAAGGGGAGATAGCTATTAAGACTGTGAGCTGGAATGGAAGATGTGGGCAAGATGTGACTGGCAAAAAGAGATCATGAATGGCTTGGAATCAGAAGATTGTATTTAATACAAATATATGGTCAAGGTAGGGAAAAGATTTGCAGGCAGTTGGCTGGGTAGTTTGCATTAAATTAAAACTTTGTAGTCTAAGATTTTAATTCCCTTAATTGTTTCAAATGTAGTTTAACAGCTTTGTCAAGATGTAATTCAAATAGTATACAATTCACTCATTTGAAGTATACAATTCAATGACTTTTAATATATTCACAGAGATATCTATATTTACATCATCACCATCACCACAATCAACTTTAGAGTATTTTCATTACTCTAAAAAGAGATGCTGCTCTGCTTAGCCACATTCCCCACAAGCTCTAACCAATCATTCATTAATGTACTTTCTGTTTCTATAGATTTGCCTATTCTCTCATCATTTCATGTAAATGGAATCATACAATATTTAGTCCTTTGTTTCTTTCCCCTAGAAGAATGATTTCAAGATTTGTTCTTGTCACAGCTTATATCAGTACCTCATTTTTTTTATTGATGACTAATATTTGGTTGTATGGATATACCACATTTTATTTATTTATTCATCAGGTGATGGATGTTTAGGTTGTTTCTACTTTTTTAGCTTTTATGAATTATTATATGTGAAATTTGTGTCTAAGGTTTTGTGTGAACATGTTTTCATTTCTCTAAGGTATATATACCTAGGAGTGGAAGTGCTGGGTCAACTGTTTTAAAAACTGACAGATTGTCTTTTGAAGGTGCTGCACCATTTTACACTCCCACCAGCAGTGCATGAAGCTTCCAGTTCCTCCACATCCTCTCTAATACTTGTTATCACCTATTTTTATTTATTCTACCATCCTCATGGGTGTGAAGTGGTGTATCATTCTAGTTTTGCATTCCCTGACGGCACAGGATGTTGAGCATCTTTATATGTACTTCCTGGCTTCCTGTACATCTTCTTTGGAGAAATGTCTATTTAGATCCATTTTTAGTTGGGTTATGTTACTTTTTATTCAGTTATTTTTGAGTTATTTTATATTTATTTTATTTCTAGATACAAATCCCTTATCAAAAATGTGACTTGCAAAAAAGCCTTTCTTATCCTGTAGGTTATCTTTTCAATTTCTCAAAGGTGTCCTTTGAAGCATAAAAGTTTTTAATTGATGATATCCAGTCTATCTGCCTTTTCTTTGTTTCTTATTTTTTTTTTGGTGTCACATCTAAGAAATTGTTGCCTACTCCAAGATTGTGAAGATGCATGCCTATATTTTCTTTTAAGAGCTTTATAGTTTTAGCTCTTACATTTGGATCTTTGATGTATGTTGAGTTAACTTTGGTTTATGGTGTGAGGTAGGGGCCTAACATCATTCTTCTGCACTTGGATAGCCCTTTAATTATTTTTTGACTATATATTTCTACTTATTTTCCAAGTCATTGCTGTAGGGCTTAAAATACACATTTTAATTGATCAGAGCCTAGTTTATTTATTTATTTATGACTGCACAGTGAGGCTTGTAGGACCTCAGTTCCCCTACCAGGGATTGAACCCAGGCCATGGCAGTGAAAGCACTGAATCCTAACCAATAGACCACTGGGGAACTCCCAGAACCTACTTTAAATTTATATGAACTCAATTTTAGTGAAGCCAAAAAACTTTATTCCTTTATAGCTCCATTCCCACCTCCCCTTTGCTGTACTATTATTGTTATAATTATGGTATCTCTGTTAAAAATAAAACAACATATTGTTATAATTATTAGTTTATATAATTTAATGTCTTTTAGAGAAGCTGAGAAAAGAAAGGAAAACAAGTGTAAATAGAGTTGGGGGTTATTACAAATCCCTCCAATGAAGAAATGCTCTCTACTTTGCTTCTCTATCATATCCCCTGCACCGGGAACAGTGTTTATCACATAGTAGATGCTCATGAAATATATAAATGAATTAATAATGATCTCCATACAGATAAAAAATTAACTCCTAGAGAAAGAGAGTCCCAATAAAATGTATCGATGAATAACAAAGACATTAAAGGGAGCAAGGTTGTGTGAGTTGTGCTTATTGGGGGAGAGGTAATAATCATCCTGAGAAGAAAGAAGAAAATGTCTTTCTCATTCAGTTTCATATGTAACTGAGGCTTAGCAGTGTTGGCACATAGCAGATACTCAATAAATGTTGAATGAATGAGTGAAGCATCCTGTGGCTGGTGCACGTCTTGGAGAATGAGGCAAGAGAACATCAGTCTTCTAAGTCCTTGTGTTCCCCAAATGGATGCAATCTCTGTCTCAGTGCCTGTGGGTCTAAACTGGTGCTTCTTCTGAGCTGGTCTCGCCTTGTGTCCCACATCCCCGCTGGACCACCTGCTCCCTTAGTGTGTCCTAAGCAGGATGTCCAATTATTGAAGGATGAGACATGCAAGCCTGTTGATTAGGTCTGAGCAGAGGAAAGACAAAATAAATTTATCATTAACCAAGTTGGTAGAGTGAGGGGTGGGCAGTGAGAAGGGGAAGAAGAAAGCTATTGGTGATAGATGGAAGCAACCGAGAGTAAACCTGTGATCTACATCTGGTACTCATTCACCTGCAACATTTTGTTGAAAGCTTGCTTGGTACCAGGTTAGAGATGCATAGAACAAAGTGTCAGCTTTCCCTATGCCAAATACTAAATCCTAGACATAAAAAACTACTGTATTATAAGAACATTTTGGAAATAACTATATAGTCCACTATAGTGGTTAAAATGAGTCCTGAGACTGGAGCTTCCCTGCCTAGACTTGAATCCTGGATGGATAGAGTCGCCTGACCTCCCTTTTCTGTAAAATTGAGATGCATGGAAGGATTAAATGGTTAATACACATAAAGCTCCTAGAATAGTGCCTACCACATAGTATGTAATATGTAAGAGCTAGCTATTATTACTGATGTAATAACTGATATTAAACAAAGACTAGAATAGTTAGTTGAGATTATCAGTAAATTTCAACACAATTTTAGACTTCTCGTTTTCATACTATCTAGCTACCTAGGCAGCTTCTTGTGTGTGTGTGTTAGTTGCTCAGTCGTGTCCAATTCTTTGTGACCCCATGGACTGTAGCCCACCAGGCTCCTCTGTCCATGGGATTCTTCAGGCAAGAATACTGCAGTGGGTGACCATGCCCTTCTCCAGGGGATCTTCTCAACTCAGGGATCGAACCCAGGTCTCCCACATTGCAGGCAGATTATTTATTGTCTAGCCACCAGTAAAGCCAGGCATCTTCTTAGTAGCAGTCAATCATGTAAATATGGATTTATCATGTTACAGCTTGAGTCGTTATGAAGCAACTCTCTTCTTAACATTCACTTATTTCGTGTTGTTAAGCAATTACTATGACAAAGAGCTGTTTTCTCCCTTTGAAAAACCAGCTCTATTCTTAAGATTACCAGAACAGAGAGGAGCCCCCGGGATAGATGATTCAGAGGGCTAGAAAGCAGTTGTTTTTCTTTCAAATTAGGTTGCTTTTAATGAATTCCTGCCAGAGATTTCAAAGCTGTGTCAGATCAATGAACTCAGGAATCAAAGGCTCCACAGGTGATGTTCTTAATGTAAATGTATGAGCCATTCGCAACACTAATTAATGACTGTTCCTAGCTGGTTTTATCTTGGAAGACAGCAGCACCATGAAAGTTTCTTTTTTTAAGGCTTAAAAAAATTCGTTAGACATATACAGTAGATAGGTTGGATATTTATTTCCGTTACTGAATGCAAGAACCTTCCCCTCCCCCTACTCCAGCCCTCCCCATCAGTGTTCTATAATCCACTTGTATTGCTTGGACCTTTAAAGTACCATTCACTTGTACAATCAAGATTTGTCTTACTGTAGAACTGCAGGGTCCCTTCCACTCAATTTTCTCTGTAGAAACACTGAACATACTTCAAACCCCAAACATTGGTACCCAGTGTGCTTATCTGAGCTGCAGATTGCCTATTTTAAGCCATGCATGCTCAGTGAGTATCCAGGTCATTGGATCCTTAGTAAACGCATCATGTGGAAAGGGGATTTTTGACACATAACAGGTGTTTAATAAATGCTTGTTAAATGAATGAATGATGGTGGTGATGGTGAGCTGAAAATAAATTTATTATAAATGGGAATCTCATCTAGATTTTTACCCTGAATGATCCCAGACAAGTCATTTAACCAGATCATTCTCTGCCTCAGTTTACATGTCTTTAAAAGAAAGTATTGATTAGAATATAATAGTGGTTTTAGGAGTAGAATAGAACTATGTTCATTCAAAATTTATTACACTGAAGACTTCTATGGCTCAATTCACCTGATTACAGCAAGGAGCAGGGAAGCAATCTAAACACCAGGTTATACACTTGTCAGGAGTCTTACACTGGTCATTAGGACAGTGAGCACTTGCTCTTATTTGGCCTGGAAGGGACCTCTCCTTCCAGGAATGGATGCTAATAGGTAGAAGTAGTGCAGTGAATATGCAACTACATCAGAAGTCTCCAATTTTTTGGTACCAGGGACTGTGGAAGACAATTTTTCCATGGGTGGGCTTGGGGGGTGAGGGATGGTTCGAGCGAACGGGAGCCACAGATGAAGCTTCACTCGCTCACCTGCCACTCCCCTCCTGATGTGTGGCCTGGTTCCTAACAGGCCATGGACCAGTACCAGTCTGTGGCTCAGGTACTGAGGACCCCTGAGCTACATGATTATCTATCCTCACTGGGTATTCAAACTAAGAGAAATAACACATATAAGTAAAATAATCACAATATATATCATCCAAACAAGGACACTTTAGCGAATAAAGAGCTGATAATTAATTGCATTGGGAAACACTTGGACATCTTAAGCAAACCAGAATGTACAGTCAGCCTGGGTCTACGCCATCCACAGAAGCAGTCTCAAGTGTGCAGGATCAGTTTTGCCCTTTTTCACCTAACTGGAGATTTTCCCCTCCTGACTCCACCCTTTGCTGTGATAGAACTCTCAAGATCTCAGATCTACTCCTCTTAATATCTAGGGTAGATTTCGTGTGCATGTGTGCTCAGTCACTCAGTTATGTCCAACTCTTTGAGACTCTGTGGACTATAGCCTGCCAGGTCCCTCTGTACATGGGATTTACCAGGCAAGAATACTGGAGTGGGTTGCCATTTCCTCTTCCAGGGGATCTTTCTGACCCAGGGATTGAACCCACGCCTCCTACATCTTCCTGCATTGGCAAGTGGATTCTTTATCACCAAGCCACCTGGGAAACTCCAGATCACTTGTAGCTTCGCCTTTATTGGCTAGTTGCAGCATCTGTGTTTCCCATTATAAAATCATTAGCATTACCGAGGCAACTATAAGTGAGACGTGTGCCTTCTGCTCCACTTGGTGAAATTCTTCCTGTGTTTTTAGCTAATTTCCTGAGGTGAGTGTTCTACTGTTACTCAAGCCTCATTTTGTCTGGTTTTCTACAGGTCTTGGTGACCTGCTCACATTTTCCTGAATTTACTCACAACCCATTGCATTTCTACTAGTGAATCATGCTCACTTTCCTTCCTCCAGTATGGTAGATATCCCCTCTAGCACTGCCCACTCAATAGTCATAGGATATTGACACTTCAGCTGTCTGTGAAAATGAAAGTGTTAGTCGCTGAGTCATGTCCGACTCTTTGGGACCACATGGACTATAGCCTACCAGACTCCTCTGTCAATGGGATTCTCCAGGCAAGAATGCTGGAGTGGATTGCCGTTCTCTTCTCCAGAGACTCTTCCCAACCCAAGGATTGAAACTGGGTCTCCTGCACTGCAGGCAGATTCTTTACCGCCTGAGCCACCAGGGAAGCCCTGTACTGCTAGAATATCCATGTATTTTGGAGGAAAAGAGTCAGGTGTTTTGTATATTAGCTCAACAAATATTTAATTGAGCTCTTACTGTGAGCCAGATACTGTTTAAAGTCTTGGATATATAATCTAGCCTCTGATTTGTCTGTTGGTTTTCTTTCTCTCTCTTTTTTAATGCTTTTTAAAAGTGTGTTTTCTTCTAAAGACCTAAGCAGTTTTTAACATTTTATTTATTTATTTATTTATAGCTAAGCAGGTCTTTGTTTCTGCTCGAGGGTTTTCTCTAGTTGCCGCCAGTGGAGGCTACTCTCTAGTTGCCATGTGCGGGCTTCTCATTTCAGTGGCTTCTGTTGCGGAGCACGGGCTCTAGGGTGCATGGGCCTCAGTACTTGGGGCACATGGCTTAGTTGTGGGACACAGGCTTAGTTGCCCCATGGCATGTGGGATCTTCTCGGATCAGGGGTCAAACCTGTACCCTCTATTACTGGCAGGTGGATTCTCAACCACTGCACCTAGAGGGAAACCCCTATTGGTTTTCTTCATGGTATCTTTTGATATCCAGAAATGTTAAATGCCAATGAAGTTAAACTTAATTTTTTTTCCCTTTTAAGGTTTATGCTTTTTGTATCCCATCCAAAAATCTTGTCCTTCTTAAGTTCAGTTCAGTTCAGTTACTCAGTCATATCCGACTCTTTGCGACCCCATGGACTGCAGCATGCCACATTTTCCTGTCCATCACCAACTCCCGGAGTCTGCTCAAACTCATATCCATCAAGTCAGTGATGCCATCCAACCATCTCATCCTCTGTCGTCCCTTCTCCTCCTGCCTTTACTCTTTCCTAGCATCAAGGTCTTTTCCAATGAGTCAGTTCTTCTCATCAGGTGGCCAAGGTATTGGAGCTTCAGTTTTAGCACCCATCTCTCCCTTGGGTATTCAGGATTGATTTCCTTTAGGATTGACTGGTCTGATCTCCTTGTAGTTCAAGAAACTCTCAAGAGTCTTCTCCAACACCACAGTTCAAAAGCATCAATTCTTTGGCACTCAACTTTCTCTATGGTCCGACTCTCAAATCCATACATGACTACTGGAAAAACCCTAGCTTTGACTAGATGGACCTTTGTCGGCAAAGTAATGTCTCTGCTTTTTAATATGCTGTCTAGGTGGGACATAGCTTTTCTTCCAAGGAGCAAGTGTCTTTTAATTTCATGGCTGCAGTCACCATCTGCAGTGATTTTGAATCCCAAGAAAATAAAGTCTGTCACTGTTTTCATTGTTTCCCCATCTATTTGTCATGAAGTGATGATGGATGCCATGATTTTAGTTTTTTGAATGTTGAGTTTTTAAAGTTGAGTGAAAAGGCCAATTTTTTCACTCTCTTCTTTCACCTTCATCAAAAGACTCTTTAGTTCTTCACTTTCTGCCATAAGGGTGGTGTCACCTGCATATCTGAGGTTATTGATATTTCTCCTGGAAATCTGAATTCCAGATTGTGCTTCATCCAGCCCAGCATTTCTCATGATGTACTCTGCATAGAAGTTAAATAAGCAGGGTGACAATATACAGCCTTGATGTACTCCTTTCTCAGTTTGGAATCAGTCCATTGGTCCATGTCTGGTTTTAACTGTTGTTTCTTGACCTGCATACAGATTTCTCAGGAGGCAGATAAGGTGGTCTGGCATTCCCATCTCTTTAAGAATTTTCCAGGTCCTGGAGATATTCTCCTATGTATACTTCTAGAAGCTTTATGGTGCTAGGTTTTATGTTTAAGTCAATGATCGATCTCAGATTAATTTTTATGTATGGTGTAGGATAAGGTTAAGGTTCAAATTTATTTACACAGACATCCAGTATATCCAGCACCATTTGTTAAAAAAAGACTTTTCTTTTCCCACCGAATTGGCTTGGTGCCCTGGTGGAAAATCAATAATGGACCATATGTGTGGATCAGTTCCTGGACTCTTTTTGATCTTTTGGTCTATCCTTCCACACTGTCCCAATTACTATAGCTCTTATAGAAATAGTCCAAATAAGAGAGTATGATCACCACCCTGAAGGAGCTTACAATCTGATTTATGAGAGAGACAGACAACATAGAAGTCATAATTGTACAAAGAGATGGAGAAATTCACCATGCTAGCTACAGATGTTGGAAGTACAAAAGAGAACTCTGCCTGGTTTAAGTGGGTGGGTGTGCAGGCATCCTGAATGAGGTAGCACCTAAAGCAATCCTGAAGGAGGCTGTGGGGGACTGGGCCTGGTACCCTCAAGGAAGAGAGAGGAAGCCAGTGTGGCTGGGGTGGCATGAGTGAAGTGGAGATTGGAAGAGATGACATCAAAGGGGAACCGGACTGTACTGGGAAGAGCCTTGAAGGTAATTTTAAGGGCCTCAGCTTTTACTCCGAATGAGAACAGAAGGCATCCAAGGGTTCTGAATAGAGAAGTGACATGATCTGATATCTTTCAGAAGGATCCTCCTGGATGCTCTGTTTGAAAGAGACCATGTCTGAGCTGGTTTCAGAGCTTCTGATTTACCTGGCTGGTGGGTGCCAAATAAAACAGAAGCTCTGAGACCACCTAAAGAGACTAACTATAATCCAAAAAAAATCTGATGGTGGGACTTCCCTGGTGATCCACTGGTTAATAATCCACCTGCCAATGTGGGGGACACGGGTTCAAACCATGGTCTGGGAAGATTCCGCATGCCAAGGGGCAACAAAGCCCACTCGGTCACAACTGTTCAGCCAGCACTCTAGAACCTGTGAGCTGCAACTGCTGAGCCCATGTGCCGCAACTACCAAAGCCTATTCACCTAGAGCCTGCGAACCACAACTAGAGCAGCCCTTGCTGTCCTCAACTAGAGAAAGCCTGTGCACAACGATGAAGACCCAGTGCAGCCAAAAATAAATAAATGTTAATTAAATAATTTAAAAAATCTGACGGTGTTTTGGACTCTGATAATGATGAGATGATTTGGGTGTGAATAATATTGGGGTGAGGGCTTCCTTGGTGGCGCTAGAACCTGCCTCCCAATGCAGGAGACAGAAGAGACACTGGTTCGATCCCCAGATTGGAAACATCCCCTGGAGGAGGGCATGGCAACCCACTCCAGTATTCTTGCCTGGAGAATCCCATGGATAGAAGACCCTGGCCGGCTACAGTCCATAGGGTTGCAAAGAGTTAGACATGACTGAGCACAGCACATAGTTGCTGCTGCTGCTAAGTCGCTTCTGTTGTGTCCAACTCCATGCAACCCCATAGACTGCAGCCCACCAGGCTCCCCCGTCCTTGGGATTCTCCAGGCAAGAACACTGGAGTGGGTTGCCATTTCCTTCTCCAATGCATGAAAGTGAAAAGTGAAAGTGAAGTCACTCAGTCGTGTCTGACTCTGTGCGACCCCATGGACTGCAGCCCACCAGGCTCCTCTGTCCATGGGATTTTCCAGGCAAGAGGACCGGAGTGGGTTGCCATTGCCTTCTCCGACAGCACATAGTAGACACCTGAGAAACGATAGCCAGTAGTAGGTGTTCTATGGGGGGAATAATGACAAAATCGTGAGTCAGACTCTCTTGATTCCACCTCACTCCCATGTCAACACTTACTCCTTCGGTGGCCTTTGCCCTTTCTTCTTTCCTGGGTTGTCTTCTCATGCTTCTATAAGAAACCTTCAAATCTGGCTTTCTAAATTGTTTATGAGCGAAAAAGGGACTCTCCTATTTCAGCATGTCCATGCAGGCTTCTGGATTTTTTATCATCTCACTCATGTGAAGACTACAAAGGTCCAGAAGGGGGCGATGTGACACTTGGACTTCAGGAGGGCCTTTTTTTCCCATAAATACTTTGGAATTCATCCTCCATTGTTAAAATCAACAGTATCAGGTCAGGGCTGGAATGATCTATCGCTGTCATGGGGTCCAATATTCTCACTTGCCAGTAAAGACGCTAAAGCTCAGAGAGGGGAAGGGACTTGCTTAAGGCTCCACAGATGTTAGTGGGAGTTGGGACTTGAACCTCATTCTGACCTGAGTCAGTGCTAATTCCACAACCCCATCTGGTCCTTTGATTTGGGAGAATCACTGACAAAAGCCAAGTTTCTCAAACTTGTGTCATGTAAAAATTACTTTTAAAGGAATAAAATTCTCACAACTCCTTGGACTTAAATTATTTAGATAACTATAAGTAAAAATTCTACTTTAAAGACACCAAAAAAGTATGAATACGAAACTCCATTTATATTCTCTTTCCTTGTAGCTTATAAACAGCTATAAAGCAAAATAAACTTTACTAAATTAAATTTAAACAGAAATTCAATGAAATTTAGATTAACAATGTTACCTGAAACTTATGGATGAAATTCTTTTGACAAAGTTGGTTTATTCCTCGTAAATTAAGTAAATATGGTACTTTTTTAAAAACAATGACATACTTTTTCATATCACCTTATTTTCTTTCATATGACCAGTCCTCAATAAGTATTTGTGACTTTGTATACATGATTTGAAGTCTTTTGAGATACAAGAAAACCAAAATCTGAAGTCTCTGAAGTTGCTATTTCTATCAATGACCCACATATTTTCTATCTATCTAGATATATATAAACTTCTAATTTTGGAATTAATTATATATTTTATAAACGATTCACACAATACAGAAATACATGAAGAAATGAAACAAGTTCATTCTGTAAACATCATAAAAGTTGTATAACATTAGGTCAGACTGATAGCTAAATAGTAATGTGTCCAGATTTTAAAAAAACTTTTTTTTTGGCCATGAGATGCAGCATAAATAATAAAATAGAAATATTTAGTCCCCTCATCAGGGATGGAGCCCACGCCCCCTGCACTGGCAGCACAGCATCCTAACCACTGGACTACCAGGGAAGTCCCCAGATAAAACTTTAATGTGGTAGAATAGTAGTTTTCAAATCTGGCTACACAACACAATCACTTGGGAAACTGAAAAACAGATGAAAAAGCATGCCTTCCTCCAAGACCAATTAAATCAGAACCTTTGGGACAAGGCCTGGGCTTCTGCATTTTTACAAAGCTCTGAGGTGATTTTGATGCAGTCGAGGCTGAAAGCCACTGTAAGAGAAGAAAGAAAGAACAGGCAGCAGGGGCGTAACTAGCCTCCTCCGCCACACTCCTTGTCACTACCCCACTTCTGTACCACCCACTTCCCTGCCCCTGCCCAGTTGTCATCCACGAGTTCAAGATTTTTCTTCCAGACCTTTCTTTCTATGAACACCCAGATGTACGTATACATGTGGTTTGTCCCAGCACCAAATAGTGACTCCTGAATTTGTGTGTAGTTGGGTTTTGGGTTAGTAATATTACTGGAAGAGGTGTGTTTGCATGGCCCTTTACATTCATTTAAGAAAATATGAATAATCTATATCAAAGAATGGGGGAATTTGATGGAGAATTTAGGTGGTAGGAGAGCTAAAGTCTACACAAGTTGCCTCTTGGTTCTGTCCCTACGAGCATCATAAACTGAATCATCTTTTGCCAATGGTTTGAAATGTCATCTCTAGTACACATTAAGTTTTCATATCTATGAAGATTTTTAAAAATTCTCTATTCTATTAGTGCAAATCACTACTGCATGCTGAGATTTGTTCAGTTTTTTATATTTAGTAACTTCTCTCTTGTCCCTTGCCACCAACACCCTTTGCTCGCTTACCTCCACTGCTGGGTAAATATTTAAGAATGCTCAGATGTGTTGCTTATACTGTGTAAAGGGATCATTTATGAGAGATGTGAGGATCTTAATAAAGACTTCAAATCCACCTGAAATTTTTATGATGATGAAAGTAAAAGCTTTGTTCTCCTATATGACTGTAGCCTTCCAGCCCCTCCTGCCATGTTAGACTTTCTGGAGTTCTGCTCAAATAGAAAAAAAAAACGTTTTCTCTAACATCCCCTATGGCCATCCCTCAAAGTTTATTCCTGCTTCTTAGTGAACACATTACATTAGAGCTGAAGAAAGTTATAAGGCAGGAAAAGAGCAGTTTCTGCTTTGACTTGCAAATATTTTTAATCCCCTAAAAATAAGCCATGAGCTGCAAATAGGCATGAATGTTCCTGTACTGCATTTCCTAAATTAGTTATTTCTGAGGAGATGTAGAATTCATTTTGTTTTTCTGCTCAGGGCCACCTGCTTGTGATTCAACTGATGATTTCATTCTGTATCTTAATGCCTTTCCTTATTTGTTTGGAGGCAGGCATGCTCTCTCAGAAAAGCTGGGAAGACCTGTGTTTTGGAAATGAATTATAACTGAGGTTTATATCTTTATGGGGAAGAGCTTGAGTTTCTGCCATGTCGCTACTGGAACATGTCCCCATTCTCTTGCTCATGTGTTTAAAATTCCTGGTTTCACGTGTTGTAAGGGTAACTTAAATATGCAGTCTTCACTCTCTTTGAGTAAACTGTCAAGACATCAAGGACAACTTTCTTAACTTCAGATAGCCTTGGTTTTGTTTATTGTTTTAATCGGTGCAAAGGAAGCGACAGTCCTCACCTCACAGGGTTGTCCGGTCATTCATCCGTTCATTCACTCAGTCATCTGCTGCACTGTTGCCTGTTGTAAAATACTATAAATATTATATTTTTTGATCTAGCAGATTTTAGCAATTTTTAAAACTGCATTATATAAAAATTTAATATAGATACAAAAATGATGTATTTTTTTGTAAAGATACAAAATGCATTTGTATCTATACAAAATGTACGGATACAAAATAGGTTTAAATACAGATACAAAAATTTTTTTTGTACAGATACAAAAGTGGTATATTCCCAAGGTTAAAATGATACTTAATCACATAGAAGGCAGGCATGACACCCTACTCCAGTACTCTTGCCTGGAAAATCCCGTGGACAGAGGAGCCTGGTAGGCTGCAGTCCATGGGGTCACTAAGAGTCGGACATGACTGAGCGACTCCACTTTCACTTTTCACTTTCATGCATTGGAGAAGGAAATGGCAACTCACTCCAGTGTTGTTGCCTGGAGAATCCCAGGGACGGGGGAGCCTGGTGGGCTGCCGTCTATGGGGTCGCACAGAGTCGGATACGACTGAAGTGACTTAGCAGCAGCAGCAGCAATCACTAAGAAACTATGTCATCCTACACCTCACAGAGGTGGGCCGCTTCCACCCAGTTAGCTACATTTGTGGATTAAACTAGGCTAATCTATTTTCTGTTTCATTTTATAGTGAATTGTTTTCATAATCTTCCTCTTGGGACCCAAATTATTATAGCTGTCTTACTGACAGTTAATTGAGGATTTTATAACTTTGTCTAACTCTGAAATCAGAGTTGTAAGAAAATGCCAGTGAGATAAAGGTATTCTGTAAGAATGAATTCCACAGTCAAATAAACTTGGAGAACACTGAATTAAACAAACAAACAAAAAACAGATTTTCTTTGTTTATGTGTTTTAAATACCGCAAGATAGTGAGGTACTAACGCAGAAATCTAAGAAGGGTGAACACGCACCATTCCCAGGGGTATTTGACTATGGACCTATTGACTGCCCTTGCCTTTTTCTCTGATGATGTTTCTATAAAACCTAGAGCAGAATTGGTAAATTAGCAACCTGACAGTCAAATCTGGCTGGAGGGGTCTGTTTCACATGGCCACACAGTGTTTTTAAAATATTTGAACCACCATTTAAAGATTGAGAGAGTTGACTAAAAATGTATTGATTTCCAGTTGCCTTTAAAGGATTAAAAGGCTTGGGAAAAGCAAGCTTGCCTTCCAGCGTGGCCGCCTGTGTTGTTGCTGGGCCTGGCTGCCTTATCATGCTGGGGTTGGGGGCTGCACTATGCCCCGCTGAACACCTGCAGAGCCCTCGTGGGCACTGGAATCTGTGACCATGATGGTCAAGAGCGCCTCAACAGTGGCAGAGCTTAGTGTGGAAGAAGTCAATTGATGTAAGCCCATCAGCCCGGGTGGACGGCCACGGTCACGAGTGTAAGGGTAATGCGGAGACCCAGCCTGGAGGCTGGGAAAGTAGCCTGTGAATGTGTCAAGGAGCCACGTTGCTGTTCATCTCTAGGGCAGAGTCAATACGTTCATTTTCCATTCGCTTTAGTTTCCCAACTGCCGACATCCCTGCTCGCCACCTCCCATGGGGATCTTGACGGGTGTGTTGGGGAATACAAAGCTGGGGCCAAAAGCTAATAAGGTGCAAATAATTTTTAAATGTTAAGATCGATTTTCAAATGGAGCGTGTTTGCTAATGATCTCCCCCGAGGGTCCACTGCATCTGAGGAGGATTACAGGAGCTTTGGCTGTCCTCCCATCGTGTCGCCACACGGAGAGAAAACCCAGCTTTTTTTTCTAAGCAAACCCGTGCCTGGCCTTGCCAACCAAGGAAGAAGTTGTCTGTGAGCCTTGCCCAGAAGTTTTATAATTTAAACTCAGACAAAGAGAACAAAGATGAACTGGTTTTCTTTGATATTATTTTCACAGTGGGTTGCAAGTCAAGAAAATAAATGACCGAGTAAGCTCCGTTTTCTTTAATCTTATTTAATACATTGCTATGCAGCCACAGCAAGCTAATAATTAAGAACCATTCTGCCTCCTCCAGAGGCTTTGATCTACAGTGACGCGACTCTTGTATTTTTGGCTGGTTGGGTTTCTAAGCTCTCATTAATGTCCATAAAAACTGGTCAAAATCAAAAGGGCAGAGAGTAAAACAACAACAAACCATGATAGCATCTAAGAAAAGGGAGGATTTTGTCTGCAATTATGTATGTCATAATTTCCATTATTTGCTTATTTTCAGCATGATATAGCTTGATATTTTAGGACACTACTAGAAAACAGTCCAAATATAAACCATTTATAGTAATCTCACAACCTCTCATCAGGATTTCTGCTTCCAGATATCTAACAGAAGTCTTCAGGAAAAAAAAAAATCCTGCAAAATAAAAATGAATATTCATCACCAAATAGGATGTATCTTTCTAGTTAGATATTTTCTTCTATTTTTATACTCTGTTGGAATTTGTGAGAATCTGGAGGTTTTCCCCATTCATCACTAATTTTGAAATTTCTGAGATTTGTAGGCAGTTCAAGTACAATAGAATCCATGTGTCTTTATTGGGAGCACAATAGTGTGAGTCTGGGAATTCTGATAATTAGATGTTGGACTTCGTGAATGGATGGTCCTCGGTTTTTCGGTCTCTTTAAACAGCTCTTCAATTGAATTCCTAAATTTCAGTTTCCCAGAGCTCTCTTTCTTGTTCTTTGAGGGTTTTTGTTTTGGTTTGGTTTTAGCACTTTGTTCTGGTTTTATGGATGCAGTATTTTATCTTTTGTCCTGTGTTGCTTTCTGTTTTCTTCAAGTTCCTTTCGGTCACTCCTATTTGGGTTGGGTTTGCTTTCTTTCTTTCATCTGGGAGCCTTTCCTCAGGTGTCTGGTGCCTCTTGACTGGACATTCATTCTAAGAAGAAGGCACTCAGATCTGATTGGAAGTTCCTTGCCTGCAAGTGAAACTGGCTCCTGGCGAACTGAACAGTTGGTGGTCAGGCGGGTTGGAGAACTTCCAAGTATGGGTTTCAGGAGGTCTTTTCTCTTTAACCAAAAGAGAAATCCCCTTCGTGGCAGCTTTTGTACCTGTTTCCCTTTATTCCAGAAACTCAGAGCGTAGGGCTGCAGAGAGAAGAGGGGAACAGGAGATTCCTTATCTGAGTCTGAGCTAAGGGACCGTCCTTGCCTTGTGTGCCTGAGCTGCTCTGTGTGAGCAGCACCACCCTGAGAAGAGAGAGGGTTGGGCTCCCACTGCTCTGCGTTCAGACAACCCCCATGGTTTTGGTCTTTTTCAGTCCTCCAGACCCTGAGTTAGTTGGTCTCTTACAGTTTGAAGTCTCTTGAGTGTTCAGGAAAGTACATCTCATTGGCGTGTCCTGATGTGGAATTCCAACCAGTTCATTATAAAGAAATCTGCTGCTGCTGCTAAGTCGCCTCAGTCGTGTCCGACTCTGTGCAACCCCGTAGATGGCAGCCCATCAGGCTTCGCTGTCCCTGGGATTCTCCAGGCAAGAACACTGGAGTGGGTTGCCATTTCCTTCTCCAATGCATGAAAGTGAAAAGTGAAAGTGGAGTCGCTCAGTCGTGTCCGACTCTTAGCGACCCCATGGACTGCAGCCTACCAGGCTCCTCTGTCCATGGGATTTTCCAGGCAAGAGTACTGGAGTGGGGTGCCATTGCCTTCTCTGAAAGAAATCTAGTCCTGAATATTCATTGGAAGGACTGATGCTGAAGCTGAAACTTCAATTGTTTGGCCACCTGATGTGAAGAACTGACTCATTGGAAAATATCCTGATGCTGGGAAAGATTGAAGGCAGGAGGAGAGGGGGACGACAGAATGAGATGGTTGGATGGTATCACCGACTCAATGGACATGAGTTTGAGTAAGCTCCGGGTGTGAGTGATGGACAGGAAGGCCTGGCGTGCTGCAGTCCATGGGGTCGCAAAGAGCCGGACACGATTGAGTGACTGAACTGAATTGATGTAGAATTTTAGGTTGCAGTTTTCTCTACCTTCTTTGCAGTCATTAACCACTCTTCAATTTGCTTTCCATCTCCCCAAAACATGTGAACACCTTGCGTCTGCTATTACTTCTCTTACACTGTTTATCGTTACGGGTTTATGCCTTTTCCCCTTCCTATTCCTATTGTGGAGTTTTGGAAGGAACTAGAGATAAATGAAGGACTTCCCTGGTAACTCAGATGGTAAAAAAGTCTGCCTACAATACAGAAAGCCCAGGTTTGATCCCTGGGTCCGGAAGATCCCCTGGAGAATAGAATGCAACCCACTTCAGTGTTCTTGCCTGGAGAATTCCATGGAGAGAGGAGCCTGGTGGGTTACAGTTCATGAGGTCACAAAGAGTCAGACACGACTGAGCAACTAACACACACACAAAGATAAATGGAAGTGTAAAATTCTGTATTTAACTGGACAAGTTCAAGTTCAGTCGCTCAGTCATGTCCGATTCTTTGCAACCCTATGGACTGCAGCACACCAGACTTTCCTTGTCCATCATCAGCTCCCGGAGCTTGCTCAGACTCATGTCCATTGAGTCGGTGTTGCCATCCAACCATCTCATTCTCTGTGGTCCCCCTCTCCTCCTGCCTTCAATATTTCCCAGAATCAGGGTCTTTTCCAATGAGTCAGTTCTTCGAATCAGGTGGCCAAAGTATTGGAGCTTCAGCATCAGTCCTTCCAATAAATATTCAGGACTAGTTTCCTTTAGGATTGACAGGTTTGATTCCTTGCAGTCCAACGGACTCTCAAGAGTCTTCTCCAACACCACAGTTCAAAAGCATCAATTCTTCAGTGCTTGACTTTCTTTACAGTAAAACTCACATCCATACATGACTACTGGAAAAACACTAGCTTTGACTAGATGGACCTTTGTCAGCAAAGTAATGTCTCTGTTTTTTAATATGCTGTCTAGGTTGGACATAGCTTTTCTTCCAAGGAGCTAGAGTCTTAATTTCAAGGCTGCAATCACCGTCTGCAGTGATTTTTGGAGCCTAAGAAAATAAAGTCTGCCACTGTTTCCATTGTTTCCCCATCTATTTGCCGTGAAGTGATGGGGCCTGTTGCCATGATCTTTGTTTTTTGAATGTTGAGTTTCAAGCCAGCTTTTTCACTCTCCTCTTCATCAAGAGGTTCTTTAGTTCTTCTTCGCTTTCTGCCATAAGGGTAGTGTCATTTCATATCTGAGGTTATTGGTATTTCTCCCAGCAATCTTGATTCCAGCTTGTGCTTCATCCAGCCCAGCATTTTGCATGATGTACTCTGCATATGAGTTAAATAAGCAGGGTAACAATATGATGTAGTCCTTTCTCGATTTGGAACCAGTCTGTTGTTCCATGTCCAGTTTTAACTGTTGCTTCCTGATCTGCATACAGATTTCTCAGGAGGCAGGTCAGGTGGTCTGGTATTCCCATCTCTTTAAGAATTTTCCACAGTTTATTCTGATCCACACAGTCAAAGGCTTTAGTGTAGTCAATGAAGCAGAAGTAGATGTTTTCTTGGAATTCTCTTGATTTTTCTATGATCTAGCAGATGTTGGCAATTTGATCTCTGGTTCCTCTGCCTTTTCTAAATCCAGCTTGAACATCTGGGAGTTCTCAGTTCACATACTGTTGAAGCCTCACTTGGAGAATTTTGAGCATTACTTTGCTACCCTGTGAAATGAGTCCAATTGTGTGATAGTTTGAACATTCTTTGGCATTGCCTTTCTTTGGGACTGGAATAAAAACTGATCTTTTCCAGTCCTGTGGCCACTGCTGAGTTTTCCATATTTGCTGGCATATTGAGTGCAGCACTTTCACAGCATCATCTTTTAGGATTTAGAGTAGCTCAACTGGAATTCCATCACCTCCACTAGCTTTGTTTGTAGTGATGCTTCCTAAGGCCCACTTGACTTCCCATTCCAGAATGTCTGGCTCTAGGTGAGTGATCACACCATCATGGTTATCTGGGTCGTGAAGATCTTTTTTGTATAGTTCTTCTGTGTATTCTTGCCACCTCTTAATATCTTCTGCTTCTGTTAGGTCCATGCCATTTCTGTCCTTTATTGTGCCCATCTTGCATGAAATGTTCCCTTGGTATCTCTAATTTTCTTGAAGAGATCTCTAGTCTTTCCCATTTGATTATTTTCCTGTATTTCTTTGCATTGATCACTGAGGAAGGCTTTCTTCTCTCTCCTTACTATTCTTTGGAACTCTGCTTTCAGATGGGTATATCTTTCCTTTTCTCCTTTGCCTTTAGCTTCTCTTCTTTTCTCAGCTATTTGTAAGGCCTCCTCAGACAACCATTTTGCCTTTTTGCATTTCTTTTTCTTGGGGATGGTCTTGATCACTGCCTCCTGTACAATGTCGTGAACTTCCGTCCATATTTCATCAGGTACTCTGTCTATCAGATCGAATCCCTTGAATCTATTTGTCACTTCCCCTAAATAAGGGGATTTGATTTAGGTCATACCTGAATGGTCTAGTGGTTTTCCTTACTTTCTTCAATTTAAGTCTGAATTTTGCAATAAGGAGTTCATGATCTGAGCCACAGTCAGCTCCTGGTCTTGTTTCTGCTGACTGTGTAGATTTTCTCCATCTTTGGCTGCAAAGAATATAATCAGTCTGATTTTGGTATTGGCCATCTGGTGATGTCCATGTGTAGAGTTGTCACCTCTTGTATTGTTGGAAGAAGGTGTTTGCTATATCCAGTGCATTCTCTTGGCAAAACTCTGTTAGCCTTTGTCTTGCTTCATTTTGTACCCCAAGGCCAAACTTGCCTGTTATTCCAGGTATCTCTTGACTTCCTACTTATGCATTCCAGTCCCCTATGATGAAAAGGACGTCTTTTTTTGGGTGTTAGTTCTAGAAGGTCTTGAAGGTCATCATAGAACTGTTCAGCTTCTTTGGCATTAGTGGTTGGGGCTCACACTTGGATTACTGTGATATTGAATGGTTTGCCTTGGAAATGAACAGAGATTATTCTGTCATTTTTGAGATTGCACCCAAATACTGTAATTCAGACTCTTTTGTTGACTATGAGAGCTACTCCTCATTTAACAGGAAGCTCCTTATTTTCTTTTGATTTTAAAAGCAATCCATTAGTTTTAGAGAATCAAGTGTGCCAGTGCAGGAGACACAAGAGAGGCAGGTTTGATCCCTCTGTAAGGAAGATCCCCTGGAGGAGGGCATGGCAACCCACTCCAGTATTCTTGCCTGGAGAATCCCATGGACAGAGGAGCCTGGTGGGCTGCAGCCCATAGGGTCACAAAGAGTCAGACACAACTGAAGTGACTTAGCATGCGTGCACGGTTGGCAGTTTCCCTATATAACCAAATGTAAAGCAAAATTTTTGTACACCAATTGTTTAAGATGGCAACACATTACGTATTTTTCTTTTTTTTTAATTATTTATCTTTGGCGCACTGGGTCTTTGCTTTGAGGAGGATTTCTCTAGTTGCAGCGCATGGGCTTCTCATTGCAGTGGCTTCTCTTGTTGCCAAGCGTAGGCTCTAGGGCCCGCAGACTTCAGTAGTTGTGCTTCGCAGCCTCTAGAGCACAGGTTAGAGCAGTTGTGGCACAGGAGCTTACTTGCCCATGGCATGTGGAATCTTCCTGGATCAGGAATTGGACCAGGAATTAAACCCGTGTCCCCTGTGTTGGCAGGCAGATTCTTAACCACTGGACCACGAAGGAAGTCCTAATTTTCTTTTGTAAAGGTAAATACATGCACATGAAAAAAAATTAAGTAAACCACATAAAAGAGTAGTGACAAACACACACCTTTTCCTCATTCCAATTCCCAGTCCAGCAACTTCCCTCCCAGGTGCAATAGCTATTGCTAGTTTCTCAGGTATACCCTCCTGTTTCTCTCTTTTTTTTTTTTTTTAATATTTTTATTTATTTATTTGCTGCTCTGGGTCTTTGATGCTGCAGGTGGGATCTTTAATTGTAGCATGGAGGGTCTAGTTCCCTGACCAGGGATCAAACCTGGGCCCCCTGCCTTGGGAGCAAGGAGTCTTATCCACTCAACTGCCAGGGAAGTCCCCTATACTTCTGATATCACATTATGTATACTCTGCTGACCTCTTAACAGTATTTCTTGGATATCATAGCTCTTTCTTTGTTTTTACAAAAGCACAGTAATCCATTATTTTTGTATATGTATGTATTTTATCTTATTCAACTGATCCCTTCTGATGGGCATTTACGCAGTGTCCTTACTATTTACTATACTATATACAATTACTATAAAACAATGCAGCAGTGAATATGTACCTTTATATTCGAAATATGTATGTCTTTGTGAATGTGTGTATAGGATAAATTCTAGAAGTAAAATAGCTGAGACAAAGATTACATACGCTTGCACTTTAATAGCTATAGCCAAATTGTCCTCCAAGGAATTGTACCAATTTATATTCTCAGTAGCAATGAATGCAAGCTCCTGTTTCACTCTCTAACCAGTGCATTATAACTTTTTTTAGTAGTTTCTAAATATAATTTGTACAAAATCTAATTTCAGGGACTTCCTTGGTGATCCAGTGGTTAAGACCCTGCCCTTCCACTGCAGGGGACATGGGTTCGATCTCTGTCTGGGAACTAAGATCCTGCATACCATGCAGCATGGCAAAAAGCCCCACATAATTTCAGCATAGTTTTATGTCTATTTCTTTGGTTGTGAGATTGGGCATCTCTTTGTATGTTATAAACCCATTTGTACTTTCTGTGAAATGTCTGCTCAGGCTCTCTGTCACTTTCTTTTGGAATATTGTTTTCTTTCTTATCAATTTGTAAAAAATAGCTCCTTATTTAGAAAATTAGCTCTTTGTCTTTCATATGCATTGGAAAATTTTCTCTACCATTTATCATTCAATTTGTTTTATTTGTTTATGATACACTTTTAGCAAATGGAAAGTTATAGTTTTTAAAAATTATTTTATTGAAGTATAGTTGATTTACAATGTTCTGTTAACAGAAAGTTGTACTTTTATTCAGTCAGACATTATTTTATTTTATGGTCTTCTCTGAGATCTTTAAAAAGTTTCTGATTTTTTTCTAGTATTTTATGGTTTCATTTATTTTGCATTTATTTGGTGATCTATTTTGGAATTTATTTGAGAGTAGGTGCAAGATCGGGGTTCAGTTTTTTCTAGTTGGTTTGCTAGCTCTCCCAACAAGTTGAGATTCATACTCAATACAATCCCACAGCACCATTTGCAAAACTGTAACAACTTTATTATCTGATCTAAACAGATAATTAAAGTCTCTGGACTTTAAGGCAAGACAATTGATTCAAGCCCACTGTGTGGATGTAGGGGATGTAATCCAAAATAGAGCCTGACTACACTTGGCATTTGTGTCAGATCCCTCCTCCCTCTATGCTGAATTAGGAGGGCAGAAAGGAGAAATTCCTGGGGCACCTGAAGTCAATCAGGGCAGCAAGTCTAAAACTGCATTGTAAATCCCAGGCCAAAATGAAGCTCGAGATATAGATCTCAAATCGAGAGAGTTGGGGAACCAGGAAAGCAGAGAAGCCCTGGCCAAGCAGTGCCCCAGGGAGTCGGAGAGCAATCCCAGGAGGCATGAGGCCTGGGTGCTTGGGGAGACTTGATCCTCTGAACGGGGCAAGGAGAAGGAAGATTTTGAATTTCTTTTTTTTTTTTCTCTTTAAAAAATTTTTTTAAAATTTTAATTGGAGGCTAATTACTTTACAATATTGTGGGTTTTGCCATACGTTCACATGAATCAGCCATGGGTGTACATGTGTTCCCTGTCCTGACCCTCCCTCCTACCTCCCTCCCCATCCCATCTCTCAGGGTCATCCCAGTGCACCAGCCCTGAGCACCCTGTCTCATACATCGAACCTGGACTGGTGATCTATTTCACATATGATAACATACATGTTTCAATGCTATTCTCTCAAATCATCCCACCCTCGCCTTCTCCCACAGAGTCCAAAAGTCTGTTCTTTATATCCGTGTCTCTTTTGCTGTCTTGCATATAGGATCATTGTTACCATCTTTCTAAATTCCATATATATGCATTAATATACTGTATTGGTGTTTTTCTTTCTGACTTACTTCACTCTGTATAATAGGCTCCAATTTCATCCACCTCATTAGAACTGATTCAAATGCATTCTTTTTAATATGTACCTCAGCTTTCTTGTCCATTCGTCTGCTGATGGACATCTAGGTTGCTTCCATGTCCTGGCTATTATAAACAGTGCTGCGATGAACATTGGGGTACACGTGTCTCTCTCAATTCTGGTTTCCTTGGTGTGTATGCCCAGCAGTGGGATTGCTGGGTCGTATGGCAGTTCTATTTCCAGCTTTTTAAGGAATCTCCACACTGTTCTCCATAGTGGCTGTACTAGTTTGCATTCCCACCAGCAGTGTAAGAGGGTTCCCTTTTCTCTGCACTCTCTCCAGCATTTATTGTTTGCAGACTTTTTGACAGCAGCCATTCTGACCGGCATGAAATGGTAACTCATTGTGGTTTTGACTTGCATTTCTCTGATAATGAATGATGTTGAGCATCTTTTCATGTGTTTGTTAGCCATCTGTATGTCTTCTTTGGAGGAATGTCTGTTTAGTTCTTTGGCCCATTTTTTTATTGGGTCGCTTATTTTTCTGGAATTGAGCTGCAGGAGTTGCTTATATATTTTTGAGATTAGTTGTTTGTCAGTTGCTTCATTTGCTATTATTTTCTCCCATTCCGAAGGCTGTATTTTCACCTTGCTTATAGTTTCCTTCATTGTGCAAAAGCTTTTAAGTCTAATTAGGTCTCATTTCTTTATTTTTGCTTTTATTTCCATTACTCTGGGAGGTGGGTCATAGAGGATCCTGCTGTGATGTATGTCGGAGAGTGTTTTGCCTATGTTTTCCTCTAGGAGTTTTATAGTTTCTGGTCTTACATTTAGACCTTTAATCCATTTTGAGTTTATTTTTGTGTGTGGTGTAATAAAGTGTTCTAGTTTCATTCTTTTACAAGTGGTTGACCAAAGATTTTGAATTTCTGAACAGTCCTGTAGCAATTCTCAGTCGTATGGGGGAATTCAAAGTAAGCTTTTCCCTACAAAAGAAGGCGGGACCAGAAATCCTATTACGCACCAGTAGGTAGCTCGGGTCTTGAAAATGTGGAGTGAAAGAAGCTTTCTGGATAACCCAAGTAACTGTTGCAATAGTGTTGTGTGTGTGCTAAGTCGCTTCACTTGTGTCCGACTCTTTGCAACCCTCTGGTCTGTAACCGGCCAGGCTCCTCTGTCCATGGGATTCTCCAGGCAAGAATACTGGAGTGGGTTGCCATGCTCTCCTCCAGGGGATCTTCCTGATGTAGGAATCGAACCTGTGTCTCTTGCATCTCCTACACTGGTAGGTGGGTTATTTACCTCTAGCACCACCTGGGAAGCCCCATTATCTGTCTATAAATAAAAATATTTACCTGTACTAGATAGATCATACTTGAATATAATGATCGATGACTGGGTAAGTTAATTCATTCCTTCTTCACCAAATGTGTGTCAAACAAATGCCAAGCACTGGACTGAGCCCTGGGAGCTGGAAGAATAAGGTGCAGGTTCCTGCCTCCAGGTGCTTATCCAGTTGGGGTACAAGTAGGTCGGCAGCAGTGACCACACCGTGGTGAAGTGCTCGCAGGGAGGCAGGCCTGGAGTCCTGCAGAAGGCCCAGGGAGGGATAGAGCCAACCTGCAGGGACACCAGGTGAGCAAGCACTGCATCTTGTAGGAAGGCCGTACTCTCTTTGTGAAGGTGAAATTAAAGTTTCTTCCAGAATTACTGGGTTGACCAAAAACTTCGTTTGGGTTGACCAAATGTTCATTCCATAACATCTTATGGAAAAGCCAGAATGAACCTTTTGGCCAACCCAATACAATTGTTACCCCACTTCTCGTCTGTGTGGTCTTGCTATGCCAGGAATCTGAGGAGATCTTCATAGAACTTCTTAATCTGAAGTACAGGGATGTTCTCAGAGGGTCTGTGAACCCTTACAGCTGGATGCAGACTTTGTGTGGGTGGTTCTTCCTGGAGGTAGGGTCACAGACTTTGTTAGAATCTCCAAGGAGTGTGCAACTTCAGAAGGCTTAAGAACAAGTGACTTAGATTTTCCTCAAGCTGATCAAGGCTCTTTTTATCTTAAAAAATATCTTAAAAAAAAAAAAAAAAAAAAACCTAATCAGACTCTTGGGCCTTCCCAGGTGGCGATAGTGGTAAAGAACCCTCCTGCCGATGCAGAACACATGAGACTCAGGTTCAATCCCTGAGTGGAAAGATCCCCTGGAAGAAGGCATGGCACCCCACTCCAGTATCCTTGCCTGGAGAATCCCATGGACAGATGAGCTGGGCGGGCTACAGTCCACGGGGTCACAAAGAGTCAGACACGACTGAAGTGACTTAGCATACACGCAGCCAGACTCTAGCCTAGAGATGTGTGTGGTTATTGATACCTGGCCCCTTTATCCTTTGGCCAGGTTCTCCTGCCCCATAGGAACAGGCACAGTGCTGGCAGCAACCTCCTCTTTCCTGTCCTTGTTTCTCTTTATTCAGCAACCCCATACTTAAACACAATAGCAATGCAAACCATTCTGTACCTAATTGTAATAACTAGATATCATCAAACAGAATTGGGAATTCCCATTTCCAAAGCAGTTTCTCATGTTTTTGCTCAGGTTTTGGTTCAGAATGCTTAAGTCCAAAAATCAAGTTCAACACACATTTAGTGAACACTTTCTTTATATAGGACATCATGCTCCATACTGAGAGAGACAGAAGAGGAGCAGGATACACAGGGGAAGTAAACCCCATTCCCACCTTCACGGAAAGGAGACCTGTTGGAAACTGTACAAAGTGCTGTGGGGATCCAGAGAGGAAGCGACTGTTTCTTGCTGGAGGCTACATAGAAGAAAGCATGAAGATACCCGGGCTGGGCAATATTGCTCATCATGGAGGATGCCATTGGCAATTGCCCTCCAGTGACATTACCCTGTTTCTGAACCTTTAAAATGAGCTGCTGGATTATTTTAATAACCTTAAAATCATCTATCAGCTGGAGACTCACAGCTGATAGAAATACCTAGAAAATAAGCCTCAGAGAAAAATTGACCTGCGTTATAGAATACATTCAGAAAACTAAGATCATGGCATCTGGTCCCATCACTTCATGGGAAATAGTGGAAATTGTCAGACTTTATTTTTTGGGGCTCCAAAATCACTGCAGGTGGTGATTGCAGCCATGAAATCAAAAGACGCTTACTCCTTGGAAGGAAAGTTATGACCAAGTTATGACCAAGTTATGACCAGAGACATTACTTTGCCAACAAAGGTTCATCTAGTCAAGGCTATGGTTTTTCCAGTGGTCATGTATGGATGTGAAAGTTGGACTATGAAGAAAGCTGAGTGCCGAAGAATTGATGCTTTTGAACTGTGGTGTTGGAGAAGAGTCTTGAGAGTCCCTTGGACTGCAAGGAGATCCAACCAGTCCATTCTGAAGGAGATCAGCCCTGGGATTTCTTTGGAAGGAATGATACTAAAGCTGAAACTCCAATACTTTGGCCACCTCATGCGAAGAGTTGACTCATTGGAAAAGACTCTGATGCTGGGAGGGATTAGGGGCAGGAGGAGAAGGGGACGACAGAGGATGAGATGGCTGGATGGCATCACTGACTCGATGGACGTGAGTCTGAGTGAACTCTGGGAGTTGGTGATGGACAGGGAGGCCAGGCGTGCTGCAGTTCATGGGGTCGCAAAGAGTTGAACACGACTGAGCAACTGACCTGAACTGAACTGATCTGATAGAATACCTGTCTTCCAGGATGGTCCAGTGGTAAGAACCTGCCTGCCAAGGCAGGAGGCACAAGAGACTCAGGCCCCATCCCTGGGCCAGGAACATCCCCTGGAGCAGGAAACGGCAACCTACTCCAGTATTCTTGCCTAGAGAATCCCGTGGAAAGAGGAGCCTGGTGGGCCACAGTCTGTGGGATTGCAAAGAGTCAGACACAACTGAGCGACTAAGCATGCACATGCATGCACAAAGAATACTACAGAAAGAAAGAGCAGGAGCAGCCCCTTTAGGAAAAGTCCTATGAGAGCATACAGGATAAAGGAAATATTTGTTGTTGTTATTCAGTTGCTAAGTCATGCCCGACTCTTTGCGACCCCATGGACTGCAGCACGCCAGGCTTCCCTGTCCTTCACTGTCTCCCGGAGTTTCCTCAAACTCATGTCCATTGAGTTGGCGATGCTATCCAACTAGTGCATCCTCTGTTGCCTGCTTCTCCTCCTGCCCTCAAACTTTCCCAGCATCAGGGTCTTTTCCAGTGAGTTGGCTCTTCGCATCAGGAAATACACTGTTATTTGAATCAATGTAAGAACTTTTGAAAACTAATATTAATAGGAAACCTTTATCATCATGACTATTGTATAATTTTAAAAGTCTCGCTTTAAAGCAAGCCAAGGCAACCTGCTTATTTCCCTAAACATCAATAAAAAGAAAAATTGTTTCGCTAGAAACAAAAATAGAGATGTCATTTTGCTAGAAATATTACAGCCCGTGAGGGATTTTCTGAAGTGTTGACAGGTGTGTTTGTGTGCATGTACATTTTCTTCTGACTTAATCGTGTGTGATCAAGCGTTTACTATGATATGAGTAAGAACCAAATGTGTAGATGCTTTTCGATTGTTGCTTCCCCAGCAGTTCTGCATTCATTATCAATGCTGTCCAGTGTGTTAACATGGGCTAATGTATTTTCTTATTCTCTATTCTTAGGATGAATCAGCACCCACCAAATTTTTGAGACTGCTCACGGCTTAGAGGCAAGCTCGTCTAAATTAAGGCCGGCTAAGGTGGCATTGCAGGGATTTAATCCTCCTCTAGCTGCCCGTGTGACCGGAAGGCTGATTTGCAAGTTTCTTCTTTCCTGGGGTCTGGATTGTCAGGTCTCCTGGGACCTGCGACTTGACAGCAAAAGTGCAAAATGAAGATCAGAGATAAGCACCAGCAGCGGGGACCTGGGGGCCTCCTGGGGGCTTTTACACACCAGGGCAGAAGATTTTCTGACCATCAAAGGAAATAGCAAACTGGAGCCTTTGTTTCGGGACAGAGCCACCTACCACAGAGCATCAGCACAGCCGGCCAGAAAGTTCTTGGAGCCTGATCAAGGCTAGGGTACCTGGATGCGTGCCTGATGGTCCAGTTAGAGCGGGGAAGTTCACTGTGAAGGAGGGTGTGAAATGTCTCGAGTGAGGCGGGCAGCTTTGGGCTTGGCTGGGTAGGCAGTGCTGGGGTTGGTCTCTGCCTTCGGCTGACTGAAGCCCAGAAAGGGGTTTGCGCATCCAGGAGTCTTTGCACAGCTCGCAAGGACGCAGGGCCCTTACAGCCTTTAAGTCCCATCTCCCATCCCCCTTGGGCCCCTTCCGCTCCTCCCCATCCTGCCCTGCTTGGTGCCTCTGCTGAGATGGAGAGGTGAGCCTGCCGTGGACGATGACTGCTGTGTATGTGAATGGAGGCGGCCTGGTGAACCCCCACTGTGCCAGGTGGGGTCGGCGGGAGAGCGAGGAGAGTGGCTGTCAGACGGAGTGTGCCAAGGAGGACGAGGAGGGAGAGCCTCGCCAGCTGACACCCTTTGAGAAGCTGACCCAGGACATGTCCCAGGATGAGAAGGTGGTGAGGGAGATCACTCTGGGCAAGCGGATCGGCTTCTATCGCATCCGAGGGGAGATCGGAAGTGGGAACTTCTCCCAAGTCAAGCTGGGGATTCACTCCCTAACCAAAGGTAGGAACTGACCTCTGAGGGTGATGTCCAGGGTGTGGGGACCTGATTTGAGGGGCGGGTTAGGAGTCTGGGGCCAGGGAAGCCGGTGAGGCAACTTCACTGAGTCCCTGCTAAGGGCAGGCATTAGGGCAGCTGCTGTCTGTCGTTATCGCAGTTCATTTTCACAGTGATGGTGTGAGCGCAGTGTTTTTATTTTCACTTTATAGATAAGGAAACTAAGATCCAAAGAAGTCCAGTGTGGCTTTAGCTGTTTCATCTTAGGTGATTTTGACTCCAAAAACTCTTCTGCTATACCATGCAGCTGAACTCAAACACTGAGGGTGTTCTCTCCAGTTATAAGCCTTGGAGAAGCCGAGTGGAGTGTGGCTTGATCCCAAGGCCACTCACGTTCCAAGTCCTTCTTTGTAACTTCTGTCTATATTTGTGTGTCAATACCAGTGGCACAGGGACCCTCCCGGATGGTCAGTGGATAGTGGGGTCCAGCCTCTCCTCCTTACCTGAGGCTGCTGCATCTGTGAGGTTAGGGGAAAAGGGACTTGATCTCAGGATCTTCTCTGCTTCATCTGCCCTGCACCAATTCTCACTGTTGTTAGCTCCTTGCTTTCTAGCACAGACCAGTGCTTGCTTGACTGCTGGCCCCTCTGGACTCTAGACCAGCAGTGCCCACTGCCCTGGCCTCAGGAGCTGTGAGGAGAACCCACGTGGGCACTTCTCCAAGTTACCTGGAATTTAGCTAAGCTTGGAGATCGACATAATGGAGTTACAAGACAGAAAAAGAACACCTGCAATTCAGTATCGTCTATTGACTTTTTTTTAAATTTAATTTATTTTATTTTATTTTTTAACTTTACAATATTGTATTGGTTTTGCCATATATCAAAATGAATCTGCCACAGGTATACATGTGTTCCCCATCCTGAACCCTCCTCCCTTTTCCCTCCCCATACCATCCCTCTGGGTCGTCCCAGTGCACCAGCCCCAAGCATCCAGTATTGTGCATCAAACCTGGACTGGTGATTCGTTTCATATATGATATTATACATGTTTAAATGCCATTCTCCCAAATCATCCCACCCTCTCCCTCTCCCACAGAGTCCAAAAGACTGTTCTATACATCAGTGTCTCTTTTACTGTCTCATATACAGGGTTATTGTTACCATCTTTCTAAATTCCATATATATGCGTTAGTATACTGTATTGGTGTTTTTCTTTCTATTGACTTTCTAAAGCCCATGGGCTCTGCTCTCTCCCTGCGAGTCCCATACTGATATTTATTCTCCTTGGATCTAGGCTGCCACCACGTCTTCAAGGGTGTTCTTTCTTATGTTAGAATTTTCTTTTCTCTTCTTCTCTAACCTCCAATCCCATTCCACTCTCATCCTTGTTGGATCCCTATAGAGAAAGCAGCACACACACACACACTCCCCCCCACAATCCACCCCCACACCCAAGTCACTGCAGCGTCCCCTTCTGTCTTGCTCTGAGCCCGAGTGTCTGGGTTCATGCCTTCACATCTCGGCTACTCATCTTACCTACCTGGGTGCATGACAGCACTGCTGTGAGCCTTGAGTTCCTCACTGACAGAATGCAGCCAGGGGCACTGATTACATAAAACTAAATCTAGTGTGTGTGTGTGTGTGTGTGTGTGTGTTAGTTGCTCAGTCATGTCTGACTCTTTGCAACCCTATGGACTGTAGCCGTCCAGGCTCCTCTGTCCATGGAATTCTCCAGATCTAGTGTGTGTGTGTGTGTGTGTGCGTGTTGGTTGCTTAGTCGTGTCCAACTCTTTGCAACCCCATGGATTGTAGCTGTCCAGGCTTCTCTGTCCATGTAATTCTCTAGGCAAGAATACTGGAGGGGGTTGCCATTTCCTTCTCCAGAGCATCTGATCTTCCCGACCCAGGGATCAAACTTAGGTCTCCCACATTCAGGCAGATTCTTTACCATCTGAACCACCAGGGAAGCCTATAGGATTTAAATCTAAATTAGGACAGATGTTGCTTTTCAATGGTCTAGAGGAGAAGTGAAGGGTAAAAGAATTTTTCAATGGTCTAGAGCAAGAGTGAGGGGCAAAAGAGAAAACACACAGGGAGAGCTGAGGGGCTGGAGACCGAGACAGCAGTTGGAAGACTTGATCAGGAACGGGAGACAAGAAATTGGATAAACACAAACCAGGAGAGGAGTTCAGAAAGGAGAGAGTACCCAAAGTGGCAGAGAGGACACAGGGGCTGATGTCTGAGCAAAGCCTACTGGATGTGGCCAACATGGAACTCCTTCCTGAATGTGGGTTCAGATATTCGATTCTAAGGGAGAGGAAGCAAGAGAGAGTGGAAAGAACATGGGCTTCAGAAACAGACAAATCTGAAAACATGCACTTCAGAGCATGGGCTTCAAATCCTTGTTCATTCACTTGCTAGGTATCTGACTTTGTGCATATTATACTCATTCTTTTGGTCCTCAGTTGCCTTAACTGCAAAACAGAGATAATTATTCTTAGAATTGTAGGGGAAATTAGGAATAACATAAACTCCATGGCACACAGTAGCCACTCAATAAATGGTAGCTATCACTGTGCACGTCTATTTTTTACTTAAACTTATTTCAGATGGAAATTTGATATTAATGTCTTGAAAATCTGTGATTAGAAGATAGTGGTAAAAGTAATACAAGGCAAACAAATTTAAAAGTTGTATTTATTTTTCCAGCTTTATTGAGATGTAATTGATGTACAATATTAAGACGACCATGTTCTGATTTTATATATGTATGTCCTGCAAACTGATTACCTGGATAAGGTTCTTTAACACATTCATCCCCTCACATACTTACAACTGTGTGTGTGTGTATAGTGAGAACTTAAAAATCTATTTTCTTAACAACTTTCAAAAAATTTTAAACAGGGGATTCTCTGGCATTCCAGTCATTAAGACTCCACGCTTCCACTGCAGGGGGCAGGAGTTCGATCCCTGCTGAGGGAACTGAGATCCCACAAGTCACCCAGGGCAGCCAAATTTTTAAAAAAATTTTAACAATATTTTATTTAATGTCCTGCTGCTGCTGCTGCTGCTAAGTCGCTTCAGTCGTTTCCGACTCTGTGAGACCCCATAGATGGCAGCTCACCAGGCCCCGCCGTCCCCGGGGTTCTCCAGGCAAGAACACTGGAGTGGGTTGCCATTTCCTTCTCCAAAGCATGAAAGTGAAAAGTGAAAGTGGAGTCACTCAGTCGTGTCCGTCTCTTAGCGACCACATGGACTGCAGCCCACCGGGCTCCTCCCTCCATGGGATTTTCCAGGCAAGAGTACTGGAGTGGGGTGCCATTGCCTTCTCCATATTTAAAGTCCAAACTATGTCAAATTATTGTCCAAACTATTGTCATTTCAATGTGTATCCAATATAAGAAATTACTAATGCAATATCTTACATTAAAAAAATTTTTGTTTAAAGAAACTTAACAAGTGACTGAAAGTAATTTAAAACATGCCAAAAACCCATCTGAGTTTCTCTTTACCTTACCTAGGAGAGTTAAGGAAGAACTCTTAACTGATACTCTTAACTCCTAAATGATATGAAAATAACATTTTTATGCTGTGGTTCGGTGCTATTTAAGGCTGTTTCCTTGCACTAAAATCACTGCATGCCCCACGAGTGTTCCAGGTTCCGCTTTGGGAAACACTGACCTCATCTCATCCTCCTGTGTTTTACAAGTGGGAGTTACAGAGGTTCCGGAGTGGCTGTCCTGAGGTCACGGGCAGAGGCGGGGTTAGAACTCAGCTTCCTTTTTGCTGCACCCAAGCTGCCTCAGGATTTTGGTGCAGTGATGGGGTGACTCGTGTGCAGGGGAACTTTGTGGCCCCACATCGGGGTGGTGGAGCCAGGTTTCAGGGATGGAGGTTACCCTCTCCACCTCCCCTTTCTCTGGGACCACATGTTTTCTCGTTCTACTTCCTACTTCTTTCTGCAGAGTGGTCTTCTGTGCTTAATTATCCAAAAGCACATCACCAGCAATGACTGTTGCCCATATCTATGTAATCTCTCAGCTTTATTGCCCATCTCCATCTGACCAGTCTCATCCTATTGCAGCTCAGATTTTAAAGGGAGAGAATATAAGTGCTCACTGGCCAGCCGGTGATGGGCCGCCCTGAGTCAAGAGCCTGCCTGGGTCAAGTCAGTGGCAGCCCCTTGGGTCACAAGGCCCACCTCACTGTCAGATAAGCCCAAGGTCCAAAGAAGCATCTCTGAGAAGGGAGAGTGGAGAGCACTGCGAAATGATAACGTATCATCACAGAGACTGTAACCAGCTAAGCAGGGAACTGCCACTAGCCAACGGCAGCAGAGCATCTGGTTCTGTAGACACTGTTATGTGAGGAGGACAGAAGAAAGAGGATCAACAATTGGCATTTACATAGTGACTGTCATCTCAAATGCCAAAGGCTACTTGCCTGTTGTGTTACAGAATTAACTTAACTCTAGCCCCTTGGGTTTCAGAGAGCGTGGCTTTTCCTGCTTGTGCAGATGATGCCTCCGTGGCCTCACTGTCATGCTCTCCTCACTCATAACCCTCTACAGAGGAGCCTTGTTATTAAAGGTCCAGTGTCACCCTCTGCTTATGGAATGGTATGGGAGCAAAGGAGGGAAAGACGGCTAAAAGCACAGGAAGAGGAAAAATCAGTTCAACAATTATACATATAAACAAAAGCCAGAAATTGTAATGGCAGGTCCCTGCACATGCTGTACTGATGCAACAGGAAAATGAATCCTGGACTTCACCTCCTAATTATGGACTTGTCCCCTGATGGCCTCATCCTGGTCCCATGCTCATCTCTCCTCTGGTTCTCCTGGAAGTGAGCCCAGGAAAGAATAGGAAGGTGAGAACAAAAGGGACTGAGAGCGTGAAGAAGGGGACCCAGATGCAAATTGATGTGAGGATGAAGAAAGAGCCAGGCAGTTCATGTATTGCTGCCGCTACTGCTGCTAAGTCGCTTCAGTCGTGTCTGACTCTGTGCGACCCCATAGACGGAAGCCCACCAGGCTCCCCCGTCCCTGGGATTCTCCAGGCAAGAACACTGGAGTGGGTTGCCATTTCCTTCTCCAATGCATGAAAGTGAAAAGTGAAAGTGAAGTCGCTCAGTCATGTCCGACTTGTAGCGACCACATGGACTACAGCCCATCAGGCCCTTCCATCCATGGGATTCTCGAGGCAAGAGTACTGGAGTGGGGTGCCATTGCTTTCTCGGAGTTCATGTATTAGGAAGCAAGAATTCAGGGAAGATGCAGAGTGAAGACCAGAATACTGTGGGACTTCCTGGTGGTCCAGTGGCTAAAACTCTCCTGGTCAGGAAAGTTAAGTTCTAAGTGCTGAAACTAAGAGTTCACGTGGCGCAGCTAAAGATTCTGCAAGATTGAGGGCAGGAGGAGAAGGAGGTGACAGAGGATGAGATGGTTGAATGGCATCATCAACTCAATGGACATGAGTTTGAGCAAACTCCAGGAGATAATGAAGGACAGGGAAGCCTGGATTTCTGCAGTCCATAAGGTGGCAACAAGTAGGACATGACTGAGTGACTGAACAACAATGCTGCAGTTAAGACCTGGTGCACAGACAAATATATATATATATATATATATTTTTTTTTTTTTTAAAGGACTGTGACTTGTGACAAGAAGGAGGACATTAGCCTACCTGGAGGGGACTGGGATAGAAAGACAGAGGGACTACCTCTGAAATCTTCACCTCTACAATGGGGGAAGATTTATCAGGGAGTGGTTTAACCTTGCTGAGAATTCCAAATACCCTATCCTGTTACCAAGCCGTGTCAGATGACATCGTCTGAAGAGCGACTTGTTTAAATATGGTTCCCATACAAAGCCAGCTGGCCCAGAATTGTCATCAGGTTTTCTAGGAAACATGGACAATCTGGATAAGATCACGGAGGAGATTCCCAGGGAAATGGAAGGTTTCAGTGCCAGGGGTAGCTTCTAAGACAGTAGTTTATAAAAAGGTGCCCACTGCTCATGATCCCTCGGGAGAAGGCTCCATACAGGCCCCCCGTTGGCTGGAGTTTATTTTTATAGCTAATGGCTCAGATTCCCTTGGGCCTTGCAAGCAAATAGAGCAGGCTGAAACCACCATGAGTCCCATTTTAGCTGATGAGAAATTTCTCAAAAGAGATGACACACTCAGCTTCTGAATATTTTATGTCCCATCTGTTGCCTCAATCAAAAGCAAAAGCGGCCACAGCGCCTGGCCCTTTCTCTGATGCTGCCCTTCCTGACCCCTTCTTCCCTGTCTTCTTCTCTTTCACTCGAGTCTTGTGTTTCTAGAACCCTTTCTCCTTCTCTCTTGATTTATTTATTCATCGGTTCATTCATTCTTTTTTTTTAAAAGTATAATTAACTCTCCTGTGCCTTGCAGAGGTGAATAAGATAGGGTTCTTGCTTGACAGGAACTCTCAGTAAGTAATGGAGACAGACAGGAAGCATTTGATAAGTGCTGTCACAGGGTAAGGGACAAAGGGTGTGCTCGACTGAACCTGAGATCAGGAAAGGGTCAGTTGATCAGGAAAGGCTTGTGTTATGTCTTGAGGTTTGCGGAGAAATGCTACAAGGGGAAGGGGGATGGCAGGCAGAGAGAGATGTTAAGTGAATGGAGGTATGAGCCAGGGTGAGGAGTGTTTGGAGATTTAAAAGTAATTCAGTGAGGGGGACTTCCTTGGGGGTCCCATGGCTAAGATTCTACACTCTCAGTGCAGGGGCCCAGGTTCAATCCTTGGTCAGGGAACTAGATCCCACCCCCTGAAACTAAAGATCCTGCTTACTGACAAAAATCAAAGATTGAGGGTGCCGCAACTGAGACCCAACACAGCCAAATAAAGGAATGGAAAGTGAAAGTGTTAGTTGCTCAGTCATGTCTGACTGTTTGTGACCTCATGGACTGTAGCCCACCAGGCTGCTCTGTCCATGGAATTCCCCAGGCAAGAATACTGGAATGGGTTGCCATTCCCTTCTCCAGGGGCTCTTCCTGACCTAGGGATCGAACCCGCATCTCTTGTATCTTCTGCATTGGCAGGTGGATTCTCTTACCACTGTGCCCCCTGGGAAGCCTCAAAAGTGATTAATTATTATTTTAGTGAGGAAAATGAACTGAAGTTGAGGACTGCCAAGAGTCAGGGATGTCAGAATCAAATATTAGTCTAATGGTCCAGACAAATGACGATGTCCATCTCAACTAAGGAAGTGACAGTGAGGATGGAGAGAAGAGGATGCATTTGAAGACTAGTTCAGAATATTGGAAAACCTGTGGTCGACTGCATGGGGAAGAGCAGGAAGGGACAGGGAGGGGAAGAATTTAAAATGTCTCCCACGTTTCTGGCCTCAATGATTTATACTGAATAGTGACTACTGGAGAAGAAATGGATTTGAGACTGCAGATTTTGAAGCCCTGACTTGGAGATACACAGAGGTCATGAAGTAGAGGAGCTAAATGACCATCTTGGAGCCCAAGAGAAAGTATGAATGAATAATAAAAGTTTGGAGCCTAACAAATCCAGATAGAGTGAAAGTCTTGTGTGTCCTGGTCACAGGCTCCTTGGTGTCAGACACTGTGTCTTATAGATCCTCAGACTTCCCCCACATTCAGTATAAGTAATAAGCATTCAAACAATACTTGGTGAATTAAGTCAGTATAATAACGTCCTCTGAAAATCCAGTGGTAGTGAGAAGAGATGTGGGAGGGAGCCATGCAGGGCAGTACTCTCTGGTGGGTTCCTCATGCTGTGATCTCCCAGGAGAACAGAGCTGGAAGACTCACACAGGCTCTAGTAAAGCTTAATCAATAAGGCCTACTGGTGTTTATTTTTTATTGTATTTTAAAATATTTATTTTTATTTATTCGGCTGCATTGAGTCTTAGTTGCTGCACTCGGAATCTTTTGTTGCAGCACGTGGGATCTAGTTCCCCAACCAGGGCTTGAACCCGGGCCCCCTGCAGTGGTGGCACAGAATCTTAGCCACTGGACCATCAAGGAAGTCCCCCAACTTGTTTTTAAAGACAATCTCTCCTATTGGGTACATTCATTAAAATAGCAATTTAAAATGATGTTTGCTGGATGCAACTAGAGATTATTGTACTAACTGAAGTAAGTCAGAAAAAAGAAAGACAAATAATGTATGATATCACTTTTATGTGGAATCTAAAATATGGTGCAAATGAACCTATCTACGAAGCAGAAACAGACTCAGACGTAGAGAATCTACTTGTGGTTACCAAAGGGGTGGGGGAGGGGAGGGATGGACTGGGAGTTTGGGATTACACATAAAGAGTGGATAAACAGGGCCCTACTGTAGAGCACAGGGGACTACATTCAGTATCCTAGGATAAACCATAATGCAAAAGAATGTTAAAAATAATGAAAATATGTGTATAAGTCATTCTGCTGTACAACAGAAATTAACACGATATTGTAAATCAACTGTGCTTCAATTAAAAAATAAATTAAAGGGACTTCTCTGGTGGTCCAGTGGTTAAGACTCTGCCTGCCAGTGCAGGCGATATGCCTTGCAGCAACTAAACCCCAGCGCCACAGCTACTGAGCCCGTGCACTCTAGAACTCTCAAGCTGCAACACGAGAAGCCACTGCCATGAGAAGCTCACACACCAAATCAAAGACCAGCCCCCACTCCCCTCAACTAGAGAAAGCCAGAGCACAGCAACGAAGATCCAGTGCAGCCAAAAAAATAAAGTAAAAATAGATTAAATTATGTTTTCTTGCTTTAAGAATAGTTAGTGGCTTTGGTGAATCCATCCTAAAAAAAGTCCAGAATTACTATAATAAAAGAATGTTCTATATTTATAATGCAAAAGACTAAAAATAATTTATATGATCCAATGATACAGGCATGCTCAAGGACATTAAAGCAAATATACTGGGTGGAAGTCACACAACTATTAAAAAATCACGATTATGGGGAGTCTGTAGTAACATGGAAGATGCTTGGGACACGATAGTAAATAAAAAAGCAAAATTGAGTTTATACTTCAATGGGGATACTTATCTTGGACTCTTGTGAGCATTAAATGAGGTCACTTATTCAACAAATATTTGTTGATCACCTCCCATGTAACAGGCACTTTTCTAGGGACTGGAAATACAGCAGTGAACAAAATAGACAACAGTCTGTCCTGTGGAGCTTATGCTCCAGTGGAGAGAGACAGACAAACATAAGCCAGGAAAATATTCATTATGTTATGTAGTGATAAGAGACAAGAAGGAAGATAGAGCAGAGGGAAGGAGGTGGAGCCTTGGGGACTGCAGTTTTAGACAAGATGCCCAGGGACAGCCTTCCTGAGGAGGTGATCACTGAACTGAAAAGAATGAGGAAACTGGCCATGGGGTCCATGGGGGAACATGGTCAGGCAGAGGGGACAGTCCTCAGAAGAGCATCGAGGTGGGAGAGTGCCTGTAATACTCTAGAAATGGCCAAGGCAGGTCACGGCGGAGAGCAGCAGGGACCAGATTATGGAGGGCTAATGTGCAATACCGCATTGTCAGGATTTTGGCTTTTTCCTACAAGGGAAACCAGAGCCCTTGAAGGGAGCAGAGAAATGATGCGACCCGGCTTATGCTTAATAGGATCACCCTGGCTGCTCTGTTGAAAACAGGCTACAAGGGGTCAGAAGCAGAGATCAGCTGGGAGCCTATTATAATCCAGGCAAGAGAGAATGGTGGCTTGGGCCAGGAAGGGGGCAGTGAGAGGCTGAGAAGGGGCTGGCTTTTGGCTATATTTAGAAGTAGAGATAATAGGATTTGCTGACAGATTGAAAGTGGAGTGTAAAAGAGAAGAGTCAAGTACTCAAGGTTTTTGACTGCAAGAATAGTTTCCATTTACCAAAACTGGGAAGACTGTAGGAGGAACGGGTTTGGGGTGGAAGAGATCAGTATTGAATGTACACGTTGGACGTGCCTGTTACACAAGCACAGCAGAGGCTGTTGGTGCTTCACTTGTGCCTCTTTGGGTCTTACCATCTCAGGGCATGCAAGCCGGGCCTTCATCTCTCATCTCTTTGCCTCTGGGCTTTCTCTAGCTGCTGGAGCTGCTTTTCCTGCATGCATGGGAGGCCAAAAATACAGGGGAATTAACATCTGTCAAGAGCATCCAACAACCAGTTACTGGAAGTAACTGATGTACCCCCGCTCTCTCACACTTCTCATCAGTCAGTCAGTTTAGTTTAGTTGCTCAGTCGTGTCTGACTCTGCGACCCCATGAATTGCAGCACACCAGGCCTCCCTGTCCATCACCAACTCCCGGAGTTCACCCAGACTCACGTCCATCGAGTCAGTGATGCCATCCAGCCATCTCATCCTCTGTCATCCCCTTCTCCTCCTGCCCCCAATCCCTCCCAGCATCAGAGTCTTTTCCAATGAGTCAACTCTTCACATAAGGTGGCCAAAGTACTGGAGTTTCAGCTTTAGCATCATTCCTTCCAAAGAAATCCCAGGGCTGCTCTCCTTCAGAATGGACTGGTTGGATCTCCTTGCAGTCCAAGGGACTCTCAAGAGTCTTCTCCAACACCACAGTTCAAAAGTATCAATTCTTTGGCTAGTAAAACTCAAATGATAACTCGCAGCAGGATTTTTGGTGGATGGAAGGAACAAAAAAAAATCCCCAGTAAAAAATGAAGCAGTCAGTGCCATAAGCCTCATGGATCAGTTTATTAAAGGGTAACTTACTCATAAGGTGGGATCAGGATTGGACAGACAATGATCTGGAAGCATTTGTAGGGTGTACTCTGCACTGCCAACCAGCCACTGGGACAATTTTAGAGCCAATCTAGGATATGGGGGTATGTATGTGCTTAAAACAGCAAGTGTATTCCTGAATCAAGGTGATTGAAAGGGTAACGAGTCTTGTGGGTACCAGGAATATGTCAGCAAAAGTCTTCATCATTATTTGGGAACTAACAGAGCATAGAGGCCACCTGGACTTAACAAACCTTAAACAATATCTATGCGGTAGAAAATCCGCCTGCCAATGCAGCATACCCGGGTTTGATCCCTGGGTTGGGAAGATCCCCTAGAGAAGGAAATGGCAACCCACTCTAGTATTCTTGCCTGGAAAATCCCATAGACAGAGTAGCCTGGTAGGCTACAGTCTGAAAGAGACACAACTTAGCGACTGAACAACAATATTAACTACAAAGCTCTTGACAACAGAAAAGTGATTTACTGCATGGTACAGTCCTGGATAGGGTCAGTGGAAGGACAGGAGGAATTGTATGGGCCCAGGATGGTGTCAGTTATGCTAAGAGTCATACAGAATTAACTGGTAACTTGCTTAGTAACACATCCTTAATTGGCTGCCTTTCCTTTCCTCTCTCACTTCCTCATTCTTCTACCACTGTTTGCTGGGTACAGCTGTACCATTCCTCATCAACTGTTTGCAGTTGAATCATTACCTCATGATCTTCTTCGGAACCCAAACTGAGACAGCCACATGGAGAGGTCTTGTAGGCAGGTGTATATATGAACCTGGGATCACCAAGGAAATGATTGTAGAGATGGCCAAGGACTGAGCCTTCAGGTGTCCAACATTTAGAGGCTGGGCAGATGAAAAGAACACAGCAAAGGAACCTTAGAAGAAGTGGCAAGAGGTAGGAGGAAAACCAAGAGTGTGTTTCGTCAGAAACTCAGTGCAAAGATGTTTCTAGGAGGAGGGATGAAGCCTGAGAACTGGCCATTGTTTTTAGCAACTTGGAGATCATCAGTGACGCTGAGAAGAGCATTTTTAGTAGCATTATCTCTTAGGCTTAAGGTATAATGAGGGTGGGACTTCCCTGGTGGTCCAAGGGTTAAGAATCTGCCTTGTAATACAGTGACATGAGTTTGATCCCTGGTTGGGGAACTACGACCCCACGTGCTGAGGGGCACCTAAGGCGGCAGCCACAACTACAGGAGCACGTGCACTGCAAAGAAGAGCCCGAGTGCCGCAACTAAGATTTATTTGGCAACTTAGCCAAATAGATAAATTAAAAAATACATATAGTGGGAGAACTGGGACAGTGACATAGGACCAACTCTTTAAGGGAGCTTTTCTATACAGAGAATGAGAAAAAGAGGCCTGATGTTGAAGGGGGAAGTGAGGTTTTTCTGTGACTTCTCAAAAACTTTTAAAACATGTTCAGTGTACATAAATACACAAATGAAGTTTTTAAATCTGAAATATTCAGTTAAATGAATTTTCCAAACTAAAAAAGACCTATATAACCACCACCAAGTTCAAGAGAAAACATCCCCAGTACTTCAGAGGCTCCCCATCCCCACTTCTATTTACTACATCCCCACATATAACTGGGCTTTCCTGGTGGCTCAGGGGTAAAGAATCCACCTGCCAATGCAGGAGACCTGGGTTCGATCCCTGGATCGGGAAGATCCCCTGGGGAAGGAAATGGCAACCCACGCCAGTATGCTTGCCTGGGAAATCCTATGGACAGAAGAATCTGGTGGGCTATAGTCCATGGAGTCTCAAAAGAGTAGGACACAACATAGCGACTAAACAAGTGTAACCACTATCCTGACTTTTAACATCACAGATTACCTGTAAAACTTTATGTAAATGACCTCATACAGCGTGTCTTCTTTTTTGTCTTCTTTCATGTGCTCAATGTTAAATCTGTGAAAACCAGGGACTTCCCTGCTGGTCCAGTGGTTAGGACCCAGCACCCTCACTGCCAGGGCCCCTAGTTCAATCCATGGTGCAAATCACACAGCAGAGCCAAAAAAAATTTTTTTTGGGGGGGGGAAACCATTCATATTATTTTGTGTAGTTTAGGTGCTTCATTCTTATGCTATACAGCAGCTCATTGTATGAATATATTATAATTTATGCAATCTATTGTTCATGAACATGAGGATAGTTTCCAATTTGGGGCTACTATGAATAATGTTACTATGAATATTTTAGTACAGTCTTTTGCTAGCATGTATGTATTTTTGTTGGGAAGATTTTTCATTTTTCTTAGATGGGTAAATAGCATGAATGTATGCAGATGGAAAAGATTAAGTAGAAAGGTTAAAATTGATGATGCAGGAGAGAAGAAAGAAATTTTGGCTGCCCATTCTTGAGTAGATGAGAGTAGATGGAATCTATTCAACAGGTAGAGGCGTCTTAGCCAGGCCTTAGGAGCAGGGACCATTTATCCAGAAGAACAAAACGGAAGACAGAGTTTATGAGCACAGATTCAGGTAGGCTGGAAGACTTGAGGACATTCTCTTCTATTGCTTTCTTTACTCAATACAATAGAAAGCAAGGTCATTCAGCTATGAGCAAGGAGAGAAAGCATCAAAGAACTGATGGGAGAAAAGAAGCCATGAAAGTACCATCTAAAAGTGTAGGAGTGTTATTGGACCAGACAAATAAAGTGTTTGCCAGGAGCATTAAAGACGCACCCGAGGTTATAAATCATGAATTCAAAGTGAGACAAGCCATCATGTCACTGCCTGGGTACAGGCAGAGAGTAGGTGAGAGGCTGGGTGTGACCAGGTATGTTTTAGCTGAGTGAACAGGATGAGAGAGAGAGCAGAGATGCTGAGGGAGCACACAAACCCATGCCAACAACAATAAAGATGCTTCTCCAACACATGCCATCATCCTCCCAGTTCCTCAACCCAGAAACCTTGACCTCTTCTTCAACCCTAAACCTTAGCTGAACCCCGAGTCCTACTGACTCCGCCTTCTAAATATCTCACCCTTTCCTAGTTGATTAAGCTGTTGTAATCTGTCTCCCTCATCCATGTTTACCCACACGGCAGCCAGAAGTGATCTTTTAGAAAATGCAAGCCTGGTCATGTAAGCTAGCTCTCTGCTTGAAACTTTCTAGTGGTTTCTTTTGGTTACCAGAGGGGAAGGGTAGGGGGTGGAGGGGATAGTTAGGGAGTCTGGGATTGACACTGCTATATTTAAAGTGGGTAAGTAACAAGGCCTTACTGTGTAGCACAGGGAGCTCTGCTCAATATTATGTAACAACCTAAATGGGAAAATAATTTGAAAAAGAATGGATATGTGTATAACTGAAATCACTTTGCTGTTCAGCTGAAACTAACACAACATTGTTGTTGTTTATCAACTATGTGCTGTGCTGTGCTTAGTCTCTCAGTTGTGTCTGAATCTTTGCAACCCCATGGACTGTAGCCCACCAGGCTCCTCTGTCCATGGGGATTCTCCAGGCAAGAATACTGGAGTGGGTTCCCATGCCCTTCCCCAGGGGATCTTCCCAACCCAGGGATCGAACCCAGGTCTCCCCAGATTCTTTATCATCTGATCAACTATACTCCAATATAAAATAAAATAAAGAAAAAAAAAGAAAAGGAACTTTCCCATGGTTTCTCTGTGTCCTTAATCTGAGGTCCAGAATATGACTCAGGGACTTTGGCCCTGACTGACTCTCTGGCTTGTCTCTCTGTGTCCTTAATCTGAGGTCCAGAATATGACTCAGGGACTTTGGTCCCGACTGACTCTCTGGCTTCATCTTGGTTTATCTTTTCCTTCATTCCCCATCCAGCTCCACGATCTTCTTTCAGTTCCTCAAAGGCAGTGGTCTCCAAAGTAGGGTTCATGTACCCCTGGAGGTGCCTAAGTGGGGGTGCCAACTGGGATGAGGGAGGAAAATATTAAAGCCTTTTTTTATATTTGTAATTGCATGGTTTTTAATATCAATGATTACATATACTAACAGTGTGTATATTTATAGTTACAGTTCAGTTACAGTTTAGTCACAGTCATGTCCAGTTCTTTGCGACCCCATGGACTGCAGCACGCCAGGCCTGCCTGTCCATCACCAACTCCCGGAGTTTACTCAAACTCATGTCCATTGAGTCAGTGATGCCATCCAACCATCTCATCCTCTGTCATCCCCTTCTCCTCTGACAACACGTGGTCCGCTGGAGAAGGGAATGGGAAACCACTTCAGTATTCTTGCCTTGAGAACCCCATGAACAGTATGAAAAGGCAAAAAGATATTAATAGTGCATGCATCTAATTTGTAAATATACATATATTAGAGCAGTGCTTAAAAATGTTTTATTAGTAAGGGAAGCTAATCAAAAAAGTGAATAGACTAGTCCCCTAAGGTGTCAGGGGCTTTCCTGTCTCAAGGTCTTTTCTCCTATACATCCCTATACACCCCTAAGTATATATCCACCTCCATATATATATATATATATAATCTCCTTATTGCTTCTCCCCTACTTTCCTCTAATTAACACTTAGACTCCAGGGAAGGTGTTAAAAAATCTTCCCTGACTCCATGACTCGGGGTATATCCCCTTGTTTTTCACTCTACTGCATCCTGCTCTCTTACCCCGCAAGCCTGCTGTGCTGGACATCTCCCATCTGCTCCCCCAGGTCCATTTTCCACCCTTCATTTTCCACTCTGTCCCAGACTATAGTCCTCTAAGTTCCAGCTAAGTTTGGTTTGTAGGGAGATCTTGCAGGGGATCAAAGGAAGGAGAGCAAGAATCTGAGCTGTGTCCCCCCAGCCTGACTGTGAGGTTGATTCGGGCCAGCTATACTCTGGAAGAATGGTCGTGGCTCCTCTCAAGGCAGCTGCCTCTACACAGCACTCTCTAGGTTCTAATATCTTTTCCTTCCCCTTATCTCCTTGGTCCTAAAGACAGATTTTTGGTTGATCCACTCTAGGTTTGAAAAATTTGAATTAGTTGTTGACACTTAATGATTAGAATGATTGCATTACAATTCCGATGTCTCTTGAAAAACATTAGATTTGACAACACTGAGTCTACATTCCCAATAGTAACAATTGTCTGAAGTTGAGTAGCAGCTGCCTCTTTGCTTTGAGGCATGCATTCTTCAGGACGCCACAGTCCCCACTACTCCCTGTTGTCTTACAGTAAGCCTGCCACCTTATTTCCACCCTAGCCTCTAGAGACATTTAAGTTTGCAAGCCCTGGTTTAAAGAATGTGTCAGTCTTTTCACTAAATTTGGAGAAAGGGGAGGTTTACCTTTCAAATTTCTCTGCTTCTTTCTTTCTCCTCTCTGCCACTACCCAGGGAGTCCTCTCTCTGCCATTGCTATCATCACCTCCAAAAACACTGCCCTTAGGCATCCTCTGCTCCTATCCATTCCCCATACTGCAGCCTGAGTACCCATTCTAAAATGGGAATCAGGGACTTCCCTGATGGTCTAATGATTAAGAATCCACCTTGCAATTCAGGGGACATGGGTTCGATTTCTGGTCAGGGAGCTAAGATCCCACATGCCTCGGAGCAGCTAAGCCCTCACACCACAACTAGAGAGCCTGCACATTCTAGAGCTTGTGCTCCACAACAAGAGAAGCCTTCAAGCTGCAACTAGAGAAATCCCATTCACTGTAAGGAAGACCCAGTGCAGCCAAAAAATTTTTTTAAAAAGAATAAAATGGAAATCAGATTATAACAATCCCTTAAAACCTTAAAATGTCTTCCCACATTTTAAGAATAAATGTTAATTTATGTTTTATTCTTCTCTAAAAATAAAGGCAATTAAAAAAAATTTGAAGTACAATATTATAATGGCCTTACAATATTATAATGGGCTTCCCTGATAAAAAAGAAATTATATTACTTTCAGGTATACAACATAGTGATCCAATATTTTTATACAATACAAAATGATCACCATAAGTCATCTGTCACCATATAGAGTTATTATAATATTATTGACTATATTCCCTAACCTATATATTACATCCCTGTGACTTTTATTTTATAACTGGAAGTTTGTACCTTGTAATCTGTCCTTGTCAATTGAAAATGAAAAGCACAGCCTAAAAGTTGAGAATAATCTTTTATTCAGCAGACAAAACTGAGGACTTAAGTGGGGGACACAGTCTCTCAGATATCTCTGAGAGATTGCTCTGAAGAGGTAGAGGAGGAGCCAGAATATATAGGAGTTCTTGCAACAAAGACCAGGTAGTCAGAAGTCCAAAAGATTACTGTTAAAGAAAACCAGATATCCCAAGTTAAGGAATTCAGTGTTTTTCTATGTCTGGGAAGATGCAAGAGTCTGGACTCATTGAAACCATTCCTCGGATATGCACCTCAGCTAATGGAGCCATTATCCTGTGCTTTCTCCTCCTGAGTCTCCTCGGGTGCAGGGGGCTGGGGTTGCGGATGGGGGTGACTTCGGGGTGACTGCTTGATGGCTGGCATCCCATTTCCGTCCCCAGTTCCCTCAGGGCTCACCTTCAGCGGCTGTAATGTGAAGGCTTGATGGCTGCAACATTCTTTGTTTACTGATAGGTCAGGCAACATTTTTTTTCACATATAACCTATTTCTTCATTTCCTTCCTCCAAAGCTATATTTCTTTCTTTTTAAAAAATATTTCTTTATTTGGCTGCATCAGGTTTTAATTGCAGCATGTGGGATCTTTTGTTGAAGTGCACAGGCTTCTCTCTAGTAGTCGTGGCAGGGCGGGCTGGCTTAGTTGCCCTGAGGCACGTGGGGGTCTTAGTTCCCCAACCAGGACTCGAATTTCCCCTGCCTTGGAAGGCAGATTCTTAACCACGGGACCACCAGGGAAGACCCAAGGCTACATTTCTTGAAATAACTTCGAAGGCTCTGGGTCATGTGACACCTGCCTACTGCTCCGGGCTGGTTAGTGACTCCTTCCCCTCCACCGCCCACCCCGCCGCCCCTTCAATTCCCAGTGTCCAACATAGTGGGATCTTCAAACACAAACACGACATCTTGCCCAGACCTGGCACGCTGTCCCCTTCCCATGGCCAGGTATTGGGCCTCCTTCCTCACCTCCTGGTCACAGGGTGTGTCACTTCTTAATGGGGAGCTGTCTGTTCTCCCATCTGCACCCCTTCCTAACACATGCCACAGTGTAATAAGGTTTTTCTCAAACCCTCTGTCTCATATGTCTGTCTTCTTCACCATCTGGAACACAGTAGGTACTGCCTGAACATTTGTTGAAGGAGTGGACTTAGAGACCTAGTTCTTCATGGAACTGCGATTTCTACCACTTAGTGGCAATCCAGAACACCAGGGATTTTTAAATGTTTTCTATGATTATTCATTAGTGTTAGAGGAGGCATGGTGGAGGAAGCAGGTTGGGACTAGAGTGAGCAGGCATACTGCTGCTGCTGCTAAGTCGCTTCAGTCGTGTCCGACTCTGTGCGACCCCATAGACGGCAGCCCACCAGGCTCCGCCATCCCTGGGATTCTCCAGGCAAGAACACTGGAGTGGGTTGCCATTTCATAGGGTGTAGAATTTCAGGAAGGGCTTCCCCTCACAGCTCCTCTCTTGCCTGACTCTGACCCCGGCCCTGGGAGGGCAGCCTCTGCTCACAACCACTCAGGTATACAACTGAAAAACCAAAACTAGGATGGTGTTTAAAGGGCGGTTTGAGACAGCGCCTGACCTGCACGCAGTGCGAGGAGCGAGCGTGCCGCTCCCGGGCGGGAGCGGGAGACAGAGGAGGACCCGCACCTGAACTGAAGCCGGGCGGGCGCTGGGAGGACCGGGCGGAGGAGAGGCGGCCTCTCCTACCGGCAAGCTGCCAGACTGAAGGACGGAATTCACTATTCTCGCTCTTAAAAACAACAGCTCGCGCCCTACCTCCAGGTGATCTGCCCGACCCAGGGATCAAACCAGGTCTCCTGCATTGTGGGGATGGCTTTACAATTCCAAGTGTACTAAAAAACCATGGAACTGCACACTATGGGTGAATTGTGTGCTGTGAGAATTATAAAAAAAAAATAATAATAATAATAAATAAATAAAATAACAGCTCGCCTAACGGGCTACGCAAAACCAAAGTTTCTGTTTCAGGTGAACAGCTGCCCGGATTCTTAATCCCAAAGACTGAAGAGTAGGAAAGCCACGACGAGAGAGGGGACCCCTACCCCACCTTATCCCACCCCCCGTACCCCGGGGGGATAGCCGGGGCTGTCCGTCCCTCTGCCTGGAGCATGGCCTGCGGAGGGAGGGCGCGGAAGCCCCCAGGGTTCCGCTCGGTAGAGCCTCCCCCACGATGTTGCGATATTGCGGACACCCTGAGCCAGCGTGGTCACATCAGGCACCGGGAAATCCTGCCGCTGTCTTCTGGGAGACCTATGACCTACTTTAACAAAACCACTGACACTCTTACTTTAAACTAGCTGCTTCTATTTTCACGCCTGTAAATAGAAGCTCAGCTGGTAGCTCAGCTGGTAAAGAATCCTCCTGCAAAGCAGGAGACCCCGATTTGATTCCTGGGTTGGGAAGATCCCACGGAGAAGGGATAAGTTACCCACGCCAGTATTCTTGGGCTTCCCTAGTGGCTCAGAGTCCACCTGCAATGCAGGAGACCTGGGTTCGATCTCTGGGTTGGGAAGATCCTCTGGAGAAGGAAATAGCAACCCACTCCAGTATTCTTGCCTGGAGAATTCCATGGACAGAGGAGCCTGGCGGGCTACAGTCCATGGGGGTCACAAAGAGCGGGACACGACTAAGGGATTGAGGACACACACTGTGCCAAAGTTCTTCAAAGCAGTTGTTTTTCAAGTAGGTCAAATAGGAGCCTTGCCATCCTGTGTTCTCAGAAGTTTTCTTGCCTGGAAAATTATCAAAGTCTGGTCCAGTTTGAGCAAAAACATGAAGTGTCAGTTTTTAGTAGAGATTCATTCATTTTCAAACATTAACCATTTTTAATACGTAATTCATTGATGTTAATTGTATAATTAATTGTAGGAAAATTAAAAAAGGAAAACCATCCGTGATCCCCCTATTAATAATATAACTATTCTAAGCATTTGGTGTATTATCTTGCCAGATTTTTTTCCTATGCAAATGCATATTTGTGTTTTTCCTCATGTTCTTTGTTTTTAATGTTTATTTATTTATTGGTTGCGTGGAGTCTTTGTTGCCTCATGCAGGCTTTCTGTAGCTGCACTGCACGGGCGTCTCATTGCAGTGGCTTCTCTTGTTGCAGAGCACAGGCTCTAGAGTGTGGGGTTCGGTAGTTTGGCTCATGGGTCTAGTTGTCCTGCAGCGTGTGGGATCTTCCAGGACCAGGGAGCCTACCCATGTACCCTGCATTGGCAGGCGAATTTTTAACCACTGAACCACCAGGGAAGTTCCCTCACATGTTCTATATTGAATATCTTTCCATGTCTATCAATAAAGATCAAGATCATTATTTTAATCACTGCACATACCATTTTGATAGCTCTGTACCATTGTGGAGATAGGTGAACCACATTTTATTTTAACTATATCTCTCGCTAGACTCCTAAGCTGTTCTCTGTATCACCGAAGTCTTCTTACACAAGCAAGCTTGTATATGCATCAGATTATTTAAGATTAACTGCCAAAATGGAAAAAGTCTGGGTAAAGTATTCGACCATTTTTAAGGCTCTCAAGATGTAAAACCAAACTACAATCCAGAACCATCTTACCAACTAGTCCTCCCACCAGTGGTACCTTGCAGTGCCCATCTCCTCATGGCTCTCTAACACTTCACCCACACTGAGCACTGATGCGTTCCATGCTGGTACATGGTGTGCCAGGCACTGACAACGTCAAATCAGAATGCAGCCCAGGCAGGAAGAGGGTAGGAGGAAGAAACGAGTAAGGAGTCATCATTTTCAGGGCAGGGTGCTGAGATTATTGTATAGAGAATACACAGAAATTGGATGTCATCTTCCGGGGACAGGTGTCATAGAAGGCTTCCTGGAAGAGGTTGTTTCTGAGGCTGGCCGTGAAGAATCATCTGTCATTAACCAAGTAAAGATAGGGAAGGAGTGATGAGCCAGATAGAGAAATAGTCCTGGTAGACGCAGGTAGAGAAGAGATCTCAGGTGTGAATGTAAAAGACCTTTTCAGTGAACTGCAAAGCATCCTGTAACGAACTGAAGGGTACATGGGGAGGTGGGGACCATGGACAGGAATGATGGACAATGAGGCTGAAGGGGTGGCTTGGACCTGATCAAGAGAGTCTCTGTTGGCTACGTAGAAGTGCTTTATCCAGAAAACTGGATAAACCTCACCAAACTGAAACCTCCTGGGGAGGCAGAAGTTGGCATTAAAACCTATACATGGTAGAGTCATACTGATCCCAGGGACCAGCACTGATGTTGAACTCGGAAATTGCTAGGAGCTCTCTGAGCTATAAACAGCCACTTAACCTCTTTGTCTATTAAAATAAAAATAAAGGGACTAGGTTCCTTCCAGTTCTAAGCAGCTATGAACTCAGGCACATCCTTTGACTTTTTTTCTTTTTTTCCAGAAAAAGTGGCTATTAAGATCCTGGATAAGACCAAGTTAGACCAGAAAACTCAAAGGCTGCTATCCCGTGAAATCTCCAGCATGGAAAAACTGCACCATCCCAACATCATCCGCCTTTATGAGGTCGTGGAGACTCTATCCAAGCTCCACCTGGTGATGGAGTATGCAGGGGGAGGGGAGCTCTTTGGGAAGATCAGCACGGAAGGGAAGTTCTCAGAACCAGAAAGCAAGCTCATCTTCTCCCAGATTGTGTCTGCCGTGAAGCACATGGTGAGCAGGGTGAGGAGGGAGGATCTAGCTCCCATTCCCCCCACAATGGAAGCATGGAGCTTTAGTTTACCGTTGTCTAAGCCAGCAGTCTTCAAACTTTTGGGCACTGGGGACTAGTTTTGTGAAAGACAAGTTTTCCATGGACCAGGGCAGGGGGTGGTTTCAGGATGGTTCTCATAAGGAGCTTGCAACCTAGATCCCTCCCATGCACCGATCACAGTAGGTTTCGAACTCTTTTGAGTATCTAATACCCTTGGCAGAGCTCAGGCAGTAACGCGAGTGACAGGGAGCAGCTGTAAACACAGGTGAAGCTTCACTTTATTACCCGCCACTCACTTCCTGCTGTGCAGCCTGGTTCCTAACAGGCCATGGGCCAATACTGGGAGTCAGGGCCCCCTGATCTAAGCATCCCCGAGGGCTTCAGTCCTTTATAAGGGCAGATAGCAGTCCCTTCCGTGAGAGTCAGATGTCTGGCTGGGATTGTGCTCCTGACCTCCAAAGCGATGCCCAGGGGTCTCAGTTACATTTGTAGCCTCCTGGCTTCTGCGGAAGTTGGAGGAGTCACTCTGAGCAGCCAGACGACCGATACCCATTCCCTGGCCACACCCATTCCTCCAACCCCGTCTTCTGGTACTCAGAGAGCTGGCTTCTCGCTGCTTCTTGGCCTTGCCTTCCTTCTGTGTCTAGGATGCCCTCTCCCCGCTTATCACGCCTCACAGTCCCGATCTCATCCACACTTCATGACCCAGCTCAGCTTGTCTCTGTGAAGCTTTCTTCAGTCTGGGCTCAGCCCGCACTGATCTTCATGCCTTTGGTGAACTCTTCTAGTTCTTCTGCCTCTGTGCTCAGCACACTAACACTTGCTTGTGTCTTTCTGATTTTAGTTCTCTGATTATTTCTTTAAATAAATCTGGTTTCCGTAAGCACACTCCCCCTGATTCTCCTGTGTCCTCTATCAACAGCCATATTACTGGGCACACAGGAGGAATCAGACTTGCAGTCCTGACCACCACTTGTACTACTCTGTTAGTGCAGAAGTTTTGGCCACCCTCTTTGCCCAGCCCTCAAAGTAACTGGCAGGAAGAGACACTTTTCTGGGATCTGTGTTAGCTGAGAAGCTGTATCTTTTGCTCCTCTTCTTGGATGTCGTGAGATAAGAACTGGAATCAGTGAGCTCCTGGCCAAATTATTAGCAGGGTATTAGTGCCCTAGGGACCCCAAGATCACATTTGAGAGGGAGAGGGGGAAGAAAAAGAAGTGAGCAAGGGAGAACCTAAGCCTGATAGTGGTGGCTGTGGTACCACCGATTGTCACCTAAGTGACTCTGTGCTGGGGTGGACTTTCCCCAGGCCGAGAACTAAGCCAGACCTATACCACGCACAATGGTGAAGCTCCAATACTTTGGCCACCTGACGCGAACAGCCAACTCATTGCAAAACACCTTGATGCTGGGAAAGTTTGAGGGCAGGAGAACGGGACAACAGATGACGAAATGGTTGGATGGTATCACCGACTCAGCAGACATGAGTTTGAACAAACTCTGGGAGATAGTGAAGGACGGGGAAACCTGTACTGCTGCAGTCCATGGAGTCACGAAGAGTCGGATATAACTGAGCGACTGAACAACAAATACCAAGCAGTGGAGCAGATGGTCAGAGTCTTCCACATTCTACTCAGAAAAGAGATCTGGCAGGAGAGCAGAGAGGATCCAGCAGTCGAGAATGCAGACTGAGTCCTCTGAGGCTCTATACCATGACTTTCTCCAGCTCTCAGGTCTCCAAAAAGAGAGGATGACAGGCATAGATCTGGATTTTATTGGGTTTGCTTCCTGTATGCCAGGACCATGCTGAACACTGCAGATACAGCATCACGTTCAGTTCTCACAAGAGCTTTGTGTGTGTGTTAGTTGCTCAGTCTTGTACGACTCTTTGCCATCCCATGGGGTGTAACCCACCAGGCTCCTCAGTCCATGAGATTTTTCCAGACAAGAATACTGGAGTGGGTTGCCATTTCCTTCTCCAGGGGATCTTCCTGACCCAGGGATTGAACCGGGGTCTCCTGCATTGCTGGCAGACTCTACCATTTGAGCTACCAGGGAAGCCCATACAAGAGCCTTAGGAGGTGGTTCTCAGTGTTCTGTTTTACAAAGAAGGAAGCTGACATTCACATACACAACTGGCATAGTTGAACCTAGAACTAATAAAAATGTCAGGCTCCGAAGCTTGGATTCTTACCCCGGAAGGTCCATCTGGAAAAGTAGCATTAAACCATTTCCCAAGTGCCCTTGGCATTAAACTGGTCAAGAGTCTTCAAGCTTGTCTGGATCCAGAATGCAAGGGTGGGATGGGATCTGCTGCCAGAAACTTGTCCACTATAAATTGTTCCCTTCTACTGCATTGTATAAAGTTACAGGAGCCCATCCAAAGGAGCAGGGGTAGGGGGTCGGAGGAGGGCTCTTTTTCTTCTTGAGGTTGGCCCTAGTCGAGAGATTGCTCAGCCAGGAAAACCCGCATATGGTCTCAGAGGTGAAGGATTAACTGTCTCATTGTGTTTCACAAGATCTAGGTCTTTCTCGTTCTCTCTCTCTTTAGTCACTAAGTCTTGTCCAATTCTTGTGACCCCATGGACTGTAGCCTGCTAGACTCCTCTGTACATGAGACTCTTCAGGCAAGAATACTGAAGTGGGTTGCCATTTCCTTCTCCGGGGGATCTTCCTGACCCAGGAATTGAACCCAGATCTCCTGCATTGCAGGCAGATTCTTTACCAACTGAGCTAGGAGGGAAGCCCATTTAGGCCTTACTTTTGGCACTAATTCCTAAGTCCACGTCAGGGACAGACTCCAGCTTTGACTCCACAGAAAAGAACCTTTGGTCTGCTTGGAGGGTACAGGTGTTACATTTGGCTAAAGGTTATGCCAGGGCAGCTTGCAAGGTCTGAGATCTGATATGACTTAAGTTGATTTCCATTGAATTTCTGTTGTTACACCAACATCACCTCACTGTTTCAGAGCAACTGCTGCATCTTTAATGTTGGCTTTTACTTTGAGAATGACTTTCCCTCCTTTGTCTTTTTCCACAGCATGAAAACCAAATTATTCACAGAGATCTGAAAGCAGAAAATGTGTTCTATACCAATAATACTTGTGTGAAGGTGGGCGACTTTGGATTCAGTACAGTCAGTAAAAAAGGTGAAATGCTGAACACTTTCTGTGGGTCTCCACCCTACGCGGCGCCTGAACTTTTTCGAGATGAGCACTACGTCGGCGTTTACGTGGACATCTGGGCCTTGGGGGTGCTTCTCTACTTCATGGTGACTGGCACCATGCCATTTCGGGCAGAGACCGTGGCCAAACTGAAGAAGAGCATCCTGGAAGGCACCTACAGCGTGCCTCCACACGTGTCGGAGCCCTGCCTCCGCCTCATCCGGGGAGTCCTCCAGCCAGTACCCGCCGAGAGGTACGGAATCGACTCCATCATGAACAATGAGTGGATGCAGGGGGTGCCATATCCCACCCCTTTGGAGCCTTTCCAGCTAGATCCCAAACATTTGTCAGAGACCAGCAGCCTCAAAGAAGAAGAAAATGAGGTCAAAAGCACTTTAGAACACTTGGGCATTACAGAAGAGCACATTCGCAATAACCAAGGGAGAGATGCCCGAAGCTCCATCACAGGGGTCTATCGAATTATTCTGCATAGAGTCCAAAAGAAAAAGGCTTTGGAAAGTGTTCCAATAATGATACTACCAGACCCTAAAGACAAGGACCTAAAGAAAGGATCCCGTGTCTATAGAGGCATAAGACACACATCCAAATTTTGTTCAATTTTATAAATTGCATTAGATTGCTGGTAATTAACTAAGATCGTTGTTGCTGCTTTTAAATTTTTTTCACCAACTTGAGTGGAGACTTTTTGTAATTTTTAAATAAATTTAAATTTAAGATATGCATTTCCCCCTTCCCCTCCCAAACGTTTGTTAGCTCAGATTCTAGCTTGGTTTGCAATCTTGTCTTATTCTCAAACTCTAGCCTTCATTCAGTTAATCGAGGAATATTTACAGTGCCAACCACGTGCTACACACGATTTAAGGTGCTGCAAAATAGGATGGCCAAGTATCCCCTAGAGGTGTGGGTTTGAACCCCACTGCTGAATGAATTTCCCAGCTAGCTCAATGGTAAAGAAGCTGTCTGTCAATGCAGGAGACACAAGAAACATGGGCTCAATCCCAACGATCCCCTGGAGGAGGAAATGGGCAACCCATTCCAGTATACTTGCTTGGAGGATCCCCACAGACAGAGGAGCCTGGGGGGCTGCAGTCCATGAGATTGCAAAGAGTCAGACAGGACTGAGCAGACACATTGCGTTACATTACCATATACCAGGCAGTTTAAGATCCTGCAAAATCAAAAATAGGCCAAGTCCTTCCTCTCCTGTGTGGGATAGTCTTGTGCTGAACAAACGTACCAACAACAGCAACAACATTTTCTAAAATATCAGATAGTAATAGATGCTACACAGATAATTCAAATACAGTAATCTGATATTAGAGGCTTGCCACTTTGTATGTTTTGGAAGGCTGGTTTGTGTAGCCGACGATCTGAGATCTGAATGAGAGCAGGAGTGACTTGGAAAGCCAGCTGTGAGCATCAAGCAACGAAGGGTTTGAGACATGGTTCTTTTCTAACAGAGCCTAGGACAGAGGCTCCAGGTAGAGTGATTGATTTGGGAAGTGATCCTAGAGAGCAGGAAGGAGGGTAGAGGAGAGAAGCAGGGAGGATCATTACAGGGTGGCCCGTGCTCCAGGTGACTGTCACCCAGTCCTGTAGGATGCTCTGAGGAGCCTTATGAAACACATCTGAGGAGTCTGCCCAGGGTACTAAAAGGGAAAGTGTCTATCCAGCTGCTCCTGGGGCCCTACGATGCCACCTGCACCTCCAGATTGTGATGAGTGAGGGCCACGGGGGCTCCCCATGCTTCTCATGCCTTAAGAGCCGGGGCAACCCCAGGGCAGGAAGTAAGAGGTACACACAGTTGGCCCTGGGACAAGATGCAGTCAAATAGGGCCTGCGTGAAGCCACCAGCTTGCCCCAGTGGTTGCTGCCTCAGTGGCTGGAGAAGGAAGTGTGGCTGAAAGGATCTGAAATCTGTGGTCAGACACAGCCCACCCCCAGCCCTCCTCATATTCTTCTTCCATTGAAGTCTGATCCATTGCTGTCAGTCTCCTTCATGGGGTGAGAGCTGGAAGGACTTAATGCAGTAGGATTAGTCAAATAAGTCCCAGGGGTGATTCTCAAGTTCCAGGTCACCAGAATCACCCAGAAGGCGTGTTAAAACAGACTATGAGGCCCTGCCCCCAGTTTTGGAGTCAGAAGTGAAAGTGTTAGTTGCTTAGTCAGTTTATGTCATTCACTCAATCGTGTCCGACTCTTTGTGACCCCATGGACTGCAGAACGCCAGGCTTCCCTGTCCATCACCAACTCCCAGAGGTTGCTCAAACTCATGTCCATCGAGTCGGTGATGCCATCCAACCATCTCATCCTCTGTCTTCCCCTTCTCCTCCTGCTTTCAATCTTTCCCAGCATCAGGGTCTTTTCCAATGAGTCAGTTCTTCACATCAGGTGGCCAAAGTATGGAAATACAAATTCTTCAAGAGGGTCCTTGACTGTCACGGTGAATCATTTCCGACTCTTTGCGACCTCATGGACCATACAGTCCCTGGAATTCTCCAGGCCAGAATACTGGAGTGGGTAGCCTTTCCCTTCTTCAGGGGATTCTCCCAACCCAGGGATTGAACCCAGTTCTCCAACATTGCAGGGGGATTCTTTACCGGCTGAGTCACAAGGGAAATCCAAGAATACTGGAGTGGGTAGCCTATCCCTTCTCCAGGGGATCTTCTGACCCAGGAATCTAACCAGGGTCTCCTGCATTGCAGGCAGATTCTTTACTAACTGAGCTATCAGACTGTCATGGTAAGAAAAATCAATTCTGCTTCCATCTTTTTGGTGCCCAGACTTGTATATTTTAACAGCAAGGAACATATATTTATGAGCCAGTGTTAAAGCATGTATACTGAATCCTGGGGGTCAGCACCCCAACCCTGCAGGATGTTGTCCTGTGGCTGGTGTCTTAGTTGAGCTGCTCCATCGCTCTGTCTCTGCTGGCTGCTTCTACTGCTGAGGTACTCAATAAGAGAAGTACATCCCATGGTCATGTGCCCGTTGCCCCCACTGCTTTTACCAAAGATGTGGTATTTGAGGCAATGGTATGTAATATACATGACAATGGATCAGGTATTCTCTAGGACCTCGTATGATGGTCTTGGAGGATTCACTGAAGACAGGAAAGGTGAACCTATATCCTGTGTAGATGTCAGCTCTGCGAGGATGAATCGTTGCTTTGTCTGTCCGAATGTATGACTCTGTGGATCTGATAATGCTCAGCTCACGAGGAGATCTGCTTGGTCCCTTGGTGACCCATAATCAGGTGCTCAGTCTCTCCTAGGGCCCAGAAACATGCCGAGAGCCTGAGAAGACCTCTGTTGCAGAAAGCGTGGCTCACTCCCGGATCCTGCAGGGCTGTCTATAACCTTCTGCAGGGGTGGCCAAAGAACACACTGTGTTCTTAAGCACCACTTAGACAGTCAGAGTAGCAATGCAATTTGCAGTGAAGCCTGAAACTACTGTAGGTCTTTTTTCTGTAGCATCCACCTGAAACCAGCAGCCCTGATAAATGGGCTGGAGGAATATACCAGGTGCAACGTGTGTTTCCAAAACCCAGAGAGGCCTACTAAACCCCGTGTCTCTATCTCAGTGATAAAGGGTACAAGGTGCAACATACAGAGACGTGCCTCAAGTCACTGGTCCTCTACATGCTTCATCAGTGTGGCCTGGCCCCTGCATTTTCATAGGACTTATCACTCACACTCTGACACACACGTCTTAGTACGGCCTCTGTAGGACTCGTTACTTTCTGATGCCACATCCACCTAGAATGCTGTCGTATGGACCAGCATAAAGTGCTGCAGAGTGTCCAGATGATGAAGGTCCTTTTAGACTATCTTGTGACGTAGAGCAGGAGATTTCACATTGCCTCGGGACAACAGAATAAGTGAGAATTTCTGTCTATCCCAGAAAAGTGTAAACTGCTTTTTAATTTTAAATTTATTTATTTTTTAATTGAAGGTTAATTGCTTTCCAGAATTGTGTTGGTTTCTGCCAAACATCAACATAAATCAGCCTTAGGAATACACATGTCCCTTCCTCCTGAACCTCCCTCCCACCCTCCTCCCCATCCCACCCCTCTAGGTTGTTACAGAGCTCTGGTTTGAGTTCCCTGAGTCATACAGCAAATTCCCATTGGCTATCTATTTTATATATGGTAACGTAAGTTTCCATGTTACTGTCTCCATATGTCCTAACCTCTCCTTCTCCCCAACCCCTGTCCCCGGTGTCCATAAGTCTGTTCTGTATGCCTGTGAACTGCTTTTAATCCTCCCTTTTGATGTAAAATGAAAATGAAAATTTCCCCCCAAATAGCTGCATATCAATGCTAGAGTCTTTGTGTAAAATGCACACCCAATATGGCGGTGAAAACTGAGACTAACAGCGGTCCACCGTCATTAGCCATCTGCTCTCTTTCAGAGTCTGATGAGTAAATTAAAGTAAGTTAACGAAGTTACGATGGAACCCATTACCTTTGGGTCCTTTATTCTCCCATGGTGACACTGATGGATGCATTTCCTCATGTGGTTACTTACGAGTTATTAACATGGCTGGGGAGATGACATACTTTCAGAGGTCTCCATGTGGTGCCTCCTCTCAAAATGGTTCTTATTCCACAGGTCAGGGGTCTAAATGTGTTTATCCCAAATAGGTACTTGGAGACGAAGGAAAGGACCCCAAGATGAGACCCCCAGTGTGGGACAGACTTTGGCCAGAGCTCCAGCCACCACCTGGTTCCCACAGGTCTCCATCCCCTCTGTCTACATGTAGGGCTGTAATGGTACTTGGGGTTCTCTGGTGTCCACTTCAGTTCACACCTTTTATCCAACAGGCCTTAAACATCCTGGGTGCGCGTATCATAGGCACTTGTAGCAGGGCCTTTCTTCACGGAATCTTGGCTCCCCCCTCACTGCGCACTGGATCTGTAAATTAACTCAGATCTGGAATCATAATTTTCTTATTGTGACAGGCTATACCAGCCTGCTGCTCACAGCTTGTCTCTTTTCTTTCCTTTTTGGTTATACAAGTCAAGTAACACTCTACAAATTGTCACTCAGAACTCTGATCCCAAAGCCCTGCAAACCAAGCTCCTGGACTCCCCCTCTAGCCTCACTGCCCATTTTACTATGCCAACCTCGCCTCTGACATTTAAATAATGGTACATGGCCTCTGCCATTCTGGAATCCCATGCATGCCCTGTTTCATGACAGCACTTTCTACTGTCATCCCTGCCTGCAGGGGGGCGGTCGTCACTGAGCTTGTGGGAATTGGGGTGCCCCCCTCCTCCCCACTGCAGTCTTTGTTCCTGCGTGAAGGCAGTGTCCTGGGAACTTAGGTGGTTCTTCAGTCTCACATAATGAATCCATTCTAACAGCAACACCTCTTGGAACTTTCTGAGCCTTTCCTTAATCGTGTAGCACAGTAGTTCCACCATCTCCACCTCACTGGTATGCCAGACTCACATCCAAACCTCAGTAGCCATCCCAGCAGTGATATCAGGACCAGCTTCAGGTGACCTTCACCTCACGGGGACAGGCTCCCATGATAATAGTCTCCGTCATCCTGCCTCAACCTCCATCCCCAGCTCCCTATCCTCAGGGTCCACTCGCACACATTCCCCTCTGGTTCCTGACAGTAGCATATTAGCCAGCTTCTGTAATCCCCTCAGTGTCTAGGTGCTTTCTCCCTGACAGAGGTTGTATTTCTCTGCTCAGACTATGTTGAGACAGGACCAGTTCCTTGTTTGGAGAATAATGGTATTGGAAGAACATCTTGAGGTCAAGCATTCTCGGTGTCGGTCTCACCAGTGGTCTTGGCAGGCTCTTCAGGAAAGGAAGTACGAGCTGCTCTTACCAGCCCCACACTCGAGGGATCCTGGTCTTCAGCATTGCAGGCTCTAGAAGAACCCTGTTTGCCCTGCCTTGTCCTGCTCTTGCTATTGAGACTGCGACTTTGATACGGAATGGTCAAGACTGAGTATTTCATTTCCTTTGCAGCTTAGCCTGCCTTACAGTAGACCTGGTGCCTGTTTTATGTAGTGTTCTCTCTGCTGCAGGAGAGAAGCTCTCCTTAACTCTCACTTCAAAGGCTTTCAGTATACCTTGAGCTGATTGTTGTCACTGTTCAGTCTCAGTCATGTCTGACTCCTTGTGACCCCACGGACTGCAGCACGCCAGTCTTTCCTGTCCTTCACCATTTCCTGGAGCTTGCTCAAACTCGAGTCCATGGAGTCAATGATGCCATCCAACCATCTCATCCTGCCCCACCATTTCCTCCTGCCCTCAACCTTGAGCTGACAGTTGACTTAAACCTGTCATTGCCCCCCACAAACCCCAAAAGGTTTCTGAAACAGTTAACAAAAGCTAGCCAAATCCGGAGGCTTTATCATTGCCCCATTCCATCAGGTGCCATATGATCCAGTATTTCACCTTCCATCTGTACCTACAGACCACAGGCTCAGCAGGAATCGTGCTGCTCCTGCAAGCCAGGGTTGTCAGCACCCTGCTTACCAACAGCACATCAGCGTTCTATTGACAGTGCCATGAGACAGAAGTCCATCATGTGTCTCTTGGGGTTAAGATCCAAATGGCATCAGGCCTGGTTCCTTATCAGGGGAGCACCCACTGCCTTGCTCTTACCTGCTCCTAGAGGTGGCTCATCGAAGGCAATGGCACCCCACTCCAGTATTCTTGCCTGGAAAACCCCATGGACAGAGGAGCCTGGTAGGCTGCAGTCCATGGCGTCGCTACGAGTCAGACACGACTGAGCAACTTCACTTTCACTTTTCACTTTCATGCATTGGAGAAGGAAATGGCAACCCACTCCAGTGTTCTTGCCTGGAGAATCCCAGGGACAGAGGAGCCTGGTGGGCTGCTGTCTACGGGGTCGCACAGAGTCGGACACGACTGAAGTGACTTAGCAGCAGCAGCAGCAGCAGCAGCAGAGGTGGCCCATATGCCTTGGCTCGTGATCTCCTTTCCCCATCTTCAAAGTTAGCAATGGGCCATCTCTTTGGTTATCCTTTTATAGACATATCTCATTCAGACTACAGCCCAGAAAGGTTCTCTGCTTTTAAGGGACCCTGTGATTATGTTGGGCCTATCTGGACAATCTAGGATATCTCCGTTACAAGGTCTTCAACCTTGATCACTTCTGGTTTTACCATGTAAGGTCACATATTCATAGGTTCCCAGAGGCAGAGATCTCTGGCTGGGGTGTGGGAACCATTCTGCCTACTGCAAATAGCAGTGGGGTTTTTGCCATGACTGTCAGTAAACCAGCTCCAACCATCTATCCTGAGAGTCAGGCTGTTCTGGGTACCAACTGTATTAGCCTGGCTTCTCCAAAAGAACAGCCTGAGACAGAGGCTTCCATGTAAGTCATTTATTTGGGAACTGTTCCTACAATGCAGGAATGAAATATAAAAGAGGCAAGCCAATAAAAGGATGTATTGCCAAATTGGCTGAAGTGAAGTGAAGTGAAAGTCGCTCAGTCATGTCTGACTCTTTGGGACCCCAAATTCTCTAGGTAGCCTATCCCTTCTCCAGGGGATCTTTCCGACCCAGGATTGAACCAGGGTGTCCTGCATTGCAGGTGGATTCTTTACCAACGGAGCTATCAGGCGACTGGTAGTTCAGCAGAGGAACTGCCAGCCTGGAAGGCTTCCCTGCCCAGGCGAGGGAAGCAGAGAAGCATTTCTCGACCAGCAAGTAAGGATCCACTGCTGTCAAGAGTGGTCCTGTGGGAGCTTAACTTCTCTATACTTCTGGGCCATGAAATTATGAGTTCCAATGACCTCTGTGTGGACCCCATATCACAGTGAGACCAAAGTGAGGGGTGTGCAGCAGGAATCCCAGAAGAGGTACTATCATATTCTCTGAGATCCCAGTCAGAGACCGCATGGACATAGCTGTCACAAATGCGACTGCTGTAGAAGGCAGGGCAAAGGAGGCCTGAAGTGGGGCCCACAGACCGAAGGCTCTAAGGCTGGAGTAAGTGAAGCGCAAGTGTTAGTCACTCAGTCATATCCAACTCTTTGCAACCCCATGGACTGTAGCCTGCCAGGCTCCTCTGTCCACGGAATTCTCCAGGCAAGAATACTGAAGTGGGTAGCCCTTCCCTTCTCCAGGGGATCTTCCTGACCCAGGGACTGAACCTAGGTCTCCTGCACTGCAGTTAGATTCTTTATCATCTGAGCCATCAGGGACGCCCAGGGTGGAATAAACTTGGCGTATGTGAGGAGCAGAGAAGGCAGGGGCAATGAAAACATAGGAGGCCTTAGTAGTACTGAGTAGGCAGTGGCCAGATGCCTCAGGACTTGGCAAGTTTGAATAACGAAATCTGATATGTAGGGTGAGAACTGCTTACTACTCAGGTAGTCCAGGCAGCCTTCAGGGAGGAAGCAGATCTTGAGCAGAGATCCCCAAAGGTCAACAAGGCTTTGCTAAGATGAAGTGGAGGTGCTAGTTTAATAGCATGCAGAAACAGCTGGAGACAAAAGGAAGCTTTAGTTCAAAACTTTCATTATTTTTTTACTCTATTTTTTACTTTTATTACTCTGCACAGTAATGAAATAAGACAAAGAAAAGGTGAATTCTTTGCTTTGCACTTCTAAACATTTAAAATGAAAAGTAAAAAAAAAAACAAGTAAAAAAAAAAAAGCAAAAACAAAAAAATAAAATGAAAAGTACATTTTTTGTTATAAGCTAGACCCCTGATAATATATAAACTTTCTGAGGCTTGGTATTCATAATCTTCAGCACCATAGTATTGACTTAGTACTAGTTTGAGGGGGAAAAAAATAAAAAATCACAGGTCAATTATTTCTTTCTCCCACTAAACTAGGAAAAAAATAGGAACTTCTAATTTAATTAAGAGTGGTTGCTAGAAATTTTAAAGGAAGTGTTTGCTTTTATATGAAGATTACATAGCTCTAATTATTTAAAGATCCTGTTACATCCCTTGGTCTCTCCATTTCTATTTTAGTGTGTCAGGACATTTCAAACAGCAAACAAGAGATGAAGGGTATCAACCAAGTCCCAGGAGGATGGGAAGTAGCTGTCTGCATCTGTGAGTTCTGTCTAGCATTCATCTTCAGTGTACTCACCACTGTTCATGAAATAAACAAAATCCAGAAAGTAAAAAAAAAAAAAGTTAACTGCAAAAACTCCAAAAAGGAGAAGGGGAAGGATAGAACTCTCAAAGTCATATTAATTAGGATCTTAGACTTTGCAGAATTAGGATCTAGAATTCCTAGAACTGCAGGATTAGAGAACACAGGCCTTATCTTCTATCACCCACAGAAATTGGGAGACGGGCCCCGAAAATAAAATCATTACTAAGTATTGAATCTAGACATGACAGCATGATAAAATAACTGATCAGTACTAGAAATATTCTGATTTAATTCCTGGTTCACATAATCCTAAAAATTGATAGCGATTGAGATTATCTCATCCAATATTACTGCCAATGTAAAAATTCTCCCTATAAAACATCTGCGAGAACATCAGCAACCTGAGACATTCAGGCTGGAGGCTCTAGTTGGTAGTAGGCAGTTCTATATTGGCTATAAAATCTGCTTTTAATGTTTAATTGCCAACCCTTAATCTTAGGTTGTTGTTAGGAAAACACAGTAACTCTCTTCACAACTATTTATGGCAAAATTTATACATGTTAATTTGGGAGTTAATTTCTTTGTTTGAAGTATAAGAATAATAAACTATCAGTATATGTTCCTCCATACTAGACAAATAGCTCCTTGAAGGCAAAATCATAGATCTTGTAAGTCTTTATTTCTGACTTAAGTGATGTAAGTAGAATGTCCTGCTTATATCAGGTTTACAAATTTTGGTGAAAGAGTTAGTGAATCAGTGAACTGAAATGAAATGGATGCCTGCACTTAAAAATAGCATATTAGCTGCTTTCTTGCCTAAACTGTTAGTTCAGGATGTTAGTTCAGGAGGGAAAAAAAAAAAAAGAATATTCAAGTATCTAAAATATTTCTCTAAAACTTTATTCAAAGTTACCCACCTCACTGTTAATAAGGTGCACAATTGATGCTCTGTGCCAGTTTCACTAGGCCTGCCCATTGCCGGCAATGGGCTTTGAGAAAACCCGTTTCCTGACACCCCCAAAGTTAAATTACTCTTTTCAAAACATACTGAACTCCCGATACTTGCAAAAAGTATTACATGCACCATGTCCCCATCAATCTTTAAATCTGAACTTACATTATTAATCTACATCAGTGTATGTTAAAATGAAGTCATTTCAACAAATCATAACTGTACAAATCAAAACACCACTAGTTAATATTAAGAGTATTTTACAAACACTACATTACATATTACCTTGCAATCTGAAACATTACATTTCATATTTGTGTAAGTTTATTTTAGATAACTGAAACTTCACAGAATTCAACGGCAAATAAAGTTTAAAAAATTTAGTTCTGTACATTAGTTCCAACTATCTCTATTTTACAATCTATAAGGCTCATGTCATAGTTCAGCACCAGAAGGATCTAAGAAACTGTCCAACCAGTCTTCTTATTCATTCCATGTGATGGTTTGTTACTGTTGCTATTTTTAAGGTGAAAGTCTGAGAAAACGCTTTATATATCCTACTTCCAGACCTTGAGAAGTGGAATACTTTTTGGCTGGTCATACTATGTAAAAACCTTGAGTTGTATCTTTCAATTTGCACTGAACAGATACAAAAACGAAAAAGGAAAGGAATACTTACAACATGAGTTGAGGCTGTCAGTCTTTAAGTTGAATTTATAATACTGAACCATCAGAAATAACTTCACAATGCCCTGTCCCTGTCCTTCCTTTTTGTTTTAAATTTTTGAAAGGCAGCCAGAAAAATGTTTTATTTATTCCTGAAAATAAGGTACAAGGGAAGGATCACAGCCACAAGCTTTCTCATACACAGCTCCAATAATATCAAGGCTCTTCCACAAAATACACTTTGCACTGAGTCAGGAGCAGACCTAGGGAGCAGACCCATAGCCCCCAGAGGTACCATGTTTTCCATACCACAGTCTGCTCAGTGCTGGCATCCCTCTGTTCACAGAGATCATGGCAGTAACTCATCACTGATGGCCTGGATTTAAAGTAACAGTTTTCCAGAACCAGTGTCACCGTTCCCAATTCTTCTCTCTCTCTCTTTTTCTCTCTCTCTCAAGGATTCACAAATTCTAGAAAAAGAGTGTTTGTCTTGTCATTTTCAAACTGGGTTTGTGCATATTACATTAAAACCACACATTCCCTAAACTAAAAATTTTTTTTTTTTTTCAAAAACCACAGGAACCTTCAGTAATCTTGTTTGTTCAAAGTATAAAATTCTTACATGTTTAAAAAAATTAAAATCGGAGACTAGTACCGCTGCTTTCCTCACCAGAAGTGCACGATTTCAGGCTACATTTAAAAACTAAGCTTCATGCATACACATGGCCAGAGAGGTATGAAGTCTTACAGAGCCCTTAACATCCATCATTCGAGTACAGTAAGCATTGGCTAGATCACAACAGGAAGCATGTTAGCAAACTGAGCAAAGAGACTTTCTCAAGGACACGATAGTTTTCCAGGCTCCATGTCAGTCACGTAAAAATTTAAGCAACATGTAATCTTTTAAAATTGACCCCAGATGTCCCGTTCCCCCAACCGTTCCCATACGCTCCCCCAACCCCCCCTGAAGTCCTCCACCTCACAGAAGTATCTTAATGCTCCCCGTTACTGATGACAGCTGCTTCAGGTTCTGCTGCTGTTGCAGGGAGTCTTGGCACTTTCTTAGCAGGGCTTGGAATATGCTAAAAAAAAAAATATATATATATATATGGTCACCTCTTAAGAGTTTTTTTCCCCAGGAAAAATCATGTTACTAACAAAGTTCTAATAGGAAAAGGGCAGCTCTGGAGAGAAATATATATATATATATTATATATAAATATATATGTATATTTATACATATACAACTATATATTCTGTAGAACTTTTCATGGAGGGAGCAAAAATGTCCATTCTTTACCTTATGGTGAACGTATCATATGATTACCCTGTAGCAAGGGAGAGGAGGGCTACGGAGATCTATCTACCATACCCAGTATTTCCCTTGTTATAGCTTGCCTTTGATTTCAAACACTCGGGGCTTGATTTGCTACCTCAAAGAGCAAGACTACGCGTTCAGCACATTTGTGCTGAATGGATAAAATAAATAACTTCGAAGTTTTTAAAGTCCTCAGTTTGAAGCCTGGCTCTGATCTTGGTCAAGTCTCATTTAACTTCTTTCAGCTTCATCTCTAAAATGGGCACAGTAGCATTTACCTCAAGGGGGTTTTTATAAGGGTTTATGTAGAAAACCTAAAAAGTGATTAGCATGTAATACGAATTCCAGTCATAACAATTACTACTCCTTCTTGACACCTGGAGATAGAGTAGACAATGGCCTGAGAGAAGGGATGTGAGGGGCTCAACACCCAGCCCCTGCTTCATCTCTCACCAAGATACAAACCACAAGTGAGCCTTCTCAGTTTTGCTTTAAACTTTGGTATTGCTAAAAAAAAAAACAACCTAGCATTTACTGTGCACTGAAAAACACTAACTGCCAAGGGCTGCATACAACTGGAAAATGCACAGCTGGAACCCACTCCCAGAGCCCTGGTTCTCAATCACCCTGCTTTATTGACATTCCTTTAAGTGGACAGATTTCAGTGAGGTCACCTCAGTCAGGAGATCTGGGGATGGAGATTTTCTTATCCCATCAAAGCCCAAGACCAACACAATAAGCTTTACTTACCTCAGCTGTAGTGCTTGGGTGCACAAGGCCTACTCCCTCATTCAAAGTGTCGTCGTTTAGAGACGGGCGCCGAGCGTAAGTTCTTCTGTGTTTTTCGTCTACTCGAACTAGGTACCATGTTCCTTCGAAGAGGGAATCTATGGAACTCTGGGGAATGTAGTTGGCTAAAGGAAAGGCAGAGCATATGAAAAATGAGTTATAACATATAACTCATCTGGTAATAAAACAGCCCTCCAGTAGGCTTCTGGGTGTATATTAACAATTTAATGTTTTTACCCAAGTGATGAGTATCCTCTCGGAGCTTCATGTTTTCAGCAAAAATATCTGGTGCCACACAAGTTCTTGAGTCAAGCCTTGACTTAAGATCACATATGCTTGCTACTATTTTATCAAGAGCAGACCCTAAAATAGCAAATAATTGCAACATTAATACAGTAAAAATAGTATACATATCCCAAAGCCTGAACAAAATGCTGCCAAAAGGAAAAAACAACTTTTCATTTCTTTCAGAACTACAGGCTATTGTTTAGTTAAAAGATAAGATGTTATTTATTTGATGTAGCTTCCTATGAACCTTGACTAGACATTTGTTCAGCCTTGGCCAGCAGACAACTGAGGAAATAGGTGGGATGTGAAACTATAAATAACTTGTCTAGAGTCAACGAACAGTTTCAGAATAATGCCAAGTCTTTCAACCGTTTTTCTCTGTATTTTTGCTCCTTCCTGCTCAGGGAGGGCACAAAAGTATCCTTAAATACAGCTAAGACCACATCCCTATAAACATTAGATAACTTAATAAACCACCAAGCCTGCAAGAAATGGCCTGGTATTATTCACTCCTATGATCAGTCTCTGGAGAAGGCAGTGGCACCCACTCCAGTACTCTTGCCTGGAAAATCCCATGGATGGAGGAGCCTGGTGGACCTCAGTCCATGGGGTCGATAAGAGTCTGACATAACTGAGCGACTTCACTTTCGCTTTTCACTTTCATGCACTGGAGAAGGAAATGGCAGCCCACTCCAGTGTTCTTGCCTGGAGAATCTCAGGGACGGAGAGCCTGGTGGGCTGCCATCTATGGGGTCACACAGAGTCGGACACGACTGAAGCGACTTGGCAGCAGCAGCATGATCAGTCTCAATCATCAGTGTGAAGACTCAAAAGCTGCCCGCCTTAAATAAAGACACTTCCTTTTCTCTACCTATGCTTTAAAAATGCCATAAAAGGGACTTCCTGGGTGGTCCACTGGTTAAGAAACTGCCTTGCGATGCAGAGGAAGTGTCTGATCACTAGCTGGAGAACTAAGATGCCACATGACTCAGAGCAACTAGGCGGGCATGCTGCAACTGCAAAGCCCAGGCACGCGAGAGCCCGTGCACAACTACTGAGCCTGCGCACTGCAACCAGAGCGTCTAAGCACTGCAACTAAGACCCCACGCGGCCCAGAAATAAAGGTTTTTAAAAATGAGATAACAGATTAAAATAAAATTACTTGCCAAAGAAGGAAAAGTTGAACACTTTATCATTAAAAAAAAATGTTTAAGCTCATTATACAGTTTTTTTCCTGACTTGGAAAGATATTCTGACTCAGACATAATCCTGCCATTTACCCAGTTAAAGCAGAATTTTTGGGCAGAGTGTTGACAGAAGTAATAAAGATTAAAATGTCATAAAGATCTATGGAAGAGTTAAATGTTTCTTGAGAAGCCTAAGTCAGCCTTACCACAGTAGGTTCTCAGTACATTGTTGTTAAAAGACTCAGCGTTTACCTGGTGTGGCATCTTGTGTAACTTTGAGGGAGTACAGAGTGGCAGCCAAACCAGAACCGTAAGAAAACACGCCGATCCTCTTTCCTGCCAGCTGCTGAGGTGAGTACCTATGTAGGAGGGAAAAAAAGCTCTTAAATTAAAGTTTAACTCATCCTACTACAGTGGGTAGAGAACCACAGCTGGAATAAACTTCATCCTAAGCCTAGGGATCTGACCTAAAGTTTTACTGTTTACAGTAAGCAGATTGAAAACAAGAGTTCTCATCTCTTTAGGAATGATGGAGTTGAGAAAAGTTATGCCCTAAAATAAACTACTTTGTCAACTGGGGATTTATGGTTCAACTGTAGGTCAAGAATAAAAAGACCATGAGAACAACAGCAGGGAAAGATAGCGTGAAATTTAGTACTCTGGGATAAATAACTATAGCCTCATTCCATATCTCCCTCAAGTCAACAAAGAGGCTAGAGACCCTGAAAGGAAAAGACCATTCTGTGACCTGCCACCAACGTGCCTGATACCAGATCTGGTCTTAGAAATGTAACATCCCCAAACAAGCGGACTGAAGCAATGGAAATCCATACTTACTGTGCGAGAACAGAAGCCAGGGAGCCGTACACTGAAGATGTGTACATATTTCCATTTTGATTTGACACAAGCAAAGATGCCTTTGTTTTCTGATTGAAGAGTTCTGAACTAGCTTTCATAAATGCCTTTTCCACATCTCTGTCAAAGTAGGTATCTTCTAATTTAACATCCCTGAAAAGTTTAGAAAAAAGATAATCTTATAGTGTCCAAAGACTATATTTTTATTATATTACTTACTAGACCTAACTACTATTCTAATAGAAGTATATGATGCTGATTTCTATTTATTAAAAACCAAGTAGCAGTATGCTAATTGCTAGATAAGATATAACAGTTGTACAAATGTGGTTTTTCTGAAAAGTTTTTTTTTTCTTTAATAATCAAGACAACATAATTCTAATGGGTTAATAACCTCCTACAGCTCTGTCATCACCAAACAGAATATACTACTATTTCAAGTCCATAATATTGTCTATTTAGTTAGAAGAGTCACGTTTATAGGAGCCAAGTGTTAAAAAATATTTTATCAGATGGAGAAGGGACACAGGAGAAACAGCAAGAGTTTAACAGGCATAGCATGCCAGGAGGCCCCAAAAGTGGGGAAAACAGAAGGAGTATGAGAGCAGATATCAGGAGTGGCCAAGGGCAGAATGGATGTAGGCAGAGGAGAGGCAGGGGGGAGAGTGAAGACGCTGCTGTATAAATACAGGCACTTGAGGGGCAATATTACCAAGGTGACAACAGGAACAGATCTAAAAGGAGGAAATAAGAAAACCTGAATAGAAAAGACTAAAGAATTCATATAGGTGAACGACCACCTCTCTGGGACTCAGTTTCTTCACTGATTAAATAGGTTAGACAAGATGACTTCTTTTGACTCTAAAATTTTCATGTCTGTATAAATAGCGGTTTAACCAATATAAAAAAAATACTCTCACATAGAAGGGAGAAAAATCATAATTCCTCTTACCCAAAGGCTTCTAGGCCACTGTAGATACTATTCTTATCTCTGTTCTGGTCATTAAGGAAGTCATTCAGCAACATCCGAGCTAGAGATTTCTGAACCAGTTTACAATAGGGTGAGTGGAATATCATGAAACCAAAATCATTCAAGGTGAAATCTCTATCATTTCCCTCTGAAAGAGAAATCCAAAGAAATTATGAAATCCATTTAAACCACTAACTTTTGAAGTCTGATTTTAGAACATGGTTGGGATGTCTTTATATCTTTAAGTAGCAATAAAAAAATATACTATATAATGAAATATCTCTATGGTTTAAAATTTGTGTCAAAAAGACACCCAGAAATCGAACAATATACACTATTATTGGTTTTCAAACTAAACTATCACAATCCATTAGAGGGCTGTGTAATCAATTTAATGGATCAAGGCCAGTTTTTTGTTTTTTTTTTTTTTTTAATCTTAATAAATTAAGAGGTTGTTTTTTTGTCTGAATGAAAAAGAGTAGAAAAGAGTAAACTGTATAACTTGCAGCATGGGCAAAAAAATTTGATGACATTAGTTTCCATTTAACTGCACATAACAATGTAAAGTCTATTTCTTACTGCAGATTCTAATAAATGTTAGAAAATCACTGTACTGTTAAATACTGGTAAACAGTATATATTACATACTTCAAGAATGCTTCTTATCTAAAGCCACTATGTTTCCTAATATCCGTTATTGAATCTTATTTTTAACCCAGTCTCACAAACCCTATAAAGCGAAGTTGGACTATGGAAAAAGCATACTTTATATAATACTGTGTGCTTTCATGGTTTTAATTCAAATACTGTCCTTCTCAGTATCTCAAGCACTTTCTCAGGGTTAAAGATAGAGATTGATGATGACGCTAAAAGAGCAAATATGAATTCACAGAAGTGAAGTGAAAGTTGCCCAGTTGTGTCCAACTCTTTGCGACCCCATGGACTATACATACAGTCCATAGAATTCTCCAGGCCAGAATACTGGAGTAGGTAGCCTTTCCCTTCTCCAAGGGATCTTCCCAACCCAGGGATCAAACCCAGGTCTCCTGCATTGCAGGTGGATTCTTTATAAGCTGAGCCACAAGGGAAGCCCATGAATTCACAGGTCAAGTACAAAAAGACTATGTGGGAAGGTGGGGGTCACTTTGGTAATTTATTTTCATTAGTTTTCTCCAGATCACAGTTGCAAACTGAAATTTGTTTGCAACTGTCTACCTCTTTCAGAATATGTACCAAATTCAAGTTACTTTCTTTTTTTACCTTACTTTTGATATTCTTACTGGGTTGCTGCTGCTGCTGCTAAGTCGCTTCAGTCGTGTCTGACTCTGCGACCCCATAGATGGCAACCCACCAGACTCCCCCGTCCCTGGGATTCTCCAGGCAAGAACACTGGAGTGGGTTGCCATTTCCTTCTCCAATGCATGAAAGTGAAAAGTGAAAGTGAAGTCGCTCAGTCGTATCCGACTCTTAGCGACCCCATGGACTGCAGCCTACCAGGCTCCTCCGTCTATGGGATTTCCCAGGCAAGAGTACTGGAGTGGGGTGCCATTGCCTTCTCCACTTACTGGGTTAAGTCATCCTAAGTATTTTTACAGAAATAAACTTCATTTACAAAGTTTACCTGTTCTCTTAAATTATACATTACCAGAAACTGTGGGAAAACTATGCTATTTGGTGGGTGAGGAAGCAATGGTTAAAGGAAAATACTAATGAAGGATGCCCACGAAGTAGTTTCTCACTAAAGACAGTGAGTACATTACACTGCCCTCGACAGATAGCAAAACCAAGGAAAACTGATAAAACCCACCTTTTTGCCACCGGGCACGGATCTTCTTGCGGTAGACAGAATAGCAGCGGTCTAATGCACTGAGGTAGCACTGTATGGACAGTTTTCCATCTACTATAGGATATTCAGAAAGCATATCAGGCTTGTAAAAGTCATAGGCATGTTGCATATGTGTCCCACGAAGTCCTATTAGAACAAAAAAGGAAGAGGTCCATGTAACTCTGCTTCCTGATGTATGTCAGTAAGCAAACTGCATTATCTGGGAACTTTTCTTAAATCTAGTCAACTCATCACTTGCAGAATAGAAATCACAAGGTGAAACGAGTATGTGATTGAAGTGAAACATAACAATAGCCATGGACAGGCCTAAGCCTCTTGATATGCAACATTTTATGCAAGTTTCATACACCTAACTGGGAGATCACAATTGCTCTGAACTGAAAACAAATTACTACATGACTATGGGCAAGTTACTTCTCCCAGTTGTTAGCAACCCTACTTAAACCCATTTTACTCCTCTGTAAAATGGGGATGACATCACTTGTGTCATAGGATTGCTGTGAAGACTAAATATGATAATACACATAAAGCTCTTAGCAGGTAGTGCCTGCATTTAATGAACACCAAGTACAAGCTTCTAATTTTTAAATTTCTCAGCATATTGTGCAAATTAAAAAAAAGTACTTCCCAAACACTCACCTCGTTCAAAAATTAAAGGTGCATTAGGCCCAATTAGCATAGCAACGGCTCCAACCCCACCTGTAGGTCTGGCATTTCCTGTGGCATATACAGCAATATCCCCTGCAACTACCAGGGCATACCGTCCTGAAAAATATTATTTGTTAGTATACAAGAAGGTGATTGACACCCTAACTATCATACATACAAACTGAAAGTATTGTATTTTCCCAGAATGTATCATATTTTCCCATCTTTGGTAAAGAAAAAAAAAAATTCTGACTAAATTTTGATAGATAATTTTATCCTACATGATAAACAGAACTAATTTCTAAAGTAAATATGTTGAAAGTCATAGCTATCTTTCTGAACACATTCAAACAAGCATAACTGGTAAAAGTCTGCAAATGGTATTTAGGCCTATTCCTCCTCAAGGATAGTTTCTTTGGGAAAATATGCAACATACCATCCCAAGAGCTGGACTCAATCCAATTAACAGCATTAAAGACAGCGGCCGTGCCTCCATAGCATGCATTAGTTGTATCTATTCCTTCTATATCCGTATTCCCAGACTCCTCAAAGAGCTGCATCAAATTCGTCTTCACTGACTTTGATTTGTCGATGATTGTCTCCGTTCCAACTTCTAGCCGCCCAATGCAGTCATAAGAAAGGCTATTTCTCTCCATAAGATTCTGGACCACAGTCATGCACAGAGAGTTGATATCTTCTCTATCTGTGCAGAAGCCCATCTTGGCTTGGCCCAAGCCAATAGTATACTTTCCAGCATCTACACCATCATATTTTTCCAACTCTGCTTGATCAACATATTGAGAAGGAAAATAGATCTCAAGGGCAACAATTCCCACATCTTTGGGCCAGCAGGCTTCTGCATTCAAAGGAAGCGACCCAGGCATGGTGAAAGAACTTTAGAAAGAAAAATAGAAAAAGCAAAACAAAACATTGTTTTAGATTATAGGTTGTAGACTGTCAAGTTCAAACTTGAGAAATCAACATTGATATTAATTTCTAAATTTAGTATATTCTTAGGACAGCCAATTTTAATATGTGGAGGTAGCAATGATAGTATGACCAAAGTTATTGACTCCACTATTACTTAAAGTTATCTTTTAGAAAGACTTACAAGTTATTCAAAACTAGGTATCTTTAGATTTAAAGTATGATTACTAGAGGTAAAGAAAACTGAAATAAGACTCATCTATGTTATAAAGAACTATAAGATAAAATGAGAATTTAGTAACATGGCCCACAGATCAGAACTCAAGTATCTGATCTATTCCTGGCCACTCAAAAAGTTTAAATCATTCATTCATTTCCATATATGGATTATTCACAGCTATTGACTTTATGGGACTTTACATACTAACAGTTTTAGTTAAACTAAGATACTAAACTAAACCTGTTACATACTAACAGTTTTAATTAGGTCAAACAGTATTGCATTCTTTATTGATCTAAACAATCCCAATACCTAGAAAGGCCACACTGTCAAGTCTGCCATGGCACTCTATTCAAGGCCCCTGCTATTAAAATCTCAGCCTTCCAGAGTAACCTCCACCCCCACCCCATCATCTAGAACCCAGATGATTACAATTTTAAGCAAAGACAAGTTCCCAGACCCATAACAGGACAAAAGTCAATATTCTGTACATTCCACAGCTAGTGTACAGGTGATAAATGATCATGAGATCACAAGATTATCATTTCGCTTCTACATCAGGCAAAAGAAAACAACCAATCCAAATCTGAAAACTGGTACCATAATCCACATATTATTTGCATGGCATCTTAGACAACACCTCTTAAAATAATCCCTTTTTTAAAAAAAGGGCCTTTAAAAGTTGCACTGTTGCCACACCAACGTTCAGGAGTGTTTAGCTTCATTTACCAATAGTGAAAAGCAAATGTGCTAGCCACTCAAGGGTGTTGCTATGACCTATGGGCAAGTCACATAACCTATCAGAGCCTCAATTTCTTTAGAGGTTATTTCAATCAGAAAAAGAGAAATTACTCAGGATGTTTCTAACAAGGAGGAGGATTTTAACATAGGGCAATGGTTACCACTCCGTTGGCCCAGCTACAGGAGCAAAAGTGGGGAAGACGGTTACTATTCAGACCCCATGAGCACACACTCCTACTGAGGCTGCACCTTGGCTGCTGAGTGAGAGCCAAAGCCCCACACTCTCACCGCTGCTGCCACTGACAAAAGGCAGATCCTGTATTTATGTCATTTTTCTTCTGCCAGTCTGCCAACACAGGTGGAGTACTGGCGATAATGAAATCACAGGCTATTACCATAGTGAGTTGTTAATTACTGAAATCTTGAGAAAATATCTCAAGCAGAGAAGCTGTCCTTAAATCATGAGATCTACACTTAGCCTGTAGGTTATCAAGATATGAGTGTATTAAAAGCTGAAAAATAAGCACCTGGAAATACAGTCACAAAATTTTAAGTTAAAGGCCTTAAGGGACACCAGTTGAATCTTCCTTCTAAATAAAAGAATCTTATTTACATTTTTTCCTCCATCCAAACAATGACAACATGTTAAATGCCAAACATTCGGGATAAGTTTAATAGGAGGTAACCCTTGCCCTTTCTAATATTCACTGTCTTGTGTGATGGTAAGCTACAAATATAACAATAAACAAGTGAAACGAGAGAGACAGTCCATCTTATTCTGTTAGGAGAACTACCTAACCCAACTGGGGAAGGAATGAGAAGAAAGGCTTCTTGGTCGAGTCTTAGGAATGAGTTGGAATAATCAGTAAAGCTCTGCAGAAGCAGATGGTAGTAGTTTTCACAGGATGGACAACATAAACAAAGGCACACCACAAGGAACCACGGAAAGTTATACTAATTTACTGAAGTGCAATGTGAGCCCAATGAGTAGATCAGGCAAGTAGCGGGTCAGGAGAGCTAGCTAAGGGTTGAGTCATAAAGGTTCTGGCATGTGATATTAGCGAGCTTCAGTATCATCATGAAGGCAGAGAGAAGCCATCGAAAGAGTTTTAAACAATATGGTTACATTAGTGTTCAGATCAGTCTTTTTCCAATTCTGGAATCAATTTAGTGAGCGTCAACAAACATCTTTTTAAAACAAAATAGAAAAGAACAAAATATCAGATTGCATGGCACATAGTAAATGCCAAGAATTTTCATGAAAATTTTGTTTTAATTATTCACACGTATTCTGGGTTGCAATACAATGTGGATTCCTTACTAAGGGTCACAGCCAGAAAAGTGTAAGTCCCCATTTTACACAGTCACTGGTGCTATGTGGAAAATGGATCTGAGTTAGGAAGTTGATATGGAAGCCCAATGAGATATAGCTCATGAAACAGAGCAACTACTGCATGAAGAGAAAAGGAGCAGCTTCAGAAAATTTTGGAAGCAAAAAACTGGCAGAAATTGTGATTGACTAGATGGTAGGAAAAGGACGAAATATTTAGGGTAGATAACTCCCAGATTTCTAGCCTCCACTGTTGTATTTCTTGACAGAATCACTCACTGGCAGATACACTAAAGTGAGCAGAGAAGCATCTCTCCACTTTGTCCCATCTCTTCCCTCTTTTAGGCAAACCCATTGATTTTATGATAATCTAAACTAAGCTACACTGAGGTTTAAATGAAGACAAGGCATATTCTAAGTTTATAATAAAATATGTTTAAGTCATCTGCATAGTCCACAGAAAAGAACTCTAAAACTAGTGTTAAAAACAAAAAGCAGCCCCTATACTTATAAAAAGAACCCCTCCTATATGCTACCCTTTAAAGCACCAAAACAGAGGCAGTAGGATTAACCACTTTTCCAGCCTTTCCCCAAGGTACCCTTTACATTCTTTTCAGCTCTTCAAACTGCTCTAAACATGATGAGGACAATATAATTTTCCCTGCCTGGTCCAATAGCTTGCAGTGCTGTTGGAAATAAAGTGGAAAAATACATATAATCTGAAGATATGAACCAGTTTACGCCATAAAGCAAAGCTCTAATTCCAGAATTAATCTATGTTTATCATAATCAAATCAGCTCTGATTAGTTCTTATTATATGGTACTTACTAAATAAGGTATAACTCTATTATTAAGCCTAATACTTCAGTATTCTTGCCTTGAGAACCCCATGAACAGTATGAAAAGGCAAAATGATAGGATACTGAAAGAGGAACTCCCCAGATCGGTAGGTGCCCAATATGCTACTGGAGATCAGTGGAGAAATAACTCCAGAAAGAATGAAAGGATGGAGCCAAAGTAAAAACAATACCTAGTTGTGGATGTGACTGGTGATAGAAGCAAGGTCCAATGCTGTAAAGAGCAATATTGCATAGGAACCTGGAATGTCAGGTCCATGAATCAAGGCAAATTGGAAGTGGTCAAACAGGAGATAGCAAGAGTGAACATGGACATTCTGGGAATCAGCGAACTAAAATGGACTGGAATGGGTGAATTTAACTCAGATGACCATTATATCTACTACTGTGGGCAGGAATCCCTTAGAAGAAATGGAGTAGCCATTATGGTCAACAAAAGAGTCTGAAATGCAATACTTGGATGCAACCTCAAAAATGACATAATGATCTCTGTTCATTTCCAAGGCAAACCATTCAATATCACGGTAATCCAAGCCTATACCCCAACCAGTAACCCTGAAGAAGCTGAAGTTGAACGGTTCTATGAAGACCTACAAGACCTTTTAGAACTAACATCCAAAAAAGACGTCCTTTTCATTATAGGGGACTGGAATGCAAAAGTAGGAAGTCAAGAAACACCTGGAGTGACAGGCAAATTTGGCCTTGGAGTACAGAATGAAGCAGGGCAAAGGCTAATAGAGTTTTGCCAAGAGAACGCACTGGTCATAGCAAACATCCTCTTCCAACAACACAAAAGACTCTACACATGGACATCACCAGATGGTCAACACTAAAATCAGACTGATTATACTCTTTGCAGCCAAAGATGGAGAGAAGCTCTATACAGTCAGCAAAAACAAGACCAGGAGCTGACTGTGGCTCAGATCATGAACTCCTTATTGCCAAATTCAGACTTAAATTGAAGAAAGTAGGGAAAACCATTAGACCATTCAGCTATGACCTAAATCAAACCCCTTCTCATTATACAGTAGAAGCGAGAAATAGATTTAAGGGACTAGATCTGATAGACAGAGTGCCTGATGAACTATGGACTGAGGTTCCTGACATTGTACAGGAGACAGGGATCAAGACCATCCCCATGGAAAAGAAATGCAAAAAAGCAAAATGGCTGTCTGGGGAGGCCTTACAAATAGCTGTGAAAAGAAGAGAAGTGAAAAGCAAAGGAGAAAAGGAAAGATATAAGCATCTGAATGCAGAGTTCCAAAGAATAGCAAAGAAAGATAAGAAAGCCTTCCTCAGTGATCAATGCAAAGAAACAGAGGAAAACAACAGAATGGGAAAGACTAGAGATCTCTTCACAAAAATTAGAGATACCAAGGGAACATTTCATGCAAAGATAGGCTCGATAAAGGACAGAAATGGTATGGACCTAACAGAAGCAGACGATATTAAGAAGAGGTGGCAAGAATACACAGAAGAACTGTACAAAAAAGATCTTCATGACCCAGATAATCACAATGGTGTGATCACTCACCTAGAGCCAGACATCCTGGAATGTGAAGTCAAGTGGGCCTTAGAAAGCATCACTACAAACAAAGCTAGTGGAGGTGATGGAATTCCAGTTGAGCTCTTTCAAATCCTGAAAGATGATGCTGTGAAAGTGCTGCACTCACTATGCCAGCAAATTTGGAAAACTCAGCAGTGGTCACAGGACTGGAAAAGGTCAGTTTTCATTCCAATCCCAAAGAAAGGAAATGCCAAAGAACGCTCAAACTACCACACAATTGCACTCATCTCACATGCTAGTAAAGTAATGCTCAAAATTCTCCAAGCCAGGCTTCAGCAATACGTGAACCGTGAACTTCCAGATGTTCAAGCTGGTTTTAGAAAAGGCAGAGGAACCAGAGATCAAATTGCCAACATCCACTGGATCATTGAAAAAGCAAGAGAGTTCCAGAAAAACATCTATTTCTGCTTTATTGACTATGCCAAAGCCTTTGACTGTGTGGATCACAATCAGCTGTGGAAAATTTTGAAAGAGATGGGAATACCAGACCACCTGATCTGCCTCTTGAGAAACCTATATGCAGGTCAGGAAGCAACAGGTAGAACTGGACATGGAACAACAGACTGGTTCCAAATAGGAAAAGGAGTATGTCAAGGCTGTATATTGTCACCCTGCTTATTTAACTTTTATGCAGAGTACATCATGAGAAACGCTGGGCTGGAAGAAGCACAAGCTGGAATCAAGATTGCCAGGAGAAATATCAATAACCTCAGATATGCAGATGACACCACCTTTATGGCAGAAAGTGAAGAGGAACTAAAAAGCCTGTTGATGAAAGTGAAAGTGGAGAGTGAAAAAGTTGGCTTAAAGCTCAACATTCAGAAAACGAAGATCATGGCATCTGGTCCCATCACTTTATGGCAAATAGATAGGGAAACAGTGGAAACAATGTCAGACTTTATTTTTGGGGGCTCTAAAATCACTGCAGATGGTGACTGCAGCCATGAAATTAAAAGATGCATATTCCTTGGAAGGAAAGTTATGACCAACCTAGATAGCATATTCAAAAGCAGAGATATTACTTGCCAACAAAGGTCCGTCTAGTCAAGGCTATGGTTTTTCCAGTGGTCATGTATGGATGTTGAGAGTTGGACTGTGAAGAAAGTTGAGCGCCGAAGAATTGATGCTTTTGAACTGTGGTGTTGAGAAGACTCTTGAGAGTCCCTTGGACTGCAAGGAGATCCAACCAGTCCCTCCTAAAGGAGATCAGCCCTGGGTGTTCTCTGGAAGGACTGATGCTAAAGCTGAAACTCCAGTACTTTGGCCACCTCATGCGAAGAGTTGACTCATTGGAAAAGACCGTGATGCTGGGAGGGATTGGGGGCAGGAGGAGAAGGGGACGACAGAGGATGAGATGGCTGGATGGCATCACCGACTCGATGGACATGAGTCTGAGTGAACTCCGGGAGTTGGTGATGGACAGGGAGGCCTGGCGTGCTGCGATTCATGGGGTCGCAAAGAGTCGGACACAACTGAGCGACTGAACTGAACTGAACTGAACTGAGAGTTAAACAAGTGACTTGTTTCACTTCGGGGGGAAAAAAATGTAGCTAAACTAAATTAATCCATACCCATCAAAGTGAATCATGAAGTGAATCATGACTCAGACTTTGGTGTGGAAAATTTTTTACACTGTCTGCTTCAATCAACATTGCTCATTCTCTGAGGATTTTTGATAGCCAAAGTATTTTCGTTACATCCTTGGTAAGTTAGTGACGTCTAAGTTGCTCATTTGTGTCCGACTCTTTGCAACCCCACGGACTATACAGTCCATGGAATTCTCCAGGCCAGAATACTGGAGTTGGTAGCCTTTCCCTTCTCCAGGGGATCTTCCCAACCCAGGGATCAAACCCGGCTCTCCCACATTGCAGGCAGATTCTCTACCAGCTGAGCCACAATGGAAGTCTTGGTAAAACACCATCTAATTTGAAAATATTCACCTTTTGGTTGAAATTGAGGGAGAGTGAGAAAAGTAGAAAAAGAGAGGAATATTAATTCACAAAGTAATTGGCTTCATGGCATTTAAAACAACAAAAAGATTGATATAGTTTCTGGTCTAAAATCTTTATTCTATTAAGTTGTGCTCTTATGTCGTCCTCTCAGATGTCCTCTGATATAGGCCAGATATAAACTAGAGAAAAAAAAAAGGCCAGCTAAAGACTTGAGATTTTAAATAAAAAGATGTAAATTTTCATTTAAAATTTCTTCTTTACAAAGAAGGAGAAAAATACACTTTTACCACAGAACTCTGTGAACCTTGCAAAGCTATCTTCCAACAAAGACCAGAAGACGACTCATTCTGTCCTAAAGCGAAAGCTCACCCCCTCTGGTGGACAGGAGGAGCTCCAGGTCCCACTTCCTTGTGAACAATTTCTGAAGGCTTCCTGCCTAGCAGGACACAAGATGGACCAATATGATCCGCTGAGAATCTTTTAAGTTTGTGAATGACAGACAGATGGGAAAAGCAAAAGGAAAAAAAAAAAAAAAAAGGCAAAAAAGCAGGGAAATCAGCTAAGGATGCTGATATAAGGGCAGACCTAGCTCCTCAGGGCTCATCCGGGAGGGACTTCGGCATCAGTTCCCAGGACCATGATGCCAGCCTCCTGAGCTCTCTGCCTCCATCCTTCCCCTGTCCTAGGATCACCTTTCTAAAATGCACATCTGACCTTTGATAAGGTGCTATTTAAAACTATTCCAAGCCTCTTCCTTGCATTGCACAAGGAGCTTCTGGAAAGCAAGAAGTGTTATTTTGTTCATCTTTGTGTTCCTAGTCTCCAGCCCAACGCTTGGCATAGGCTAGAAGGTGGATGTTGAATAAATGAAATCCTACTAGCCTTCTAATCTAAAATTAGTAACAATCATAAGAAATCATAAAGCCAAAGCATAAAAAAGCAGAATCATAAGAGGAGCTCCATCATTACAGAAGAAAGCAATAGCTGCAAATAGTTAGATTATTGGTTCAAACACATTTCTAACTACTGTCCAGTCTCACGTACTTGTAAACATTCATCCGTAGCCCAGATGGATATCTTTTGAGGCTGTAATTCAACATGCACTATTGGTACACATGCATACCTGTGACTGTTTCTGATTAAGCAGTTTATAGGATTACATTTTATTATCTACATTTATTTCCTCTTATGAGCCAACACTAATTTTGAAAATTAGTTTCTAGATTTTAAACATTAGTCTAATAAACACAAAATTAGTCTTCTGAAGCATTGTGGCATTAATCAATATTTAAAAGATAAAATTCTATAATGGGTTTTAAGAATGTGTAGCGCACACAATGGTTATTTGTCCTAGCATAAGAATTAAAAGTCCCCCTTCCGTTAGAGAGGAAAACTCTCCTTTAGCAGCATGACAGGATGCCGTACCTGTGTGAGGGGTAAAGAACTGCAGTCTCCAGGTCTGTCACTCTGTCTCCTCCTTCAGGCACTAGGAATTTCAAATAAGAACCTTTTGTAAAGTCATATATCAAATAATGACTGCAATTCAAAGTAAGTTAAAATAAACATTTCCTGATCCAATTACATTATATAGAACAGAATTTGACTTTGCTTAAGGAAAAAAAAAAAAAACAATCCCAAAGAAAAGCAATGCCAAAGAACGCTCAAACTACCACACAATTGCACTCATCTCACACGCTAGTAAAGTAATGCTCAAAATTCTCCAAGCCAGGCTTCAGCAATACGTGAACCGTGAACTTCCAGATGTTCAAGCTGGTTTTAGAAAAGGCAGAGGAACCAGAGATCAAATTGCCAACATCCACTGGATCATTGAAAAAGCAAGAGAGTTCCAGAAACACATCTATTTCTGCTTTATTGACTATGCCAAAGCCTTTGACTGTGTGGATCACAATCAACTGTGGAAAATTCTGAAAGAGATAGGAATACCAGACCACCTGACCTGCCTCTTGAGAAACCTATATGCGGGTCAGGAAGCAACAGGTAGAACTGGACATGGAACAACAGACTGGTTCCAAATAGGAAAAGGAGTATGTCAAGGCTGTATATTGTCACCCTGCTTATTTAACTTTTATGCAGAAGACATCATGAGAAACGCTGGGCTGGAAGAAGCACAAGCTGGAATCAAGATTGCCAGGAGAAATATCAATAACCTCAGATATGCAGATGACACCACCTTTATGGCAGAAAGTGAAGAGGAACTAAAAAGCCTCTTGATGAAAGTGAAAGAGGAGAGTGAAAAAGTTGGCTTAAAGCTCAACATTCAGAAAACGAAGATCATGGCATCTGGTCCCATCACTTTATGGCAAATAGATAGGGAAACAGTGGAAACAGTGTCAGACTTTATTTTTCTGGGCTCCAAAATCACTGCAGATGGTGACTGCAGCCATGAAATTAAAAGACGCTTACTCCTTGGAAGGAAAGTTATGACCAACCTAGATAGCATATTCAAAAGCAGAGACATTACTTTGCCAACAAAGGTCCATCTAGTCAAGGCTATGGTTTTTCCTGTGGTCATGTATGGATGTGAGAGTTGGACTGTGAAGAAAGCTGAGTGCTGAAGAATTGATGCTTCTGAACTGTGGTGTTGGAGAAGACTCCTGAGAGTCCCTTGGACTGCAAGGAGATCCAACCAGTCCATTCTGAAGGAGATCAGCCCTGGGATTTCCTTGGAAGGAATGATGCTAAAGCTGAAACTCCAGTCCTTTGGCCACCTCACGCCAAGAGTTGACTCATTGGAAAAGACCCTGATGCTGGGAGGGATTGCAGGCAGAAGGAGAAGGGGACGACAGAGGATGAGATGGCTGGATGGCATCACCGACTCGATGGACGTGAGTTTGGGTGAACTCTGGGAGTTGGTGATGGACAGGGAGGCCTGGTGTGCTGCAATTCATGGGGTCGCAAAGAGTTGGACACGAATGAGCGACTGAACTGAACTGAACCGAAAGATTATAAAACTTTTTTCTCCTTATTTTATTAGCTCTTACAGTGGTAGTTTCAGTCCTGGTAATGAGTTGATATCTCCTGGAGTAAAGAGACTTACACATTCAAGAGCTTGCTCTGCACTTAGGAGCTTGTGACTTTAATGACAGTCTGTGCCTTTCTGAGCTTCAATTTCCTCATCTGTAAAATGGAGCTAATACCTGCCCTCCAGGTTCATTGTAAAGGATGCTTGAGAAGATAAAATATGTAAAAAATATAAAGCACCAATACACTGATTATTATCTTAGTTCTTAGTATTTTTCAAACAAAAACAAATCTTTCTAGCAAGAGCTAATTACCTTCATTTATTTAATCTTATGCTCCTGGTTTTCAACATGTCACTTTCACCTACCCCAACCTTTTAGCAAGTGATTTTCCTCTTAGAGCTTGGGTTAAAAAGGTAGATATTTGATATCAAGACCAAGGATCATTAAGCTTTATCATCATTTAAATTATGTGGAAACAAAATGGAAAGTGACCTTGGAGCATTTTCCTCTGTCCATTTACTTTGAAGGGTTGTTACTCGGAACAGTTCCTGTTGGACGCAAACACAATTACCTTTGCACTCTATTTAATTGTTGGCAAATACAGCATCTGCCCTTGCCTGATTAACTGGAGAGTACTCTCAGATGCTATTCAGTAAAGCTTTACTGCTTTCACATAATTAGATCATTTAAGAGCTTATAGACTTAGTTCCTTTTACTTCATTAATCTCCCCCCACCTTAAACAGATTCTGAGTTTTATCAGAAAAGATAAGACTGCTGCTGCTGCTGCTAAGTCGCTTCAGTCGTGTCTGGCTCTGTGCGACCCCAGAGACGGCAGCCCACCAGGCTCCCCCGTCCCTGGGATTCTCCAGGCAAGAACACTGGAGTGGGTTGCCATTTCCTTCTCCAGTGCATGAAAGTGAAAAGTGAAAGATAAGACTACTGTATTCCAAAAACCTGATGACAGAATAATATATACAATGAGAAAAGAACTAATTTTTTGTTCTTGATTACCTTAAATTATGCTTTTGTAATCTGCAAATTAAGCTTTCCATGGAGACTAGTGGGGGGGAGCATGATCCCTCTTCTCTGAAAAATGTTGAAACTATTTAAATAACTTAATATTTCTTCTTGAAACCACATATGTATATGCATTTGACACTATTTTAATCAAGGGAATTTCTCCTGAACTGCCAATATTTCTTCTTTCAATTTTGATTATTTTCATCAGGGAGGGAGCTTAGGTGGGAAGGCATAGAGCAAGCAGCAGGGACAAGGGAGGGAGTGAACTCAGTGCACAAGAGAAAGCGAGGAAAGACACAGAAGATAAAAGAACCGCACAGGACTGCCCAGCTACTCAAGTTCTCAGGAGAAACAGAGGCCTGGAGTAGACAGGAAATGGAGGCCACAAATACGGCTTTGGGAAAGAATCAATCCAAAAGGGACCTCCCCCAACCCCGCAGCTTTCCATTCTCCTCTGCAGCTGCTAGGAGGCTTCTCTACCTGGACAAAAACAGCAGTGCCAAAGGCTCAAGCAGGTTATCAGCTTATTTCTAACAGGTCTCTTCAGAGCAAGCGATAGAGGCAAGCGGTATGGCTCAGGAGGCAGTTAATAAATCATAGGCATTTTGAGTTTGGCAGAGATTAAACCTGAAGGTGGAGAAGGAACCAGCAACCCACTCCAGTATTCTTGCCTGGGTAATCCCATGGAAAGAGGGCCTGGAGGCCTGGATTCTATGGGTTCACAAAAAGTTGGACACGACTTGAGTGACTAACACACACACACCTGGAGAATGATGAGACTGCCTAGGGCTAACCAACTTTCTCCTGGGGTTTATTCAGTGTTCTGAGTTCCTCCTCTGGCTCCCTTGTTAGCACATATTCAAAGAGGTGGTCAGAGAAGTTCACCCAGTACATATCCTGGTACACAATAAACCACACGCAGTTACCTGCTGATGCTTTTCACCATTACAGGAAAGATATCCAGGAATCCTTCTTAACTGAGAACGAGCTGGCAACCTTTCCTCCTTAGGAGGGCCAGCAAGCAAAACTACTGTTAGGAAAGCCTCGCTCACATCTGTACAACTCTGGTCTAGTTCCCTAAGAAAAAAATACAGACACCCTGCCTCCCCCCAGAGGTACTGGTCTGCCTATCAGTTACTCTACTCGTATTTCAAGGTCCTGTTCTAGGCTCCCTCTTCCAGGAAGGTTTCCTCTAGCTTTCTAATCAGGCCCTGCATTCACAATGACACTGAAGCCTTCAAAGTCTACTGTCAGTGGAAAGCTAGTTTCCGGCAGTTTTCTTAAGCATTTGGAATACTTAGACTCCTGTTGGGAGAAGGGCTATAATTTGATTCTTTTAAAATCCCTTTGAGACGCTGGAGTAAAGGGCACACAATTGCATTTTTGAGTGACTGAATTTGGAGTTATAATAACTAGAGGAAAAATCTTTTAAATTCAAGTAGTTACAGCAGGAACCCTCATCAGTGAATTCTTTTCACTATCCTTTTAAGATGAGCTGCAGCCCCAAATGGTGTCCAGAAGCTTAAAAAAAAAAGAACAAAAAAAAAGGTTTTTTTCTGCTGCTCTTCAAAGCAAATGGTAGGTTTCAATTATTCCCTGAAAAATGTAAGGAATTCATATGGAATCAGAAGAGAACGCTTGTTGGCCTTATGTCATTCCTAAATGCACACCCCTCCAGGTCCATGCCTTCCAAAGATGAAGCCTGTAAGCTCTGAAAGACTAGCTCCTCTATTGCTCTCACTACACTCGGTTAACAAGCAGCAAGCGGGCACTATCACAAGCCAAGCATTAGGATGACTACATTACTAAGAACTGAGTCCTATCGCCTTCCCATTAGATTGGGTAATATGTTTTTAATCTATACAACTGTCTTGAGAAACATAATATCACATCCTATGATGCTTGGTTTTTTAATAAACCCAACATAAAATTAGGACTATTTTCTTTTTCAAATCAAACTAAAGATTCTCATATGTAGCCCATTAAACTCCTCCATCCACAGCCCCAATGCATCTCCTGCATTCAGTTCTACTGGATTGCTGTTTTAAATAATGCTAGGGTCCCCAGGAAGCACATATTACACCAATATCAGGGTTTTGCATTTCCCGTGAGAATAGCTATCTAAAACGTCAATCAAAAAAAAAAAAAAAAAGTAAATCTCAAAATCAATCCCTCAGTTAAGAGAAACAAGATATAAAAGCACTCTGGAGAAATATAAAAAAAAAAAAAATGAAAAAACAAAGGCCCAGGATTAGTTCAACAAATGACGTGGACTTCTATGGCCCCAAACATAATACCTGTATAACTCACCCCATCTGAAACACCTTCCGAGAACTGGGGTTACTTACTAAACTAGAACTGAACTGAACTACACTGGAACTGATTTACGTGCACATTTACAAACTTAGGAGAGAGACCTGCAAAGTTTAGACACCCAGAAAATAAAGTCTTTCTCCTTTTCCATAAGATCTGCTATCCCTGCCCTCCTCATCCGCACAAAAAAATAACTCAAATTTTAAAAATAAAAACCACAAACTGCTTGGATATCTCAAGCTGCAAAGAACCATTTGGCCCAGATACAGGATAAGGACTTTCAGTTAGCCTTCTAACAGAAATCTGTGCAAAGAAGTCTAAACTCCACCTCAGAAGGAAAAATCTGCTTACTAGCCCTTCCTATGTCTTAATCTTCTCATTTGTCATTGTTTTTCATAATTCATCCCTGAAATAGAGCAAATGTTACTCAGCAGCGGCTAGAACACCTCAGGTGCAGCAGGTTGGCAAGAGCATCAGTCTGAGGGAAGAGTTGATGCAGAGGTGAACGAAGAAGCCTGTGATGCCCTAAACCAAGGCCGCCGGGCAAGTGTAACCAACAGGGACAGCCTCATATTACCTGTTGTCCAAAACTCTCCTCCAGGGTGGGTCAGCATAATGCCTTCTCTACCACTGGTCAAGGCAGTTCACACGTTTTTCAAAGACTCCATATATCGAGTTTTGAAAAGCCCTTGGTTCAACCCAAAGCCTACTGTGTGTGAAGCCCTATGCGTGCCTGCCCATTACATCATCACAACATGTCAGGCTGGTTCTGAAGCTATTAATATTAGCAGGAGGAGATACGGACTTTCTAGAACACGGAGGAGACATATATATATGGGCTTAAAAAATATGGAGGCAGGAAGGTGGGAGGCAGGAACCTGTGATATTGGAAGCAAGCACAGACCGAAGCAGTCTAGAGTCTGAAGTACTCAGCCAGGTTAAACCGCGGTTGTGATGCTTTCTCTCACCTAAGCTAGGGAAGAAGAGCAACGCTGCCCACCTCCCTTCCTCCCAGTCACTCTCTTTAAGTGGCAAGACGACACACCCCCTGCCAACCTGCAAGGCTCCAAGTGTGATCCTCCGCATCCTTGGGCGTCCACCCTGAAGCCAAGGCTCCAGGAACACCCTAGCAGACCAGCTCCTTTCTCATCCCCCTCATGTACCCACCCCCATCCCCTCAAGGTGGTCACAGCCACTCCCCTGGCACCTCCAGCTCCTATGTCATCAGAAGCCTACCCCTCAATACCCTCTTCTCCTTCTCCCCTCTGCGACTCGCCTGCCCACATTAATGCCCCCATCCTCCAGGACCCACCGCGGTCGGCCCCAGGTCCCCGGCAGGGGAAGCCCATGCACGGCCCCCGCTCCCGACGCCCTATCCTCCAAGTCCAGGTCCAAACCTTAGCCCTGACCCGGACGGAGCCGGAGCTGCTTCGGGCCTAGTCAAGGACACTAAATCGCCGTGCCCTCACCCTGCCCGCGAGGCCTCAGCAGCCCGGGTTGCCTCCTCCACTCGGGACACTCACCCAAATATGACCGGGCGGTGGCCGTAGAAAGTGAACGACCAACGAAGGGGTAGTGCGAGCCGCCTTCCCTCCGCCACTAGCTTTATAGCCGCGGACCGACCGGACTCCGGCGAGGCCGGGAGTCCGTGAGAGGCGGGACAGTGGCCCCAGCAGCCAATCGTGGCCGGCAGAGGAACCCCGGAGTACCCGCCCCCTAGTCGGGCTTCAACCAATCCGAAGGAAACTAGAGGAAGCGCTAGCTGGGGGTTTTCCCTCGTGGCTGGAAGGGCGAGGGAAGGGGCGGGGACAAAGCCGGAGGGCAGAGAAAATGGGGTGAGAGAGTGACGTGTGGTGGCCCGAGAGCCGGCCTACCAATGACAGAGCGGCGAGACACGGCGAGAGCCAACGGGAGCGGAGTGAGAGGTTCTCCGGCCAATTGAAGCTCAGCGAGAGGAGATGAGAACCAATGAGGCCTCCGCGTCCCACCACTGGGGAGAGGTGGTCTAGTGTGGGAGGCAAGTTGGTCCCTGCTGGAGAGTCCGTCAGGTTGCCTAGCAACCAGAGCTAGGCGTCACCTATAAGATTTCTAAAATACTTGATTTAAATTCAATCTTAACGTTTCCTAGTTTCCTAGAGCAGCCCACATACAAGCTGGAGCATAATACATCACCAAGAATTTGTAAACTTATTCTAAATACCAGATTTGTAAATAATATTGTAACCTCTATACAAACGAACTAAACTTAAAAGCATGTTGGTTTGGGATTAGACACCAGTGAGGAGGGTAAGGGGCCTTGCCTAAGCAGGGAGTTTGTCCTAATTCTTGGATTTTTCCTAGCCCATATCATATACTCTGAGGAAAGTGGCTCCACCTGGCCCATTCTCCACTGTATCTGCTGAGCTTGATATGTGGTAGGTGCCGAATAAAAGGTTGTTGAAAAGGAAGGGGTCTCATAATTCTCAGTATAGCAAACCCACAGGATAAGCACCATCTAGTTCCCCCAGGAAAGAGAGAGGAGCAATTCAAGCTGGAGGAAAACACTGAAACACTGGGAGAACCCAAAGGAGGATAATTATGGCCTTAAGTAAGACTCTGCCTCATCTCCTCAGAGAGAGAAACTATAGTACTTTGGTGGGAAACCATGAGAGTTTCTGAGTTGTGTCTCCCCTTCAGTTTCATTATGACACAGGAATGCTGTTGATAAGGGGTCCCTGATGATTCTATATATCACACAACTACTGTTATGTGAAATTTCTTATCCACTATAGATAATAACCTAGTAAGAGACATTCTCAGCAGGAGGGTGGCAACGGAACCACTGTGGAGTGGTGGCAGCATAAGTTACTTGGGGGAGAGGACCACTCAATAATGGTTATACTCCATAATGTTGCTCATGACATTGGTTCTGTTCCAGAACCAATGTCACTGATACCTTCATAAAGTAACTAGGTGATAGAGACACCACTTGATTGTGACCAATAACAATTTGAGGATGGGATTTAAACATTTTGTACATGCTAAAATTCACTGAAAGACAGTAAGGACAGACACGAGAAAGAAGACAGCTTTGTCCTTAGAAAAACACTTTTAGCAGTAGAGCAAATATTTCCAACTCCAGGAGTACACAATAGGAAATAATTAGCTAGATAGTCTTGAAGATTATTTTGCACAACAAGAAATTCCCACAAAGCCCAGACTGCCTTTTTGATTGAATTAATCTCCAATTAAGCAAAGTGAGCATGGTTGTTGATTACTGGGAAGTCAAGCAATAGACAATGAAACAGGTTAATAATTAAATATAGAACTTGTCAATTGAATTTTAAAACACAAGTCTCTGTGATTCTGTGAAATATAATGGTAGATTATACCAGGCTACATATACATTAGCTATCCGTGCAACTGAGGACAAAATATACATACATTTATTTTGGTTGCAAGTATAAGGATTTTTGAGCTACAATTTGACATAAGCACGTCATACTTGAATGTGCATTTTTAAGCTTGTTAATATATATTTAATTATATTGTTTCTAAATTTAATGCCAAGTAGTGTCGGTAAATCACTGTAGATGATATATATCAAAGGGAAAGTATACTTTATTGTTCTGCCCTCCCTACTTTGAAAGGAACAAACTTTAAGAAGCAAGAAAAGAAATATTGCCTGCCATATCAGTAAACAAAGGATATCACAGTAATCACTGATTGTAGCCAACTGCCATACATGAGCTGGTGAGCCCTGAGGGAACTCAGGAAGGAAAGAATACCTGCCAACTGTAGCCATGTGACTGCAGCCACTCCCCACGGTGAGCCCTGAGAAAACTCACAATTTAAAAATACAGAATACTGAGATTGCTGAGCTTGCATATCAAGAGGAATAATTTCAGTGAGTCCAGACTCTTGCATCCTCCCATACACAAAAAAGTCTTAACTTCCTTAACTTGGGATATCTGTTTTTCTTAACAGTAAACTTTGGATGTTCTAACTACATGGTCTTTGTTGCAAAACTTCTGTATAACCTGGCTCCCCCATTGTTGCCTCAGAGCAGTTTTCTCAGGGTTTAAGATGCTGCCTCCCAGGATTAAAGTCCTAAAAATTCCTACCAAATAAAATATAACTCTCAACTTTTAGGGTGTTCCCAAGTAGTGCTAGCAGTAAAGAACCTGCCTACCAATCCAGGAGACATAAGAGGTGGGGGTTCAATCCCTGAGTCGGGAAGATTCCCTGGAGGAGGGCATGGCAACCCACTGCAGTATTCTTGCCTGGAGAATCCCATGGACAGAGGAGCCTGGAGAGCTACTGTCCACTGGGTCGCAAAGAGCTGGACACAACTGAAGCAACTCAGACTCATGCATGCTCAAGTTTTAGGTTCTGAATTTTTCTTTTAGTCAACAATGTAATGATAACATTTAGTATTATAAATTCATCTCTTGAGCAAGCATTTACTTTTTACTCTGTGTCACGAATTGCGCTAGACCTATGCTGTCCGATAAGGCAAGTGCTACCTATACATAGCTTGTGAGCACTTGAAGAGTGCTAGTCCAAAGTGAGCTGAGCTGTACTATAAGTGTGAAATAAACACCAAGTTTTAAAAACTTAGTACAAAAAAGGAACTCTCTCACTAGTAATTTTTATATTGATTACTTGTTGTAATGATACTTTAGTTATATTGTGTTAAATAAAAATTGTTATTAAATTAACTTCACCTGTTTATTCTTAGTTTTTTGCACGGCTGCTAGAAAATGAAAAACTACATATGCAACTCCATTTATGACCCCCAATGAGCTACAGTAGAAAGATACAATTGAAAGACAGATTCTGTTATTAAACTGTTTATAGTCTAAAGAGTGAAGGAGAGAAAAATAAAGGGCTGGGTTTCCAGCCACTGTCTCACTAGATAAAGGTCAGGAGAGGATGGAATAGAAGGAATCTTTGGATTTTTCAGTTAAAGGTATCTCTGTCTCTTCAGCTCTAAGCAGCTTTATTTCACTTAAATATTTTGTCAGTTCAAAAGTCAGTTCCCTATCAGGGCTCTATCTCTTGAAGCCCTTTTGCTTGGCAAGATGGCAATTGCCAGGGCTCACCAGGTTGTTCTACATCAGAAGAGGGCTCAGTCCTAGCTGTGGGTTCTTGTACTGGCCTCCCTTAGATGAATAGGACTTGGCCTTGTTACTGTCTCATGCTGCAAAATCCCAGAGCTCACTTTCATTTATACCCTACCCAGTAGTATGCACTCAGCAGCCCACTACTAGGCTCATTCAGCCCCTTTTGCAGCAAAACTCCTCAACAGAGCCAGCCAGAGTTTCAGCTGTCTTCTTTCCTCTGCATGGCATGAGGCACCTGTAGAGATAATCCTTCTACATGACTTAAGAAGCTGAGGGAGGCTTAGGGCCCAGTCCCTACCTGACTGAGACTCACAGTCTGACAGACGGACAACAGCAATTCTGCTGCTACAGCCAGAGATTCCCCTCTCACCAGAACCATCTGACCACCCCTCACGAGAACTTGATTGAGAACCCTACTGATTTAGCACTCCCACCCGCAAAAGCCATTCCTGTTTCCAACACTACTCCCCTCCAGGGTTTTACTTCTTACTCTTCTCACCTCTGAAAGGGTTAGTACCATTTGAGGATCCTGAAAAATATTTTTAAAATAGCATAATTAATAATTATAATTCTACAGTTCAAGTGCTACATAAAGAAGCATGCCCAAGGACTTTCCTGGCAGTCTGCAGGGGACGTGGGTTTGATCCCTGATTGGGGAACTAAGATCCTGCATGCTGTGCAGCGCGGCAAAAAAAAAAAAAAGCATGCCCAAACGACAATGGAGGTCCACAGAAATATCTAGTCAATCCCGGTGGTTAAGGCAGGCTTTCCAGGGCAGGTGATGTTCATTCATTTATCACATTCAGGAGTCTTTACTGAGCACAACTGTGTGCCAGGTTCTGTTCTAGGCTCAGGCGATTCTGTGTGCTAAACAAGACAGACACAATATCTAACCCAGTCAAGTTTAGTTTGTGGAGACTAAACATTATGTAAGAAAATAAGTTGCAGTCTCATCAGTAAATGATAATACTATGAAGAAAATAATGCAGAGTAATGAGACAGACACTGGCTGTCGGATGGGAAAGCACTCAAAGTGGTTAGGAAAGAGCTGTCTGAAACAGTGACACCTGGAGGATGAGAAGGAAATAACATATGAAGCTCTGGAGGCAGAGTGATGCACAGGGAGGAACTGGCCTCAAAATAGGAAACAAAAGGCCCATGTGTCCAAGCTGAGTTTTGAAGAACTGAGAAGTTATCTAGGGTGCAGACCAGAGGGCAGGAAGGAGAGGAGTGGGGAGGAGAGTAATTTCAGGAAAAGGATCCATCGGCTTTATATGCAGGAGCTGCAGCTTTAATCAAGAATGATAAAAATAAGTGGAAATTATGATAACAGTGAGATCTCCCTTGAGCTAGATTTTTCAGGTAAAAGGAGTGTTAATGGATCAGGGTTAAATTTTTTTCTCTGTGTTATTGGGAAGAAAAGGAGTAAATTCAATGGAACTGCCTTCCCACACTGTAATCTGGAGGGCAGTCTGCAGCACCCCTGTCAACATCTGTTAAGAGAATTTACTGAGCATCTACTCTCCCTTCATTTAACCCCACTGAATAACCCCGAAATTACAAATTTGGAGATTGAGGCACTGAGTGGTTAGGTAGTTTGTTGCAAGTTTATTACAAAGTAACAAGCTGGGATTAAAACCTAGGTCTAGAGACTTCCCTGGTGGCCCAGTGATTAAGAATCCGCCCTGCAATTCAGGGGATGCAGGTTCAATCCTTGGTTTGGGAACTAATATCCCACATGGCTCGGAATAACTAAGCACGTGCACCTCAACTAGAGAGTCTGTGCACCACAGTGAAAGATCCTGAGTGCTGTAACTAAGATGCAACACAGTCAAATAAACAAATACTAAAAAAAAAAAAAAACCCAGCAACAAAAAACTCGGGTCTTAGGATGCAAAACCCATACTCCTTCCACCATTCTATGTACAAAAACATAATTGTACTCAAAGTTAGAGTGAAGTGGTAGATATCAAATAAGGAAAGGTAGGTAACTTCTCCTAGGACATCACTTATTACCCTTGGGGTATCTTACCATAGTACAGGTTTGGTGCTTGGTTCATGAGCTCAGCAGACCTCTTTTATCAGCTTGCTAGAAGTAAGTCCTCTGAGGAGTGTACCACATTAACCAAGTTGATAATGCATAAAATCAGAATGCCAGCCTATTAGTTATAATACAAAAGGGACCACAACCTTCAAAGTCCACATGCCTCACCCCTAGATTACACACAGGAAGTCAAGTCATCCTCAGATGATTGATTGGTAAACGGAATTGGGAAGATGTTAGAAAGAAAGCTGTTTCATGCTATTGGGTTAAGATAACATGAAGTATCCATTTCTCAATAGAATGGTCTTCCCAGTAGGAGGGGACATATGCCAAGGCCATAAACCATCAATTGCCTTCACCTAGGCCCCTTTAAGACCTGCTTTGCTGATGAGACTAGAATACTTGAAATTTACTCCTAAACTCTCTTCTTCTGTGGACTATACTTAATCCAACACTGTTTGCCTTCGAACCTATGGCTTTCCTTTTTACAAGTCCATGGCAGATCATCTCCTTCCAGAGTTCAATTCTCTAAACAAGTCAGTATAATCAATCAAGTTAAAGTCAAGTCTTAATTGCCTTAATTCTTTCAACTAACTTTTTCTATCTCTGCTCTGGTATGTGTCAACTTTCTAAGGCTATTCCACTGCAGATATTCTTAGGGGGTGCCTCACAGCAGACTCACCTACCTGGCCCACACACTGCCCTCATTCTCCCTCATGGTGGGGTATGGAAGGTACATATTAACAGCATCCAGCCCACAAACAGCCTGAAGTATGCAATGCAGTTACCAGTAAGTAACCAGTGGCTTCTAAACCGGTGAAAGAAAACCTTTCTAAAATCAACCACCACCTGCTTTACCTTCACAATCTAAAAAAAGACGGGGTACTGAGGGTAGAGAGAGAGGGAGGTCAGAGTCATTAGCCCTGGGAGGAGGCCAGTGTTTTGGGAAGAAGACAATTTCTTCCTGCCCTGTGGAGGAAGGGAGGGTAGGTCTTCTTTTATCCATTCTGCTCCCCACCCCCAGGTTAAATCCAGGTTTAGGGTTGTTGACAAGAATCAAGCATTATGGGGGAATACAATGATCATAATTAGCTTTAGCCTCCCCTAAGAATTGGATTCTGTTCATCAGGAGGATGGAGCAAAGGACTGAAGATAGGCATGAAGGGTATCTGCCAATGTGGAGGAGTCTCCAGCTGGAAGCTGTTCCACTTGAGCACCCACACTTCCTACGTGTGGATGTGGGTCCCTGGGGCTACACAGAGGCCCAGCAATCACAGGATTCTGCCAGCCAGGCTTGCAGCTTTATGCCAGTTCATTCCTTTTAAACCCTAATTGGAGGCTGGTTGATCTGATATGGAGACTCCATTTTTTGGTGTATGAGTCACTGTTCTGGTTGCAAAGAATAGAAACCAACAGGAACTAGCCTAATCAAATTGATTCACATGAAAAATCCAGGAGGTTGGTTTTGTTTCAAGGATAATTTGATCCAAGAAGTCAGTTGATGTCTTTTATTATTTTTGTGGTCTCCATCTTTCAAGAATGCTTTCCTTGGAGCTGGCATTTTTCTCTGAAAGTCTCCTTCCTTGCTCGAGATTTCCATCCTTATAAGGTTAGCAGTTGGAAACAAGACAGAACAAGTCCTTGTTCCCAGCTATTTTCTAGTGGAGTGGGCTAAAGCAAATGCATGGGCTTCCCAGGTGGCTCAGTGGTAAAGAATCCACCTTCAAATGAGGGAGATGCAGGAGACTCCGTTTTGATCCCTGGGTTGGGAAGACCTCCTGGAGAAGGAAATGGACAGAGGAGCCTAGCGCGCTACAGTCCAGGAGGTCGAGAAAGAATCAGACACAACTGAGCCACTGAGTATGCACTAAAGAAAATACAGTCTTGTGTGTTTCCTGCACTGTCAACACTCTGCTATAACACAGCTTCACTTCTGAAACCAGACCTGGGTTTTCCACACATAAAGCAAGTCTTCAACACCAGCTGGGTGCCCCACAGTTTAACTCAGTTCTACAGGTTAAGGGTCTAGTCCCACAGGACTGCCCCCCAGCCCAAACCACTTCAGACACCAATCACATATTTAGGTGGTTAGCTGTGTTACTGACTTGCCAGCTATGAATCAGAAATTCCCATTCTGCATCCTCAGGTTCAGTTAATTTGCTTGAGTGTCTCATGGAACTCAGGAGAATATTTTATTTACTGGATTACTAGCTTATTACAAAGGTTAGTAAAGGATACTCACCAATAGCCAGATGAAGAGATGCACATGGTGAGGTTCAGAAGGGTCCCACATACAGAAGCATCTGTCTCCATGGAGTTTGGAGTGGGCCAGCCTCCCAGCGTGTGACTATGTTCCTGTTCACCAATCTAGAAGTCCTCCAAATCTTATCCTTTGGGGGCTTTCTGGAGACTTCATTTTTTAGGCATTGTTGATTAAATCATTGGCTGCTATTAACTGAATTCATTACCCAGCCCCTCTTCCTTCCCCAGAGGTGTTGGGGGTAAGTTCTGAAAGTTCCAACCTTCTAATCACCCGGTTGGTTCCCTTGGCAACCAGTCACAGCCTTAGATGCTTTTAAAAATTCACTTTATTAATATAAACTCAGGTATGGGTTGAAAGAGGTTTGTGATTGAATAGCAAGATACCTTTATCACTCTTATGACATAGGAAATTCCAAGGGTTTTAAAAACTCTGTGCCAGAAACAGGATGAAGATCAAAAATATATTTCTAATTATGAATCACTATCTCAAACATGCAGAGGTACCAGGTAAATATATATAAATAAATCCATAATAGGATGGAATATTTCCACATTGCATATTATTAAGAAAATAAACCAGGATAATAAGAAAGAAGCTGATTGGCTGGGAGGAGGATAGTGATACCTGAGGAAGTTAGGAAAAAAATTCATTTCTGGGACAGCTGATCTAGGAAATCAATGATGAGAAGAAGCCAGCCATATGAAGCTCTGGATATTGTAAGAACAACAGCCAGTACAAAGGTTCTGAGATAAAAGTAAACTCTGCCTGTTTGGAGAATGGACAAAAGGCAAGTCTGACTGAAGTGAGTTTTGAAGAACTAAAAAGAATTAGCCAGACTTAGAACCACACATTTGGAGAAGGCAATGGCACCCCACTCCAGTACTCTTGCCTGGAAAATCCCATGGACCGAGGAGCCTGGTGGGCTGCAGTCCATGGGGTCGCTAAGAGTCGGACATGACTGAGCGACTTCACTTTCACTTTTCACTTTCATGCATTGGAGAAGGAAATGGCAACCCACTCCAGTGTTCTTGCCTGGAGAATCCCAGGGACGGGGGAGCCTGGTGGGCTGCCGTCTATGGGGTCGCACAGAGTCGGACACAACTGAGGCGACTTAGCAGCAGCAGCAGCAGCAGCAGAACCACACATTTAACCAGAAGAGAAAAAGTTATCTTAAAAGTAACAGTGGAACTTGAGAATAGGGGGAAATGTGGAAATTACAGTCAGTAGCTTAAAAATCCTCCTGTGTGGGGGTTTTTCCTCTTCTCTAATCTGGGCAGAAAAAATGAGTTCAATGGCATATTCCTCCCTCACTGTGATTCTAGGAGTTACTTGCCAATCACATGAAAACATTTTAATACCAGCCATCATTTATTGAGCATCTACTATTTTCTAAGCATTGTAATGGGCAACTTAGGTACATTATCTTACCCACCAACCTGTAAGCAGATATTATTCCCAATTTACAAGTGAAGAACTGAGCAGCAGACAGTTAAAGTAGTTTGCCCACAGCAAATGACAAAGTTAGGATCCGAATCCAAGTCTTCTGTGCCAAAACTCACTCTCTTTCCACTATTCTGTGTACCACTCCACCCCCCCGCCCAAACAAAAAAAGCACATTTGTGGCCAAGGACAGAACGAGGTGGTAGACGTCGGAAAGAGGGAAGGTAAGCAGCTTCTCCAGAGAGGCCACACAAGCCCAGTTTTCATTTCCTTTAGAAATGGTACATACTCAAGGACTTGGCACTTGGCCCTGGGGGCTCAGAAGCCAACTTCTGGTAAAAGGCACAGAAATAAACTCATCAACCAAAATTCTGATGTGTATTATAGTCAGAATGCCAGTTTTAAGTACGGCTGCCTAGAAAAGCACAGAAAAATAAAATCTTACATGTAATCAAGAATGCGTGTGCCTGTGTGCTAAGTCGCTTCAGTTGCATTCAACTCTCTGCGGCCCCACGGACTGTAGCCCGCCCATCTCCTCTGTCCATGGGATTCTCCAGGCAAGAATACTGGAGTGGGTTGCCATACAGGGGCATCTTCCCAACCCAGGGATCAAACCCATGTCTCTTATGTCTCCTGTATTGGCAGGTGGGTTCTTTACCACTACCACCACCTAGGAAGACTGTAAACAAGAATAAGAAATGCCAATTCACAGATGTTTAAAAATCAGTTTTTGGAAAATATCTTTGATGCTTGTGGGTGTGTCTTGTCCAGGAAGGATGTGTTTCCTTTCTTTTGGAAAAGTGCAAGGAGCTCTAAACTCTCCCAGCTGCCAGCCTAGCAGATGAAATGTTATTCTGCAGAAATTATGTTCAAATACTGTTTATATTCGCTTATAATCTTACTCTGAAAATGCGTCCCCGGTTGTAGCAACCGTTAGGATAATTGGGATAATTATGGAACAATATGCCCGGAACCGTTATCAACATATTACCAAATCTGAGTACTTCAGAAAAAGACAGAAAGGAAAAAGAAATGAGAGCTTAGTGGCCATTTTTGAATATTGGCTTGGGGCTCACTTTCTGAACTGAGAAAAGAATGTTAAAGCGCTGTCCTCACATACTGAATACGTCCAGTTTAAAAACTAATAAAAATGTATGGTATAACTATTAATATTTCTTGGTTTACATATTTTCTTGATTTGCAATTGGAATGAAGGTAAACATTTATTGCTGTATTAACTTTTTATCTTATGGACTTTAATTCTTTAAAAGTCACACTTTGTGGGGCGTTCTCTGGCAGTCCAGTTGTTAGGACTTGGCACGTTCAATGCTGTGGCCCTGGGTTCAATCCCTGTTGGGGAACTAGGATCCCACAAGGCTTGAGGCCAAAAATAAGTAAATATAAAATAAAATTCACTGTGTACTTTTTAAATTTTATTTTTAATTGGAAGATAATTGCTTTACAATGTGTTGGTGGGATCAGCCATAAGTACACATATATCCCCTCCTTCTTGAACTTTCCTCCCACCGCCCCCTCCATTTCACCCCAGTAGGCCATAACAGAGCAGCAAGCTGAACTCCCCGTGTTATACAGCAGGTTCACACTAGGCATCTATTTTACACACAGTAATGTATATTCACTGTATATATATTTTTAAAAGTCATGCTCTGTGTTTCATCTCTCTGGTGATCATAAAGCTACTACAGAATACAAAATTGTGGGTTTAAGCATGACCTACTTTAATCCATGCAAACATTTGGTTAATTGCTCCAATGCCAAAAATAGTTGGTTATCTGCGCTAACGCCAAAAAAGAGAGTGCACATTTGTCATTCTTTCCTCCTGACTTCTTAGCATGTAGACTTCTTTCCTATAGTTAGGGAATTCCCCATGAATGTTTCTTTATGTCTTCCCCCCACAATCAGATGAGAACAGCAGCTAATCACTTTTCCAGAGCACCTAAGAGTTAGGGAGAAAGGCATCCATCAGATGCATCCACCTGGGACTTGAGTCTGGAGCTAGTGCTGCAAAGAAGTGGAGATCTGATAGTGGCTGGGCCATGGGTTTTCCAAGGGCGAAGTCCAAAAGTGTATTCATGATCACTTCCCGCCTGGCATGATTCTGGCTGTAGTGCTGACTGGCTGACCTCCCTTTCTGGTTTGAGGATGGGCTAGTTCAGAAGGAAAGGGAACTCGAAAGCATGCAGGAGTAGCAGAGAGAAGGAGCAGCCACCACCCTCAGGGCTGAGAGAGAGCACAGAAGAGGAAGCCCTGCTCCCCCAGGCTGTGATCCCCACATTCTGTTGGAGAGAGCTTGGCTGTGGCTCATGGAAGGACAGAGAAATCACTGTGATGCCAGGTCCTTTAATAATTTGCTGGAAATTAACTGTCTGGAGTGGTGGGGAAGTAGTTAGGGCTCACCAGAGGCACTGGGCTACAAAACTGCTGAGGACTGGGGAGCCAGTATAGGGGAGAGGGACAGCTACTGGCCTCTGGGGGCCACCCCCATGCACCCCACCCACCCCCATGCACCTCAGCGTCCCACACCCTCCATCATCCCCCATGCACCCAACCCGCACCCTTACTACCTGCCATGCACCCTACTCCCCACGCCCCTAACCACCCCCCATGCACCTCAGCCCCCCACGCACCCCACCCCACACACCTCCCATCACCCCAGGCACTGTGTCCTTGAGAGCCACACACAGAATTAGGATGTAAAAAATCTTTTTCCTCCTCCAATGTCTTTCTAGCACTCTCTCTGTTGAGAAAGCTTAGCATCATGCCAGCTGGCAAAGGAAAAGTATCTAAAGGTACCAGAACTGTTTTCAAAGAGCAAACAAAAATGTTGCATTTGGAGCCAAGAAGCAGCAAATATGTAACTGGCATACCTTGATATTAATTTGATTGTATTTTGTGGTGATATCAAGTCAATTATATTTTCTGACACTCTTAACTGCTTTAAAAATTCAGGGTAATTCTGCCTGGTGCCTGGTTTCTTAACTACAAAGAATATCAGGAAAATATCGTGATACTTCTTGCATATTTTGTGTGAAGTGTCTATCCTTTGTGTGTGTGTGTGCTCAATTGCATCCAGCTCTCTGAGGCCCCATGGACTGCAGCCCACCAGGCTCCTCTGTCCATGGGATTTCCCAGGCAAGAATACTGGAGTGGGTTGCCATATCCTTCTCCAGGGGATCTTCCCAAACCAGGGATTGAACCCAAGTCTTCTGCATTGGCAGGAGGATTCTTTTACCACTCTCAGTGGTCCCACTGAAGCCCTACCTCACTTGAGGGAAGGAAATCAAAGCATACCTCCTTCCAAAGAAAGTGTCCTCACTGTATTGTTTCTTAAGTCCTCCTCTGTCAACTCATCAATATACTTTGTCAGGGTTCAACCAGAGATAGAGAGATAATAGGAGATGTACACTATGAGACTAATCCCAAGGCATTGACTTCACGTGGTTGTAGAGGCCAAGCCTTAGGGCAGGCCTCCTGGGAGGGCAGGCTGGACCTCCCTGGCAGGAGCTGAAGCTGTTCTGCAAGGGAATTCTTCAAGAAGCCCCACCTGTGCTCTTCAAGCCTTTAAGCTAATTGAATCAGACCCACCCAGATAATCACCCTAAAAGTCATTTGACTTTGGATTTTAATTACAACTACAAAGTACCCTCTCAGCAACACCTAGATTAGTGTTAGATTGAGTAACTGGGGACTGTGGCCTAAGCTGACCCATAAAACTGGCCATCACACCCTTATTACAGCTTGAATGCTTTTGGAATTCTGAAACCGGTGCTTTAGTGTTTCTCTCAAAAAGCTGTATCTTATTCTAGCACTCACCTTGGAATTTTCAGTTATATCAATTTAATTTCCTTCTATAACCCCTTGATGCCCAGCATGAGCAAATGAATAGTCCAGGGACTTCACCAGCAGTCTGGTTAAGACTCCACTTTCAATAAAGGGGGCACAAGTTCAATCCCTGGTCAGGGAACTAGGTCCCATATGCCATGGGGTGGAGCCAAAATTTTTTTTTAAAAGAATGGACAGAGGAGCCTGGTGGGCTACAGACCATGAGGCCACGTGACTTAGTGACTAAACAACAATAAAGGAGCCTCTTATAGTTTCCTGACCCTCCCAGTCTTCCCATCATCTTATTCCATAGCTCACTGCTCAGAAAATCTCTTGGCCTCCCTGGTTCTTAAACTGGCTGTAAGTTCTGTCCATTCTTACTCTGATGCATCTCCCATTTCTCCTGGCTCACACATTTTCCTGGCTATGCTTCTGTTGTTCTACTTAAGCCCCATATTCTCATAAGACACTGTGGTTCCCCAATTGTTCCCGCCTCATTCAAGGGGCATTCCCTCCCCCAGTCCACTTTATGCTCTGCTTCCACACCGGGGGTAAGTGTGCCTCTGACCTTCTTACCACTCTGCAGTGAAAGCATTAACCCGAGCCAGATAAAGGGCCTCCTCTTCCCTACCAGAAGCACAAATCAGGCACTCCTCATCACTTACAGGGCTTCCCTGATAACTCAGTTGGTAAAGAATTCACCTGCAATGCAGGAGACCCCGGTTCAATTCTTGGGTCAGAAAGATCCCCTGGAGAAGGGAAAGGCTACCCACTCCAGTATTCTGGCCTGGAGAATTCCATGGACTGTATAGTCCATGGGGTCGCAGAGAGTCAGACATGACTGAGAGAATTTCACTGTCACTTTCATCACTTGCAGAATTAAATACCAAAGTCAAACGCATTCAAAGACCTAAGTCACAGGCATTCAAAACGCTCTGTGATATTATCCTGGCCGATTGCAAAATTTTCTCCCTAAACCAGTGGATTTGCTCTTGCTTCCCTCATAGCTAAGTTAGTAAAGAATCTGCCTGCAATGCGGGAGACCCGGGTTTGATCCCTGGTTGAGATCAAAGGATTTGAAGAAGGAAATGGCAATGCACTCCAGTATTCTTGCCTGGGAAATTCCATGGACAGAGGAGCATGGTAGGCTGCAGTCCATGGTGTCGCAGGAGTCGGACAAAACAGCATCTAAACCACCAATGCAGCCTGTTCTGTACTATCCCACATTTCTGACTTGGCTTGTACCCTTCTTCTGCCTAAAATGTCTCCCCCAACACCATGTCCACCCATCAGAATCTCACCCATCCTTCAAAGTCCACCACGAATGATATCGCCTCCATGAATCCTTTCTTGATATACTTAACTGGACGTCATACCTCCCTCCTTACCACCTTATACCTCTTACTTCACATGTATACTCTTGCTTACATTACAGTTACCCCCATGCTACTGTTCTTTCCCACCCATCCCTATATTGGAAGCTCCTTGAGGATACCTACTGCTCTAGCTCATGTTTCTATTACCTCTTTGTCCAAAGTAGATCCTTGATAACTATATTCTGATATGAATATAGTTGATCTGGGTCATTATTTCTCTATGAGTTTTGTGTCATGAACTGCACATATGCTATCTGAATCTGGAAACCCAGCTTTGTGCTTACCCTTGTCAACCTTATATTTTATGGCCCTCATTCTCTTTATCTTTAAAATGAAAGTTTTTAGCCAGATGATATTTAGAGTTCCTGCCATGTTCTTAAATTCTAAGATTTTTTAAAATGCCTAAAATTAGAATGCTTTCTTGTTTTCACAACTCCTTAAAGAAAGTGTCTTTGCTCTGAGAAGAAAGACAAGTTATTAAGGTGAATAAGTTTGAGTTATTGACATGAAAGTAAGTTGGCAGTCTTGACCTTCCATGTCTTGTTCAGCCTGGGGCATCACACCACTCACAGCTACCAATCTGGCAGCTAGAAACCTGGTCAGATGTGCTAGGATGAAAGCAAGCGACATAGGAACAAATGTAGGGCGAGAAGAGAACTCAAGGGCACCATTTCAAAGACAGGCAGGCGAACTAGAATTTCCAGGACTTGAGGAACGAGAGGGAAGAGATATGAATAAGTGAAACCAAAGCTAAAGAGCCTTTTGGAGAAAGTGAGAATTTGGTTAAGAATATCTACTTTTCTAATTTTTTAAATACATTTTTTAGATTAATTTTACATTTATTGAAAAGTTGCAAATGTCATACAAAAAAGTTCCCCTGTACTCCACATTCAGATTTCCCTATTGTTAATATCCTACATATGATACATTTATCACAACTAATGAACCAATATCAATACATTATCATTAATTAATTTTTATTCTTTAGCCTTTACCTAATGATCCTTTTCTGTTTTTGATCCTAACCAGGATACCACATTATATTAAGTGGTTGTGACAGTTTGGGCTGTGACAGTTTCTCAGACTTTCTCTGTTATAGTTTTGTTGTTGTTGCTTTGCTTTCAAGAATTTTAAAAAATTGTATTTATTTATGTCTGTGTTGGGACTTTGTTGCTGCTCGGGCTTTTCTCTAGTTTCGACAAGCAGGGGATACTCTCTATTTCTCACGCTCTAAATTCTCTTTCTGCAGAGCACAGGGCTCTAGGGTGCCCTGGCTTCAGGAGTTGTGGCGCGTGGGCTCAGGAGTTGTGGCTCCCGGGCTCTAGGACATGGGCTCAGTGGTTGTGGTTCACGGGCTTCGTTGTTCCTCAGCATGTGGGATCTTCCCAGATCAGGGATCAAACCCATGTCTCCTGCACTGACAGGCAGATTCTTTGCCACTGAGCCACTGGAGAAGCCCTTGAGTATTTTTTTCTTTCACTTTTATTGAGATATAATTGAGATATAGCACTGTATAGTTTAAGGTGTACAGTATAATGACTTGACTTACATATACATATGTATATTTATTATGAAATGATTATCACAATGTTAGTTAACATCCATCATCTCATACAGACACCAAAAAAGAAGATAAGTGGTTTTTTTTCCTCATCATGAGAATTCTTTGGATTTACTCTCCTTGCAAATTTCTAATATATAAAACAGCAGCACTAACGAGAGTCACCATGTTATGCATTTCATCCTCAGAACTTATTTATCTTAAAACTAGGAGTTTGTACCTTTTGACCACCTTCATTCAGTTCTCTTACTCCTCAGACTTTCCCTGGTTTTGATAGGTTTGAGAAAGCTGATCAATTATTTTGTAGAATGTTTCTCAACTGGGATTTGTCTGATGTTTTTTCCCAAGGTCAGGCTAGGGTTATGGGATATTTTGGAAGAAGACCAGAGATCAAGGTGCTATTCTCCTCAGATCATATCAAGGTTACTTACTATCAACATGACTCACCACTGGTTTTTGTTTTTATTTTGGCATGTCATGTGGGATCTTAGTCCCCTGACCAGAAATTAAATCTGTGCCCCCTACAGTGGAAGCACAGAGACCTGACCACCAGAGAATTAATTCTCCATGACTTATCTCTGTTCATGTTGACCTTGATCACCTGGCTCATGTTTGCCAAGTTTCTCCACCATGAAATTGTTGTTGCTGCTGCTAAGTCGCTTCAGTTGTGTCTGACTCTGTGAGACCCCATAGATGGCAGCCCACCAGGCTCCCCCATCCCTGGGATTCTCCAGGCAAGAACACTAGAGTGGGTTGCCATTCCCTTCTCTGACCATGAAATTGAGGCAGGAGATAGATAAGTCCCAGGGCAAAAAGCCCCTTCTCCAAACAGAATTGGAGTTAATTCTCTGTGGACTGATACTCAAAGATGAAATTAGCAAGATGATTGAGGGAAGAGGCTGAGTCTGGCCCAGATAGAAGATTGTTGTGTTGTTGTTCAATCACTAAGTCACGTCTGACTTCTTGCGATCCTATGGACTATAGCGTGCTGGCCTCCTCAGTCCTCCACTATCTCCCAGAGTTTGCTCAAATTCATGTCCATTGAGTCAGTGATGCTATCTAATCATCTCATCCTCTATTAACCTCTTCTCCTCCTGCCCTCAATCTTTTCCAGCATCAGGGTGTTTTCCAATGAGTTGGCTCTTCTCATCAGGTGGCCAAAGTATTGGAGTTTCAGCTTCAGCAACAGTCCTTTCAATGAATATTTCAGGGTTAATTTCCTTTAGGATTGACTGGCTTGATCTCCTTGTAGTCCAGGGGACTCTCAAGAGTTTTCTCCAACACCACAATTTGAAAGCATCAATAGATATTTCTCATTTTTGAAATATCTCACCATATTTCTCATTCTTGAAGTCAGGCGATCAGCCCAACTACACATATACAGAAAAGCTCCTTGGAGGTCAAAAGGGGAATGATGCTAAGTGATGATAACCACCCTTAGGCCTCTTCAGGAGAATGCATCTTGGCTAAGAGAAGTGTGGGCATACACGGAAGGATCCTGTGATATACCAAATATGGACTCTGAACCAGACAAATAAGAATGATTGAAACCATTCTTCTGGGTTTTCAAGAGAAAACCCAGAAGAAACGCCCCATGTACGTGTTTAAAACTGCCACCAGAGTGCAGACCAGAGTGTGTGTCTTTCTACACGTACCGTACTCTTTTCCCTCATAATAAGCACTTTATTTGTTTCACTCCTTTCAGTCTTTGTGGGAATTCTTTTCTGCAAAGCTGGAGAGCCAGCTTTGCAGCTGGCAAAACTTTGCAGCTGCAGAGCTTTGCAGCTCTGACCACTGGTATAGAAGCTAGGATCTAGTGGGCTAACCACCACAACCCAACCTCAATCTGTTTCAACTCGCTACATGCCAAGACCACCTGAGATCCATTCTACTGTTCTGCTGGTGAGCAGATCCAGGTTTGGTTTCATAATAGTACTCCTCTGGTTTTATTTTCTCTTATCCACCAGATTAATCTTGTTATTCTCATAGCCTCTTTGTCACTCTAGCCCCATCACAAATTTTCTTCTGCTCCATTCCTTGATGTAGCAGCATTTTCCCTGTGACATATTCCTGTGAATCCCCATGAAAAGAGTACCCCTTGCTCTCTACCTCCTTTCCACAGAAATATGAGATCAAACCAGTCAATCCTAAAGGTAATCAACCCTGAATATTCACTTGAGGGATAGATGCTGAAGCTGAAGTTCCAATCTTTTGGCCATTTTGTTGTAAAGGGCTGACTCACTGGAAAAGACCCTGATGCTGGGAAAGACTGAAGGCAGGAGGAGAAGGTGGTGACAGAGGATGAGATGGTTGGCATCATCAAACGTGAATCTGAGCAAACTCTGGGAGATAGTGAAGGACAGGGAAGCCTGGTGTGCTGCAGTCCATGGGGTCACAAAGAGTCAGACATGACTGAGGGACTGAACAATAACTAAATGGTGCAAAGTGAAGAATTAAAGAGCCTCTTGATGAAAGTGGAAGAGGAGAGTGAAAAAGTTGGCTTAAAGCTCAACATTCAGAAAACTAAGATCATGGCATCTGGTCCCATCACTTCATGGGAAATAGATGGAGAAACAGTGGAAACAGTGTCAGACTTTATTTTTCTGGGGTGATCGCAGTCATGAAATTAAAAGACGCTTACTCCTTGGAAGAATAGTTATGACCAACCTAGATAGCATATTCAAAAGCAGAGACATTACTTTGCCAACAAACATCCGTCTTGTCAAAGCTATGGTTTTTCCAGTAGTCATGTATGGATGTGAGAGTCGGACCATAAAGAAAGCTGAGCGCCGAAGAATTGATGCTTTTGAACTGTGGTGTTGGAGAAGACTCTTGAAAGTCCCTTGGACTGCAAGGAGATCCAACCAGTCCATCCTAAAGGAGATCAGTCCTGAATATTCATTGAAAGGACTGATGCTGAAGCTGAAACTCCAATACTTTGGCCACATGCTGCGAAGAGCTGACTAATTGGAAAAGACCCTGATGCTGGGAAAGATTGAGGGCAGGAGGAGAAGGGGACAACAGAGCACGAGATGGTTGGATGGCATCACCGACTCAATGGACATGGGTTTGGGTGGACTCTGGGAATTGGTGATGGACAGGGAGAGCTGGTGTGCTGCGGTTCATGGGGTCTCAAAGAGTCAGCCATGACTGAGCGACTGAACTGAACTGATAAGTCAACTAGCACTGATAAGAAATCGTCTCAAACAGCAATCATCTATTTGCTCAAATGACTGAGTGTTAGTCAAGGATTAACTGATTCAGGCTGGGTTCAGCAGAACAGCTCTACTCAACTCTGGTTCTGGCCAGCTCATATCTCTTCTCTATGTGTTTTTAGCCTGGGACCTAGAATCGAGGGAAAAGCTATCCAGAGTGGAGGATTCTTCTTCAGTGACAGAGGGCTAGCCCCACCCTCAAAGCACTTTTTAAGCTTCTATTGTATCACATTTGCTAACCTACCAAGGTAAATCATGGAATCAAGTCCAAGGTCAAGGGGAAGGGAGCACACTCTGCTTTTGTGAGAGGAGCTGCAATACCACCAGGCAAAGGTCATGTCTGCAGGGAAGAGTAAGAATTGGGGCCAGTAATTCAATATTCCATGGATGATCCAAGTGGACTCCACTTCTGGCACCATTTCTTCCACACCACACCTTATGTGGTTACAGGAAAGGGGTTAAGAGTCACTGTCACTGATCTCCATCTATCGCCTTGAGGAAGTAGTCTCGCTGCCAAATAGAAGCAGATGGAAACCAAAAACAAAGACAATACCACTGTGAACATCCCCAAATCTTGTCCTTATCTCAAAGAGCTATAGCTAGAGTTGGCCCTTTGTCTCCGTAGTTTCTGTACCTGAGGATTCGACCAATATTTTGAGGATCAGAAATATTTGGAAAAATAATTCCAGCAAGTTTAAAGAGCAAAACTTGAATTTGCCACACACTGGCAACTATTTAATAGCATTTACATCATAGAATAAGTAATCTATGTATTATTTAATATCTATGGGAGGATGTGTATAGGTCATATGCAAATACTACAGCATTTTATATAAAGGACTTGAAAATCCATGAATTTTGGTACTCATAGGAGTCTTGGACCCAGTCCCACTCCCAGGCAAAAGGATACCAGGAGACAACTACACTTTATCCTTTTCTCTTGTGTGCTCTAACTTGCTTCCACTCAGGTCTCAGATCCAGATAAAGAAAGGGAGCAAGGGGCAGGGATGGGGAGGACAGGGTGGGGGGAAGTAAGCTATGACATTTTTGGATTTCTCCCCTGTCCAATTCATAAATGAAACAGAAGCTATTTCCTTGGTGTAAAACAAATGATGCATGTGACTAAAAGACCAGGACACATTATTCTGATGCCCAATTAGAATATTTTGTAATCCCACCAACAAGCTGGTCAGATTTGACCTATCTTCAGTGCGACCCTCAGAGCCCAAAGGTATTGCTCATCCACGCTCAGGGACAGACGATTTGTGCGCTTTTGCTCTGACCTTGTTTCTGCTACCTTGCTGCTGCCTCAGCTACAATGACACATGTGAAGTTGCTGCCCTGAGGGGCACATTCTCTGTTCTATTAGTAATAGCTCCCACGTCACCACTCAGACCTTGTGAAGACTCCCTTTAGTTATTTTTTTAAAAGCACAAGACTGTTGTTGTTTAGTCGCTAAGTCGTATCTGACTCTTTGCGACCCTATGGACTGTAGCGCGCCAGGCTCCGCTGTCCGTGGGATTCTCCAGGCAAGAATACTAGAGTGGGTTGTCATGCCGTCCTTCCGGGGATCTTCCCCATCCAGGAATCAAACCCAAGTTTCCTGCTTGGCAGGTGGATTGTTTACCACTGAGCCACCAGGGAAGCCTGCACATGACAGATCTTTCCGCAATTATTCATGACATGATTGAGGTCAAGTTATAATCCTCAAGTGCTAGGGGTCAGAAAGTGAAAGTCAAGGTGGAGAGAATGCCTTCACCCTCAGAGATTTTTTTCACTTAAGCCAGAATGCCGTCTTCTCAAAAAACAAATAGGGGGTTCCCTGGTGGTTCAGTGGTTAAGAATCTGCCTTGCAATGCAGGGAACATGGGTTCGACACCCTGCTGAGGGAAATAAGACCTCACATGCCTCAGGTCAACTAAGCCCATGAGCTGCAATTGAGGAACGTGCGGCCCTCAACAAAAGATCCCGGAAAGATCCCAAATGCCCCAACTAATACCAGAGGTAGCCAAATTCATTCATTCATTAATTTTAAAAAGAAACGAACAAATAGTTCCTGAGTACCTCTTATGTAGCCAGCACAGTGCTTTACTTTAAACCCTCACACCAATTTTTTAAATGACTTCTATTAACAGAAATTTATTATCAAACCGAAGTCTGAAGTCAGTCTCACTAGGCAAAATTCTGGGTGTCTGTAGGTCCGCATTCCTTTTGGAGGCTCCAGAGAACATTCATTTCCTTTCTTGTCTTTCCAGCTTCTAGAGGCTGCTCACTTTCATGGATGGTGGTTCTCTCCATCTTCTAAGGCAGCCATGGTGGCTTAGAATTTCTCACAACACACAATCCTTCTCAGAGATAGATTATTCTTCTGTTATCACATCGCCTTCTGTGATTCCACAACAGCAATCTTTAGAGGCTGGTTTTACTATCTCCATTTGTAAATAAACAAATCAACATTTTATGTTATTGTTGTTCAGTCACTAAGTCATGTCCGATTATTTGCAACCCCATGAACTGCAACAGGCCAGACTGCCCTGTCCTTCGCTATCTCCTGGACTTTGCTCAAACTCGTGTCCTTTGAGTCAGGGATGCCATCCAACCATCTCACCCACTGTCATCCCCTTCTCCTCAGGCTTTCAACCTTCCCCAACATCAGGGTCTTTTCCAATGAGTCATCTCTTCATATCAGGTTGCCAACATATTGGAACTTCAGCTTCAGCATCTGTCCTTTCAGTGACTATTGAGGTGTGTCTGACCAAAACAACCCAGTGCTTTTTCTACTACGTCAGTTGAATTCAGTCGCTCAGTCGTGTCCGACTCTTTGTGACCCCATGAATCACAGCACACCAGGCCTCCCTGTCCATCACCAACTCCGGGAGTTCACTCAAAATCATGTCCATCAAGTCAGTGATGCCATCCAGCCATCTCATTCTCTGTTGTCCCCTTCTCCTCCTGCCCCCAATCCCTCTCAGCATCAGAGTCTTTTCCAATGAGTCAACTCTTTGCATTAGGTGGCCAAAGTATTGGAGTTTCCCCTTTAGCATCAGTCCTTCCAATGAACACCCAGGGCTGATCTCCTTTAGGATGGACCGGTTGGATCACCTTGCAGTCCAAGGGTTAGATTCTACACAAACAAACAAGCAAAAACAAATGTCAGCATTAGCGTTAAAAAAATTATATTCATTTTATCCAAGTTTTTTTGTAGAAGTTTCTTTAGGTAAAAAACTGTCCTGGGGACTTACCTGGTGGTCCTGTGGCTAGGACACGGCACTCCCAATGCAAGGGACCCAGCTTTAATCCCTGGTCAGGAAACTAGATTCCACGTACTGCAACTAAGAGCTTGCATGCTGCAATGAGTATATCCTGCATGACACAACAAAGATAGAAGATCCCACATCCTGCAACAAAGACACAGCACCGCCAAATAAATAAATTTAAAAAACACAACAAAACTGTCCTACTTCCTTTAAAGTACAGTTCAATTTATAAAAATAAATTGAATAATGACATAATTCAGGGGAATATTTGATTTATAGAAAAACAGATTCACATATACTTTCCAAGTTTTGTATGTTTTAAAAATAGCAATTACTAACACCACAAAATTCATGTATGATTATTAAAGCTAATATCTATTTGAATTATTTATATAGCTCTCATCATGAGTATACTAGCTCCAAATAACATATAATATCTGCTCTACCTTCAATCTCTCTGATTTCTCAGTCTGAAAGATGGGGAAATTGGCCTGATTTTGAGATTTGGTTTGGGGAACTAGAAATGTCAAGTTTCCACTTTAACCCCTGGAAAGTAACTTGAGCCCATTTTGGATCATGGACCTGTTTCTAACAACAAAAATTGATGTGTTTATGTTGCAGAAAAGAGTGTTGCTGTAGAGGATGGTTATGTCCTAGGTCTCAGGTGAGTCCCTGGGACTGTCGCCAACTGTGGGTTCTTGGCTGCATGCAGGAAAGAATTCAAGACTGAGCCATAGTAAAGAGGAAGAAGGCTTATTCAGGGAGATATGCACTCCATAGAGTGTGCGCCATCTCAGAAGGTGAGGGACCCCAGGGTAGGGGGTTGTCAGTTTTTATAGCTCTAGGTAATTTCATAGGCTTATAAGTGGGATGACTATTCTGGCAAGAGGATTATTCTGGCTAAGGTGGCTCAGACGGTAAAGAATCTGCCTGCAATGCGGGAGACCCAGGTTCAGTCCCTGGGTCGGGAAGATCCCCTGGAGAAGGGAATGGCTACCCACTCCAGTATTCTTTCCTGGAGAATCCCATGGAAGAGGAGACCAGTGGGCTACAGTTCATGGAGTTACAAAGAGTCAGACACCGAGTGACTAAAACTTTCACTTTTCACTTTGGAGAAGGGATGGGGATTTCTGGGAATTTGGCCCGACCCACTTTTTGGCCTTTTACGGTGGCCTCAGAGCTGTCATGGTGTGTTGAGGTGTTACAGTGAGAATATATGAGGCTCAAGATCTAGTGGAAGTCGACTTGTCCACCCTCTTGGATTTAGTTCGTTCTAACGAGTTGATATGGGGAAACAGTGGAAACAGCATCAGACTTTATTTTTCTGGGCTCCAAAATCACTACAGATGGTGACTGCAGCCATGAAATTAAAAGACGCTTACTCCTTGGAAGGAAAGTTATGACCAACCTAGATAGCATATTCAAAAGCAGAGACATTACTTTGCCAACAAAGGTTCGTCTGGTCAAGGCTATGGTTTTTCCTGTGGTCATGTATGGATGTGAGAGTTGGACTGTGAAGAAGGTTGAGCACCGAAGAATTGATGCTTTTGAAGTGTGGTGCTGGAGAAGACTCTTGAGAGTCCCTTGGACTGCAAGGAGATCCAACCAATCCATTCTGAAGGAGATCAGCCCTGGGATTTCTTTGGAAGGAATGATGCTAAACCTGAAACTCCAATACTTTGGCCACCTCATGTGAAGGCTTGACTCATTGGAAAAGACTCTGATGCTGGGAGGGATTGGGGGCAGAAGGAGAAGGGGACGACAGAGGATGAGATGGCTGGATGGCATCACTGACTCGATGGACATGAGTCTGAGTGAACTCCAGGATTTGGTGATGGACAGGGAGGCCTGGCGTGCTGCGATTCATGGGGTTGCAAAGAGTCGGACACGACTGAGTGACTGATCTGATCTGATCTGAATGAATTGATGTTGGGAGAAGGCAATGGCACCCGACTCCAGTACTGTTGCCCGGAAAATCCCATGGATGGAGGAGCCTGGTAGGCTGCAGTCCATGGGGTCACTAAGAGTCAGACACGACTGAGCAACTTCACTTTCACTTTCCACTTTCATGCATTGGAGAAGGAAATGGCAACCCACTCCAGTGTTCTTGCCTGGAGAATCCCATGGACGGAGAAGCCTGATAGGCTGCAGTCCATGGGGTCGCACAGAGTCGGACACGACTGAAGCGACGCAGCAACACAGCAACGAGTTGATGTTGTGTCCTTTGGGCTAAGTCATTCGTTCAAAGGTTATGTTCTGCTTCCTACTTGTCTCATTTATTTAATATGATAGGTTGCACCCTGTTGAAATAAACCTTGTTCAGACCTGTCCTTTCGGGGAATCAGAACCTTGAAGTTGGTCACCTGTGATCTACAAGATTTAGATATCTGAAATAATATCTTATGCAGCCAGCAAAACTTGTTCCACTGGATTGGAAAGTAAATGCAGTCACATTTCTTTTATGCTTCCAATCAACTGATTGCAAATCAATATACTTTTATTCCTTCTCAAGGCCACTCTATCTCTTCTACTTGAATAGTCTAAGAATTCAATTCAAACAAGGCATGCCTGCTTTCCAAACACCGGGTAGAGAGACTAGCATCTATAGTTGCTGTGGCTGCTAGGGTGTTGTCAGTGGATTCTGGTATTATTAGTATATTTTTTGCTCAACTACTCACCAAGCATCTGCCATGTACCAGTCGCGGCACCGGACACCAAGGACATAACTGGGAACACACTAAACCTGGCTTCCATTCTCATGAGACTTTCTCAACACTATGGTCCAGAGGGTGACAGCCAATGAACCAAACCACAGACCAGCGTAAGGAGATGCTCTATGCTTGGCTCCACAGGTCACACATGGGCTCAGATACTATGCCAAACTGGCCAGGCCCTGAGAGCTTTGACTGTCAACTACACACTGAGGTAAAAAGGATGTACTTTGCACCCAAACACGGAGCCCTTGGTATCAAGCCTGAGTCATCAGCTGAGAAGAATCCTGTGGCTCAGATGAGGTTCCCTTAGTGGCAACTGGTGATTTGTCTGCCAGCAGACCTTGAGAAATTACCTTGACATTAACTCTCATTCCAGCATTTATTAGAGTGTAGGTTTCCTCTGGTCTCCTTCTGCAAATTGTATAATCATTCTCCAGAATTTTACATAGATGAGTGGAAGAAACTGCTGCTAAGCCATAAAAGGAAGTGCGTGCCTGCTAAGTCCCTTCAGTCATATCCCATTCTGTGCAACCCCATGTACTGTGACCCACCAGACTCCTCTGTCCATGGGATTCTCCAGGCAAGAATACTGGAGTGGGTTGCAGTGCCCTCCTCCAGGGGATCTTCCCCACCCAGGAATCGAACCTGTGTCTTTTATGTCTCCTGCATTGGCAGGCAGGTTCTTTACCACTAGCGCCATCTGAGAATAAAGGGGAGAGAGAGCCCTTATTGTGACTTTTGCCTACGCCCACTGATCTTACATTCATGCAGCAAATGAAAGCCATTCAGGAAACCCTCTGCAGAACCATTGAGACTAGCATATCATCATCCCAAGGTGATTTTCTGTCTCTCTAAAAAGAAATGGGGCTGAGATCACTGAAACTATAACAGCACTGTTTTATCTGTCGTCATCTTTGGGGAGAGGAAGAGAGATGAAAGTTTCTTTGATCAACTCCAGAGAATTCTTACTTATAGGCTTCATTTTTTAATAAGCATTGTGGGTTTTTTTTTTACTAAGATATAATCAACGAAAAACATTATATTAGTTTTAGGTGTACAAAGACGACGGTTTGACCCATATATATACTGCAAATGATTAATAGGCATCATCACACATAGTTACCATCTCTTTTTTCTTGTGAGGAGAACTTTCAGGATATACTTTCTCAGCAAATTTCAAATAGACAATAAAGTATTGTTCACTATAATCATCATGCTACATATTACATCCTCAGGACTTATTTGTCTTATAATTGGAAGCTTGAAGCTTTTGATCACCTTCACCATTTTTGCCCACTGCCCCTCTTCTGCCTCTGGCAACCAGCAATTTGCTCTGTTTCTACAAATTTGGGAGATTTTTTTAGGTTCCATGTCTAAGAGATCATATTGCATTATTTTTTAACTTGAGCAACAACTGAGCAAAGTGATGCCTTGTGGGTAGAGGTGAGGAGTCAAGAAAGAAAGGATAGTGTTGCAGGAAAGAGAGTGGGGCACAAGAGGAGGCTTACGTCCCACGTCTCAGGTGAGTCCCTGGGACAGCTGCCAAGCGTGGGTTCTTGATTTCATTCAGGAAAGAACTCAAGATTGTGCCGTAGTAAATAGAAAGAAGGTTTATTCAGGGAGATACACACTCCATAGACAGGGTGTGGGTGATCTCCCTGGGTGTGAGAGACTCCAGCTACAGGCTTGTCAGTTTTAACAGGGCTGGATAATTTCATAGGTTACTGAGTTGGAGTATTCAAGCTATTTTGGGGAATGGGGTGGGGATTTCTTAGAACTTGGTCCAGTCCACTTTTTGGCCTTTTATGGTCAACCTTGGAACTGTCCCAGCACCCTGTGGGTATGCTCTTTAGCTATTATGATGGGCATATGCTGCTGCTGCTGCTAAGTCGCTTCAGTCGTGTCCGACTCTGTGTGACCCCATAGACGGCAGCCCACCAGGCTCCCCTGTCCCTGGGATTCTCCAAGCAAGAACACTGGAGTGGGTTGCCATTTCTTTTTCCAATACATGAAAGTGAAAAGTGAAAGTGAAGTTGCTCAGTCATGTCCAACTCTTAGTGACCCCATGGACTGCAGCCCACCGGGCTCCTACATCCATGGGATTTTCTAGGCAAGAGTACTGGAGTGGGGTGCCATAGCCTTCTCCAATGATGGGCATATACTGAGGCTCAAAGTCTAGTGAAAGTCAATTCATTCATTATCTTGGACCCAGTTAGTTTAACCAGTTTATGTCATATCCTCAGCAGCTGTCATTCTTCTGAAGGTTTTGCCCTGCCCACTCCCTGTCTCAGTAGTAGTTTTCCACAAAAGCAGTATGTGTGTGTGTGTGTGTGTGTGTGTGTGTGTGCCTATCATGCACATGTATTGTGTAGGGTGTTTTTATATATATATATATATATTTATTTATTTATTTATGGCATTGTGTTCTCTATATGAAATTTCAGTTGCCCATCACTTTGTTAACCCATAAAGTTTAGAAATGGGCATTTCTGACGTCTTCCATACAAATCTTCAAGTCCCCATTCAGAACCGAGGCTGAAATGAGCTGAAGCTGAGTAGTTATCAGTGAGGCCAGCATGCTGAGATCTGCTGGCCAGGGTTTGGGATACAGCGGGTGTGGTGAAATACATCAGGCTTCAGCACTAGACAGACTCCTCAGCTAGATTCCCGGCTTTAGCATTTAATAGGTTTAGCATTGGACAAGTTGCTTAATCTCTCTGAGCCTGGATTTCTTCTTTTGAAATACATGGGGGGAAAATATCAAATTTTCAGTTATTGTGAGAACTAAATACAACATTTCTGGTATAATCAGATCAGATCAGTCACTCAGTCGTGTCCGACTCTTTGCAACCCCATGAATTGCAGCACGCCAGGCCTCCCTGTCCATCACCAACTCCTGGAGTTCACTCAGACTCATGTCCATCGAGTCAGTAATGCCATCCAGCCATCTCATCCTCTGTCGTCCCCTTCTCCTCCTGTCCCCAATCCCTCCCAGCATCAGAGTCTTTTACAGTGAGTCAACTCTTCGCAAGAGGTGGCCAAAGTACTGGAGTTTCAGCTTTAGCATCATTCCTTCCAAAGAAATCCCAGGGCTGATCTCCTTCAGAATGGACTGGTTGGATCTCCTTGCAGTCCAAGGGACTCTCAAGAGTCTTCTCCAACACCACACTTCAAAAGCATCAATTCTTCGGTGCTCAGCCTTCTTCACAGTCCAACTCTCACATCCATACATGACCACAGGAAAAACCATAGCCGTGACTAGACGAACCTTTGTTGGCAAAGTAATGTCTCTGCTTTTGAATATGCTATCTAGGTTGGTCATAACTTTCCTTCCAAGGAGTAAGCGTCTTTTAATTTCATGGCTGCAGTCGCCATCTGCAGTGATTTTGGAGCCCAGAAAAATAAAGTCTGACGCTGTTTCCACTGTTTCCCCATCTATTTCCCAAGAAGTGATGGGACCGGATGCCATGATCTTCGTTTTCTGAATGTTGAGCTTCAAGCCAACTTTTTTTTTTTTTTTTTTAATTTTATTTTATTTTATTTTTAAACTTTACATAATTGTATTAGTTTTGCCAAATATCAAAATGAATCCGCCACAGGTATACATGTGTTCCCCATCCCGAACCCTCCTCCCTCCTCCCTCCCCATACCATCCCTCTGGGCCGTCCCAGTGCACCAAGCCAACTTTTTCACTCTACACTTTCACTTTCATCAAGAGGCTTTTGAGTTCCTCTTCACTTTCTGCCATAAGGGTGGTGTCATCTGCATATCTGAGGTTATTGATATTTCTCCTGGCAATCTTGATTCCAGTTTGTGTTTCTTCCAGTCCAGCGTTTCTCATGATGTACTCTGCATATAAGTTAAATAGCAGGGTGACAATATACAGCCTTGACGTACTCCTTTTCCTATTTGGAACCAGTCTGTTGTTCCATGTCAAGTTCTAACTGTTGCTTCCTGACCTGCATACAAATTTCTCAAGAGGCAGATCAGGTGGTCTGGTATTCCCATCTCTTTCAGAATTTCCCACAGTTTATTGTGATCCACACAGTCAAAGGCTTTGGCATAGTCAATAAAGCAGAAATAGGTAGTATTCAAAGTAAAGACTAATTATCAGTGCAGTTTGGAGGCATAAGTTATCTCTCTGCTTCCTAAGATTTTTGTAAACTGTAATGTACCTAAAGCTACTCATCACCCTAACATCCATCTTCCCATTGTTCCCCTAATAATAGTTTTAGTGGGGCATATGACCACCAGAGAGGAATGTATGTCCCTGGGGAACATATGTATACCTGTGGCGGATTCATTTTGATATTTGGCAAAACTAATACAATTATGTAAAGTTTAAAAAAAAAATAATTGTATTTATTTACTTTTGGCTGTGCTGGGTCTTTGTTGCTAACGCAGGCTTTTCTTTAGTTGAGGTGAGTAGGGGCTACTCTCTAACTGTGGTACATAGGCTTCTCACTGCGGTGGCTTCTTTTGTTGTGGAGCACAGGCTGTATAGGGCACAGGGGCTCAGTAGTTGTGGCTCCCAGGTTCTAGAGCACAGGCTCAGTGGTTGTGGGGCACAAGCTTTGTTGCTCCATAGCATGGGGCTTCTTCCCAGATCAGGGATCAAACCTGTGTCTCTTGCATTGGCAGGTGGATTCTTTACCACTGAGCCACCAGGGAAGCCCTTCCTTTTTTTTTTTTGAAGTTGGGTGTTTGTGAGGTGAACTCCTGGCAATAGATTCAAGGGAATATGGTATTTAACCTCCCAATCATGCTCTTAAAAGAAAAGAGCATTTCCTCCCTCACTCCCATCTCACTCATCCTCATCTTCTGGGTTGATTGTCCTCCCCACTGCCAAATTCTTATGTTCAAGTCCTAGCCCCTCTTCCTCAGTACTCAAGAATGTGACCTTATTTAGAAATAGGGTTGTTGTAGATGTAATTAATTAAGGCCACTGGGGTGGGCCCTCATGCAATATAACTGGTGTCCTTATAAATGGGAAATTTGGGCACAGAAATAGGCACACGCAGAGAAAAGATGATGGGAAAAAACACAGGGAGAAGAGGACCATCTGCAAGCCAAGAAGTTGCTGGGAGCCGCTCCCTGCCCTCACAGACCTCAGAAAGACCCAAGAATACCGACGCCTTGATTTCAGACTTCTAACCTCTAGAACAGTGAGAAAATAAATTCCTGTTATTTAGGTCATCCCGTTTAGACTACTTTTTATGACAGACCTAGCAAAATTACTGCAGCCTGGGGGTGGCCCCAACTCACGGTGGTGAACCATGGGACAGGCTCACTTGTGGACGAGAGCGCAACAGAGAAACAAGGCAAATGACACCATGAAGCCACCATTTCAGCCTCGGAACGAAGGCTCGTTTTACACCTGGAGTGCTATGCAAGGAGAGAGAAATAAACCTCTGTCTAGTTTGGACTACTTTTGTTTCAGCATCTGAACCAGAATGCCAACTAACAATGATTCCTAAACAGCCTGTTTACTGTAACTCTTAGCTAAGGGGAATGTTCTATTTTGGATGGAAGACATTTATCATTTGGGGTTGGAAGAGGGGAGAAAATGGGCACACTCACTCCTGTGCACTAAATACAGCCATTCAGGGACTTCCCTGGTTACCTAGTGGTTAAGACACTGTGCTTACAATGCAGGGGATGTGGGTTCAATCCCTGGTGGAGAAGCTAAGATCCCACATGCCGTGCAGTGCGGCCAAAACCAAACAACAATAAAATAACTATAAAGGCATGAAGTCAAAATTCTGTGAACTGGTCTCATGGCATTTCATGGTTGAACAAAATGGTCTTGTCTAGAAGTTTTCTTCAAATAACTGGTTCTCATGCCACTCAAATGAATTCCTGTACTAATTACTATTATTATTGTGTTTACTAACTATTATCCTCCTTCCCATTAGGCCTTTCTTTCTTGTAAGTGTATTCTTTTTTTTTTTTAATATTTTACCCTCTGGTTTGGGCTTTGAACTTCCTGGGGAACTGCCATGGATAAGGCTTCTTGATCAGAATCCTAAATCAGCAGAATTTAGGCTGAGTCTGATAAAAAAGAAAATCAAGTAATTATTGGTAATTTTATGTTCAGATATATGATGCCATGTCAATGTCAATAAAAGATATTTTATTCAAGTATTTGGCTTTTATATAGTCAGAAATGAGATCTTCTCAAATTATTAAATAAGAAACAATTCCTCTTATTCCTCAAGATAATAGCAGTTTTTCAAACCTAAACACTCCATTAATCTTCATTCCATTTGGCTTCAGATATCCTGTCACTCAGGTTTCTGCCAGGCTTGGAATATCTCTGTTTGATGTTAAGCAATCCCTTTTTCCTCAGTTTCTCTCGGCCTTTTATATCAATAGCTCCCACTGTCGACCATATTTTCTATTAAAGCGATTAAAAGAAGCTGCCTCACCTGATTCCCAGTCCTCAGTGTGTGTTCTTTAATTGTAGAATTTTTGGACTTCCCGGCAGTCTAGGTTTGATCCCTGGTTGAGGACCTAAGGTGCCACATGCAGCAGGGTGTGGCCAAAAATTAAAGAAAAAACAAAAAAGAAGAAGAATGAGACTTCCCTGGTGGTCCAGTGGCTAAGATCCCATGCTCCCAATGTAGGGGGCCTGGGTTTGATCCCTGGTCAGAGAACTAGATCCCACATGCTGCATCTGAGAATCCGAAAGCTGCAACTAAAGATCCTGCTTGCTGCAATTAAGACTCAGGATGCAACCAAATAAGTAAAAGAATAAATAAACATTTAAAAAATACTTCAGGATTTGTTACCATTTTCTCTGATAACATTATCCCTTTTATATTCATTATCTACTGCTGCGTAACCAATTGCCTCAGAATTAATGGCTTGACACAACACACCTCTATTATCGTACAGTGTCTGTGGGTCAGTAATCCAGATATAGCTGAGCTTGGTCTTGTGCTTCAGACTCTCTCAACAGGCTCAATCAAGGGTGTTCTGAGATGGCCTACATCTGTCTGGGGAGTGTGTCTTTCTATCCCTGGAATCTTCCAGGGAAGAATACTGGAGTGGGCTGCCAGTTCTTCCTCCAGGGGATCTTCCCAACCCACAGATTGAACCGGCACCTCCTCCATTGGCAGGCGGATTCTTTACCACTGCACTAACTTGAAAGCCCGTTGCTAGATCGTATGGTAACTCTTGGGATTTTTCATTTTAACTTTTAACTCTTAAAGGAACCTCCATTGTTGTTTAATCGCTGAGTCATGTCCAGCTCTTGCAAACCCATGGACTGTAGCCAGCCAGACTCCTCCATCTATGGAATTTTCTAGGCAAGAATACTGGAGTGGGTTGCTATTTCCTTCTCTCTTTTAACTTTTTAAAGAACTTCCATTCTGTTTTCCACAATGGCTGTACCAATTTACATTTTCAACAACAGTGTAGGGGGTTCCTTTTTCTCCACATCCTCTCCATTAATGAATGTAACATTTTAAATCTGTCCATTCTACTTTGGATGAGCACTTAGTTCTCATTTGTTGCTATGAATATTCTTATGTATGTGTTTTGGTGAACATATTTATTTAACTGGATATTGCTTAAGTATAGAATTTCTGGGTCATAGGGTAGGTATCTAGCTTTAGTAGATATTACTAGACAGTTTTCCAAAGTGATGCAATTAATTTACATCCCCACCAGCACACATGAGTCCCAACATTTGGCATCTTCTTAATTTCAATCTTAGCCATTTTGGTGAGTCCAGGGTAACTCTGAAAGCTGAGACTCAAATAGGAAGTCACCCTTTTTCTTCACCTTTTATAATCCCCAAGACACCCACTTCCTCCTAAACCTACTTTTCTTGATGACTGTACAATTTGCCTTCAGCTGTCTGGTCTGGGTTCAGCAAAGTCAACCTGTCAGAAGCTGTTTATTCTGCCCTACTTCCTTCTGCAGAAAAGGTTCTGTAATTCACTGATACAGATAGTTATGACCTGGGAGAACAAGAAACAGAAATGGAGATAAAGTTCATTTTATGGACAGGCTGATGTCAGAGCTATAGAGAAGAGGTAAAAGACGTACAAATTCTGAAAATTCTACAAATTCTGTAGAAAATCTTGAAAACAATGGAGCCCAGTCACACTGGGTTTAGTTATTGTCATCTCCCAGGCCAGGACCTTGTGGCATTTAACCCTTAGTATCTCTCTCTCTCTTCAGTAGAGGCTGGTCATTACAGGAATGCAGGACTCTCATGGTGTCCTATTTTCACTGTAATTGGCCAAACAAGAGGTCAGTTGCCTACATATGTGTTTTTAGTGTGTATTTATTGAGTGCCTACTATGTGCTAAGCCCTGGATGGAGGAAGGGGATGTTTATTGTTTCGGTAGTTTCTGCAGCAGTAGAATAGCAACAAGATGGAGAGACTACAATATGTCAGTTGATCCAATTATCTGTCAGTGAATTAAAAGATAGAGCATAGTCACAGTATTGGGGAGAGACCAGGATGAACTTGGAATTCTCTTACATTTACTACAGGGAAAACCTGATTTTACAAAAATTAAAAAAAGAAGGAAATTGCTACAATTGTCAAAAGAGCATCAGATCGGTCATATAAATTATGAAATGTGTCAGAGTTCTATTTGTTCATGGATATTATAAAAATCCAGAGCTCACAGGGAGGCCTGGGCAAACCTGAGAAAGAAGTCAAGTATATAAAGCACACAAATAATGTAGAAAGCAGTTGTGTTTTATCAGGCTCAAGTTGCCTGAATAGTGAATTATTCAGGGTTCATTTATTGAGAAGGATATTAAACTCTAGCACACAACTTGACCTGGCAAGCAAACAATACTTACGTAGTCAGGAGGGTAAAAGAGCCACTCATTGGTTGTGCTAGCTTCTTATTGTCGCATTAAGAAAGTTTTATGAACTCACCCACTTAAAAGAAGTAAAGTGAAAGGAGCTCAGTCGTGTCCAACTCTTTATGACACTACAGACTGTAGCCTGCTGGGCTCCTCTGTTTATGGGATTCTCCAAGCAAGAATACTGGAGGGGGTAGACTATCCCTTCTCCAGGAGGTCTTCCAACCCAGGAATTGAACCGGGATCTCCTGCATTGCAGGCGGATTCTTTACCAGCTGAGTTACCAGGGAAATCCATTTAAACCACACCCATTTAGTAGCTCAGTCTGTAAACCAAAAGTCCAGACAGGTGGTGTGACTGGGTTCTCTGCTTAGGGTTGCAGAAGGCTGAAATCAAGATACTGACTGGATTGCGTTCCCTCTGGAGGCTCTGTGGGAGTATCTGCTGCAAGCTCATTCTTATTCCTGGCTGAACGAGGCTCCTTGTAGGTGGTGGTGGTGACAGTTTTCATGTGTGACTCTTGTAACCCCATGGACTGTCACATGGGGTCAGTAAGGCTCCTCTCCATGGGATTTCCCAGGCCAGGATTCTGGAATGGGTTGCCATTCTCTTCTCCAGGGGATCTTCTCGACCCTGGGATTGAACCTGGATCTCTTGCATTGCAGGAAGATTCTTTACCATCTGAGTCACCAGAGAAGTTTCTGTAATTATAGGACTGAGGTCTCTACTTCTTTGCTATCTGTCAGCTGGGGCCCCCTTTTAGTAACTGCAGGCCACCCACATTCCTTGGGACTTGGCCTTTCTCCTGTCTTTAAAGCCAATCATGGCATATTGAATCCTTCTCATGTTTTGAAACTGAGACTTAGTTTACAGGGCTCCTGTGATTAAGTCATTCCCACCAGATAATCTCCCTATTTTACAATCAACTGATTTGTTACCTAAAAGTGCAACACCTAGATTAGTGTTTGGAAGGTGTGTGTATACCAGGGCAGGGAATTATGGGGGTCATTTTAGAAAATTTCCAGCTACAGAGTTTTCCATTTTAGAACCTATCTTAGATTCTAGTCTAGTGATTCCCAACTGGAGTTGAGAGTAAATTTACTCCCCTCTCCTCGAACATATTTGGCAATATCTGGAGACAGCTTTGAATGTCATATAGTGGACAGAGGTCAGAGATACTGCTAATTCATCTATAAAGTATGGGAGAGTCACCATAGTAAAGAATTAGTAGCCAAAGATGTCAGTAGTGCTAGAGTTGAGAGACTCTTCCTTAAAGCATGAAAGATGATTGTTATTTTAGTACAGAATTATAGTTAAATTAAATGTGAAAATATAGGTGATACAAGATAGAAGGATAGAAGAAAAAGAAAAGGAGAAAAGGGTATTTACATTTTACATAAAGAGGAGACTGAAATTCTAGAATTAATGGACTAATGAAGGAAGGTGGGTATACTATTCAAATTATAAAGATAAGGAAAAATAACAGTGATAAAACTATCAAGATGAGGAGGGAGAAAGAAAGGGAAATAGGATGCAATGAGGAAACAATAGAAATTGCCTAAAATTGATAAATAAGTAATATTTAAAGCTTTCATTTGGAATTATGGAAGTAACCACTGATGGGGTTCAGAACACACTACCCCAAAACATGGCATCTTAAATATTAAATATTTTAAGCTGAAGGAGTTCAAGAAAATAGCAGAGGCATAATCTTTCTGACCTTCCCCCATCTTTCCTCCCTGAAACAGGTCATAAAATCCTCAGGTGACAGTTATCCTCCCTATATGTGCAAGAGATGAGCAGCCTTATCTCTGAAAGTAAAGGGACATAAAGAAGAATCCTAACAAACAGGTCTTCCTGGTAGCTCAGATGGTAAAGCGTCTGCCTGCAATGCGGGAGACCTGGGTTTGACCCCTGGGTTGGGAAGATCCCCTGGAGAAGCAAATGACAACTCACTCCAGTACCCTTGTCTGGAAAATCCGATGGACAGAGGAGCCTGGTAGGCTACAGTCCATGGGGTGACAAAGAGTCGGACACGACTGAGCGACTTCACTCACTCTCAACAAACAGGTCTTGCTAACTTTCCCCAAGTTGGCTACACTGCATTCATGTTCTTTGATCTATCACATGTATTCCAATGAACAACTACCCATTTGCCATCAAACTCAGCATAAAACTACTCAGGTTTGCTTTTTTGGGTTTTTTATTTCCTTTTGAAGGTTCCCATGTCACACAAAATGTATATTAAATAAAGGTATAGGCTTTTCTCCCATTAATCTGTGTTTGTCAGTTGAATTTTCAGACACAGTCAGGAAAAATAAGAAGGTGGAAGAAAAGATTTTCTTCCCACACACCACCAGAAAAACAAAACTTAAAAAGTTTAAAAGAAGTCAGAATGGCTGCGATCCAAAAGTCTACAAGCAATAAATGCTGGAGAGGGTGTGGAGAAAAGGGAACTCTCTTACACTGTTGGTGGGAATGCAAACTAGTACAGCCACTATGGAGAACAGTGTGGAGATTCCTTAAAAAACTGGAAATAGAACTGCCTTATGATCCAGCAATCCCACTGCTGGGCATACACACTGAGGAAACCAGAAGGGAAAGAGACACGTGTACCCCAATGTTCATCGCAGCACTGTTTATAATAGCCAGGACATGGAAGCAACCTAGATGCCCATCAGCAGATGAATGGATAAGAAAGCTATGGTACATATACACAATGGAGTATTACTCAGCCATTAAAAAGAATACATTTGAATCAGTTCTAATGAGGTGGATAAAACTGGAACCTATTATACAGAGTGAAGTAAGCCAGAAAGAAAAACACCAATACAGTATACTAACACATATATATGGAATTTAGAAAGATGGTAACAATAACCCTGTGTACGAGACAGCAAAAGAGACACCGATGTATAGATCAGTCTTAAAAAAAAAAAAAAAAAAGAAGTTGCATCAAAGAAGCAGGTCTGGGAAGAGGGAGGACAGAGAAAGAGGATGTTATTGTTCATAATAAATTCTGCTGTACTTTTTTTATTTTTTACTACACATTTGCACTGCTTTAATAAAAATGTAATCTAAAAAAACCTTAGAGGCTTAAGGTTGATCTACTCATAGTGCAGTACTGGTGACACAGCAGTGTTTTAATAAGCACATATGATACCCTATCAAATGGAATTTCTTTAAGAAGCTGTTCTCCCTTACAGAAAATTTCATTTATTTGCACTGCAGTAAAATCAAAATTTTAAAATATAGCATAAAACTTACTGTCCTTATAGCTACAAAAAAGTATGTGGAATTCTGGACCTGGACTGGAAGGGAAACAAAACTGAAAATAGTTCAAGTTGATTGAGAGGATTAGACACCAATGTTTTCATTTTAGCTTTTCATTAATGTTGTTCATTATTTATTAATAGTATTATTCCCTATGTTATGATTAATTAATTAGATCAATTGATTGACTTTTTAAGTCAATTAAGTTACTCTCAAGTTATTATTTTATTATTTTAAATTTAATGTAACCTAGACAGCATATTGGAGAAGGCAATGGCACCCCACTCCAGTACTCTTGCCTGGAAAATCCCATGGATGGAGGAGCCTGGTGGGCTGCAGTCCATGGGGTCGCTAAGAGTCGGACATGACTGAGCGACTTCACTTTCACTTTTTCACTTTCATGCACTGGAGAAGGAAATGGCAACCTACTCCAGTGTTCTTGCCTGGAGAATCCCAGGGGCAGGAGAGCCTAGTGGGCTGATGTCTATGGGGTCACACAGAGTCGGACACGACTGAAGTGACTTAGCAGCAGCAGCAGCAGCAGCAGCAGACAGCAGACAGCATATTAAAAAGCAGAGACATTACTTTGCCAACAAAGGTCCATCTAGTCAAAGCTTTGGTTTTGCCAGTAGTCATGTATGGATGTGAGAGTTGGACTATAAAGAAAGCTGAGTGCCAAAGAATTGATGCTTTTGAACTATGGTGTTGGAGAAGACTCTTGAGAGTCCCTTGGATTGCAAGGAGATCAAACCAGTCAATCCAAAAGGAAATCAGTCCTGAGTATTCATTGGAAGGACTGATGCTGAGGCTGAAACTCCACTACTTTGGCCACCTGATTCAAAGAACTGACTCATTGGAAAAGACCTGATGTTGGGAAAGATTGAGGGCAGGAGGAGAAGGGGACGACAGAGGATGAGATGGTTGGATGGCATCACCAACTCGTTGGACATGAGTTTGAGTAAACTCTGGGAGCTGGTGATGGACAGGGAAGCCTATCATGCTGTAGTCCATGGGGTCACGGTGAGTCAGACACAACTGTGTGACTGAACTGAACTGAGATTTAATGTAATGTAAATTACATTACATTATTTAATTTTTAATTTACAATACATTAATTAATATTGTATTTACATTACAAATTTAATGTAAATTTTTAAAGTTTTTTAGAACCTGAAACTTGAAGACGCTTGGACCTTCAAGCGTCTATGGGACTATGGGATCAAAAAAGAGTATTTAGTGCTATGGTCTGAATGTTTGTATCTCCTGAATTGGGTTTGATCCCTGGATTGGGAAGATCCCCTGGAGAAGGGAATGGGAACCCACTCCAGTATTCCTGCCTGGAGAATCCCATAGACAGAGGAGCCTGGCGGGCTACAGTCCATGGGGTCACAAACAGTTGGACATGACTGAGCGACTTAAATAAAAAAACCCTCGTATATTGAAATTTAAATTCCCAAAGAGGATGATATTAGTAGGTGGTGTCTTTGGGATTCCTTCCCTGTAACAGTGGGTCCAGAGAGCTCCCAGTCGTCTCCACCACGTGAGGACACGGAGAGGGAGGAGTCAGCAGTCTTCAGCTCAGAAGACAGCCCCCCCACCGAGACACTGAATCTGCCACACCACCATCCTGGACGGCCCTGCCTCCAGAACTGTGAGAAATAAATGTTTGCTGACTATAAGTCCCTCAGTCTGTGGTATTTTATTAAAGCAGGTGGAACAGACTAAGCTATTTAGGAATCATTTTCCTCAGGATTACCCATTTTATCGTATTATCATATTAAAAAGCATGATGGAAAAGCCTGTATTTTTTGACAAAATCTGTCTTTAAGTTGAAAAGAAGACACTAGTGAGGGAGATTTTGCAAAATGAAGGCCATGAACAGTGTGCAGTTTCCTTCACTGCCTTGCTGCTGCGGCTGCTAAGTTGCTTCAGTCGTGTCTGACTCTGTGCTACCCTGTAGATGGCAGCCCACCAGGCTCCCCCGTCCCTGGGATTCTCCAGGCAAGAACACTGGAGTGGGTTGCGATTTCCTTCTCCAAAGCATGAAAGTGAAAAGTGAAAGTGAAATTGCTCAGTCGTGTCCAACTCTTAGCGACCCCATGGACAGCAGCCCACCAGGCTCCTCCGTCCATGGGATTTTCCAGGCAAGAGTACTGGAGTGGGGTGCCATTGCCTTCTCCTAGACTCAGGTAAAACTGTCCGCAGGCATCTCTGGCCCTTTTGGAGCTCCAGATGCACAGATCTTTACCTGCATTCCTCCTCCTCTGCCCACCTCCAGGTAGGTGCCCACCTTCTAGGGTCCACTGCTGGGGCTGATGGGAGAACAGGAGACCTGGAGACCTGGGGACACGGCTTGTCCCTGCCACTTACCATGCACCCTTGGGGAAGTCATTTTACCCCATAAGCCTCTGGTTTCCTCATTCAAAAATTAGAAATATTAATACAAAGCTCACTGATGCTAAATTGGTGTTCATGAGGAATATTAGACGGACTGTCGTTTGGTGATAGTTTTAGCCTGCATCAGGTTCAGCACCTCCGGGCAACTACCTAGGGGTGGCCCACAGGAAGAGCCAGACGCCTGACACTTGGCTGAGTGCACGCTCTGCTCCTGCCATCTGGTGGGTGTTTACGAAAACTACCTCTTATTCTACAGCCTCTGTGAGCAAGGAAGCCAAAAGATTAGCAGAGCCTTGGGGATCGACCCGCAAGGTGTGGTAAAGCTGTGTTAGGAATGAAAGGATGTAGGCTCCTTGTTTAGGAAACTGTGAAATCATCTCACACAGGACCCATCTCTGGACCCCTGACTAGTCTGCTCCAACAATTGACTGTAGGAGGCAGGTGGCTCCCAGAACAAACCAGGCTTTTTTGTTTTTAGCATCAGAATTTGTCAATCCAGTCTTCTGTGTAAAGAATGAACTTCACTGTTCACAAACTCTAAATAGTGCACTAGGAAATATGGAAATTCACATAGGAAGAATTCTTACCAAAAATGCTAAATCTGAATGTGATCCTGAAAAGTAGTTAGTTACTCAGTAGAGTCTTTGCGACCCCATGAACTGTAACCTACCAGGCTTCTCTGTCCATGGGATTCTCCAGGCAAGAATACTGGAGTGGATTGCCATGGCCTCCTCCAGGGGATCTTCCCAAGATGGTAAAGAACCTGTCTGCAATGCAGGAAACCTGGGTTCAATCCCTGGGTCGGATATATATGTTCATATTTCATATATACATTCATATATTAGAATATAAACATATATATGATTGTGGAATATGGACATATATATTATATCATATAGATGATTAAACTGCTGCCTTTTTTAGGTATAAAGCTGATGGCACTATTTTATAGAAAATGTCTTTATTCTTGACAGATGTCAAGTTGAAACACTAAAAAAATTTAGGAGTGAAGTGTCATGATGTTTGTAACTTGTTTTCAAAATGGTTCAGGAAAAAATTTTAACTTTGTATATATAATGTTTTATATATACATGTACAAGGAGAGAAGAGAGAGAAAAAACAAATATGGCAGAATATTAACAAGAATTAATCTAGGTAAAGGCATGCAGATGTTCGCAGTACCACTCTTTCAACTTCTTTGCAGATTTGGAAAACGTTATAGTAAAAAAGGTGGAGAAATTAGATCTGTATGTTGCTCCTCAAATATGTGAAGATAAGTATTCTCTTTTCACTTCATTTTTTCAGTTGAGTATATTACTGGCTACGTTTGCATCTGTATAGTTATCCCCTTGAAAAATATATTTTGTTTTGCCCTGTTGGCTCCCAATAGGGAAGATTCACATGATATTTTTATAACCAGCCACGGCCAGGTTCACTCAGCACTCCTCTGTGCAGCTTCATCTGTACCTTCTCTAATAAGGCGTTTTGTGGCCATGTGTTTCCTGCCTTTCCCGATGTGCCCCTTTACTGTTCCTCCTCCCGTGGTGTCTCTTCTTATGGCAAATGTTGCCTTTAGCCTCTTTCTTGGCTGCTTGTTCGTTCATCCACTGCTTAATAACGTGATTGTGCGGGCTGACACAGACTCTTCTGCGCTTGACATGAAGGCTGCCAAGAAGGGAAGAAAAAAAAAAAATCACTGATAGATGGTACAAGTAAGTAAAAACTTAGCGAACTGGTAGGCAGTTCCCACTTTGGGACAGTGTGTGTCTGGACACAGACTGAATCCTAAAGCTGAGGACCACAAGGATGAATCTTTACTACCGCACTGCCTGTGGTTCCTCAGACATCCAAAGAAAATGGTAAAAGGAGCAGGAGAAGGAACTGGAGGAGGAGGGGGAGAAGGGAGATGGGGAGAGGTAGGAGGAGGGGGAAAGAAGAGGAGGAAAGTAGAAGGGAGAGATGGAGGGAGAGAAACCATGTGAAAACAATTCTCTGTCCTGACTCCAAGCACCCAACCAAAAAACCAATGACTTCCTCACTGCCCACCTTAAACACATCCTCCTCCATGAGGTTTTTCTAGATCCTCTCAGCTAAATGCCTCTTTTTTTCTTTCAGTCTCTGTGGCCCCTGGTTGCCTGTCTTCTGGCACTAAGTTTTCTCCATCTTTTATCTGAGTAGTTGTTTCAGACTCTGTTCTTTTTCTGTGGTGTTATGCTCCTTGAAGGAAGAATAGCCTGGAAGTCTCTTGAAAAGGCCTTGTTCACAGCAGGAATTCAGTAATTACTCATAGATATGAATTGAAAATTGTTCAAAAATAAGGACAATCTGCTTTTGTTTCAACAAAACAATCTTACTATAATATAGATATATACCATGTCTCAGAAATTGTTCTTGTTTTCATTTTTCTATTATGAAATGTTGACAATGGTGTAGGAGAATCCTAGAACACCATTCACAATTTCTGGTACCTCGAATAATTTCTTTTACAAAAGACATGGCTTTTAATTCCCCATCAGATGCCATCCAGCTCTTATTAGTTGTTGAAAATCCTGCTGGCTATACGTATACAATATTTCTGTATCTGGATAAATGGAAACCCCTCACCCTTCTCTTCGGGAAAAAAAATAGGTGGGGATAGAGATGAGGCTGCCGTTTCTCCGGATGACCCAAGAGGAAGCATCAGCTAATGTGGGGCCTTCTGAAATGGGAGGAAAAGTTGGGAAAGGCTTGAATGCACTTGAGCATAATAAAGCCAGCATGTGGGATTATTAATTTAAAAGAAGTGAGGCATCTTAATAGGAGGATAACACGTTCTCTAAGTGTATTAGATTTAGAGGTCTTCAAAAGAAAAACTAATTATCCCTATGGCCCATTGGCTTGACTTAAGCTATTACAGGAGAAAACTTGGCTATAGCACCAATATGGAGAACGAACAAATCAACAAACAAGAAAGAGCTGAAGTTCCTACCCTTTCCAAAGACTAAATTCTCTCCTTACCCTGTGGTGTCAGCAAGAATCCGAGCAGACACTCAGGGGAGAAGGACCCCACTGACAGCCAGATAAGCCCATTGGCTGCAAGGTAGAGAACTAGGACTCAAAGCCAGCATTGCTTGGGGAGTGAGGGGCCCCAGGCAGGGGCATTGGCTCTGGGGCTACAGGAGAGACCTGGATGGGGGAATGCAGACAGAGGAGCCAGGGAGGAGGAAAGCACAGGAACACAAGCAACACCTGCCATGTGGGATTTCAAAGGCCTGCTCAGTGGGGCCTCAAACCCTCAATGTAATACAAGCAGAAAAATCAGCTGCCAGAACATAGTGCCCTAACCCAAGATGTGCTGATGTTTTAAAACCCAAGTTTAAAGGCTGCCTAAACCTACACTTGCATCACATGTGTCTCCATCAGGATAAGGGGATAGTCTTTTTCACACTCCCTGCCCTCCTGCAGCTCCATAATATTCTGGTGGGCACTGAGCCACTCAGTTGTGAATTTCTAGGTGAAGAGTTTGATGCTAAGAAACCATTAGGCTGATCTCTCGGTTTTTTTTTTTTTTTTTTTACACATAAGAGTAGCTAGTGACGGTCCAGTGGATTTTGAAGGAAGGCCCTGCCGTAGATTATAACTATCACTATAATTATAACTATAAAATTTATTTCTTTGCCCATTTCTCTAAGCACAACAGCCTTTCAACAACCATTTTTGAAAAAAATACTCAAGCCTCCCAAACAACTTTATTTAATAATCCTAAATTTTCTTCCTAATGGATAATGTTTGTATGATTCAAGAAGACTCAGCCCCCTTCCCAAGATATACAGCTTTGTGTTTTGTTTATGTGTAGAAAGAGCTAGAAACTCTTTAATGAAGTCACTATAGAGAAATTTTAAACAAGCAAACTGCTGTCTCAGACATCAGATATTACAGTGATTGTGTTAAGGGTGTGAAAAGAAAGGACCTATTTCTAGGCAGAAGAGGACAATGAAATAAATTTAGTGTGTTCACTGTGAGTTAAGTTGTATTAGTTAATTGAGATTAATAATGCATACTATTTTGGAATGCAATTTCAATGCTTGCAATGGTTTCTGCATCTAAAACACTTATCTCAAACCTTAAAGTCTTTATACATGTTCAAAGTTAAGGGAACTAATGTTCAAGAAGAGCAAATTAAAATTGAGATGCTGCTGCTGCTGCTAAGTCGCTTCAGTCGTGTCCGACTCTGTGCGACCCCATAGATGGCAGCCCACCACGCTCCCCCATCCCTGGGATTCTCCAGGCAAGAACACTGGAATGGGTTGCCATTTCCTTCTCCAATGCATGAAAGTGAAAAGTGAAAGTGAAGTTGCTCAGTCATGTCTGACTCTTTACGACCACATGGACTGCAGCCTACCAGGCTCCTCCGTCCATGGGATTTTCCAGGCAAGAGTACTAGAGTGGGGTGCCATTGCCTTCTCTGAAAATTGAGATGAGATACCACTAAACACACTAAAATTAGAAAGACTGGGGCACCAAAAATTGGAAAACATTTTAAAAAACAACATAGTTAAGGGACTACATTTTGGATAAGTAAAAACATGTTCTGTAGTAAAACAGTTTGGAAACAGAGAACATTTAACTTTATATGTCAAATGTAAGGAAACACGAAAGAGATGACTTATCATGTAATCATGTAACTTATGATTACAAAATAAGACATAGTCCAATTTCATCTTACTTGAGACCAAGTCGTAACCACTCTATATCTTTCAGCTGTCTTGTCAGCACAGAGGTGTCAGATTTTCATTTGTTTTTTTTCATTTTAATTTTTTTCCCACTCAGAACATCCCTCGTTTGGCTGAGGAAAGTCACGCACATTGTCTGGTGACTAAAAGCGTTTCACCTTCACTGCATCACTGCAATGCAGGGTGCGGAGGGCTAACGTGGGGCTCTGGACATCCTGGTACTGACAGAGTGTGCATTCATACCACTCTCCCTGCTCTTGTTCAAATAATGATCTGTATGTTGGGTAGCAGGCAGAGTCTCCCCAACCTATGGTTCACTGGTGGAGAAATGGTCATTCTGCAGGTTTAGCCCTCCTGCCAAACAGCACTCACATGACAGCAGCCAAGTCACAATCCCCGTCAGCTCTCTGGATGCGACACGTCGTCACTCTTTCCAGAAGCCTTCTGGAAATATGATGTGAAACCTCGGTGCAGCAGCTGGAGGCAATGGGAAGTATGGCTAAAAGAAGAAAAGAAAGAAACATGAAATCATATGGTTTATAGAATACATGTTGTTCAGTTGCTAACTCAGGTCCAACTCTTTGCGACCACCATGGACTGCAGCATGCCAGGCTTCCCTGCCCTTCACCATCTCTCAGAGTTTGTTCAAACTCACGTCCATTGAGTCGGTGATGCCATTCAACCATTTCATCCTCTGTTGTCCCCTTCTCCTCCTGCCTTCAATCTTTCCCAGCATCAGGGTCTTTTCCAATGAGTCAGTTCTTTGCATCAGGTGGCTAAAGTATTGGAGTTTCAGCTTCAGCATCAGTCCTTCCAATGAATAGTCAGGACTGATTTCCTTTAGGATTGATTGGTTGGATCTCCTTGAGGTCCAAGGGACTCTCAAGACTCTTCTCCAGCACCACAGTTCAAAAGCATCAGTTCTTCAGTGCTCAGCCTTCTTTATGGTCCAACTTTCACATCTATGCATCACTACCATTGCTTTTCCTATGGTTTTACCATAGGAAAAATAATAGTTTTGACTATATGGACCTTTGTTGGCAAAGTAGTGTCTCTACTTTTTCATATGCTGTCTAGGTTTGTCATAGCTCTTCTTCTAAGGAGCAAGCATCTTTTAATTTTGTGGCTGCAGTAACCATCTGCAGTGATTTTGGAGCCCAAGAAAATAAAATCTGCCACTGTTTCCACTTTTCCCCCATCTATAGCACACTGGCCTGGCTTTATCTTGGAGACTCCAGAGAAACAGAATGTTAACCTGCTTGAACGAGGGGCAGTCACTTACTGGGGGCTTTGTGTTTGCAGACCACACAGCAGGACACATCTCTACCTTCCAGAACTCACACTGTATTTTGGGGAGATAAAACTAAGCACAAGCAAAGACATAAAGCAAGGGAAGATGAGGGCAGTGGGGTTGCGACCAGACTTGCTTGAAGAAGCAAGATTGATAGAGTGACCCAAAACTCAGAGGGGACCAACCACATGGGCCCCTGGAGCAAGTTTGAAATTAACTGTCCAGGAAGGACTTAACTGAATCTTTGAGGATTTGGAGGGATGGCAAAAAATGGAGAAGACTTGTCCAGGCTAAAGGAAGGGCATGGTCAAGAGTTCTGAGATAGGAAAGCACAGGGCACACTTAGGGAATAAAGAAAAATAGACCTCTTTGCCTGAACTAAGTTGCTGGGAAGCTGATGGATGAGGGATATGGTTCAAAAGATGGACTGACATCATACCATTGACGCCTTGAATGTTAGTCTAAGGAGGTTTATCTTTTTTGAAATGGAGTCCATTAAAGATCGAGAAAAGAGAAGGGTTTTAGAAAAATTTGTCTTGCAGTGATGAGCAAGTAGGGATAAGTCAGGTGTGATTAGGGCAGGAAGTCAAGTTAGGAGAAGCTTATGTGACCCAGATAAAAGGAGAAAAGGGCAACACAAATAATGAAAGGAAACCTAGTCCCCTACTAAAATGTGTATCCACAAATTCCTCCATGCTACCTGCACACAGTAGTCTATGCTCCCCATTCCTCCAAGTGGGTAATACATTTTCTCAAAAGTTAGAAATTATGGTCAACGGTGGCTGCCGGTGGCAGTCTTATAGTAACAGACAAAAGTTAGCCCCTAAATTAGGATTAAAAGAAATGATTAAAACCCCTCAGTGGTGTCAGCTCTAAGTCTCTGATCTTGGGAAAAGAAGAGATTATTAGTGAAAGAAACCAGGTTTAAAAAGCCATATATGGTATGATCCCATGTATATGAAATGTCCATAGACAAATCCATAAAGACATAAAGCAGATTAGTGTTTGCCAGGGGTGGGGGTAGGAGGGAATGGGGAATGACTGCTAACAGATACAGGTCTCTTTAAGGGGTGATGAAACAGGCATGCTGGAATCAAGATTACCAGGAGAAATATCAATAACCTCAGATATACAGATGACACCACCCTTATGGCAGAAAGTGAAGAGGAACTCAAAAGCCTCTTGATGAAAGTGAAAGTGGAGAGTGAAAAAGTTGGCTTAAAGCTCAACATTCAGAAAACGAAGATCATGGCATCTGGTCCCATCACTTCATGGCAAATAGATGGGGAATCAGTGGAAACAGTGTCAGACTTTATTTTGGGGGGCTCCAAAATCACTGCAGATGGTGATTGCAGCCATGAAATTAAAAGACGCTTACTCCTGGGAAGGAAAGTTATGACCAACCAAGATAGCATATTGAAAAGCAGAGACATTACTTTGCCAACAAAGGTCCATCTAGTCAAGGCTATGGTTTTTCCAGTAGTCATGTATGGATGTGAGAGTTGGACTGTGAAGAAAGCTGAGCGCCGAAGAACTGACACTTTTGAACTGTGGTGAAGACTCTTGAGAGTCCCTTGGACTGCAAGGAGATCCAACCAGTCCATTCTGAAGGAGATCAGCCCTGGGTGTTCTTTGGAAGGAATGATGCTAAAGCTGCAACTCCAGTACTTTGGCCACCTCATGCGAAGAGTTGACTCATTGGAAAAGACTGTGATGCTGGGAGGGATTGGGGGCAGGAGGAGAAGGGGATGACAGAGGATGAGATGGCTGGATGGCATCACTGACTCGATGGACGTGAGTCTGAGTGAACTCTGGGAGTTGGTGATGGACAGGGAGGCCTGGTGTGCTGCGATTCATGGGGTCGCAAAGACTCGGACATGACTGAGCGACTGAACTGAACTGACTGAATAGTTGTACAATTCTGTGAATGTACTAAAAATCACTGAATTGTACACCTTCTGTGTTCATTTTTGTTTTGGCTGTGCCTTACAGCTTGCAGGATCTCAGTTCTCCCACCAGGAACTGAACCCAGACCAAGGCAGTGAAAACCCTGAATCCTAACCACTAGACCACTGGTGAACTCTCTACATTAAATGCCGTTTTTTCTTGGCCACTCTGAACTGTGAAGCAAGGCCCATGACAGTAAAGCACTGAATCCTAACCACTGGACTGCCAAGGAATTCCCTATTTCAATTATTTTTAAAGGGCAATGGGAGAAGAGAACACTGGTTCTCCTCACATTTATTAATGCATTGATTTCCTGAAACTAATAGTTCCTTTCTTTAGCTACACTGTGCTGCTATTCTCCAAGTAAAGTTGTTTTAATACCCCAAACAAGGTTTTGGGCTTATTCATGTAACTATCCATTCATTCACCCATCTTACTACATAAAAATTATTATGTGAATTCTTATAAATGAAATACTGTCTATAGCTATGTCTACAAGTTCTTTTATATTGAATCACTATGTTAGATGCTGGGAGTAGAAAAATGAACAGTTACTATTACACAGAACCCTCTATTAGTTGTCACTGACTCTTTGTGACCCCATGGATATAGCCCACCAGGCTCCTCTATCCATGGGATTCTCCAGGCAAGAATACTGGAGTGAGTAGCCATTCCCTTCTCCAGGGAATCTTCCTAACCCAGGGATTGAACCTGGGCCTCCCACATAGCAGGCAGATTCTTTAGCATTGAGCCATCAAGGCAGCCCCAGTTGTGACCCAGGCAACTATAAAATCTTAAATGGACTTTCAACAGCTATGTGGGAATTAAGAATCATAGGTGAACTTATGTGTTTAAGAATTTGAGTTATCTGAATGCTGACATCAATTAAAAGCACAGTTTTAATCCAGAAAAGCACCAGGGACCTATAGGTACTTAATAAACTGGATGACATTTCTCAGATATAAAAGTAAGACGGGCTCACCTGGAGATCACTTAACCTATCAGATTAACTATCAAAAGACAAGAGGCAGGCAAGCATATTTGGTGTTCGTAGATGTGACTGGTGCCCTAGTGAGGCACCTGGAAATACAATAGGCCAAGAAAGACAGAATCCTTTGAAGAGCACACAAGTTAGGCAATGAAGCTTGTGGGATGGTTAGGACTAGGGCTAAGGTAAGATTCTTGCAGATAACATCACGCCCCCAGAGGTTTTCTCATGCAGCTTCCTTTCAGAATATTTCCATTTTTAAAGAACAATCCATGTTTCCCTAGTGGTCCAGTGATCAAGAATCTGTCTTGCAATGCAGGGGACACCAGTTTGGTTCGATCCCTGGTTATGGGAAAATCCCATGTTGCCATAGAGCATCTAAGCCCAGGAGCCACAATTACTGAGTCAGTACTCCAGAGCCTTGAAGCCATGCTCCACAGGAGGCCAGCACACCACAGCTAGAGAGTAGCCCCGGCTCATCAGAACTGCCTGTACACAGCAATGCAGACCCAGCGCAGCCCCAAAAAGAACCATCGGGAATGTCCTCTGATTTCAACAATTCATATAACTATAAAAACATTTTTACTTTTGCATTTTTATATTTTTGCATCTATGCTCATAAACAAGATTAGTCTATATTTTAATCCCCTGAAGTCATCCTTGAATGTTTTGAGTGTTAACATTACATTAATCACCAACGATGCATCAGTTAGCTTTCTCTATTTTTCTATTATTTGGAAAAGTTTGTGTAAGACAAGAATTGCCTGTTCTTTCACTGTTTGGTAAACCTCTAAAACCAGCTAGGCCTGGTGTCTATCTGAAGAAAAGATGTTCAACTCTGACTCAGTTTCCTTAAGAGTTACGTGTTTATTTAGATTTTCTATAACCTCAATTTTGATAGCTTTCTAAGAAATTGTCCATTTCATTTACAATTTTTAATATGTTGTCCCTGAAAGAATTCAGGGCACGTGACCCCAAAGTATTCCATTCTGGCATGTTGATTATTTTAAGTTAAAGTCAGAGAAACAGCAAATGCAAAAAGGGCACTCTGACCTTCCTAAAAGCAAGATACAAAACTTCCAAGTAAGAGGTACTCTCCCTGCACCTGGGGAAGAAAGAAATTTTCAGCATTTTCCAACATTCTGGGTGAAATGAGATGGTGTCTCCATGAGACATGAAGTTGCAGCCAAGGAAAATCTGTACAAACTTTGTGAAACTATGTCGCTTTCCCATGCTTAACTGCCTTAGTTCAAGTTCCTTTGTTTTCTCACATTTTCACAAATTACCACTTTGTCCAACTTTATATAAAAGCCATAACTCAAACTGCTTCTTTGAGTCTTCATTTCCTTGTGAAGGAACCCATTAAATAAACGTGTATGCTTTTTTCTTATTAATCTGTTTTTTGTTATAGGGGTCCTAGTAAAGAATCTAGAAGGATGGAAGGAAAGTTGTTTTTTCCTCTCCCCTACATTACACCATTATCTGTAGTTAAGAGTTCTCTTTCCATTATATAGTGTTTTGCATAGGCAGCTCCTGTGCAAAGTAACCGTTTAAAAACTTTGATCTAAATAATAAAGATAATTTATGTATAAATTTACAAATGCCATTTGCTTAGAAACTAAAAAAATACATTCAACTCATAGGCTAAATGCGAATCACAAAATATTAATTCTGGAAAATAATGGAAATGGTATTTATTATAATGGGTGGAACAGAGCTAAGTCTAACATAAGTGCATTTATTTAAAACACAAACAGGATAAAATACTTGAGCGTCAACCATAAATTGGCACCTGCCATGGGTGCTTGCCATCTGCTTCTACAAGGATTAAATCCTGCTGGGCTGCAGCTGCTGACCTCCAACACCCCCTGAAGGAGTTCGGGGTGGGGAGCAGAAATGAGGCACTCTGCTCAAGGAAACTGGCAGGACAGGTTTTCAGATAGATATTCTCAGGAGCTGATTTTATGGGTGCAATTCTTGTAGATCCTAATATCTAGAAAAGCACTAAAATTCTTCATGGTGACAACTGTTTCTCAGGTCTAGCAGAAGTTGCAGGAGCCCAGGAGAAACTTTCTACAAAAACTATGTACTTGATTGCATGTAGTCCGTCTTTACCAAAATCACATACATACTCTCTTTCCCCCTACCTCTTTGGAACAGTTTCTCAGAGCCATCTGAGGTGCTGTCTCCCAGGGTACAATCCTCATATTGTCCCACATAAAACTTAACTGGCAACTCACGTTGTGCATTTTCTTTAATTGACAAGTGTTCCACTCATGTCCCTAGAAAAGCAAAATCAGAGGAAAAACTAAAACAAAAAATGGGAAAAAGACTCAAGCAGAACGGTGTCCCAACCTTGACGGCTGTCCCAGCACACGTATCTGTAGGCGAGGGCGCCACGGGTCGGGAGACTTGGTGCTGGAGCGGAGGCCCCAGCTCAGGGAAGGGGAGAAGGAGGGCGGAGCGACAGCCCTGGGCAGCGGGTGGTGCTGGCAGTTTGTCTGGGCCACGTCTGGCCGCTTTTCCGGCCTCTGCGCCTGCGCAACCTGCTGGGCGGCTTTCTGTCTCGGCCCGCATTTGGTGCCCGGGCACTGGGAGAGCACTGGGAGCGCACTGGGAGCGGACCCCGGGTCAGGGATAACAAGGACTGCGCCTGGAGGAGGGTGGCGTCCTGCGACCGGCGAGGCTACTCACAGGCCCACGGACGCCCGGCAGCGGAGCCTGCTCCTCCGCCGCGAACCCCGGGGATCTCAAGCACCTGCGCCCTCCGCCGGGACTTCGCCGCCTCTGCCCCGCAGCTCCAGGGGACGCATTTCGGCGTTCCGGGCAGCCCTTCCTGGAGCTGAAGGGGAAAGCAGACGTGTTGGGCATATCTTTCCTACCTCCGTTAGTTTTTTTTGGTTGCTTGATCTACCCGTTTCTGATGCACTTAGGTTAAAAAAAAATCTTACACTGTTGTTGAGATTGTGTCAGGTTTGGGGATTTTTGTTTGTTTTGACAGTCTCCTTTTACAAGACATGGCTTGGGTTCAAATGCAAACGAATACTCTCCTCTTAGGGGTCCTTATTTCACTTAACCATCATTTACCATTAACCCGAGCCAGAAACTTGTGTGTCATTCCCTCTTCCTGCAATCCACAGCCAGTCACAGACACCTGTAAATTTTACTCCCTGGACATTTCTCAGATTTGTCTCCCTGCTTTTCGTCCCTGTCATCACTGCCCAAGTACCAGACCTCATCAGTTGGAAATACTGAGCATCCCAGTTGCCTCCTTGCTCCCAGTCTTGCCCTTTCCCTCCATGGATCTGAGGTCTTATGGCACCATGTGCTTTTCTGGCTTTATATATTTTATATATGTATACAATTTAGGGTTTATATGACTATGGCTTTTGACTGTGAACTCCCTCAGCGTATCTTTATACCCACGCCACATAGCACAGTGCCTGGCATCAGTGCTTTTCCTTTTTTAAAAAATAAGTTTTTGGTCAAGGTCTTATGTCCCAAGTGTCCTAAAACTGCACAGTGCTTTTTCAGAAGCATACCATCCTCCCACCCTCAAGTAATTAGGGGTTAATTCAATATGATAAGTCACTTGTATTCTATTTAATATTTTAAAGATAATGTTATTAGTATATCATTAAAGGCATTATCTTTTATTATAGTGTTATTGCCAATGTTCCTGTTGGTTTGGGGTTGTCATCGTTGTTTCCAGAATTAAGTGTCAGAGAGTTGAATGGTTAATTTGCTACAAATGTCTGTCTCTGGTTTGACTTTATGTCTGTGATCCAATTTTGGTCACTAAGAGAAGGCTTTAAATATTTCCTTACTCAAGACTTTTTAAGATCAACAGTAAAACACTGCAAATTCGTGATATAACAATTAGATTCTGAGCTTTAAGGATTCTGTTACTGTAGAGAGGTGACCCAGCTTCCTCTCTTACTTAGATGTATGGTTACTCAAAGTGTGGTTCTCAGAGCTATGGTATGGTGTCCTTTGGGGCTTATTAGAAATGCAGTTTGGAAAACACCAATACAAATAACACTTTAGAGAACACAATAGAATGGAAACAGAGCAAAGTACATGCCATTGTTGGAGAAATAGTCCCAGGATAAAGCTGAAAATGATAAGAAAATTTCACTTGGCTTCTGTCAGTATCTCAAGTCTACAAGTACAATTTAAAAATGGCAATAGGTATAAAATTTTTTAAAGTGAAAAAAAAAAAAACAGAATGACAGCAGTTAAATGTTCCAATTATAGTTGGTTGGGGACACACTTCTCCTTCTAGTGAATTTCATACTTTAATGGAGCCATATCATACTTCGAATACCTACAAACAAAGGTGTCCACTGCGCACCACATAGGCAAGAAGGACTCACTAAGCCATGATGCACGAAACTGCTGTGCCCAAATAAAGTCCTCCCAGATACTTCTTAGAGCCCCGAGATAATGTTTGTGTAACAGGGAATGAATGAAAGTCGGACACGACTTGGTGACTGAACAACAACAAATATATAAATATATATATATATATAGGGTCTATGCCTGGTTTATGTTTATACATCAAGTGATGTAGTAAAATAATTTAAATGTCATCATTAAGAATAAAGAGAATTTTTTTCTTTAAAGGAGTCCATATATGACTGAAATTTGAGACAGTTGCTACTGTATTATAAGAAGTCACTCTGCTTCTCTAGACATTGAAAAGAACATTTAAAAAAAAGAAATATGAGGGAAGTTTAAGAGGGAGGAGACATATGTATGCCTATAGCTGATTTATGCTGATATATGGCAGAATCCATCACAACATTGTAAAGTAATTATCCTCCAATTAAAAATAAAATTAAATTAAAAACAGAACAAAGCACACTGAAGGGCAAACTTGAAGAGAAACCAGAGGTTACTGGGCATGTTATGTCTGGCCTCTTGGGGACCACTCCTGGTGAAATGGAGTGTCCCAGTTTACAAGCACAGATGTATATTCTTGGCAACCCTCTGTAGTGAATCTGCTATAACTGAAACAAACAAAAGATAAAGTTTTCTTTCAGGATTCAAGCAGCAAGTCCCTAGCACGTATCTCTAATCAGGAGCCATCCTACTCTGAGAAGGCTGATTATCAGAAGAAACTTGAAGAAAACCAATTTGGGACTCAATGAAGCAAAATCCCCTGACTTGTATCTGCTGGACAAAGGTGGACATTTAGTCTTTAATGTAAAATAAAAACAGAAAGACCCACAAACCCTGGATTGTGGCTTTAAAGAATCTGGCTTTTGGCCACTGAATAATAGACATTTTTATGGAGTCAGAATTGATTTCTGGGAATTGGCAGCCACATCATTGGGGGTGGAGTATTGCCCTATCTTTGGGTAGAATCCAAGGCTTTTAATTATGGGTAAGTCAACCACTTCCTGATTTATACAGAACATTTGGGGAATGCCAGTTACTAAGCCATCACATCAAGATGGCCACTGTAGGCACCATTAAGATAATGGAACATTTAATGTCTTACAAAACAAAACATATTTTCCAAGTCTCAGACTGGCACAGGCCATTTCCTTATTTCCCCGAGCCCGAGACAATGGCCATAGTCAGTGTTCACCTCCCTCCCTCCCATCCTGACCTTCCTCCCAGCCTGCATTCCTTACAACCTCCAAAGGGCACTTGAGACACACAGACCCTTGAATGGAAGCTTCCTACAGAAAGCACTGGACAGTGACTGCAGTCATGAAATTAAAAGACGCTTGCTCCTTGGAAGAAACGCTATGAAAAAACCAAAGGTATGTCTAGTCTAAGCTATGATTTTTCTAGTAGTCATGTATGAATGTGAGAGTTGGACCATAAAGAAGGCTGAGTGCCTAAGAATTGATGCTTTTGAACTGTGGTGTTGGAGAAGACTTTTGAGAGTCCTTTGGACTGCAAGGAGATCCAACCAGTCAATCCTAAAGAAAAGCAATCCTCAATATTCACCAGAAGGAACTGATGCTGAAGCTGAAGCGCCAATACTTTGGCCATTTGATGCAAAGAACTGACTCATTGGAAAAGACCCTGATGCTGGGAAAGATTGAAGGTGGGAGGAGAAGTGGACAACAGAGGATGAGATGGTCGAATGGCATCACTGACTCAATGGACATGAGTTTGAGCAAGCTCCAGGAGATGGTGAAGGACAGGGGAAAGCTGACGTGTTGCAGTTCATGGGGTTGCAGAGTCAGACACAACTTAGCAACTGAACAACAATATATATTGGGATGCATTTTTAAGGTTAACAATAATTAATACATGTCCCACCAAAAAAAGGAAGGTACATCACTTATTTCTAAATGGCAGAAACTTGGAGCTTCTCACACAATGTGATTTTCCTGTGACCCCAACTGCCGTGGGCTTCCCTGGTGACTCAGATGGTAAAGAGCCTGCCTGCAATGCGGGAGACCCAGGTTCAATCTCTGGGTCAGGAAGATCCCCTGGAGAAGGAAATGGTGACAGACTCCAGTATTCTTGCCTGGAAAATCCCGTGGATGGAGAAACCTGGTGGGCTACAGTCCATGGGGTTTCAGAGAGTCAGACATGACTGAGTGACTAACACACAAACCACCTGAGGAGAAGCCCTGAGACTAACTCAGAAATTACAGTCACATCTCCTCAGCTCTTTCTTATCATCATCAACTGTTCCTTTTCAAACACCTCGGTGTCTTTTTGTCCCACCCTCTTTGCCAGAACTCATTGGCCTTGGATCTGGCAGGGCTTTCCTCATCACCCTGCCTCCTCCGCCTGCCCTTCCCTCCCTCCTCTCCTGGAGGAGTGCTGCTGCTGCCTCTGCCACAGGGAAGGCTACAAACAGGCCAGGAAGCGGATGGGGGAGACATGTACACTTTTATTTCAAAGCTTCATGTGAAAAAAAAAATTGTATTGCCAATAATAGGAATGAAGCCTTCCTTAGCTGGTAGACTTTTGAGAAACAATGGATCTGAGTCCTAAAATCTCAATGGTGAAATTTTCTGAAAAATTTACAGAAATATAAAATGAAAAACTTTTTGCCTTGATAAAATGGAAGGACAGAGGGGAAGAACTGTGCTCATTAGTAAAGCTCTGCACATTGGGGTGCTATATTGGGAGTCCCTAAGCAAATGCCTACAGGAGCCGAGCAGTTAATGGGATGTTAATAGCCAAGCAATTAATAGGATGTCCTTCTCTCTGTCTGGAGGACAGAGGCTAGTTTGCTTTAGCAGGTTTTTTTGTTTTTTTGGCTTTTTATATTGTATTGGGGTATAGCTGATTAATAAGCAATGTTGTGATAATTTCAGGTGAATAGCAAAGGGCTAGTATGCTCTATTCATTCTTGCCAGAGAAAGTGGAACCAGTGTTGCCAGACCTGATATTTCAGGAGAAGCCCTAAAATCCAGTTTGTATGTGTGTACACACAACTCTGTGTATGTGAAACCTGTCAATTTAAAATGTTGCCTGAAGTTTTCAAAAAGCAGACCAAACAAAATTTACATTTTACCTCTGTTCTGAATTTAGAGAATCTATTCAGGGTAAAGTTTCAGAAAAGAAGACAGTGGAAAAGAGTTAAATCAATCAAGTATTAAATACCTATATTTAGGGTTTCCTAAATACAGTAGAAAAGATTGCCTCCGGTCCAAACACAGTTATAATCCTCATATGAGTGAGTGAGTAAAGTCGCTAAGTCGTGTCTGACTCTTTGCAACCCTGTGGACTGTAGCCCACCCAGGCTCCTCCATCCGTGGGATTCTCCAGGCAAGAATACTGGAGTGGGTTGCCATTTCCTTCTCCAGGGGATCTTCACAACCCAGGGATGGAACCCAGGTCTCCCACATTGCAGGCAGACGCTTTAACCTCTGAGCCACCAGGGAAGCCCATAATCTTCATATAGATGCCAGCAACTCAAAATAGAAGTTCTTTCTGATATAATTTGTATGGTTCAGTCTCCTTTATCCTGAGTCCCTTTTGTAGGATCAGACTGAAGTTTTGGTTTTCAGTATCCACAGGGCTGACTTTGGTCTGAAAGCTTGCAACTTGCCAAACCCTAAACCAGAGGTCAAGTCTATCTTTCTTCCAGAAACGTGCACACTTGTATTCAGTTTAGCAGGTAGAGTGAGGGGGCGAAAGCTGAAGACAGCCTTTAATAGGCTCTCCTTCAGCCTCTATTGGAGGATTTTCTAAGATAGTATCATCAAAAAAAGGAAGCACTACTCAAAATTGCACAGGTGGCAAATTACTGATATTCCTGTTCAAATGAGGTTCCTTTCTGAAATTGCCTCTTGGAGATGAAGGATTGAAATGTATGCCATTCTCATGTAGATAACAGGAAATTCCTGCCCCTAACTGCTGGCGGTACCTCACTCCTTCCAGTTCCATCTTGGAAGGCAGCCCCCCTCCTTTCATTGGAGGCTGAGATCCCCGGACCCCCCACTCACCTTCTGAGGGGCGAAAAGCCACACAGGCAGCCAAAGCCAGGAGGGCGAGTCCTGTCTGCTGCATTCCCATCTGTCCCAGAGTGCAACAGCAGCAGAGGTGAGTCTGTAAGATCAGGAAATGAGGCTAAAAGTGTCCTTGGGTGCAGAGAAAGAGCGTGGAGGAAAGCAAGCCAGAAAGCCCCGCCCTGGGAGGTGCCAGGGTACCTCTTTCTCATGTTTCTTTCCTTGAAACGGGCTCTTTCTCAGGACCAGAGCTGTTTGCAGCCACCTGGGGGTCAGGCGATGTCAGTGGTGATCTGCCATCTGGTGAGGTTCTTGTGAGTTTGGAGGTGTGCGCCAGAATTCGGGGACAATTAAAAACTACCTGCCTACATGCATTCCTGCACAGAGTTATAAATCAGAATTTTGGAGCAGAGGCCCAGGAATTTGAGTCTTAAGAAAAGCTCCATAGGTGATTCTGAAGGACACCTCTATTGAGAACCGCTGCATAAAGGAATCAGGGTTTTTAAGTAGCTTGTTGAAACTGAGCTTCTAGGGACAAAGGTGGCAAGTCATAAAAAGCATTATCTGGTGGAAAGATGGGAAAATTCAACTCCACTTTGGTCTTGGTTGGCAGCCAATGTGTTTCCAGTGAGGCTGTTAGCTTATTTAGGAGAAAGGTAATAGGACACGCAGAGGGGCTATGATTGGTTGAAAAAAAAAGAGCCCCAGCACAGGTGTGAGCAGCCAGGAGGAGTATGGGGCGGGTTCCAGTCCAGCCGTGTCACTGATCAGCTTTGTGAATAAACTATAGGGTAAACTGAGAGTGTTGGGTTCTACTCCCACCTCTTCTACTAACTGGTTGTATAACTTCAGCAAATGTTTTTAATCTTTGTGTAAATAAGAAATCCACTGGATGATCTCCAAAGTCCTGCCATGCTTCCTCTGACTGCACTGTGTCATGCAGTAGGCCCCCCTTTTTAATTAAACATATTTATTTATTTGGCTGTGCTGGGTCTTAGTTGTGGCAGGATCTTTTAGTTGCTGCATATGAACTCTTAGTTGTGGCAAATGAGATCTAGGTCCTCTGATTAGGGATCGAACCTGGGCCCCCTGAATTTGAAATACGCTAACCCACTCCAGTGTTCTTGCCTGGAGAATCCCAGAGACGGGGGAGCCTGGTGGGCTGCCGTCTATGGGGTCGCACAGAGTCGGACACGACTGAAGTGACTTAGCAGTAGCAGTAGCAGCAGTCCAAATTCACACAAGCTACAAGTGTAAAATATATACACAAAGTGTTAGTGGCTCAGTTGTGTCCGACTGTTCATGACCCTATGGACTACAGCCCTCCAGGCTCCTCTGTCCATGGGATTCTCCAAGTAAGACTGCTGGAGTGGGTTGTCATTCCCTTCTCCAGGGGATCTTCCAGACCCAGGGATAGAACCTGGTCTTTTGCATTCCAGGCAGATTCTTTACAATCTGAGCCACCAGGGAACTCCTATAAAACACACACTAGATTTCAAAGATTTGGAACAAAGAAATATAAAATATGTTGTCAAAAACTTTGTGTTAATTATATGCCAAAATGGTATTTGGATATATTGAGCCTGGTGTTATAAAGTAAACCTGACATCTACCAGCAGATCAGTTTGACTGGAGTGAGGGCAAAACTCATGGCATTTCTGTCTTGAGAGAACATGGTGTGATTATTGAGTGCCTGTGTCTCTGTGTCAAAGGGTATTTACCAGGCAGACATGGGCCAGAACTCACTGGGAAGGAGCTTCAAGAGCGGGTTCAGACACACATGTAAGAAACAAACTTATGGTTGTGGTCATTTTCTGGTGTTTATTCCTGTTATGGAAATACTGCGGTAATCAGTTTTATGTTCTTTGTTCTTTGAGATTGTTCATCTCAAAATTTTCTTACATTCTTAGAAACGGAACTTCTCAAAGAGTATGCACATTTTTAATATGTACTGCCAGCTTGAAATATATGGGGAAACAGTGGAGACAGTGTCAGACTTTATTTTTGGGGCTCCAAAATCACTGCAGATGGTGATTGCAGCCATGAAATTAAAAGACGCTTATTCCTTGGAAGGAAAGTTACGACCAACCGAGATAGCATATTGAAAAGCAGAGACATTACTTTGCCAACAAAGGTCCATCTAGTCAAGGCTATGGTTTTTCCAGTAGTCATGTATGGATGTGAGAGAAGGACTCTAAAGAAAGCTGAGCACCGAAGAATTGATGCTTTTGAACTGTGGTGTTGGAGAAGACTCTTGAGAGTCCCTTGGACTGCAAGGAGGTCCAACCAGTCCATTCTAAAGGAGATCAGTCCTGGGTGTTCTTTGGAAGGAATGATGCAGAAGCTGAAACTCCAATACTTTGGCCACCTCATGCGAAGAGTTGACTCACTGGAAAAGACTCTGATGCTGGGAGGGGTTGGGGGCAGGAGTAGAAGGGGACGACAGAGGATGAGATGGCTGGATGGCATCACTGACTCGATGGACATGAGTCTGAGTGAACTCCGGGAGTTGGTGATGGACAGGGAGGCCTGGCGTGCTGCGATTCATGGGGTCGCAAAGAGTCAGACACGACTGAGCGACTGAACTGAACTGAATCTCACACTATTGTAAATATGTGTGTGCCTCTGTCCTGCAGTAGACTGGGACTCAGTGAAGACCAGGCCTGTATCCTATTCATCGTTATACCCCTAGTGCCTCACTCAGTGTGCAGCAAATACTAGAGGCTTTGTGTTGAATGAATAAGAAATTGAATTATTTGAATAAGCCTTCATTACGTGGGCAAAATCTTGCCAATGGCGGTCACAGAAGTCCACTGTTAGTACTGGTGGCCTCTTCTGAATATCTATAGTCCAACTAGCAATAATATTTCAAATGGTCATTTCTCAGAAGGAATTGTTTTTCTATACCATACAGAAAAGAAAAATTATGCATTGAGTTTTCCTTAAAGCATGGAGGATGGTTAGTTATTAAAATATATTTGAGGACTTCTCTGGTGGTCCAGTGGTTTAGGAATCCAGCTGCCAATGAAGGGGACATGGGATCAATCCCTGGTCCAAGAAGTTTCCACGTGCCTCAGGGCAACTCAGCCTAATGCATCACAACTACCGAGCCCGTGTGCCACAACTACAGAAGCCCACATGCCCCAGAGCCATGTCCCCAACATGAGACGCCACCGCAATGTGAGGCCGTGCACTGCAACTGGAGAAAGCCCCCACACAGGAACAAACGCTTAGTCAAAAACAAATAAATAAATCTATCTATATGTGTGTGTGTGTGTTTGTATGTTAGTCACTCAGTTGTATCTGTCTCTTTGCAACCCCATGGACTGTAGCTCCTCTGTCCATGGGATTCTCCAGGCAAGAACACTGGAGTGGGTAGCCTTTCCCTTTTCCAGGGGATCTTCCCAACCTAGGGATTGAATGTGTCTCCCACACTGCAGACAGATTCTTTACTGACTGAGCCACAAGGAAAGCCTGTATAAATAAATAAAATATATATATATAAATAAATATATAAATATATATATAATAAATATATATAAATAAATAAATATATATTTCACCCACCAGGGAATTTGTAGACTTGAAACAAGGGTCAAGGATGGGTGACTGAGGGAGAGGGTGAGTATGTGATATTTCAGAAATCTGTATTCTTTAGAAATCAGATAGAACATCTTTCAGCTGAGACGGCTTCTAGGAGTGCCATGCTGGGTCTCTTTCAGCGCTGCAGTTTCTGACTTGTGCTCTAACTAAAAGTGTGCCGGGGTTGGGTATCAGGTATGCCAAAGTAAACAGAGCAGACAATGTGAATGAGGGACTAAGTGGAAACAGTATGACCAGGGGAGAACCTCAGTAGGGAATTTCCCTCTCGTTGAATTCCTATTCCTGGTTAACACTGTAGTTTCTGTTCCAGACTTAAACTTACAACTTTTCTTTTTTAGCCTTCATGTTTTCCATATATATAAATAATCCAGATTCAGTCCAATATCATCAGTTTTTTATGATGTTGACATATAGAAATATAGTCACTTGCCTAAGACCAGTCAATAAATTGGGAATCAGAGCAGAATAGTAACTCTAATAAAAACAGAATGTCCTCCAGAAAACCTGAAAAAGAAGAACTGTGAATGATGACTAGTCTTTCTGGGTGTTGAAATATACCACAAATCGACTATTATTAAAAGAGTTATAGTAGGGGCTTCCCTTATGGCTCAGCAGTAAAGAATCCGCCTGCCAACGCAGAAGACACAGGTTCCATCCCTGATCCAGGACAATTCCACATGCTGTGGGTCAACTAAGCCCGTGTACCACAACTACTGAGCCTGTGCTCTAGAGCCCGGGAGCCAAAACCCCTGAGCGCATGTGCCGCAGCTACTGAAACACACCTGCCTAGGGCCTGTGCTCCACAGGAGAAGGCACCACGATGAGAAGCCCCTGCACCACAATAGAGAGTGGCCCCCGCTCTCTTTTCTCCATAGAGAAAAGTCCATGCAGCAACGAAGACCCAGCACAGCCAAAAGTAAATAAAGAAAACAAAAGAGATTGTAAAGAGTCATAGTGGACACAAGACACCAGTGTATAAATCCAGAAAATATAATGTATGAATTTAATACATAGTAAAGTTAGCATTTTACTTCAGGAAAAACTGAATTATTCAATGAAATGTTTGCAGCAACTGGTTAACCACGTGGAAAAGATAAAGCCGAAACTTTAGATTCCAGATGTACTATGTATATAATGTAAATAGTTAAAACATAAAGGTATCCAATGGAAATATGAACTTTAAAAAATGGAGCAGCAAATGACTTTCTAAGCATAAAATAAGACTCATAAAATTAGACTCAAAAATAAGAAGAATGAAAAATTTTACTGTATAAAAAGTGAAATTCTTTCACCGAAAAATAAAACTCTGTAAAAGACAAATGGCATAAAAGTACATGTGGTGGGGGTGGGGGGTGCGATATTTGTAAGACAACAGACAAAGGGCTATTATGTAAAAAGATCTTGAGTATCAATAAGGAAGAGGCCAGTGACTTAATGGAAAATTTGGCTATGGATATGAACAGGTAGTTCATAGAAATAAAGCTTATAAACATTACTCAGCATTATTCAACATTCAAAACTACTTGAGCAAAAAGAAAGTAAAGTGAGATATATTTTTTCACCTACGAAAGTGGCAAAGATCAAAGTGTGTTAGCTAGTATTTATCACCAGTGGTTAGGAGTGTAATTTGGTGCAAAGTCTTAGGACATTAATTTAGTAATACTTATCAATTTAATATGAAGATATTCTTTGACATAAGATTTTCACTATCAGAGTTTATTCTACGATACAGACTACAAGTACGCAAAGATGGATGCATACAACTCTCATTGTAGCATTTTTTAATAGCAAAATATTAAGAGAACTCGCACACCTATCAGTCATATCAATAGGGTATTAGAAAAATAAATTATGGCACACCACACAATGGACTGCTGCAACAGTAAAGATAATGTGTTGTAAGAAAAGACTTCGGGTCTGTAAGCGAAAGGGAAAAAGACTGCAAAGCAGTGGAAAATAGTCTTTCCTCTCTGTTTGCTTTGGCAAACTGATGCTCAACCCCATCGCTCATTTAATTACAGAGTGTAAATCAAAAAGCCACCTAAGCACTTAAGAGGACTTAGCCTGGCTCTCCTAAAAGCCATTTCAGCTGCAAGATGTTTTATACTGATTCTAAAGAATGCAGATTTCTGAGATAACATATATTCACCCAATGCCCTTGGCCTAGGCTTTAAGAATATTATATATCTACATCTATAATATCTTGTATGTGTATGAATGAAATACAGATGCATGCAGACATTTTCACATGCATAGAAAATTTCTGGAATGAGGAGGGCCAAGTTCTTCCTAGTGGTTGCCTCTGAGGAAGGTGAATGTCTACGATGGTAGAAAAATCTACTTTTCATTCTGTATACTTTTTTATGGTTTGAATTTTTACTAATTATATATATTTTTTTAATTTTAAATCTTATTTTAAATACTTATTTTTGGCTGTGCTGCACAGCATGTGGGATCTTAGCTTTCCAACCAGGGTCGAACCCATACCCTTTGCAGTTGAAGCATAGAGTCTTAACCACTGACCGGCAGGAGGTCTTAATATATATATATATATATATATATTTTTTTTTTTTTTAAATTTCTGAGCAACATTAGCACAAATTTAGTTTGCTTAAGACAACATCTGTTTATTGGCTCACAGTTTCCATGGGTCAGGAGTCAGGTATGACTTCCTACCTGGATCTTCTCCTCAGCTTCTGACTCCCATCAATATGTCAGCAGGGGCTGCACTTTCTCCTGAGGCTGCACTTTCTTTCCACACTCACGTGGTAGTTGACTCATTTCCTCACGGTTGTTGCACTCCTTGTGGCTGGCTTCTTCAAGGCCAGCAAGAGGGTCTGATCTCTAGATTCTCTTTTAAAGAGATCACCTCATTAGGTGAGGTCCATCTAGAAGAATCTCCCTTTTGATTCACTTAAAGTTAGTTTTAAGTACTGCAAAATTTGCAACATCTGCAAAATTTCTTTGTCTTTGCCATAGTTGACTAGAAGCAAATGACAGGATTCCAGGAAGCCAGAGTCACTGGGGTCTTAGAATTCTGTCGAACACACCAAGATTACCAACTATAAAACCATTATCACCACCACAGCAATATCTAATCCTTGTTCAGTTGCTAAGTCGTGTCTGTCTCTTTGTGACCCCATGGACTGCAGCACTCCAGGCTTCCCAGTCCTTCACCATCTCCCAGAGCTTGCTCAGACTCATGTCCATCAAGTCAGTGCTGCCATCCAACCATCTTATCCTCTGTCATTCTTCTCCTTTTGCCTTCAGTCTTTCCCAGAATCAGGGTCTTTTCCAATGAGTTGGCTCTTCACATCAGGTGGCCAAAGGACTGGAGCTTCAGCTTCAGCATCAGTCCTTTCAGTGAACATTCAGGGTTGACTTCCTTTAAGATCGACTGGTTGGATCTCTTTGCTGTCCAAGGGACTCTGAAGAGTCTTCTCCAGCACCACAAATCGAAGCATCAATTTTTCTGTGCTCGGCCTTCTTTATGGTCCAACTCTCACATTCGTACATAACTACTGGAAAAAAACCATAGCTTTGACTATATGAATCTTTGTTGGCAAAGTGGTATCTCTGCTTTTAATTATGCTGTCTAAGTTTGTCATAGCTTTCCTTCCAAGGAGCAAGTGTCTTTTAATTTCATGGCTAAGGTCACTGTTTGCAGTGATTTTGGAGCCCAAGAAAATGAAATCTGCCACTGTTTCCACTTTTTGCCCATCTATTTGCCATGAAGTGATGGGACTGGATGCCATGATCTTAGTTTTATGAATGTTGAGTTTTAAGCCAGCTTTTGCACTCTCCTCTTTCACTTTCATCAAGAAGTTCTTTATTTTCTCTTCACTTTCTATCATTAGAGTGGTATCATGTGTATTTCTGAGGTTGTTGATATTTCTCCTGACAATCACAATACCAGCTTGGGATTCATGCAGTCTGGCATTTTGCCTGATGTACTCTGCATATACGTTAAATAAGCAGGATGACAATATACAGACTTGACATATTCCTTTCCCAATTTTGAACCAGTCTGTTCTTCCATGTCCAGTTCTAATTATTGTTTCTTGACCTGAATACAGGTTTCTCAGGAAGCAGGTAAGGTAGTCTAGTATTCCCATCTGTTTAAGAATTTTCTATAGTTTGTTGTGATCCACACAGTCAAAGGCTTTAGCATAGTCAGTGAAGCAGAAATAGACGTTTTTCTGGAATTCCTTTGCCTTTTCTATAATGGAACAGGTGTTGGCAATTTGCTCTCTGGTTCCTCTGCCTTTTCTAAATCCAGCTTGTACATCTGGAAGTTCTCAGTTCATGTACTGCTGAAGCTTAGCTTAAAAAATTTGGAGCCTTATTTTGCTAGCATGTGAAACGGGTGAAATTGTGAAGTAGTTTGAGCATTCTTTGGCATTGCCTTTCTTTGGGATTGGAATGAAAACTGACCTTTTCTAGTCCTGTGGCCACTGCTAATCTAATCCTTATTTAGAGCTTATTTCCCAGTGGGCACAATTCCAAACACTTTGCACATCTTAAGTCCCCTAAATAATTAGCGTCATCCCTATGAAGCAGGGACTCTTATTACCTCCATTTTACAGATAAGGAAACAGGCATGAGGTTAAGTAATTTACCCAAGGTTGAGAGTAGTAAATATCGGAGCTAGCATTGGAACCCAGGCATTCTATGTTCAGAGTTCTGTGTTCCTTACTATATCATGTATATACTTTTCAAATGTTGTTATTTAGTCACTCAATTGTGTCTCTTTGCAACCCCATCAACTATAGCCCACCAGGCTCTTCTGTCCATGGGATTTTCCAGGCAAGAATACTGGAGTGAGCTGCCATTTTCAACTCAGGGATCAAACCTGAATCTCCTGCATTGGCGGACAGATTCTTTACCACTGAGCCACCCAGGAAGTCCCACATTTTTCAAATACAGTGGTAAAAAATATTTTTGGGTTGAGGCTGCATAATAAATATGCCAACACTGGTGGCTTAAACAACCACAGTATTGGGGAATTCCCTAGTGGAATTCATGCTTCCAGCTGCAAGGGGCACGGGTCGGATTCCTGGTTGGGGAACTAAGATTCCAATAGGCGGTATGGAGCTGCAAAACAAACAAAAGCCCACCCCAGCATTTAGTTTGCTCCTGAATCTACATTTGAGGAAGAGGATGACTGACATCTCCACTCAGCATAATCTGGAGAAATTTGGAGGCTGGGAGCCTGAATGCTCTGGAGGGCTCACTCCCGTCATGTGGCAGTTGAGGCTGGCTGTCAGCTGGGGACCCGGTTGCTGTCTGCATGGGCCTCTCCACGTGACTGTCTTGTCTTTCCCACAGCCTGGGGGCTGGCTTCCAAGGCAAGTATCCCAAGAGTGAGAGACTGAACCAGATGGAAGCTGTATAGCCTTTTACGACTTGTCTTGGAAATGTATGCAGGTTCGTTTACACTGCATTCCATTAGTTGGGGCAGCCACGAAGTTCTACACAGGATGAAAGAAGGAGAAACAGACTGTCCCTCTCAATGGAAAGTGGGAAGGTTCCAGAAGAGCATGAAAACCTGAGATATTGCTGTCAGCTGCCTCTAAAAGGGAGATTAATGTATTCCTCTGTCTCATAGCTAGCTTGTACCCAAACCACCCCAATAATTTAGCAATTCTTTAAAAGCATCAAAAAAGACCCCACAATTTTAAATAATAAAATCATCAAAGTAATGTCCATCTTTCTTTTTCCTGTGTTTGGACTCCTCGATCACCTTTCCCCTTACGTCTTCCTTAGGGTGGAGAGATGAAATTTTAAGCTCCCATCAGGTCCTTGGTGCTGGCTTTGAAACTTTTAATTATATTTTCCTTTTTTTTTGGTTGACATTTCAGGAAAGAACCTTGAGTTACAGCTAAGACATGTCAATGCTTATCTTCTAAGAAAATAGTGGAAGGTGAAACAGATATAACCATTCAATCAACAAAAATGTACAGGCATACCTTGGAGATACTGAGGGTTTGGTTCCAGACTCTACAATAGAGCAAATACAACAATAAAGTGAGTCAAGCGAATTCTTTGGTTTCCTGGTGCGTATAAAAGTTATGTTTAAACTATACTATAGTCTGCTAATTGTGCAATAGCATTATATCTAGAAAAACAATGTACATACCTCAATTTTAAAATACTTTGTTGTTAAAAAATGCTAACCATCATCTGAGCATTCAGGGAGTTGTAGTAATAACAAAGATCACCGATCACAGGCCACCATAACATATAATGATGAGAAAGTTTGAAATATTGCAAGAATTACCAAAATGTGACATGAAGACACAAGAGTGAGCAAATGCTGGTGGGAAAATGTCACCAAGTGACTTGCTCAATGTAGGGCTACCATGAACCTTCCATTTGTAAAAATACACAATATGTATCTGCAAAGTACAAGGAAGGCAGGTGTGTCTGTACTGAGTCCCCACGTTACGTTGGTCACGGCTCTAGGGAAAGAGTAAGAGCAGACCGTTCTTTGCCCTCAAGGTGTCCTTGCTGGTAGAGGGAGAGAGAAAGAAAACCAACAATTTCAATGTTAATTCCCAGGATAGGCTCCATCCTATTCCATTCCTGGGGCAAGCCCTTGGTTACTCTGAAGTGGGGAAAATCAAAATCCCCAGCCTTTCAGGGCTCGATGAATCTTTGTCCTGTCTGGAATGGATGCTTCAAAGAACCCAGGTCCTCAAAAAGAAGGCTGCTGTTGCCTTGGTAATGTAGTCCCCAAAGTGTGTGCCAAGGCCCACCCAGATGCTGAAACTAACGCTATGGGATGGTGTGGGATATTCTGAATCATCAAGAGACACACAAGGACAACTCTCGGACATCACACAACTACTACTATTAAGTCATTTGGAGCTAACCAAATAACAGGAACTGTTTGGTGTTTCTTTTGGCGTAGTGGTATGTTTAAAAAATTACGGCAACATTAAGAACATCAACTGTAAGCCAAGAAAGTTTGGGGACCTTGAGTACCTCATCTGTCAATTTTTCTGATACTTCCTGATATTTTTCTGCACAGTGAACACATATCCTTTGAGCCGTTCTTTTTCAGGGGCAAGCAAGGACTTTTCCCCAGACCTTGGGAGGGCGTTCTCAGGTGGGCATCGTTTCCCATCTCGGAAGCACCCAGCCCGGCAGCCTTCTCCCCTCAGTGCTCTGCCATTTCAGTGTCCTCCACCCAGGGGATGGCACCTCTGGATGGAAATAATCAACTCTCTCACCAGTGCCTTGCAACTTGCAAAGTTTGGATGCCTGTCGTTTCCTCCTCTGCCCAGTTACTGCTGCCCAGCAAAGGGTAAGTGTGAGGGAGAAGCTGGGCAGGGTTATGGTAGGGTTCAGAACCATTAATTCCTATGCGAACCTCTGGTGAGATGAGGAAGTCCTGTCCCTTTCACCAACATATCTTTGAACTGGTTTCTTGTTAATTAATATCTGGGGACTACTATACCAGGCTTCCCTGGTGGCTCAGACGGTAAAGTGGCCACCTGCATTGTGAGAGAGCCGGGTTGGATCCTTGGGTCAGGAAGATCCTCTGGAAAAGGAAATGGCAATCCACTCCAGTATACTTGCCTGGAGAATCCCACGGGCAGAGAAGCCTGGTAGGCTACAGTCCATGGGGACGCACAGAGTCGGACACGACTGAGTGAATTCACTTTCTTTTCACTTTCACTTTAGGGTAGTTTTCGCCTTGCCCAGTATCCTGCATTGGTTATAAATGGTGCATATCCAGATCTAGTTTGTTTTTTGTTCTCTTTGGCCACACCCTGTGGCATGTGGGATCTTAGTTCCCCAGCCAGGGATTGAACCCGCACTCTCTGCATTGGCTAAGTGTGCAAACCATAGTGTGCAAGGCAGAGTCTTAACCACTGCACCACCAGGAAGTCCCCAGATCTGTGTAATTGCAAGGCTTCTCCTCTAGCCTTTGTAGTGTTGGTGGGTGGGGGAGGGCTGAAGCACCTGAATACGGATAGGAGAGCATAGTGTGATAACCACGAAACAGAAGAATGCAGAACACTTCACTGAAGTGGAGCCCTTGCTCGACCTTGGAGGCTGGATTGAGAGGATTTAAAATGATTTACCGACAGGACACAGGGCTTCCCAGGTGACACAGTGGTAAAGAATTCGCTTGCCCATCCAGGATGATGGAAGATAACGTGGGTTCTGATCCCTGGGTCAGGAAGGTCCCCTGGAGGAGGGCATGGCAACCCACTCCAGTATTCTTGCTTGGAGAATCCCATGGACAGAGGAGCCTGGTGGGCTACAGTCCAAGGGGTGGCATAGAGTTGGACATGACTGAGCATACACACGCAGGCACCTACTCCACCTATAGGACACAATGGAGGTGAGTCTTGAAAGGAGAGTAAGAGCTACCCTGACACTTAAGTGGGGAAGGAAAAGGCTTCTAATCCAGTGCCCAAAGGTGACTGGAGCACAGTTCATTCTAGGCACTGCAGAGAATCCAGTGGTCCATGCAGAGAGCTCAGACCTGAACCAAAGGGCTGCAGTCCACTGGAGAGGGACCATATCCCTGGTCTGCTTAAGGTAGGGGTCATTTTGCTTACATAGTATTTCTAGTGTTTTATTCTTAGATTATGAGTAGCCAGATTCAGGGAGAAGGCAATGTCAACCCATTCCAGTACTCTTGCCTGGAAAATCCCATGGATGGAGGAGCCTGGTAGGCTGCAGTCCATGGGGTCGCGAAGAGTCAGACATGACTAAGCCACTTCACTTTCACTTTTCACTTTCATGCACTGGAGAAGGAAATGGCAACCCACTCCAGTGTTCTTGCCTGGAGAATCCCGGGGACAGCGGAGCCTGGTGGGTTGCCGTCTGTGGGGTCGCCCAGATTCGGACACGACTGAAGTGACTTAGTAGTAGTAGTAGTAGTAGTAGTAGTAGTAGTAGTAGCAGCAGTAGCAGCAGCCAGATTCAGAGGCAAGTGGCACTGAGTACATAAGCTTCTTCCTGCTGCTGTGCCTCTACCTCCGAAGTTCTTCATGGAAAGGCCACGTGATTATGTGACCGCCGCTAAAATACAGGTGCTCTTGGATCGAGCTCCCAGTTAAGAGTCTCCAAGAAAAAAAGGCAAAGCTGATTATGCCAACTTCAGGCTGAAACATTTCAATGCTTCCATGTTGCCCTCAGGATAAATTCCAGCTCTTTAACAGGTAAACAAGGTTTTCAGCTGACTACCATCAACCCTCACTACCCTCCCACCTCAAACACCCTGCTCCAGCAATGCTGAAATTATCTACAATCCGCAGTCTCTCTAGGCTTTTGTGAACACTGTTTCCTCGGGCGTTGGGGATCTTCCACCCGTCTCTGATCACCTCACTCTTACCTTCACTGGGGCCCTCCTTTTTTTTTTAGTTTCAGGGAACTCCCCTTTTTTCCCTAGCGGGACATCAGAGGCCCTGAGCTTTCTCACAGCAGCACTTACCATGCTGCACTGAAATGTCCTGTCTCCTGCATGCCGCACTATTAGCCTTGCTGTTCTTTTAATATAGAAATAGTGTCATTTTCACCATTAGAAGATTAGTTTTTAATGCAAGGCCTGCAATACAGCAGGGATACATTAAACATTTGTTCCACGGCTGACTGAACCAGTGTTATGTAAGGGCTGGTACAGTGTTCATTTCCACTCAGAGGAATGATGAATGTTTAACTGGCCAAGACATTTATGAATTAAACAGTTTTTTTTTCACAGGGAATAGAGAAAGCATTTGTATGAAGATTCGGTAGTTCTACATGGAAAAAATAAAGAGAGATAACAATCAGAGGTGTTACTAGTTGGGGGAAAAAAGGACATTATTATCCCAAGGTTAAACTTAACTCAGACAAGGCAAGTTGGAGGTCATTTCCCCCAGAAAGTGAGGATACCCATGACTAGGACAGGAACTGAGGAGTCTGGAAAATAAGAGCAGGGTTTCCTTGGTGGCTCAGGGTTAAGAATCCACCTGCCAGTACAGGAAACACAGGTGTGATCCCTGGTCCAGGAAGATCCCAAATGCCATGGAGCAACTAAGCTTATGTGCCACAACTCTCAAGCCTGTGCTCTAGAGCCCAGGAGCCACAACTACTAAAGCCTTAGTGCCTAGAACCTGTGCTCCACAACAAGAAAAGCCACTGCAACGAGAAGTCTGGGTACTGCAACTAGAGTAGCCCCCTGATTGCTGCAACCAGAGAAAAGCCTACACAGCAAGGAAGACTCAGCACAGCCAAAACATAATAAATAATGAGATCAGGAATTTTAAAAAAAAAAAAAAAGAGCAGAAAGGGGGTCTTGGAAAACACCTGGCCTGTCGCTGATTTTTAAAAAGGACAAATGACTTGTTCAAAGACACCAGGGCTCGGTTCAAAGGGCAAGCAGAATAATGGCCCCGAAGATCTCTACGTCCTAATCCCTGGAACCTGGGAGTGTTACCTTACACAGCAAAAGAGACTTCATAATGTGATGAAGAACATTGATGAAGAGTTTAGCCTGGATTATTTAGATGGATGCAATCTAATCCCTTGGGCCCTTAGATCAGAGAATCTTCCTCAGCTGTGGTCAGAGGGAGACATGACTATGGGCAGAGGAGCAGAGAGGAGCAAAGTGAAAAGGAACCTGACCTGGCATTGCTGGCTTTGAAGATGGGTGGCGCCATGAGCCAAGGAGTGCAGATGGTGTCTAGAAGCTGAAGGAGGCAAGAGAGCTGCTCCTCCCCTGGAGCCTCCAGGTGAAGGCATCCAAGCCAATGTGTGGGTTGCAGCCCAGTGAGACCATATGGGGTTTCTGACACACACAATTGTAAAGTAATACATTTGTCTGTTTTAAGCCACTGAGTTAATGGTAATTTGTTATAGCAGCAAGACAAAAGTAATATAGGCTACACATATCATAAGCAGGCCAGATAGGCAGGCTTCCCATCTCTACTTTCTTCTCATTCTTCTGTAATATTATTACCCTTTCAGAGATCTTCGGGGGTTATTTAATCCCATCTCACTTGGGTTGATCTGTCAAGATAGGAACATACGGTTTGCAGAGCGGTTTGCTCTGTTTCACATGCTAGAAATGGCAGAGCCACTTACCTGGGGATCCAGTAAATGGTTAAGACTCTGAGCTCCCAATGGAAGGGGCCTGGGTTCAATCCCTGGTGAGAGAACTAGATTCCGCATGCTACAACTGAGAGTTTGCGTGCCACAATTAAAAAAAAAAGACACGGCATAGCTGAATTAATTAATTAAAATACATTAAAAAAAAGAAATGTGGCAGAGCCCTTCCCAGAAGGATTGGCCTGGGGCTTGTGCAACACTTTGTGAGGTCAGATTGACCAAGAGCAGCCCTGTGCCAATCAATTTAGAATCTAGAGAAACAACATAGTCTTTGCTGGCCATGGGACAGGCCTAACACTGAGAGACTATTGTTATGGACTGGGCAAACAGCCATGAAGGTCCAGGAAGAGGGAACTATGGTATTTGCACATGGCTTAGGCCTGGCGTGCTGCGATTCATGGGGTTGCAAAGAGTCGGACACAACTGAGCGACTGAACTGAACTGAACGTCCAAGAGCAGGGCCTCTGCAGCATGCATTGTGGTCCTGATAGGATTTCTTATGAATGCTTTATATCACCCCTATGTATGGTCTGTTATATAACCTTTAATAAATACCACACTTTATACTTTATCATCACCTAGATATTTATGGAAATTTCCTCTGACTTCCACTTCATGAGCATGGTATCAATACTGCTGATCTGAGAACCTGGACAGTGCTTAAATTAAGTCAAATGAATACTGAATGAGTAAGGATGTGTGAATTCAGATGGGTACTTTCTTGGTGAGCATCTCACACAGATGTCTGAAGAAGACTGGAGTGTTAGAGCCCTTATCTGACATTCCCCTCCTGTTCAGCCTTGCAGCTGATGGGATTTGAATGCTGCCCAGATCTTGAAGCAGCAATTATTGGTGCTGCTGGGTATGTAAGCTAAGTAACTCCTTTCAAGGTCACTCAAAAGGGTTAAATGCTTCAGAAATCCCTTGGTTATTATCATGATTCCTGGGAAGTAAAAAAATGCCAAGGGAGACATGTGGCAATACCTTAGATTTATGCAAAGTGCAAAGTTAACTGTGGAGATTGATTATTAACAAGAGTTTCTCAGATCAGTGGAATGCTTTGAGCCTACTGGCTTGTGGCTGCATCTAACATGGACAGATATTCTGAGCCTTGGCTTGTCCCGTACAATATTTTAGGAAAAAAATTGGCAGTGAGCAAAGCTCTAAGTACCCAGGTGAAGTTAGCTGACATGAGCTGTAGTGACCAAGTCAGCATGGTTCCATAACTACTTGAAAGACATGTGATCTTAAGGAGAAAAAACTGGGGAAAGCAGACTAAGGATTATTCTGGGTTGACTAACTGGATAATACACAAGGAAGTCTGGAGTATTAGGGTGTTGAAATAGTAACTTACAGCATTGCACAGGTAGGGGCCAGGACAGAATTAAATGTACCCAGTAGCTACCCACTCCAGAATGTTCTGGCCTGGAGAATTCATGGACTGTAGAGTTCATGGGGTCACAAAAAGTTGGACACGACTGAGTGACTTTCACTTCACTTTCAGCAGCAGGCTAGTGGACCTGCTGATAAAGGAAAGTTAAGAAAAAATTAAAGGTATCACTGAAGAGAAGGGAGGGGAGGAAAATGAAGTTAAAGAAACAGGCTGGGTCTGGAGTAGTGGCTCTTAAAGGATGGTTCCTGAACAGCAGCAAGAACTGCTGGGAACTTTCTGGAAAGGCAAATTCTGGGGTGGGTCTCAAGCAGTCCCTGTTTTAATAAGCATCATAGGTGATCCTGTTGTATATTAGAGAACAACTGGCCTAGAAAAAGGAAACAAAGTTGGAGATCTCAGAGATGCTCAGTGTCACCTGAAAAAGAGGTATGGAGGCCTGTTGTCCTGGTGGATGGCTGATGTGATGTGGTGAAGAGAGTCAGTGGCACAGAAGAGATAAAAAGTGATCCAGTGACTCATATCATCAAAGAAGGTGAAGCTGAGTCTTAAGGTAGTTGAGTGGGTGAGGATTTGGAGCAAATAATATAATGAGATATCAAATGAAGCAGACTGAGAATTGTGATGGATAAAAAGTTTAGCTGTGACAGTAGTGAGCATATATCAGAACAGACCCTATTCCTCTCCCTTTCAGTTGGGAAAGGAGCCAAGAAGTATGTGCCTGATTGGGAGGAAAAGGCTGCCTGGGAGAAGAGAGGTCTAAGTTAAAGAAGGGAAGTGAGGATAAACGGGAGTTTTAACCCATACACTACAGGGGTTCTTCAGTTCAGTTCACTCGATCAGTTGTGTCCGACTCTGCGACTCCATGAATTGCAGCACGCCAGGCCTGCCTGTCCATCACCAACTCCCGGAGTTCACTCAAACTCATGTTCATCGAGTCGGTCATGCCATCCAGCCATCTCATCCTCTGTCATCCCCTTCTCCTCCTGCCCTCAATCCCTCCCAGCATCAGAGTCTTTTCCAATGAGTCAAGCCTTCACATGAGGTGGCCAAAGTATTGGAGTTTCAGGTTTAGCATCAGTCCTTCCAAAGAACACCCAGGGCTAATCTCCTCCAGAATGGACTGGTTGGATCTCTTTGCAATCCAAGGGACTCTCAAGAGCCTTCTCCAACACCACAGTTCAAAAGCATCAATTCTTTGGTGCTCAGCTTTCTTCACAGTCCAACTCTCACATCCATACATGACTATTGGAAAAACCATAGCCTTGACTAGACGGACTTTTGTTGGCAAAGTAATGTCTCTGCTTTTTCAATATGCTATCTAGGTTGGTCATAACTTTCCTTTCAAGGAGTAAGCATCTTTTAATTTCATGGCTGCAATCACCATCTGCAGTGATTTTGGAGCCCAGAAAAATAAAGTCTGACACTGTTTCCCCATCTATTTCCCATGAAGTGATGGGACCGGATGCCATGATCTTAGTTTTCTGAATGTTGACCTTTAAGCCAACATTTTCACTCTCCTCTTTCACTTTAATCAAGAGGCTTTTCAGTTCCTCTTCACTTTCTGCCATAAGGGTGGTGTCATCTGCATATCTGAGGTTATTGATATTTCTCGGACTAGATCTGATAGATAGAGTTCCTGATGAACTATGGACGGAGGTTCGTGACATTGTACAGGAGACAGGATCAAGACCATCCCCATGGAAAACAAATGCAAAAAAGCAAAATGGCTGTCTGAGGAGGCCTTACAAATAGCTGTGAAAAGAAGAGAAGTGAAAAGCAAAGGAGAAAAGGAAAGATATAAGCATCTGAATGCAGAGTTCCAAAGAATAGCAAGAAGAGATAAGAAAGCCTTCCTCAGCGATCAATGCAAAGAAATAGAGGAAAACAACAGAATGGGAAAGACTAGAGATCTCTTCAAGAAAATTAGATACCAAGGGAACATTTCATGCAAAGATGGGCTCGATAAAGGACAGAAATGGTATGGACCTAACAGAAGCAGACGATATTAAGAAGAGGTGGCAGGTGTTCTTAGTCTACTGCTAAAAGAAAGTAGGCTTGGGATGAGTAGAAAACAGTTTATTGGTAGAAGTTCTCCTGAGTAGCCAGTATAACAGAAGTGGCTCAAGAGACCAGTAGGCTGGGAGGTCAGATCAGTGATACAGCCAAGACAGAAAGATTACAAGAAAGGAGAATGTCTAGAGAATAGAGAAAACACACATGTACAAGGACGATACAACGTAAGTTGTATTGACACAAGCTCTTCCACTAAGAGAAGGAACACAATGGTGGCATGGGAACTTGGTCACTATATCTCTACAGGTTACAACCACTGCTTTCAGAGACCACTTAAAGGACAATAAACGTTTCTGATGGTGGAGGTAGGAAGAAAGATAAAGCCACACTTAAAATCTGAAGTGACTGTTTAAGCAAGGAGACATGGTCAAAGTGAGTTCCCATTCTAATAAAGTTAGGACAACCTCCAAAATGCCCATGTGACATTCTTATTTAAGGCCCTATATTTTTATGATATTAATTTGTTTAATACAGAGAAGGGAAAAAAGGGAGAGTTGTGTAATTCAGTCAGAAAAATGACACAAGATAACTTTATTTCCATGGATTTCTAAAATCAAATGCTTTTAAAAAATCTCTACCTTAATCAATTTACCCCCACTATATAATGTATACTATTAAACCAACCAAATTGACACAGTAATTGCTCTGGAAAGACAAGAACAGATTGTAAGGGTGAATTATTTTATAAAATATAACAGATTGCAACCAATTAGTTAACAAGAAGAAGAAAAACTAAAGAGCCTGACCGTTTATAACAATTTACAGAACTCTGTTAACTTAATAAGAAAAACCTGCTTTGGATAAGGCATCGCTTCATCACTTCTCAGAGATTAAGGCACAAAATCACCAGCATTACAAACTCAAACGTGTAAGAAAATCTGAAGACAGCAGCTGGTACAAATGCTACAAAAACAAAAACAGGTGCTTTGGGGGCACCGACTTATATCAAAGTAACATTAAACTGCAAATGTAAAGCTTACAGCAACTCAATTTTCCTTCTCCAATGAAGGTTAATCATTTTTTAACAGAAGATCAACTTAAAGAACAGAGGAAAAAGCCAATCTCTTAATACTACCTTTTTTGGGGAAAAAAAAAAAATTGTCAGTATCAGGCAAATTTTTAAGAAACGATTTAGCTGGTATAGTATTTTAGAATAGCATATAAACAAATTGATAGCAACTAAAGCAATTTTAATGGCACATTCAGGAGCTTACATTTGAAATGACATTATTGGTTAGGTCCTTTTTTGTGGATTCTATGGTGATGGGTCAAGTATCAATATTTTGTTAATGTTAACTTTAAACAAATATTTTGTTAAATTTAGTTATGTTTTTCAAAACAGTTAAAACTCCAACACATGAGATTTGAGGGCAAAGATACTGGAAAGTAGTACTTCGGTAGAATGTTACTACAGCCAACACATTATAATAATTTCCCAAAGTTATTTCTGAAACAATAATCTAGGTCTAATGCTCTTGTCTTTTAAGAATATTATAAATGCACTAAAGCAGTTTCTGCCAGTAGTCACAACTCACTAAAGCACTTGGCAAATGAGTCAGGATCAAAATATATGAAACGAAGAAACGTTAGCATTCATTATACATCTTATTCATAATCTCATTTACTTTGCCCATTTTCTTATCTCAGTATCTCAGGAAAACTTGGATCCAAATAAAATGCTAACGTTCCACAAATTAATCATCCTAAAATTTGAGCTGTTTTTCATCAGGAAATGAATTACCTTAAAGGTATATTTCCAGAAAACTTAACTGGATGTTAATCTAATAATATTAGTAAAGCCAGATAAAGAAAAGAAATAATAAACTATACCATGGAGTGAAACTCTGATATTGCACTACAGTGTTATAGAAGAAAGGAATACAACAAATACAGATAATTTTTTAAGAAATGTACATGCCTCCTGAGCAGGAGGATTTAGGAATTATAATAATTACTATAAGTGCCTTATATGTGTTTTAAATTCACTTTAATATTGGTTGTCATTGTCTCAACCAGTGGTCCTCAAAGACTGCCATGTGGTTATCTCACACATCAATATGAATTCCATGTTTTGAAGACATCATTTGTCTGGTCCCTGTGAAATACATGACGAATGAACAGATGTGAGGTAGAGATGATGTGATTATTACATAAAGCCAAAATGGCAAAGGAGAAGTTTTTCCAAATGGGCACATCCACAAGCCATGGCGAATTCCATCTCGGATGTGGTGTGAGGTCCAGGATATAAATAACATCCAGGGAAGAAAGCACCATGAGTCTTTGAGCTTGAAGAAGTGCATTGTAAACTTTAGGGTCAGAACCACAGTGGGTATCACAGTAGAACAGTGAAGGAAAGGGCGTCGTGGAAGACTCAGAGCAGCCTGCGGGGAGAAAGCGGTAGCTAGTATCATCTCCTTCTGGGCAAACAGCACTTTATAGATGCTGCCTAACATCGTAAGTATGTTTTCCTGCAGTCTACTGGAAATGCAAAGGGAACATTGTCTATGTCACCTCCAAATACACTTTGCACTAAAAATGAAATCAAGATCTCAAGAACATGTGACTAACTTCTTAAAGTTTCCTACTATGTGCTCAGAAAAGTCACAATACAATTCATATCCTAAATGTATGGTTAGAGTAAATTTGGAGTTTTAAAGAATTGTTTGGGGCCTCTAAGAGCAATGAAAAAGTCTCACAATTGAATAAAATACACTTCAATTAAACATAAAAAACTGTGAGGTATAGTTGATTTACAATGTTATATTAATTTCAGGTATACAACTTAGCTATACAATTTTTTAATTGGTTATATTCCATTTAACATTGTTATAGAATATTGGTTATATTTCCTGCTCTGTACATTACATCTTTGTATTTTAATTATTCTATACTTAGTAGTTTGTATCTCATAATTCCTTTCTCCTATCCTGCCTCTCCCCTACTCCATTCTTCAATTAATAAATGCATAAAAGGGGAGTATTTTTGTTGTAACTATTTTATATTAGCCTTGAATACTTTCAAATTTATTTACAAAAGCATTAGAAAGAGTGTATTATTTTAAACATGATTTGAAAGTTGAGTTAAATAAACCAATAGAATTTCTAAACCATTGTAAAAATGTAATCAATATCTAAACAAATGCAAGTTTTCCAGGCTTAATTCGTGAATGATCCACGGGAAACTCTTGGAGATGACGAAGGACAGAGAGGCCCGCCGTGCTGCAGTCCATGGTGTCACAGAGTCAGGCATGACTTAGCGACTGAACAACAACAACTTGCTAAACATCAATCAAAGAGTTTATTTATTCTACATTCTTATCCTTCTTCCTTCTCCATACTTTCAGTTGTCTATTTCTATTCTGTCAAAACATAAAACATTTCTGCATTATGCCGTTTTAGTCTCCACCTTTGTTTTTAAGTTCTATGCTGCGCTGTGTTTAGCAGCTCAGTCATGTCCGACTCTGTGACACCATGGACTGCAGCCTGCCAGGCTCCTCTGTCCATGGGGACTCTCCAGGCAAGAATATTGGAGTGGGTTGCCATGCCCTCCTCCAGGGGAATCTTCCCAACCCAGGGATTGAACCCAGGTCTCCTGCATTGCAGATGGATTCTTTACCATCTGAGCTATCAGGGAGCTACTGGAGTGAGTAGCCTATCCCTTCTCCAGGGGATCTTCCTAACCCAGGAATGAAACCAGGGTTTTAAGTTCTATACCCACAGCATAACATGCTCCCTAATAACAGGGTGGGATGGGGCGCCTGTGGTAGTCACTGCTCGGAGGAGAGCAACAGCCTCCTGTTGAGATGATTAGTAGTTACGCTCTGGATGTATGGACAGATATTGACTATTTACATTAATAGTTTCTAAGGAAGAAACTTCCCTGGTGGTTCAGACGGTAAAGAGTCTGCCTGCAAGACGGGAGACCCAGGTTCGATCCCTGGGTCGGGAAGATCCCCTGGAGAAGGAAATGGCAACCCACTCCAGTATTCTTGCCTGGAAAATCCCATGGACAGAGGAGCCTGGTGGGCTACAGTCCATGGGGTAGCAAATAGTTGGACACAACTTAGTGACTAACACACACACACAAGGAGGAAACAAGATATTTCTGTTGCTTGCCTGATTTCTAAAATATTCATGCAGAACCTTTATTCATAAATAATAAAAGAAGGATATATCATAAAATCATAGAAGTAAAAAATAGATAGGGCTTCCCAGGTTGCACCAGTGGTAAAGAACCCACCTATAATACAGGAGACTTAAGAGATCCAGTTTCCATCCCTGGGTGGGGGAGATTCCCTGGAGAAGGGCATGGCAACCCACTCCAGTATTCTTATCTGGAGAACCCCATGGACAGAGGAACCTGGTGGGCTACAGTCCATAGGGTCACACAAAGTCGGATATGACTGAAGTGACAGCTTGCCCGCAAAAATAGGTAAACTCCTACCAGTCCTGGTCTAGGACATGATTTTTCCTGGTTCTGTTCTTCACTTACTTCATATCCTGTGCTTGTGCTTGTCAGAAGTATGTGAAATGTTGCTCCAATATTATTCAATTAGCATTTGTCTTTATACTGGTGCCCTTGCTTACTGCATATGTCACTTACAGAAGCAGTTTGAGAGGCTCTGCAGGGCTGGAGAAACCATCCATTCAGGAGGCCTGTGTGCAGTTGATAACACCAGATACATGCCTTATGAAGGTAGTCAGGAGACAAACCTATAGGTTTGCTTCTCCACATTCTGATACCATGAGCTAATGGGAACAAGGTTTAGGGGGTCTTAGGACATGACTGAGCGACTTCACTTTCACTTTTCACTTTCCTGCATTGGAGAAGGCAATGGCAACCCACTCCAGTGGGTTGTTGCAGCAGCAGCAACAGCAGCAGCAGTGTGCTAATGGGCTTACCAGGTGGTTCAGCAGGTAAAGAAATTGCTTACAATGCAGAAGATGCCAGAGATATGGGTTTGCTTCCTGGATTGGGATATTTCACCTGGAGGAGGGCATGGCAACCCACTCCAGTATTCTCGCCTGTAGAATCCCATGGACAGAGGAGCCTGGCGGGCTACAGTCCATAGGTTGCAAAGAGTCGGACACGACTGAAGCAACTAAGCACAGCAGAGCATAGAACTTAATCTCTCCTTCAAGACTTGGCTAATGGATAACCAACAATGTCCTACTGTATAGCACAAGGAACTCTATTCAGTATTCTGCAATAAACCATAATGGAAAAGAATATAGCTTTAAAAAAGAATGTATATATATATGTTTAACTGAACCACTTTGTTGTACAGCAGAAATTAACACAACATTCTAAATCAATTATACCTCAATTAAAAAAATAAAAGACTTGGCTAAAACATCTCCTATAAAGCCAGAATGGAACCCCTCAGTTATAATTATTGAACCTTTGCTCTGGGCACATCCACAGCACTGTGTGATGTGATATAATGTGGTCAGTAACATATGTGAACCCTCAGGAAAGTGGTGCTCAAAAAAACTGGATGAATGGGCTTTCTTGTTTTAAAATAAGGCTAATCTTCTCTAACTAAACTGATGCTATAAATATCAATATCATGGCATCAAAGAAATCAAAGACCAGAAAAATTAAACATATAGGCTTCTTACCTTTAAAGACAGGGATCCAGATAGCAAAAAGTGGTCTATATCGATAACAGAGGCTAAAAATCCAGCTAAAATGATTTCTCCAAAGTCAGTCTTCTTCCTGATTCCAATGACTATTGCCCATGACCACATGCCAATCACACAGTGTACTGAATTATCTGAAAGTGCACGAAGCCAGGCATTTTGTTGAATTATGGGAAACTGAAGAAGTCTGTCAGCTACTGTGCAGAATAAGCCCAGACCAAGGCTGGAAAGAAGAGATTCAGTGCTGCACGACTGGAGCAAAGCATGAGTCTTCTCAGTCTCTGATGCCATTGCAAACAGTATGTCAGTACATGCTAAAAGCCATCACAAAACAAACAGCTTGTTCTTGTTTACATTCCCAGTCATCCTAAAATAGAAAGGAGAGAAAAATATTAATGAAGACTGTGGGATGCCATATGATATATAAATAAAAAATACCAGCAATAATTCTAGAAGTATAAAATCAAATTGTAAAAATTGGTGTTTCTTCCACTGTTTGCTTATTTTTGGCTGTGCTGGGTCTTCACTGCTGCTCCGGCTTTTCTCTAGTTGCGGCGAGCGGGGGCTGCTCTCTGTTGTGGTACGGGGGTTTCTCACTGCGGTGGCTACTCTTGTTGCGAAACTCAGGCTCCAGGCACCTGGGCTTAGTTGCTCTGCAGCATGTAGAATCTTCCCGGACCGGGGATCAAATAAGTCCCCAGCTCCCGGACCGGGGATCAAATAAGTCCCCAGCATTGGCAGGTGGATTCTTATCCACTGTACCACCAGGAAAGTCCTTTTTTCTTTAACTGTTATCTGTAATTTCATTCCCCCCCCAGCTTTATTGAGATATAACTGATACACAGCACTGTGTAAGTTTAAGCTGCAGAATGTGATGATTTAATATACATATGTATTGTGAAATGATCATAATACAGTTAGCATATCCATTACTTCACATGGGTACCTTTGAGTGTGTACAGGGAGAACATTTTATGATATACTGTCTTAGAAACTTTCAAGTATTGAAAGACATAGTATTTCTTAAGTTTATATATAATAAGCCACGTGGCCCAAAGAGAACAGATTAGCCTTGTAGGAACAACTGTTTAGATGGTAGCATGCATCAAGGGAAATTTAAGAAAACCTGTTGACTAATCTATTACTTTGAAGTCATCAAATCTTTCTTTTGGCAATGTGTACTACAGAGCAGTGGGCATCCACTCCAGCAACTGCTTTCCATACTTTTTCTGATAACAGCATCACCTTTCTTTGGGAAAAGTGCTCATCACAATATCCAGACTCTGGAGCTGACCAATTAGAACTCCCTGCCTCCCTTACTAGTAGTAGTGATTAAATAGCAATGACTAATTAGTAATAATTTTATAGTAGTGAATGGCAGTGATTACTCTGCTGATGAAGGTGACCCTGGCTAGGCCAACTGGACTCCTTATCAGAATTTTTCCAAGTGAACCTGATGGAGAAAGTTCCTTTACTTCTTATAGAGCATGGGCTCTACTACATGGAAGAGCCTAGGAAAAAAGAATCATAAGGACATCAAGTCCTCAGGACCAATCTCTAAGGTTCTCAGAGCTGCCCTGGTTCCTGCAACTCACCTTTCACTTCTATGAGCTACTTCAGGATTTTCTCAATAAGTCCCCTTTTCCTGACTGTTACCTCTAACCAAAGGACCTTAACTGGCATAAAAAGGCAATCATAATTCTGAGTGCTCACCTGGCATACAATATTGAGATCACTTATCCAGTTATTAATATTGTGTGATACCTGAAGTTTTTACTTTGTATTGTTGTGTCTTTGTTCTGAGCATTAAAGACTAACTAAATGATTTATTGAGAATGATTCAACTTCCATTCTGTAATAAAAACTATACATAGATCACTGTATATATTCTAACAGTTTATAGAGAAATGCAAAACACCTAGAATAGGAAAACACCTTTAAAAAGGTCTAAGTTGAAGGACTTGCACCACCTGACTTCAAGTCTTGCTATAAAGCTACATAACCAAGAATGTGGTGCCATTATGAAGACAGACAAATATATCAATGCAACAGAATAGAGAGTGGATTCAAACAGATCCACACATATGGTCAACTGATTTTTGACAAATATGCAAAGGAAAGTCAATGGAGAAAAGACACTCCTTTCAACAAACGGTGCTATAACAACTGGGTATCCATATGCAAAAATAATGAACCTCAATCCATACCTTCCTCCCTATATAAAAATTAACTCAAAATGGATCACAGTAAAAGTAAAACAAATCTATAAAACTTTTGGAAGAAAATACAGGAGGATATCTTTGTCCTCGGGTTATACAAAGAGTTCTTGGTAGCAGTATTAAAGCTCCATTGTTTAAAAAAGTTAATAAATTGAGCTTCATTAAACTTAAGAACTTCTGCTCTTTGAACGACAATGTTAAGAGAATTAAAACACAAGACATAGATTGGGAGAAAATATTTGCATATCTCATATTTGATAAAGGATATGTATACAGAATAAAGAATTCTCAAAACATGATCACAGAAAAACAGGCTGATAACAAGATGTATGAAAGATGTGAAAAGGTACTTTACAAGGATGATATACAAATGGTCAATAAGCACATGAAATGTGCTCAACATCATTAATTATTAGGGAAATGGAAAGTAAAACCACAATGAGAGTCCAAACGTAACTATCAGAATGGCTAAAATTTAAGGCTGACCGTTTCCAAATGTTGGCAAAATGTGGAGCGATCAGAACTCTCATACATTATTGGTGGAAATGTAACATGATACAACCACTTTCCAGTCTCTGAGAAAGTTAAACATACTCCTATCATATGACTCAGTCATTCCATTCCTAGGCATTTACCTAAGAGAAACGAGAGCAAACATCCACACAAAGACTTGCACATCAATGCTCATAGCAGCTTTTTTTTTTTTTTTTTATATATTAGCTTCAAACTGGAAAAACCCAACTGGAGAAACAAAATATGGGGGGTGGGGGGAGGCGCGGGAAGGCTACAGTAAAAGCCCATAGGGTGCTTCCTAGGTGGCACTAGTGGTAAAGAACTCACCTGCCAATGCAGGAGCCCTAAAGAGATGCAGGTTCCATTCCTGGGTCAGGAAGATCCCTTGGAGGAGGGCATGGCAACCTACTCCAGTGTTCTTGCCTAGAGAATCGCCTGGACTGAGGAGCCTGGCATACTATAGTCCATGGGGTCACAAAGAGTTGGACATGACTGAAGTGACTTAGCACAAAAACTTATAGAACTGTACAAAGAATGAACCCTAATGTGAACTGTGGACGTTAGTGAATAACAACATATCAATACTTATTCATTAATTGTATCAAATGTGTGTGTGTAATGTAATGTATGTGCATGATCAGTTTTGTCCAATTCTTTGCAACCCCGTGGACTGTAACCTTCCTGGACGGACCCAGGAAGGTCTGCGTCTCCTGCATTGCAGGCAGATGCTTTACCGCTGAGCCACTGGGGAAGCCAAGCAAACATGCCACACTCTTGGAAAAAGTTAATAATGGGAAGAAATGTGTAGAGCAAGAATGGACATATGGGAATACTTTCTACTCTGCTCAACTTTTCTATTAACCTAAAACTGTTATAAAACAAAGTATTTTTAAGAAGCAAATAAAGTATGGGAAAATGTTATAATTGTTAAATTTAGGTAATACTTTTATGTTTGAATTTCTTATCTAGAAATGTTTTTTTAAAAAGTACCTAGTATGATCCCACTTATACAAAATTCTAGAAAATGCAAGAAAGGAGGTGCAGGAAGGATTAAAAAGGAGCATAAGAAAACTGGAGAGACAGATTCATTACTTCATTATCTTGATTGTGGTAACAGTTTCATGGTTCATAGTTTCAAACCCACACCAAAATGTATCAAACTGCATATTTTAAACATATGCAGTTTATCATATGTCAATTATACTCCAATACAGATGTTAAAAAGTTAGGAAAATATACTTATTGTCAATAACAATAGCAGCCTTTCATGTAAGGAGCAACCTGAAAACAAGAAAGAGCTTATGGAAATAAAAAACCTGACTGCCCAAATAAAAACTCAAAACAAGCAACGCATAGTAAGATGAATGCTTCAAAAAACACAATTAATAAAAATACATTCAAAGAATTTTCTAAAAGCTTGAGGGAGAAAAAAAAAAAAAAAGGACAAAGAGTTGGACATTGAGAGAAAAAACAAATTCAAAAAATAAAGAGAGGACTTCCCTGGTGGTCCAGTGGCTAATACCCCATGCTCCCAATGTAGGGGGCCCAGGTTTGATCCCTGGTCGGGGAACTAGTGGAGAAGGAAATGCACCCCACTCCAGTACTCTTGCCTGGAAAATCCCATGGACGGAGGAGCCTGGTGGGCTGCAGTCCATGGGGTCGCTAAGAGTTGGACACGACTGAGCGATTTCACTTTCACTTTTCACTTTCATGCGTTGGAGAAGGAAATGGCAACCCACTCCAGTGTTCTTGCCTTGAGAATCCCTGGGATGGAGGAGCCTGGTGGGCTGCCATCTATGGGGTCGCACAGAGTCGGACGCAACTGAAGCGACTTAGCAGCAGCAGCAGCAGCAGCAGGGAACTAGATCCCACATGCTGCAACTAAGATCCTGAGCAGCTAAATAAATAAAAATAATAAATATTTAAAAATAAATAAAGATAAAATCCTTAAGACCCAAACCAGCAACAACAGTTATCTGCAAAAGAAACAGAATGTAATTAACACCAACACCGAACATTGTGGGACAATTACAGAGCTCTGAGAGAACAGGACTATGACAACAGGGACTCTAAACATAACTAAATTATAGCATCTATGTGACAACTGTAAATTTTAAGATTTTTCCTTAGAAATTATAACACTTATATATAATTTTTTGGGAAAAAATAATCAAGGAGCAGGTCTTTTAAATTTTTACAGGAATAAGAGAAAAATACAGAAAACTTGCTCAATATAGCAAAGTAGAAAAGTAAACTATGAAGAAGACAATTTTACTCCCACCCTCACATACCAAAAAAAATAAAAAGGAAACAAACACGTCAAACACAAATACTATAATAGATGTGAATGTATTAAATTTCTCTATAAAGAGACAGCTTGGAAAAGAAAGAAACATCCATGAAGTTACTGTTCATAAGAAAACATCTCAAACAAAAAGTCTCAGCAATATAGAAAATAAAGAGCTGAGAAAATACCTATCTAGAAAACACAAACAAAATTAAGCAGCAGTGGTATTAGGCTGGTGCAAAAGTAATTGTAGTTTTGCATTGTTGAACTTTGCCATTTGATGTTGGAATACACTCTTAAATGTGGTTATGTTATATACCATTTTAATGTACATTTCTCGCTTTGTTTTTCACCAATTACTTGCTGTTTATTTTACATTTATTTTAGACTATGGAAATGATGTTAGACAAAAAGCAAATTTGAGTGATTTTTAAAATCGAGTTCCAAATGGGTAGCAAAGCAGCAAAGACAACAAGTAACATCAACAACACATTTGGCCCAGGAACTGCTAACGAATTACAGAGTAGTTCAAGAAGTTTTGCAAATAAGACTAGGGCCCTGAAGCCACAGAGCATAGTGACCGGTCATCAGAAGTTGACAATGACCAACTGAGAACCACCATCAAACCTGATTCTCTTACAACTACGTGAGAAGCTGCTGAGAACTCAACGTCAACCATTCTACAGTTGTTTGGCATTTGTAGCAAATTGAAAAGGTAAAAAAGCCCGATAAGTGGGTGGCCTCAAGAGCTGACCGGGAAAAACAACAACAACAACAAAAAAAAAACACCATCATTTTGAAGTGTTGTCTTCTCTTATTCTACGCAACAACAAACCATTTCTCAATCAGATTGTGACCTGCAAGGAAAAGTGGATTTTTTATGAAAACCGGTGACGACCAGCGAAGCAGTTGGACAGAAAAGAAGCTCCAAAGCACTTCCCAAAACCAAAGTTGCACCAAAAAAAAAGGGTCATGGTCATTGTTTGGTGGTCTGCTGCCAGTCTTCTGAATCCCAGCAAAACCATTACATCTGAGAAGTATGCTCTGGTTGTGGATGCTCAGTAAGTATTTGTTGAATGAATTAATGAAAATTCATCATACAGTGTATCTATTATCCACCAGGTATTGCCTAGTAAATGCTTAAATGGCATTTAGTAAAATGCAGCATTTTTCTTGGAAATCTCCATGTTTAGCAAGTGTGACTACCAGGTAATTCTTATGCTCACTAAACATTAAGAATTGCTAGGTTATAAGAACCAAAATGAATGAAAACCAAGAAACATTACCTTTAAAGTCAGAAACAGTGCAGCTGTTATAATACTGTTCTGGCATTTCTAATCAATGCAATGAAGCAAGCAAGTGTTGACTTAAAAAAAAGTCACAGCCTAAAAGTTGAGAGTTACGCTTTATTTGGTGGGAATTTTTAGGACTTCAAGCCCAGGAGATGAACATCTCAAATAATCCTGAAAGAACAGCTAGGCTTGAGGAGGAGAGGGGAGGAGCCAGGTTATATAGAAGTTTTACAACAAACAGCAGGTAGTCTGAACATTAAAAGATTACTGTTAATAAGAGAAACCAGATATTCCAATTTAAGGAATTTAGTGCTTTTCTATGTATGAGAAGATGCAAGAGTCTGGGCTCACTGAAATCATTCATTTGCATCGCAGCAATCCTGGGGCCAGTACCCTGTGTTTTTCACATCCTGAGGTCTCTCGAGCTGACTCTAGGGAGTGGCTGCAATCTGATGGCTATGAGGTCGCAGGTATTTGCCTTCCTGAGTTCCCTTGGGGCTCAGGAATTCACAGTGGAGAACGGAATGGATGATGACTGTGATATCCTTGTTTACTGGCAGAACATACTCCATTTCTTGGGGCTTCCATCTGCCTGCAGTGCAGGAGACCAACCAGGGTTTGATCCCTGGCTCAGGAAGATCCCCTGGAGTAGGAAATGGCAACCCACTCCAGTATGCTTACCTGGAGAATTCCATCGACAGAGGAGCCTCGTGGGCTACAGTCCATGGGGTCCCAAAGAGTTGACACAACTGAGAGACTAACACTTTTACTCCATTTCTCAGAAGAGATAGAGGGAGGGAGAGTGAAAATGTATCATTACCCTCCTCAGGAAGGAAAAGACAATTACATTAATTTGTAAGTGAAATGACTGCTTATTCAAGATAATAAATTGAAAATTTTTAGAAATTAGAGCTTCTCAGGTCTCACTAGTGATAAAGAACCTGCCAGTCAATGCAGGTTGAGAGATGTGTGTGGGTTTGATCCTTGGGTTGGGAAGATCCCTTGGAGGAGGGCATGGCAATCCACTCCAGTATTCTTGCCTGGAGAATCCCATGGACAGAGGAGCCTGGCAAGCTACAGTCTATAGGGTTGCACAGAGTTGGACACAACTGAAGCAATGTAGCCTATCCTAGAATTTAAGTTGCAAAAGGTGGCTAATTCAAGATAAATTATGAATATACCAGCAATAATTGTAAGGGGAAAGTACAGGAAAATGGACATTCATAACAGCAATAAAAACTCAAATATCAAGGATAAACTAAACAGATACTGCACCGCACGTGAAGAAAATGACAGAACTGTATTACGTCGATCAACTATGTAGAGCTCTGTGGCTTTGTGCTATGTTCCAGCTAAGCTGGAAATACACTTCCCAGAATCCCCTTCCTGTAGTGCCAGCTATAGGAGACTCTGTACATGGAACTTGGAAAGCAGAAGTGAAATAGCAGCCATATTTTTAAACTCTGAAGGTTGGTGCTAGACACTGTGGAGGTTGCATGTGTTGTTGCTGATCTGTCAGCTCACCTTGCTGGTGTGGGCAGGCTAGGCCTGCAGTTCCTTCAACTCCCACCATATCTTCCTTCACCCTCTCCAAGTCCTGGGCCTCTCCTGCAGCTCACCCACAGCATCGAAACTAAAGCTGGTGAGAGGCCAATGCAGACTGCAATGTCCTTGTTCTCATCCACATCCACCTTCCCTTCCCAACTGTCTAGCTGACATGCTTCAGGCCCAAAAACAGACTCAAAGGCACTGCCTGCTCTCCCAGCCCCTACAGTTACAGAAGGTCTTTCTTATTCGTTAGCATGCAAAGTAGTTTTGCTTCTTTGATGGAACTTCACTGATAACAAGAGCCAGACCATTTTACTGAATGGTTTATAGAAGACAACATGGATGGTATTACTGTCCTCAAATTAATCTATAAATTTAATCCACCTCTAGTCAAAATCATAACAGGGATTTTCTTTTAGCAGCTTCACAGACTGTTTTCAGACTGGCATTCAATCTCAGGTGGCACTAGTGGTAAGAACCTACCTGCCAATGCAGGAGACATAGGAGAAGCAGGTTTGATCCCTAGGTTGGGAAGTACCCCTGGAGAAGGAAATGGCAACCCACTCCAGTATTCTTGCCTGGAGAATTCCATGCATTGAGGAGCCTGGCAGGCTACAGTCCATTGGGTTGCAAGGATACAACTGAATAGACTTAGCAAGCAAACTTGCAAAAGAAGAGTGATGTGAACACTGAAAGGTGAACACAAAATCTGAGACAGATCAAGTGTGTGTTTGCAGAAGAGGGAAATGTATGTACCATTCCAAATTGGTAAGGAACAATTATTATTGTACTCAGATCCTGTGTCAGTTAGGTTTCTTAAGTACATGGAACAGAAAGCACTCTGGCAATACAAGCAAAAAGCATTTATTAAAAGGATATTGGGAAATCACAGACTTGCCAGGTTTCAAGAGACAAGTTTCAAACTATGCCTCAAGCACCTCAGAGCACATGACACCAGACACCTGCAGTGAAGACCCCCCTGCCCCTGAATCCAACTTACACTGCTTAACCCATCACCAGATATTATCACGGGCATTGCTGCTAGTTCTGCCTCATCTGCTGCTGTTATAAAAAAATTCTTGGAGTTCTGTTTCTTTGCTCTCAATACAAAATTCAGAGTTGGGCACTGGCTGGGCCTAGATCACATGCCCATTCCTGAGCTGCAAGGGAGGTTGGAAAAGATAGTATTTGGCCTTTTCAGCATAACTAGTAGAAAGTGGTTCTTTTCTCCTTCTACATGCGTTAGAAGAGGAATCTCAAATATATACTATACTGAGCAGGATAATGACCAGTCTGCAATGGTAATGGGTTCCGTTACAAAAGGTTTTAATTGCTAAGTAGTACTGAAAAGTCAATCATCAGGTGAAACCTGAGATTGGATCATCTGTACAATGCTCGATTTTATATGGAGGAGTTGTTTAAACAACTTTAGATTTCAAAATGTCACATTCACATGGATTAGGGTGTTATATTAATAATACAGACCATTTCTCTGGTTAAATTAAGAGAGGGAATCAGTTTGACTGACTAGCTGCCTGGAAACCATGGAAACCATGGTCAAGAGAGCTTTTGTAATCAGTTTGGTACCAAATTTGGGATATTTACATGAATTTGTAAACAGACTTCTACATAGTCCAGCTGGCTAGACTTTTAGAGGAGCTCAAAAATATTTTAAAAATACTGATAGACACGATTGTATAAAAATGTAAACTGCATGGCAAAGTTAAAGACTAATACATGAAGGCAATTTTGAAAATGTATGATGGAGAAAGACAAGAAGCCTTACTTTACAAAGAGTTTTTAAGATTAATGAGAAGATGGGCCGGTCCAGTGGTTAAGAATCCGCCTTGCAATGCACGGGATGCAGGTGCAGTCCCCGGTCAGGGGGAACTAAGACCCCATATGCCACAGAGAAACCCAGCTCACATGCCACAGCTACTGAGCCCACGTGCTTTGGAGCCCGCACACCACACACAGCTAGCGTTTGTGAGCCACAACGCAAGACCCCATGTAACACATGAAGACCCTGAGTGCTGCAACTAAGACCTGATGTAGCCAAATAAAAAAGAAAAAAAGATTAACACAAAGAAAAAATAAGTATCTCAATAATAACTTGGCTATGTCTAAGAAAAGGCAATTTGGAAAAGGAAGAAATACAAAGATCAAGAAAAGTATTAAAATATTTCAACTTTATTGGTAATCAATTGAATTTAATTTAAAACAATGAGATTTCAATCTAAGATTGACAAAAGATCGCTAATGATCTGTTAGTGGTGGGGAAATGATCACTTTATTATAATAGAGTATTAGCAGTTGTATAAATTGGCATAACTTTTCTCAAACAATTTGACAATATGTACCAAAAATGATTAATAAATGAGCAAACACTTTTGACTCAGCATTTCCATTTCTACAAAATTACCCTAAGAAACTAATTAGATATATACAAAGAGTTACACGTGAATGTTCAGCATGGCATTGTTTATAAGGAAAAGTTAGAAACTATGTGTCCAAAATACAGGACTACTGAAATGAATTCCATATTATTATGCAGTCATTAAAAAATACTTATTTCCAATTTATCGACATATTAAATATTAAAATTTTAAAGGTATCCTATAAAATAATACATAAAGTATTACCTTTTTGTTAAAAATATGTACATACATGTAAAAAATCTGGGAGACTGTTCATTCAGCTTACATGTGATCATTATTTTTTTCCTTTCTTTGATTTCCCCCAAATTTTCAATATCTATCATGAACACATGGAGAAGGCAATGGCAACCCACTCCAGTACTCTTGCCTGGAAAATCTCATGGACGGAGGAGCCTGGTAGGCTGCAGTCCACGGGGTCGCTAAGAGTTGGGCATGACTAAGCGACTTCACTTTCACTTTTCACTTTCATGCTTTGGAGAAGGAAATGGCAACCCACTCCAGTGTTCTTGCCTGGAGAATCCCAGGGGTGGGGGAGCCTGGTGGGCTGCCGTCTATGGGGTCACACAGAGTCGGACGAGACTGAAGTGACTTAGCAGCAGCAGCAGCAGCATGAACACAAAACCAATAAAACTCCTTTGAAAAGTTAGTTAGAATTAATTAAACTCAGACCACGATGCTAAACTCAGCTTCATAAAAGTGTAATTTTTTAAAATGTAGAAATATATACATAGCATTATAAATGTTAATAAAAATATTAGACTATACAACATTAATAAACATTAATAAAGTTGTATGTGTGCATGCATGCTGTCACTTCAGTTGTGTCCGACTCTGTGCAGCCCTATGGACTGTAGCCTGCCAGGCTCCTCTGTCCACAGGATTCTCCAGGTAAGAATACTGGAGTGGACTGCCATCCCCTCCAGGGTATCTTCCCAACCCACGGACTGAACCTGTGTCTTTTACATCTCCTGCAATGGCAGGCAGGTTCTTTACCACTAGTGCAACCTGGGAAGCTGTAAAGTTGTATGTAAATCTCATAAGTCCAATTGATAGTATAATATAAAAATAATGTATTCACATTTATGTATTGGTTGGCATATGAAGTCTATATTAAAGATTTCTATATCTCTAGATGAAATAAATTTATGAAGTTTCCATTAATATTTTAATTAATTTAAATTATTTAATTAAATTATTAATTAATTAATTTAATTAATAGTGTGAAGAATACTTGCTTTGTAGAGAACAGCTATTTTGTTAATGATATGGGACCCTAAAAACAATCCTCGAATTCTTTTGTTGTTTAGTCCCTTAGTCGTGTCTGACTCTTTTGTGACCCCCTCATGGACTATTGCCCACCAGGCTCCTCTATCTGTGGGATTTTCTGGGCAAGAATACTGGAGTAGGTTGCCATTTCCTTCTTCAAGGGATCTTCCCAATCCAGGGATTGAACTCTTGTCTTCTGCATTGGCAAGCAGATTCTTTACCACTGAGTCACCAGGGAAACCCCCTCACATTCTTAGTCATTTGCAAAACTGAAAAAATGAAAATTGTTCTCTAAAGCACAAATACTGAGTTATAGTCTACAGATTCTTCCAGGATTAGGAAATAATGATTTCAAGGTATTCTCAACCAAGAGATACAACCAAAATGCAAAAGAGACCTCCAAGGTCATGAATCCTTTCTATATATACCTTAAGATTTATAGCTCCATAAGTCATGAATCATTTGTTTCTACTTTGCAAAGTAAGCATTTGACACCTGAATGGATAAAGAAGTCAATGTGTTTAAAGGCTCAGTATATATAAAGTTTATAAAATATTCCTTAAACCAAAGATAACATCATTATCCACTTAGCTAGATGGAAACTGGGACACACAAATTGAATTAATGACCAAGCCAGAGAGGTGCCACAGCATCAAACAATATCCCCCTCCTTCAGTAAGCTGTGGCCTGTAAATTAGCCCTAAGGAGAAAGGCGGCCAGTCAGGTGGATGAGTGCGAGGAGAACGTAGGTTGGGCACAGTATACATAAAGGCCTAATAGAACAGCTCTTCTGCCACTCAAACTTTGCTTCCATATGCATTTAATTACAGATTCATTGTCAAATCTCATCCCAGAAAGCACACAGAAATAAAAGGTCATCATCCACCTAACTGCAAGTTGCATGATGTCTCTGTAAAGCCATTTCATTACGTCCATCTTTTTTTACTCACTAAACAATTTTCAACCATCAATAAACATTTAAATGTTACTCACCGTATATTTTACTTGATGAGCTCAGATACAAAAATGATCAGGTAGCTAATGAAGTGTCATGAGCAAAATGAAACAAGAAAAGATCACTTAAAGTATTTAAATGATGATCCAAATTTAAAGTGATCTGAAAAAGAAAAAATTGTTTACAAAATAACTATATAGTAGTTTATGAATAGGAACGGATACACATAATAGGGTAGCACAAATCGCATTTTAAATGGAAGGTGTAAACAACTTGCTCGATGAGAGAGGAATAAAAAGCACACTTGGGTAAACTCCGAAGCAGATCCTTCAGCCCCAGTCAAGCCTTCAGATGTCTGCAGCCCTGCCAACATCTAGAACTACAACTTTGAGACCCTGAGCAGAACCACCCAGCTAAGTCTCTTCCAAAAGTCCTGGCCCAAAGATACAGCGAGGTAGCAACTGTTCACTGTTTTAAGCCTCTAAGCTTTGGGGTAATTTGTTTTGCAGCATGGATAGTTAAAACAGTAGTTTCTCTTTTCAAGAAAGGTATAATTATGGCCCCAGAAACACACAACTTGATCATCTATTCCACTGCAACTGTTGGTGCAGATGTATAGAATAGATTCTGGGTATGAGAAATTTAATAGGTGTACTTCCTCTTACTATCTCTGATTAGAACACTCAGTCCACAGGGTCGCAGAGTCTGATAACGACTAAGCGACTGAACTGAGAACACCCAAGTGTCCCATTTTTCATTTCCCTTCCAGTTTCCCCACTTCCTGCTCCTTCTCCATAAATAGAATGGGCTCTAGAACCTCTTAAACTGTAAAATAGCTTAATGTTTATTTTACATATTCACTTTTGTTGGGCAAGTTCATTACGAGAATTGTAATTTTCTTTTAAACTTGTCATGCATGAAGCTAATATGCTCAAGGTGTTTAATATGTCATGATACTAATACAAGGGGAAAGCAAGTTAGCAATCCTCAGCCTGTGAACTAACGATATTATTTTTAATGATATCTGCCATAACAGCCAGTTACCCAGATCATCAATTTCCATGACTTGCAGGAGACACTTTCTGCAACAGCCAAACTCTACCACACACCATCTCCATTACAGTATAATGCCACCAACTACGGGCCTGATTCAGGGCTTTCCAGGTGGCGCTAGCGGTAAAGAACTCGCCTGCTAAACCAGGAGACACACGAGACACAGGTTCAGTCTCTGGGTCAGAAAGATCCTCTTAAGGACACGGCAACCCACTCCAGCATTCCTGCCTGGAGAATCCCGTGGGCAGAGGAGCCTGGCAGGCTACAGTCCATGGGGTCGCACAGACCCGGACACGATTGAGCGACTAAGCACTTGAGCCGGGGGCGCATTACGGGCCCTCGAGCCCGGTAAGGATGGCAAGGGGCAACTCAGGCAAGAGCGCCGGCACCCCGCCCAGACCCAAGGAAACGCAAGGGGCGAGGAGCTTAGGTGAGGGCTGAATGCCTATGGGACCTAGAAGGCGCGACAAAGCCGAAGGGCTCCGGGCTACTGCCGGTCGAGCACACTCCACCTGCTCCCGGGTCCCATGCGCCTGCCGCCTTCCCCACCGAGAACCTGGATCTTCTAGACTTTCAGATTCAAGTGGTCCCCGCTTCCGGCCTCCCACCTCAGGACGCAGTTTCGCGGCGTCCATACAGTCTGCTCCTCACTGAGGACCAAAGGCAACCACTATCTGCTCCGCCTGCTGAGGCAAGCCTGTGACGCGAACGGCGGCCCCGCCCCCCTATACCCTCTCCACCCTCCTGTCGGTACCATAGAGATGCCCGCCGCAGGCCAGAGCGGCTACATCACCGCCCCACTCCCCGCTACGTCGTTACGGAAGCCGAGAGGACGCCGGGATACTAGTTCCATTCCCCGCCGAGCGGAACGCTACTTGAGTGTTCGTTAGCCTCGAGGGTGGGTATCTAGTGTTACCTCGAAAGTCGTGCTCCCTAAAAGGAGACATTTGGGACAGTGGGGTGGGAAGTGAAAAGTGCCTTATTGGTTTCCATCTTCAACATGAGGATTCGTTTTCGGCTTAGCCGGAGCTGTCCACAGCCCACCCAAGCTGCGGCGGGAAGCGGCGACACATAGTTAACCTCACCAAATGTGGGAAGCGTGGTCTTAGACGCTTGAGCTCGGAGACACCGGCTGTCCCGGATGTATTGAGATGTTTCCGACTTCCTCCAAGGGGTCCTTTACGGCGGGCGTAGGAGTTTTTCACTCCGCGAGACCGCGCGACTTTGCAGGCCTGAAGCTCTCTTGTGGTGCTCCACTGCCCCCTTGGGGAGTTCTTGATAGTTACTCTGCGTTTGTGCAGTGGACTTAGGGGGCCGCTCCTTGTGGTCGGCAGTGACAAGGCTAGGAGGCTTAATCGTGACTATTAATTCCCTCGAGTCGAAAAAGAGACAACATAAAGGGTAGCTTGACCTTGATTAACTGGGCTGACAAGGTGCAGGTGTTTAGTAGGTCTGACCAGTTCCATCCCGACTCCCTGCTTTAAGAGTGGTGGGTGCTCTCCAAGCACCAAGGATACATCTAGCTTGACATTTGACCCTAGGAAGTACTGGCCCAAAAGAGGGGACTCAAAGAGGTAAATTTCTTTTTCCTTCTTACCTACTTTCTCAAAACAACTGTTGGATGTAGTGCAGGGGCAGCAGTGGGATTGTATCAATACTAATATATAGTTGAAGGAGACGGTAGACAATTGGAATCTTCCATCTCAAGCAAACTTCTAGGTCTCTCACAGAACCTTAAGGTGTGGCTCAGCTTTTGCTATAGAAGTTTACATTGCTTGACACACTCTTCAGTTCAGTCGCTCAGTCGTGTCCGACTCTTTGCGACCCCATGAATCGCAGCACGCCAGGCCTCCCTGTCCATCACCAACTCCCGGAGTTCACTCAAACTCACGTCCATTGAGCCGGTGATGCCATCCAGCCATCTCATCCTCTGTCGTCCCCTTTTCCTCCTGCCCCCAATCCCTCCCAGCATCAGAGTCTTTTCCAATGAGTCAACTCTTCGCATGGGGTGGCCAAAGTATTGGAGTTACAGCTTTAGCATCATTCCTTCCAAAGAACACCCAGGGCGGATCTCCTTTACAATGGACTGGTTGGATCTCCCTGCAGTCCAAGGGACTCTCAAGAGTCTTCTCCAACACCACAGCAAAAGCATCAATTCTTCGGCGCTCAGCTTTCTTCACAGTCCAACTCTCACATCCATACATGACTACTGGAAAAACCATAGCCTTGACTAGACAGACCTTTGTTGGCAAAGTAATACTCTAGGCTCTGAGCTAATGGGAATGACTCAAGGAGGAAATTATACATATTTTACCTGCACAGCGTAAAAGCTTATTAAACACAGTTATTACTGAATACATTAACCACAGTGCTTTTAGTCGTGTTATGGACAGTTTTTTTTCTGTCTGAATGCAATAACAATTTGGCATTACCCTTATGGCAGCATGGGTACATGTCTTACTATAGTCGAGGCTTTCTGGAGTTATTTAGGGACGACATAGATGGTTTCCTGTGACCAAAACAGAACTTAAGTTATTTCTGTGGTCAGTCTGCTGCCCAAAGGGGCTATTCATTTACACACACACAGTGTTCACAACATGCCAGACACTATGCTTGTTAATAAGACTATAAAATAACTTTATGGGGCTCAGATTCTAGTGGAAGATATAGACCACAAAGAATAAATATGGTGATGTAATAGTAACTGGGGAAGACCCTCTGAGGGATATTTGTGCTGATACTTGAAGGTGGCAGGGAGCCCCGGGGGAGAGAAACTGAAGAAAGCATTGTGCTCAAATTGCTTACATTGTATCTCCTAACCTGTTACACTCTTGCTTTTTTCGTTGTGTTTTTCTTGTTTCCTCTGTTGCTTCTTCCCTTTTATGTGAAGAGGCTGGCTGGTCTTCTCAAGAAATCATAAGTTAATTTTATTTCTTGTTATATTTGGTATAATCCTTAAGTCTTTTTGGAAGTATGGTTTTGTTCTTTCGCAATAGGTGCAATAAATAGTACTTTTGGTGAGCTTATTTCTCTTTTGGTTTCATGTATTTTGTAGCATAAATCTTTTGAGATATTCAAAACAAATGAAAATATTTGGTAACATGAGACAAATTCAGATAAAATTTAGTCTTAGCTGAAGTGCTTAGCTTCTTAGCTTGCAGCGATATTGCCCACATTAAGGTTTTTTTTTTTGAAAGAGCTGATTCTCTTTTCATAGATCTGCTGAAAAATACTTGGAGAGACTAAATAGCAAATGACCAATGCACACAATTCTGCATATTAAAAATAAAAAAAAAACTCGATTAATAGTGAATGCTCCACAAGACAAAACAGCAACAACTCTCAAGTTTTATAAAATTTTCTTCTCAAATCTGAGATCATTGTTCAAGTTTCTTAAATGGTTCTTTATTAATTATATACAAATATATACTTTAAAATTTACAAGTTAGATAAAACACCTCCAAAGTTAGATATCATTTCTCATATAATCATTGTACACAAGTCATGTATATATATAATTTCTTGGCTTTCTAGTAATATTCTACCAATCACTTGAAATAATATCCTCAGGGTTTAATAATATATTTTACTAATTCCATTTTTCACCATTTAGAGTTTGATAGAAGATTGTCAATATCCTGAAGGATTTCAGAGGTTTTTTTCAATGCCACCGATACACTCTTTTCATTAACTTCTTTTAGCAAGGTTTCTGAAGATTTTGGTTTACAACGATCCAAAGACTGTTTGTTTTTCTTGTTAGAAGTCTGGTTTAGGACACCACTACTCTCCAATAACACTAAGTTGCTTAGTTAAGGAGCTTTCCCCCTATACAGAAAACCTAGCCTTCATATTAAAATATTATTTTTCTATTGGGAGGAAGATCTCTTGGATTCATAATAGAGTTGGGATGTCAGAATTTATCAAGTCTATCCCTTATATAAATGAAGAAACTAGTTAGAATATAAGAAGGGGAAAGGAAAGGAAAAGTCTATATTTGGATGGAAGTTTGGTGACAGGGAGGAAATGAATTAAAATCTTAGTAACATTTCTTTAAGGGCTTCCAGGTAGCTAAGAATCTGCCTGCAATGCAGGAGACCGAGGTTCGATCCCTGGGTAGGGCAGATCCCCTGAAAGAAATGGCAACCCACTCCAGTATTCTTGCCTGGGAAATCCCATGGACAGAGGAGCCTAGGGGGCTACAGTCCATGGGGTTGCAAGAGTTGAACATGACTTAGTGACTAAACAACAACATTTCTTTAAGTGATGAAGTGATTTGGGAATGAAAGGGAACAAAGTAGGGGTGAGAGGAATATGAACAATCTGTGCAGGGTATTTTTAAATAACTTAAAACATCTAGAATGAAAATAAATGTGTCCGCTATTTCAGACAATGGCATCCTACTCCAGTACTCTTGCCTGGAAAATCCCATGGACAGAGGAGCCTAGTAGGCTGCAGTCCATGGGGTCACGAAGAGTCGGACATGACTGAGCGAATTCCCTTTCACTTTTCACTTTCATGCATTGGAGAAGGAAATGGCAACCCACTCCAGTGTTCTTGCCTGGAGAATCCCAGGGACGGGCGAGCCTGGTGGGCTGCTGTCTGTGGGGTCACACAGAGCCGGACATGACTGAAGTGACTTAGCAGCAGCAGCAGCAGCTATTTCAGAGCTACTTTATTTGAATAGGATTATCGAAAAATAAGAGGATAAAAGAAATTTAGATGAGTGGGATAGGAATGCACAGAACAAAAGGTTTAACAAGAAAAAGAAGTAGGAGTCCAGTCTAAGCTGGTAACAGAGGAAGTTCCTGAACCCACCTCCTCCCACAAACACACTGAATCTACGTTACATACAGAGCAATTCTCACTGTCAGAAATGTAGGAACTACCCAAGTGACTGCTATACACTGAATGAATAAGAAAACATCAGCAATGAAAGAAATGGGTAAGAATGAGACAGGCTTTCACTATAAACCCCACCCTCAGCACAATAGGGGGGAATTCACAATTCCCAGCTTTACTCTGAGGAGTAAAGGGTTTAGACCCAAGATCTAATGCTTTAATTTTTTAAGACTTCCAAGTGTGGGACAGGCCCCTAAAACTCCTAGCTCTGAGCAGACAAACACTCATCTCCCAATCTTTGCCTAAAAGCGGCCTGTCTGCTACTTTAAAAGCTTCTAGGACTTCCCTGGTGGTCCACTGGCCACTCTCCCAACGCAGAGGGCCCGGGCTCCATCCCTAGTTCTACTCAGGGAACTAGATCCCACATGCTGCAACTAAATATCCTACATGCTGCAAAAAAGATCAAAGATCCTGCATGCTGCAACTAAGACCCAAAAATAAAATGAACAAAACTTTAGCTAGACTTATCAAGAAAAAAAGAGAGCTCAAATTAGTGAAAGAGGGGAAATTACAACCAATACCATATAATACAAAGGATCATAATATACTATGAACAATTATAGACCAACATATTGGACAAGTTAAATGGATGGATTCCTAGAAACATACAACCCACCAAGGATGAATCCAGACCAACTGCTAGTAAGGAAATTGAATCAGTAATCAAACACCTCCCGACACAAATGGTTTCACTGGTGAATTCTACTAAATATTTAAACCAATCATTTCCAAAAAATAGAAGAGGAGAAAATACTTCAAAACTGATTTTACGAGGCCAGGATTACCCTGATAACCAGAACCAGATAAAGACACTACAAGAAAAGAAAATTACAGGCCAATATCCCTGATGAACACACATGCAAAAGTCCTCAACAAAATATTAGCAAATTGAATACAATAATATATTAAAATGGTCATATACATGATCAAGCAGGATTTATCCCAGGGATACAGGGATGGTTCAACATATGAAAATATGATACACCACATGAAAAATGAAGGACTGAAGTCATATAATCTCAATAGATGCAGAAAAACACTCAACAAACTGGATATAGAGGCAATATACTTCAACATAATAAAGATCATATATGATTAGCCCACAGCTAATACAGTCAACAGTGAAAAGTATACTACAACAAAAGATCCTCATGATGCAATGAAGATCCCACATGCTGCAACCAAGACCAGATGCAGCCAAATACAGACATTTTTTAAAAAGAAAATAAAAATAAAGTATATATATATATATGTGTGTATATATATGAAAGATATAACTAGTGTTGGTAAGGATGTGGAGAAAAGAGAACCATTGTGTACTTTGGGAGAAATATAAATTGGTACAGCCACTATGGAAAACAGTATGGAAGTTTCCTCAAAAAATTATAGACAGAACTACCATATGATCCAGCAATCCCACTTCTGGGTATATATATCCAAAAGAAATGAAAACAGTCTACTGAAGAGAGATCTGCACTATGTTCATAGTAGTTAAATATGGAAATAACCTATTTTCCATTGTTGGATGAATGGATAAAGATGATTTCCACATATATACACACAATAGAATACTATTCAGCCATGAGAAAGAAGGAAATCCTGCCATTTGCAACAACATGGATGGACCTAGAAGGCATTTTGCTAAGTGAAATAAGTAGAGGAAGACAAATATCAATACTATATGGTGTCACTCATATGTAGAATTTTTTAAAAAAGTCAAACTCATAGAAACAGAATGCAGAGTAGTAGTTGCCAGGGGCTGGGTGGTGGGGAAAGAGGGAGAAGTTAGTAAAAGCATATAAACTTTCAGCTATAAGATGAATAAAGTCTAAGGATCTAATGTATAACATGATGACTGTAGTTGATAATATTGTGCTGTATGACTGAAGTTTGCTGAGAGGGTGGAAATCAGATGTTCTCATCCCTCTTGTCCCCAAGAAAAAGAGAGGTGGAAGATATGTGAAGTGATGCTTGGGTTTATTAACAAGATAGGGTAATCTTTTCACAATGCATATGTGGGTCAGGTCACTGTGAGGTACTATTTAAATACCTTACAGTTTTTTCAATTATACCTCAATGAAGCTGAAATTTTTAAAAAAATAATAGTAAATAAAAATCATACAGATTTTACAAAAGAAAGAAGTCAGAGACAGTTCTCAGTTATAATGTTAGGACATAATAATATAAGTGTGAAAGTCTCCATATGCTAGCTTAAGCCTACAAGGGAAAGAGAGAAATCGTGCAGGACATTACATTATGCTTAAAGGATACAATTAAACTTCTGTATCTTTTCAAGTTCAGAAGCCACAGACCTGTGCCAAAAAAAAAAAAAAGGTTAATGCCAGTTGTCTGATTCTCTTATATCCACAATATTTCAAATAAGCATAGCTATTTTTTTCATAAAGATCAGAATTTTTAACAGAGAAGAACCTAGAAATTAAGAATTCTCTTTATATTGACTTTATTTAGCCACAGATCACCTTGACTCAACTGATAGTCTTTCACGAGTTAGTGGGCTTCCCAGATAGTGCGGTGGTAAAGAATCTGGTTGCCAATGCAGAAGCTGCGGATTCAATCCCTGAGTCATGAAGATCCCCTGGAGGAGGAAATGGCAACCCACTCCAGTATTCTTGCCTGGAAAATTCCATGGACAGAGGAGCCTGGCGGGCTATAGTCCATGGGGTTGCAATGAGTCAGACACAACTGAGGATGCACTCAAGCATGAGTGAGGCAAGTGAATAGAAATCCTCCATCCCAAGGACTTCTGAATTCAGTATCGAGGTTGGAAGGTAATGAGCCTTTCTGGTATAACTCAGTACTGATCTGGCATACCTTCTACTTTCCTCCACAAGGTTTACTCAAACTTTAAAAAACTACTAAAATCTCATCACTGCTATGAAAGAAATGCTCTCTCCTTTGAATTCCTATACCATTATGTTAATTAATCATAAACTTCTTTGTAATGCCTTTTCTTGATCAATTTAACTTTTAAATCTTCACACCTAGATAGTTTCTTTGGAGGAGAAGGGATCTTACACATACAGTAAGACCTCATTTATATGGAACTTTTAGGGAATGGGTGGTCTCTAGAGCTAACTTTTTATACAACTGAATTAGGTGTCCAAACATAACTATTTTCTATTAAATTTCTTCTGGAATAGACTAATCATTTCATTGTTTTCTTAAACGAAGCATACTAAACATTCTTTTCTCTTTGGCTTGAAGGGTTAACATGAACACTGACTCTCACCATGTTCCATAGAAACAGGCACTGGCAACCAGTATTGGGTAGAAGGCTGAATGTGTACAAATCCAGGAGAACCTTTTATGTGTATGTTGCCTTTTCCCTCATCACTAGATGAAACGTGAGCACTGGCACACAACTAGAAAATACTGTAACTGTACTAGCTCTCTGCAAAATTAATGAGGACATTCACGTCTAAAACGTCTCTCTATTCAAGTCACTAGAAAAGTCTTTTCACAGTTCACAAAAGGGTAAAAGACTTGTCTGCTTTACTGACTTTATTATATACAATGGACCTTGTCAGCCTGCACTCTTCCCTTGTACTCCAGCCTATGGATGGAGAATAAGAGAAATATATCATCATTTTAAGTATCTGTAGTAAAGACTTGGATGTGACTTACTCTAAAATCTGCTGACTCTTCATCATTGCAAAACACACACTCCCTCCACCCTTTCACACATGAGAAGCATTTTCTGGGTGTAAGCAACAACACAAACTACCTTTAAGGCTGTTGCTCATACGATAAGCCAATCTCTTATGAGATATCTCCTATTTTTTGACAAGTATCCTTATTAAAAAGTCGAACCAGTAAGCTAATAATAGAAGTTGAGTTGGAAAAAAAATACTGAAATACAATTTAGGTAGTTGTTTATTATGTGACCTCTTCTCTTCCTTCAACCCTTTCACTTTTATAAGAAAACAAGAATCACAGTGCAGACGTCTTAGGCTTTGCGAGGGGAATGGAGCTGTTGCACGCACTGTGTTTCCCTTCCCCACTCCTCAATTTCTTGTCTCCCCTCTGCTCCGCATTGCTTCCACCCATAGCTGCTTTCACCAATCTGTACTTCTCTCAACTGCTCAATTCTCAGTTTGTCTTGACAGCTACCCTCTTCTAAGCTTTCATACAAAAAGGCTAACGTTTTATAAATTTTGACAGCTAAGCAATAATGAAGTAACCAATTTTATAGCCATGCACAATTTCCCTTTCTTCCCAACCATATTTTTTGCTACCTACTGAGGCAACTTTTCTGTTCCTACATAGCTGAAGAGATGGACCAAAGCTGAATCCTTAAGATATCTGGGTATTCAAATAACATCCACTGATTTGATTGTACCTCTTTCTCTAAGTAACTCAGGAAAACGTTATCACCTTAATGTTTATATTTTTCACCACACTACGCTAAGTACCTTACAACTCAAGTTTATTTTTTGGCCACACCACATGGCATGTGGGATCCTCTTCAACCGGGGACTGAGCCCACACACCCTGCAGTGGGAAGCGTGCTGTCTTCCACTACTGGATGGCCAGGCAAGTCCACAACTGACTTAAATTTAAAGCTTCCTAAATTTTTCCTGGTATCCTCCTTTTGTAATGTACCCACAGTGACAGTGACTTTCCCAAGATTCTTTGTTTTTGTCATTTTTTCCCCATATAGGAACTTACAATTCTCTGAAGTCTGAATTCCCCTTATAAGATCTATTCCTATCCATCAAGGTCACACTATACCCAAGAAACAAGTGTCTGCTCCACAAAAACGTCTTACTGTCTCCACAAGCCAAAATATCCTTTTTCATTTCTACACTTGCTTCCGCTCTAAATGTCTTAACTGCTTCAAAGCCCAGTTCCAGTCCTCTGCACACAGAAAGGTAAGCAGGAGGGACTGAAATCTTGCTTTATTTGTTGATTTGTCAATTAATTTGAAGGAGACAATTAATACAATAGAAATTATTTAAAAATCAAGTTTTTCTGAAAGCTTGTTAGTCAACATTTTATTTCCTTTAATATTACTGAAAAAAAAAAAACTCTAAAGTTTTCTATAAAGTATCCAGGATGAATTTTTTACACTAAGAGTCACGCATTTTGATATGAAGTTTTCAATGCAGTTTTCTGATCTTTAGATGAAACATACTATGATGAAATGTAATAAATGAGATATCCTATTAAAGATAAATTATTGTCAAGATTTAAGCTATCAAAAAAAATCATACTGGTTAAATATATTTAAGAGAAAGTTTTCTTGGGGAGAGGATTAGTTGGCTCTTCTACACAGATTAAGTTTAAAATAAATATAAATACCAGCTTTCTTCAGGAACAGAAGATGAAGGATGTATGGGTATTTCTGGCTGACTAATCTGGGTCAGCCTTCTGCACCATGATATTACTGTTGTCACATATCTAGATTGAACACATTAAGAGAGATGTTTGAAAAATGAAAATGTAGAATATTTATAAAAATCTTCAAAAAATTATTAATTTGGGGAAAAAATTCTAAAGTAGGGCTATTTGAAAATTTGTTTTCATTGGTAAAAGAAAAAGGCCAGTTTTTCTCATTCATCAGAAATGATTTACATTCATGATTAATAAAAATGAGATTTAAGAATCAGAACAAAGGTAACACTTAGATTTAATTCAAAGTTCAAATGCCTAAATTCTCCTTTTAGTTTCTAAAGTAAAATGAGTTTCATTAAATTTTATCACAAAAATATCTCTATATACATGACTAAGTGAGTATTTACTTTCTAAAATTTAAACCAGAACACACCTATTAACACACACACACATTCATAATTATATATAACTCACTGGATATACAAAGTAAGTATCAAGTTCAATAAAATGAATGATCTGGAATGACTGGCTGAAATAAACAGTATGCTTGCTAAATACAAATTTGCTTATCTTTTGAGGCAAATTATTCAAACTACCAATAAATGTTGGAGCATTTAAATTAAAATGCAATAAATCCCAACAGGAAAATAAATTAAGAGGTAAAACAGCAGTTGTTTCGTGAGGATCCTCAAGTAAAACTGCTGACATGTCAAGAACATCACAAGAAGAATGATTATTATAACAAATTCCATAAGCCAAAAAGAAAAAGCACACTCATGAAAAAGCTGATTTCAATAATCTTCTCCATTAAAAAAAATTAATTTATTTATCTGCTCTTAGTTTGCAGCATGTGGGTTCTAGTTCCCTGACCAGGTATCAAACCCAGGTCCCCTGCGTTGGAAGCACAGAGCCTTAGCCACTGGCCCACCATGGAACCCCTAATCTTCTCCATTTAAGAATAATCATCAGCTAGTTTATTTCTCTTTATAGAAATATACGTAAGTTTAGCTATTTGTGGCTGTAAACTTTATTTCAAATCAGTTAGCAGATTAATGGGCTTCCCAGGTGGCACAGAGGTTAAGAATCCACCTGCCAATGCAGGAGATGCAGGAGACATGGGATAGATCCCATCCAGAGTAGGATATAGCAACCCACATCAGTATTCTTGTCTGGAAAATTCCATGGACAGAGGAGTCTGGAGGGTTACAGTCCATGGGGTGGCAAAGGGTCGGACACAACTGAGCATGCACACACTATGGGATTAATTAGTTAATTCGTTAACACGGCTGACCACAGTCCAACCTCCATAGCAAGCCAGTTATAACATATTTATTTTGAAAAATCACTAGAATACAGATGGAAATGATTAAAGCTGATCTGATCTATTTACTTATGCTAGAGGACAATATAATTGTAAATTCTGAAACCTGCTGAAATGACTTCAAGCCACATGGAAAAACTAAAAGTATATATATAATATTTAAATGTTTATATGCTTCCTCTTGGTCTAAAACTAAGTTAAATAATATAAATGCTTCCTCCATCTAAAAGGAAGTTATTTACTAACATGAAGTTATTTTTTTTAATTGTTTTTCAGTACCTTTCATATGGTCTGGGATGTTGAATTTGAATTAACTGATTTTGTCCATCAGGAAAAGTTAACTTACACCAACCTAAGGTGAGACCTCGATTTACCTGAGGAAACAAGCAGGAAAGGTAAGTTTTATTATTCTAGAACTGAAAAACAAAACAAAACCTCCTTCTTACTTAATTTTCAATTAAAATAAGTAGATGAATCATTAAAACTTTATTTTGACTAACTTAAAAGTTATATTTTACAAGGGATATGGATATTATTTAATCACCACTCTTATATAGGTAATTACCAAAAGAACAAAAATACTAATCCTTTTCTCTATAATGAAGTTATCTTTATAAAAATGAGGATTTGTCATACCTTTCTGATTTTTGATGGGAAATCCAATGAGCTTAGTAAAGCCTCTTGACAGATTTTATACTTCAAAAAATAAACTGAGATAGTGTAGAGAACATCATGTTTTCTTTGTACTATTTCCACAGATTAAAAAAAAAACTGATAAGAGAGAGATTTCAGCCTGAAGTATAATTACCTGTCTCTTTTCAATAAAAGAGCCAAAATTCCAATTCAGGGTTAAAGTAATGCCATCTAAAAAGATAGCATGTACTTTGTCATCTGAGTACGCAAGAAATCTTCCCACGCCAGGCACGAACGATTCTCTCAAAAGCAAAGGCAGTACACTGCTGTCATTTATTCCAGGCACCTAAAACCAGAAAATAAAAACAGCAGGAAACAGAGTTATGCACTAACAAGACTGAAATGATAAATGAACTCTGAGGCAACTTCAGATTCTCATTCAGAAGTTGAATATTGCAGAATCCTTAGACATGTTCTGACTTTTCCGGAAGTGGCTATCCAAGAGTCCATTATAAGCAGATTAAGTTCTAGTATCTTTGGAAAGTCACCATTCTGCTAAACTTTATATAGAAAATAGACAAAGAATAGGAACTACAGCAACACAGAGATTTATAATCAAAGTAGTATAAATACAGAAATCAAGGTCTGAGAATCACTTCCTCCAAGTCAACATTTAAAAAAAAAACTTACTTTTACAGTTATGAACATATAGTGTAATATGTTTTAAAAGAACTGTTTTTACCTACTTCAAATCCAATCAACTCCCCTGCCCTTCCCCCTCTACTAAGAAAGAAGAAACAAAAACAAACTATATACAGTAAAAGCATAATGCAACAGGCATTTTGTAGTGTTTATTAAGTGGATTTTTTAATAAACCAGTACTCATGTGACAAAGAATTTCTCACATGACTTGGATGAAAGTAATTTGAACTTATAAGTATGTACACAAATAACAAAATGATTAAAAATATCTTGCTTTTAAAATAAGATACCATTTTCCAGCAGCATACACGGTAGTTATGGCTTAAAGAGAGCCTCATCTTGGCACAATGCTGAAGAATTCTGTGAACAAGAAAAATACTTAGACATTTGCAAATATTGTCGTTTTCCAATTCTAGCAACCCATTCTCACTGCTATAGAACTTGAGGCAAGTAACTCATTTCCACAAAAATATGTTTGGACCTCTTTTCTTCCTTAAGCCCCTAAAAGGAATCTACTTATTGTTGCTTCTCTTTGTGCTAATCTTACACAGTTAAGGTTATTCCTCTAATTTTTGGCAATGAAAAGAATCCAAATGGAGAGAATTTTCAGAATTTGCTCTTTTTAAGAAGTGACAGACGCACAGCACGTGAAAGGCATGGTATAGACCAAGGGTGGCGGGGATGTGAATCAACTTCCCTGGAAAATCAAATGACCAATTCCGCTCCTTCAAATATACTTTGGAAGTTGCTTAGACATAAGTCTATAAAAACAATTTAGTTGAACAATCCGCTTTCATCCCTCTAGGCACCACAGACTGATTAATTAATTAAAAAACACATGAGCCAGAGAACCAAACTACAGTTCGTCTTCTGTTCACTCTCAGAAATCAAGATCGCTTCTAGGACAATGAAGAAGTATGACGATTTAGAAGTATCATCACACCGTCAGCTTGATCCCAAGGGACAACAACGATGCCTCCAGCACCCAGAGAAAAGGCACATGTTTTCTACTAGCGGTTGCTCACCACATATGGATATTTCTCCATATTTAACTTCAAAGCCAGAAGTGCTCTTACAATGACATCGTGAACACTTTATTTTATAAATGATGAGACCAGAAAAGCTGACAGATTTTACTAAAGACATTTCCGCTATACCTATCAATTCTTAACCTTATCCTAAGCACTAGAAAATGCATCATGTTTCTCAGACATACAACACCAAATTTAGCTGAACAGGAAGCACTTACCTGGTTGCCTGTTTAATTAGAGAACACACAGAAAACGGACTTCCTGGCCTATCCGGAGGAAGGTTATTTACTGCGTAAGTTTTCTCTTCTCTCTGAAAATTAGTTTAAAATTAAAAAACAAACAAACAAACACCTCAATAATGAAATTTGGCCATTATTACTTAACTATTTTTTTCTTGAAATATTTATCTACATAGTGACAAGGCAAGCAATTATTTTAACTTAATCAAAAACCCATAAAAGGTAAATTTTAAAGGTATTTTATGATGCTTTTCTACTTTCCCAATTTTTTTAAAGTCTAAAATTCCTCCTATCAAAAGTCATCTTATATAAAAAATATAGTCTAATAGCCTATAACTTACTGCTCAATTTAAATCTTGGCTATACTCAAATTAACAAATTAATTTCCCTGTACATTAATAGGAAACCTACTATATAAGTGCCCTTTTCTCTTTAGATATACCCAAAAGACTATTGTATAAGCTTACAGAACTATTTTAATTGAATGACTATACCATTTTGTCATTAAAATTTTTTTTTATTTATTCGATTGAACCGGGTCTTTGTCACTGCAGGCAGGATCTTTAGTTGCAGCATGAGTGATCTAGTTCCCTGACCAGGGATCAAACTCTGCACTGGGAGCACAGGAGTCTTAGCTACTGGACCACCAGAAACGTTCCCATTTTGTTGTATTTTATTAATGGAAGAACAACTGCTAGCTTGTGTAAGATAATATTATTTACGGGCTCAATTTCTTGAATTAGAAAAAAATGTTTTTTGTTATTCCTCTGAATAAATAAATATCACAACAGCAACAAGTAACATTTATTAAACAGATACTATGTGCTGGGTGCTATGCTATGTAGTTTGCAAACGATCATCTCATTTACTCCTCAAAAAAAGCATGAGAGATATGAACCTAATGCTGGAGGGCGAAGTAGCAGTAGAGACCTGAACTAAACCACAAGAGAATGTAGCTCATACTTTACTATCAGTGAGAGAAGATGGGCTTTGAAGTCAGAGCTGGATTCATTTCACAGGTGTGCCACTCACTAAACTACAGTGATGGGCAGGTTAGACAAACTTTTGTTAAGCCTCAGTGTCCACAACCTACGAAACAGGAATACTACCTACAATCCAGACTGTTCCAAGAATTAATGAAATAATGCATTTACAAAGCACCGGGACAGAATTTAGTCTACAGTAGGTAGTCAAAAAACAGTCTCCTCATTTATCCTGGTCTATAGACTTGAGTATCTAAGTCTCTACTGGATATCACAAAGACATTTCAGCTTCAACATATCAAAAATGAAATTACCTTCACTTCATAATCTGCATTTTTTCCCCTGCTTCTTGATTTTCATTATAATCTCAATAGTTTTATACTTAATGTTGGTCTGCCCGGCTAGAATGGAGCTCCGTGAAGGCAGGGGCTTTATCTGTTTGCTGACTTCAGTGTGTGCTGTGCTTAGTCGCTCAGCCATGTCTGACTCTTTGTGACCCCCTGGATTGCAGCCCGCCAGGCTCCTTTGTCCGTGGGGATTCTCCAGGCAAGAATACTGGAGTGGGTTTCCACGCCCTCCTCCAAGGGATCTTCCCAACCTCAGCATCTATTAGCCAATTTCATTTAATACTGTCAAGTTGGCCCTCATGAAGGCTGTAAATTGATTGATGAGAGCACCCCTTTCCACACACCCTTGCTGGCAGTAGATATTATCAACCTTTTGACAATTTGATGAGTGAAAAATGTTATATCATTGTTATCTTAATTTGCATTACTTTGATGCAAGTAGTAAAGTTGAACATGTTTTCAAATACTATGGGTTACACAGCACAACCATTCTTATTCTTTACTCATCCTCTATTAGGTTTTTTTTTGGTCTTACACTTAGCCTTTTAATCCATCTGGAATTTATTTTGGAGTGTGTGTTCAAGTAAGGAACAAACAATTTTACTCCAAAAGGAAAGCCAGCTGTTTCTAGATCTTTTCACTCAAGTAGACGGAGAAGAGTGAATGTGTTGTACACAGGGGTCTGAGATGTGAACCCAAAGCAGTCCACATAAAGGCACAACTTGTCTGGAAGTTCTGTTTTACCCCCAGGACACATGCTGCTATTCCATGATATATTTGCTTCATTATAAAAATTATCAGCCCCTCCCTATGATCAGATCAGATCAGTCGCTCAGTCGTGTCCGACCCTTTGTGACCCCATGAATCGCAGCACGCCAGGCCTCCCTGTCCATCACTAACTCCCGGAGTTCACTCAGACTCACGTCCATCGAGTCAGTGATGCCATCCAGCCATCTCATCCTCTGTCGTCCCCTTCTCCTCCTGCCCCCAATCCCTCCCAGCATCAGAGTCTTTTCCAATGAGTCAACTCTTTGCATGAGGTGGCCAAAGTACTGGAGTTTCAGCTTTAGCATCATTCCTTCCAATGATTCCTCCCTATGATACCTCTGAGTAAAATTGAAGCTCCAGGAAGATATTCTGTATTTATCTTGTAGTTTTTTGAACTCTGATAGATGAAGTCAGAAGGTAGATATTTATGCGTACACTCTATGTGCCCGTTGATTATCTCATGCACTATATGTGCGCATACACAAACACACGTACTGCTGGTTATGCTTTCATCTCATCTGCCCATGTGCCTACTGACTGACTACTAGACTGTGGACTCTTGAAGACAGGAGCTCTTTGTCTCCACCCAGTGCTTAGAAGTATCCTTCAAAAATTCAATTAGTATTTACTGAATAAATACTTTCCTATAAATAGACTTCAGGAGGGAATCTGCTCTAATATACAGTAAAATATTTATGAGTGAAATGATTTGAGGTATTTACTTAAAAATAAACAGGGAGTAGAAGGGGCAGCGGGAAGTACAGATGGAGCATGCTGGGTAATGGGTCATGAAGGTCAGTTACACTTGTCTTTCTACTTTTGTATATATTTGAAATTTTCCCTAGTTAAAAAAAAAGAAAAAAAATCTGCTTAAGTTTTAATTCTTCTCCATAGCAATCTAACCACTCAAATACTCCACTCTGTAAGAGACAGAAAACATATTATATTCCATCCTGAAAAGCAAAGCTGTGTGATACTATGGTGATCCTTATAAAAGGGTGGATTTCAAGTGTCAGACTGGGAACAAGTAAATTTAATTAACAAAATTTCCACATGATGATATTTTGGCCTGATATATTAAATGTATCATGTTGTGTTTTAGTGTTTTCAATGACAGAATAATTCTGTTCAACTTTCTAATTGTTCATAAAGATTTAAGAGTTAAGAAGTGTTTTAAATACCTGTGGTGGGGGGAAAAAAGAATGTGCTTCTTAATGTGCAAATATTAATTCAAAGAAGTATCTGTCCATCTGTCCTAAGTTGTGTTCAACTCTTTGCAACCCCATGGACTGCAGCCCACCAGGCTCTTCTATCCATGGGATTCTCCAGGCAACAATAATGGAGTGGGTTACCATTTCCTTCTCCAGGAGATCTTCCTGACCCAGGGATCGAACCTGTGTCTCTTACGTCTCCTGCACTGGCAGATGGGTTCTTTACCACTAGCGGCATCTGGGGAGCCCTCAAAGAAATGTACTGATTCAAATATCACTCGTTTCAGTGTTTCCATTTGATGAGGTCTATGGCAAAAGAATTACTGGTAGTAAAATTATATTAATTCTCTAGACTAAGAAGTAGTAGCAAGAAATGCTATAAAAGATCACAGTTCCCATATACATATTCAGCATTATTTGGAAACAGCTATCTATCAAAAATCTTCTTGGACCTCCCTGGTGGTCCAGTGATTAAGACCCCTTGTTTCCACTGCAGGGGGCATAGGTTCAATCCCTGTTTGGGGAAGTTTCCCATGCACACACTGTGGCCAAAAAGAGAAAAAAAATCTTCTTGATCTTATTGACAACATACCTCTTCTGATTCTTCTCGAATGGAATAATATGTAAAATAGTTCCCCAAATAAGCTCCTTCTGATTTGAAAACAGATCCATCTCCAGGATAAATCTCTATTGAGTTCATATGTTTATGGGTAAGTCTAGGGAAAAGAAATAATCATTAAAAATTTTTTTTCTTATTGAGATTAAAACATACATGAAGGCAATTTATAGAAGTCAGGCATCTTATCATCCTGGTATTCCACGGACAGTCATGGTGGCTGGCACAGTAAAGTCACCAAAGCAATGCCTACTGCATAGGAGTTAAATATGACAACTCTAGAACCTAAAAATAATATTATTCTGTAATAATGAAACTAGTAGAATCAATACCTGATGAATCAGATTAGCTATATGTAAATGGAGCCACCCTAAAAGAAGGTGACTGACTGTACCTGGAGCAGCCAGGTACAATAAAGGTATTGGGTATATAATGTATAAAAACTCAAGCCAAGTCAATTTATTGAAACATGTATAAAGAATATATTATCAGAAGTGGGTGGATTTAGGTCCCATTTGTTTATTTTTATTTCCATTACGCTAGAAGGTGGATCCAAAAAGATATTGCTGTGATTTACATCAAGAGTGTTCTGCCTATATTTTCCTCTAGGAGTTTTATAGTATATGGTCTTACATTTAGGTCTCTCAATCCATTTTGAGTTATTTTGTATACGGTGTTAGAGAATGTTCTAAGTTCATTCTTTTACATGTTTTCTAGCACCACTTCTTGAAGAAGTGTCTCTTCCATTGCATAGTCTTGCCTTCTTTGTCATAGATTAATTCACCATAGATGCTTAAGTTCATTTCTGGGCTTTCTATGTATTCTAGTGATCTATGTATCTGTTTTTGTCGGTACCATACTGCTTTGATTATTGTAGCTTTGTGGTATAGTCTGAAGTCAGGAAGCCTGATTCCTCCAGTTCTGTTTTTCTTTCTCAAGATTGTTTTGGCTATTTGGTGTCTTTTGTATTTCCATACAAATTTTAAAATTATTTGTTCTAGTTGTGAAAAATGCCACTGTTAATTTGATAGGGATTACACTGAATCTGTAGATTGTCTTGGGTAGTACAGACATTTTAACAATGTTGATTTTTTAAATTCAAGAACATGTTTGTGTCATCTTCAAATTCTTTCATTCAGTGTCTTATAGTTTTCAGAGCACAGGTCTTCTGTCTCCTTCAGTTCAGTTCAGTCACTCAGTTGTGTCCGACTCTTTGAGACCCCCATGAATCACAGCACGCCAGGCCTCCCTGTCCATCACCAACTCCCAGAGTTCACCCAAACTGATGTCCATCAAGTCGGTGATGCCATCCAGCCATCTCATCCTCTGTCGTCCCCTTCTCCTTCTGTCCCCAATTCCTCCCTGTTGGGAACTGGCGTGAGGCACTCTGCCCATGACAAAGGTCATGAGGAAGGAGGCTCGACATACGCAAAGGCGGGATCGAGCCTCAGGAGTCCCCCTGGAAATCCTCGAGCATCTACCCCCATAACCAGAGCCTGCCTACTTTACTACTTTGTGCTCTCACCAACACCTCTGACTTTACGGGGGGCTGTCCCCCACCACCTCTTTCAGAGAAGGAGTTAACTTACAGCTCCAGTTAATAATAATTCCTGGGCGTGATAAGAGTGTTTTAACCTACAAACTCCTCTGAAGGTTCTCTAGCCTGCCTGACAGGCTTGTCCGGCCACATGTGATTGCTCACAGCCTCCCAACTGTGAGAGGCACGAGATGCTTTAAACCTTCTAAAAACAGGTTCCTTAGAAAAGTTAGAAAACTATTAGTATAAGTATAGTGGGCTGATTAGAAATTGTATTAGTGAAGGGTTTTTCATTTGTTGAGCCAATGTTTGTTGCTAAGTCTCCACATCCCCTGCCCTTACACACATTAATGAATATATAGAAGAAATAAGTATTAACCTTTGATATTAATCACATTAGACCTTAGGCTAAGTAAATTCTTTCCTTAACTAAAACCCACTACACCCTTACCCTATAGGAATGTAACTTTATTTGGGTGGTGTCTGTTTTAAGAATAATCACCCCTGGAGAAATAAGTGTCCTGGTTGACTGACCGCTGTCACAAGGAGAGGGTCATAAATTGTCAGCAGGCCCCCTGGCCAGAAGATGATGTAACACCCCTAAGACCTCTGTATACATTTGTATGACGCACCTGACTTTGATAAAAGTCAGGACTGCTGACCCCATGTGACTTTTGCATAACATCTCAGTGTATAAAAGTAGACCATGGAAAATAAAGAATTGGGATCAGTTTCTCGAAATACTGGTCTCCCCATGTCGCTCTCTCTCTCACTCTGGCTGAGTCTCCATCTGGAGCGCGGAACCCGCCATGCTTACTAATTATGCCTCGGCTTCTAAGATCCGACCGGGGAGGCCTCAGTGTCTCCTCTCCTTCGGGAGAACGGAAGGACACCTGCGGCCTACGTAAGTGGTGCAAACTTCTTGTCTTGAAGTTTTATTGGTCTCCCGCGTAAACCAAGCTACTCAGCCTCTTTTCTCCACTGAATTTTCCTGCTGAGCTATCCTCATTCTATTACTCTTTACATCTCTAATTAATATCTAATTGAAGCTATTGTATCCTGATCCTCACCGACGCCATCCCCACTTCAAATACCCTGGATCAGCCGGGGCTGGACCCCGGCACCTCCCAGCATTAGGGTCTTTTCCAACAAGTCAACTCTTAGCATGAAGTGGAGTTTCAGCCTCAGCATCAGGCCTTCCAACGAACACCCAGTACTAATCTCCTTCATAATGGACTGGTTGGATCTCCTTGCAGTCCAAGGGACACTCAAGAGTCTTCTCAAACACCACAGTTCAAAAGCATCAATTCTTCGGCGCTCAGCTTTCTTCACAGTCCAACTCTCACATCCATACATGACCACAGGAAAAACCATAGCCTTGACTAGATGGACCTTTGTTGGCAAAGTAATGTCTCTGCTTTTGAATATGCTATCTAGGTTGGTCATAACTTTCCTTCCAAGGAGTAAGTGTCTTTTAATTTCATGGCTGCAATCACCATCTGCAGTGATTTTGGAGCCCCCAAAATAAAGTCTGACACTGTTTCTACTGTTTCCCCATCTATTTCCCATAAAGTGATGGGACTTAGGTAGGTTTATTCCTAGGTTTATTCTTTTTGATGTGATGATAAATGGGATTGTTTCCTTAACTTTTCTAAATGAAATTTCTCTAAACCTAATTAAACACAAAAGGTTTGCAGAGCAAAGGAAATCATAACCAAAATGAAAAGACAACCTATGGACTGGGAGAAAATATTTGAAAATGATGCTACTGACAAGAGATTAATCTCCAAAATATACTAACAGTTCATGCAGCTCAATACCAAAAAAATAAATAACCCAATCAAAAATGGGCAGATCTAAGTAGACATTTCTCCAAAGAAGACATACAGATGGCCAAGAGGCACATGAGAAAATGCTCAAGATTGCTAATTATTAAAGAAATGCAAAACTATAATGAGATATTACCTCACAGCAGTCAGAATGGTCATTATTTAAAAAATGACCACAAATAACAAATGTTGGCAAGGATGTGGAGCAAAGGAACCCTTATACAATGTTGGTGGAAATGTAAATTGGTACAGCCATTATGCAGAACTGTGCAGTGATTCCTTCAAAAACTAAAAGTAGAGTTACCATATGATACAACAATCCCACTCCTGGGCACGTGTCCCAGGAAAAAAGATAAACACACCCCAATGTTCCATGCAACACTATTACAATAGCCAAAACATGGAAGCAACCTAAAAGTCCATCTACAGATGAATGGATAAAGATGCGATCTACCTGTCTATGTATATACAATGGAATGTTCTTGGAGAAGGCAATGGCCACCCACTCCAGTACTCTTGCCTGGAAAATCCCACGGACGGAGGAGCCTGTAGGCTGCAGTCCATGGGGTCACTCAGTCATAAAACAGAATGAAATACTGCCATGTGCAGCAACATGGATGGACCTAGAGAGTACCATACTAAGTGACATAAGTCAGACAGAGAAAGCAAATGCCATAGTTTTTTCACCTGTATGTGAAATCTGAAAAAGAAAAAAAGATAAAAAGGGACTTATTTATGAAACAGAAATAGACATAGACACAGACATAGAAATAGACACAGACATAGAAAACAAATTTATGGTTACCAAAGGGGAAAGAATCAAGGGGGTGGATAAATTAGGAGTTTAGGACTAATAGATTCAAACTACTATAATAAAATAGATAACCAACAGGGACCTATTGTATAGCACAGGGAACTACACCGGATATTTTATAATAAACTATAAGGGAAAAGAATCTGAAAAAGAAAAAATATATACATACTAAAGTATACTGAATCACTTTATAGTACACCTGAAACTAACGTAACATTGTAAACCAACTGTACTTCAATAAAATTATTTTAATAAACTTTTTTAAAAAAAAAAAAGAGAGAAGGGGTGGGTTTTCATGCAGGAAAAGGAGAACCCAAAAGAAAAAAACTTCACAAATTTCTTCTAGCATTATTTACAGAAGTGAAACTCTGAATCTAGCCAACACTAAGTACTCCAGTCACTAGAGGTATACTTTGTGGTAGAATAGGGATAATTCTATAGAATAGTTTAGATACGGAGGAGATGGTCAGTGAATATTTGCTGCATGAATGATGTCCAAAATCTATCCTGGGCTAGTGAACTTCTTCCCTAATTCCATGCTCAACAGGCAACCCTCTGATATGTCTAAGATGACAAGGTCCCCTTTTCTTAGAAGGGGTATCCTAAATAACTAGCAAAACATTTCATTCTCAAGCAAAACGAATCCCTCACTGGCTTTGGTGTTGTCACAAAAATCTTGTGATTGTGGTTTATGTGAGTCAGTCACAAAGCCCCTAGGTGCACTATGAGACCTGAAAAACACAGGGCCAACACAGGACAACGGTGGTCCTGGCAAAACTGTATCCTCCTGGGGGAATCCACCTCTGAAGCCAGTTCTACCCTCTGTGATATCGCTAAATAGTTCCAAATGTAACAGAAGAGCCTTACCTATAGGTGACACCCTTGTACCAGACCACTTTGACTAGTTCATGGTAGGAATATTCCTCTTCACCAAACTGTTTCTGTGAAAGTGAATCAGAAAAGTTCCACCTGTGAAGGACAAAAATCCAAACTATTAACTCTGGCTGCTTGATAGAATTACCTTTAGAATTCAACAAAACAGTGCTGCTGTAGTAAGACTTATTTCTTGCTTATATTAGATTAAAAAAAAAGTAAAAATACAAAAGTACATTAATAAAATTTAAAACTACAGTTGACCCTTGAATAACATGGGGGTGGGGGCACTGATGCCAGTTGTAGGGAAAGAGCAAATTAGCCAAGATGGCGTGGTCAGGCTCTCTTGCCCCATGGCCTCTTGCTCTTGTGCCGTTGTGTAAATAAATAATGATTATGTAACAGCTGAGATCATTTATAATGCTGCGCATCAGGAGGTACTTGCTTGGTCACGGGTTACTCTGTGCCGTATGCCTGTGTGAGCTCCACCATGAAAGCCCTGGCTTCTGCTGAATCAGGGTTACACTGGAGTGGCATCATGGTCATGTTATATTAGGTTATGTTATGCCTGTGTTATGGCTACACTACGGTTATGTTATGGCTGCTACTCCGGCTGCTGCATCAGCCAGGAGAGACGCTGTGTTAAGCCAGCCAGGAGAGAATAACGTGTCTGCAGTTCGTTCCTACAGCTCCTCAAGTCTTCTTCCAGCCTCTTAGCTCACGCCTTGCCTACCCTGGGTTCAGCAAACAGTGTGAACAGCAAGATCCTGTGCTGTGAACAGGATCAGCAATACACCAGTGCAGTAGGAAACCAAGTACTATTGTCTCTGTTTCAAAAACAAAGGAGCTGATAAATGACTCACCCACAGGCAGGAAAAGCTGAAACACTTTGGCTAAAATCAGGACTCAAACCCTAGTTCTGCTGATTCCACAAACTGTGATCTCTAGTCAAACACAAACTCTCTCCCACATTTAGTAACTTAAAGATGTAAAAAATAAAAATGCAGGTACTATATTTATTGAAAAAATCTGCATGTAAGTGGACTCACATAGTTCAAATCTGTGTTGTCCAAGAGTCAACTGTAATCTTATTTTTCCACATATTTTCTTAGTATTTTTAATAATCTCATTGTTGAATCTCAGCATAAATATATGTTAAGTTTTACTGACCTTAAAAATTTAGGATTCAAACAGTAAATATTTACTGAAATACTTATGGTGGGCCAGATACTGTGCTACACACACTGTGGATATTACACTCAAGAAAGCAGACATGGGCCCTGCCCTCAGTGGAGAATTTTATCTAGCTCAGATATTAAACAGAAGATACTGAACATAAAGAAAGGAGAACTACTGGATGCTGTGGATTGTATGGGCTTCCCTGATGGCTCAGCGGTAAAGAATCTACCTACAATGCAAGAGACCCAGGAGATGTGGGTTTGATCCCTGGGTTGGGAAGATCCTCTGAAGGAGGAAATGGCAACCCACTCCAGCATTCTCACCTGGGAAATCCCACGGACAAAGGAGCCTGGTGGGCTATCCACCAAATGGTCACAAGAGTCAGACACAACTGAGCACACACACGCACTTCAGGCTTCTCTGGTGGCTCAGTGGTAAAGAATCTGCCTGCTACACAGGAGATGTGGGTTCAGTCCCTGGGTCAGGAAGATCCCCTGGAGAAGGAAATGGAAACCCACTCCAGTATTCCTGTCTGGGAAATCCCATGGACAGAGGAGCCTGGCGGGCTACAATCCATGGGGTCACAAGAGTCAGACACAACCTAGCAACTAAACCACCACCATGTACTGTATACAGTCTAGTCCTATCTAAGAAATAAGGCTTATGCTAAGACCTGGAAATGAGCATAGTTAGTGAGCTTAGAGAGAGAAAGGGAGTGTTCCAGGCACAGGAAAGAACAGGTGGTAAAAGAAAGTGGTAAAAGAAAGCTTGGGCAAGCACTTGAGGGATGGCGAGAAGTTCAGTTTAGGGATTTCCCCGGTGGTTCAGTGGCTAGGACATCATGCTGCCAATTCAGGGACCTGGGTTCGATCCCTGGTAAGGGAACTAGATCCCATATGCTGCAACTAAAAAGATTCAGCAAGCCACAACTAAGACCCAGCACAGCCAAACATACACACACATTAAAGTCCAGTTTAGTATAGAGAGAGCAAGGGCAAGAGGGGTGAGGATTACAGATCCAGGAATGGACCAGATAATGGAAGGCCTGTTAAGTCCTGTTTAAGGATAATCAAGTTATTGAGAAATTATTCATTTAGAAGCGTTAATCTCTTTTCATGTATACTAACAATACTGGAATTCCCAATTCTAACTAGATAATCATGACAAGCCTAAAAATAAGTCCTGCATTTTGTTTTGCAGTAACAAATAAGTACTCAGAAAAGGACCTGAGATCATATCCCAATTCTACAAGCACCAGCTGTGAGACTTTGGTCGGGTTAACATTTCCATGTCTCAAGTTCCTCTACAGTGTGGGGGGTGATAATAGTACTTACCTCAAGGGTTGACTATGAGGATGAAACAGCTAAAGTATGACTGCAGGTCACACAAAGTAGTGGTTTGTGCTAGCTATTATTATTATTATTACTATACTACTTATACAGAGTTCATGTTAAAAATCTGTAACCATTAGGTTATTCATCTCTTAGTGATGGTAAAAGGTTTGTACCTAGCCATCCAGAAGTCTCTCCATGTTTATCCCTTTTGAAATGGACATATTCATGTATGCTGCACACGTGCTAAGTCACGTCAGTGTGTCTGACTCTGTGTAACCCTATGGACCATAGCCTGCCAGGCTCCTCTGTCCATAGGATTCTCCAGGCAAGTATACTGGAGTAGGCTGCCATGCTCTCCTCCAGGGGATCTCCCCGACCCAGGGATTGAACCCACATCTCTTATGTCACCTTCACTGGTGGGCAGGGTTTTTACCACTAGTGCCACCCAGGAAACCCAGACATATTTATACTGAGTTAAGCAAAGACAAGGGTATTCTCTGAGGCTATATATGAACATGGATCATGGACACAAGGATCATGATCACAAACTTGTCAGGTCCATGCTCTGGCAACAGAAGTAACAGGGCCCACTGAGCAGCAGCTGACATGTCTTAGAGCTGGTTCCCACAGAATTCTGTGCCATCACTTACTGCATTTTATCAAAATTTTCGGTGACAGGGATCCCTACTAGACTCTAAGCTCCTAGAGAGCACAGACTCTGTCTTAGTCATCTCTACAGTCTCCGTGCTTAACAAAGTACCTAGTGTAGTATATAAAGGAAGAAATATAAGTAACACATTAGCTAGGGACATTATTTCCTATCTGTTACAAGCAAAGTTTAAGATCAACTGAACTTTCCTTATGCATGGTATCAGATGATTCAGAGAGATAAATGATCCCTAGGTGAGGTCTGGTTTTGACAAAAGTGTTAGGACAAATAAGTCCTTCTTCCATTACCTGTGCAAGTGTGGGGCAGGACAGCTCAGTAACAGGGCCCTGGGAAGAACAGAAACTTCTTTTCCTCGTTCCTCAGAAACATCAGAAGTTAACATTCTCTTCTGGGTGATATCTGCATCAATTCCAGACATACTGCTGATTTTATCATGAAAATGAAGTGCTAAAGACAAAGGGTATTTCCATTCCTCCGGACAGGAGGCCACAGACCAGCACTGCTTTACCCATGTGTATATACATGTGTCTTTCGTACGAGGTGAAGACAGCACCTCCCTCCCTTTGGCTCCATTCACACAACTCTTCTCTGAAGGTTCTTCGGATTTCATGATCTGATGATAAAGTTCATTTTCTTTATTCTTCAGTCTCTGTCCTGATAAACTTCCATGTGTACAGATTTTTCCAGCTTTTTCAACCTGTTTGTCCTTTTTGCCTTTATTATTTTTTTCGGACACTTCTATAGATGAGTCTGGCTTCTGGCTTACTTTACACAAAAAATGTACTGTAAATTCATGCTGAGATTTGGTCAGGCAAAGGTACGCATGACCATCTAAAGATGATATCCTCACAGTGCCACTCTGCATATACGTCATGCCATCACCAGTGTCAAGACTGGGCCATCTCACTTCTGAGACATCAATCAAGATACGCTGAGACGAGAGGAAAAAAAGGAATGCTATTTTTTGTTAACAGTACACGTTTTCCATCATTTGATACTTAACATATTATGGAAGAAAGCTCTTAAAAGTTTTGTCCTTTACCATTTAGAAAGAATGAAAAATGTCAGTCTATATATGGTTTTCCAGAGAACATTTGATATTATTATCTGTCTCAGAAAAGTAGAGACAAAACACACACACACACTGACAAACAGGACAGAAAAGAGAAAGAAAAATCATCTTGATTATTTTTAATGGCAAATATATTCTGATTTAAAGTGTACAATGCATCAGAGATAAACAGATTTGCAGCCCTTCCCCAAAAGTCTATTCTGAAAAAAGAATATAAATGAGAGAAGACCAGCACAACTGTATGAAAAAGCAACCATACCATAAATTGAGAGAATACAGAAACAGACTCAACCATATCATAAAATGTTACATATGGTAACCTAAGGTTTTCAGAACAAGGAGGTAAAGGGAGAATTAAGTATCTAACAAATGGTACTGAAATTATTCAATAGCATTGGGAAATGCTATCTCAAAGGATTATCACATGGACTAAATAGGATAACATGTATTAAGGTAGTTGTCCTACAGAGGTACATCACACACTAAAATAAATTCCAGGTGCCTTAAAAGGTAACATTAAAAAAAAAAAATCAAATTGCTCAAAGGTAAACTGTTCTGAACCAACAGCAAACAGATTTGTAATAGGTAACAGAGCCTGCTGCATCTTTTCATATAAGATAAGAACAGTGAATGTAATATAATGGTCTTTTAACCAGTTAAGCTTGCCAAATCACATATTTCATCTTCCATTTATAAAAAAACCTTAAAACTTACAAAAGCCTTGTAAATTTACAATGCTGTCTGTGTGTACAGATGTTAGTGTGCTAAAATTAAGGGTAGTAGTCACGTCATTTGCAGCAACATGGATGTAACTAGAGATAGTCATACTAAGTGAAGTGAGCCAGACACAGAAAGATAAACACCATATGATAGCACTTACATGTGGAATCTAAACTGTGGCGCAAGTGAACCTATTTACAAAACAGAAACAGACTCACAAACACAGAGATCAGACTTGGTGAGGGAGTCGGGGAGGGATGGACTGGGAATTTGAGGTTGGTAGATGCAAACTATTACATTAGAATGGATAAACAATGGATACTGCATAGCACAGGGAACCACAGCCAATCTGCTGAGATAAACCATAATGGAGTAGAATATTTTTAAAAAAATGTATATATATGTAAACTGAGTTATTTTGCTGTACAGCAGAGACAGCAAAGACTAACACAATATTGTAAATCAACTATACTTCAATTAAAAGAAATACAAAAAAAGTAAGGCCAGTATTCATTGATGGCAAAGGTGCTTTATAAGGATGATCAGTTAAGACAATTGTTTTCTAGAATCAGACTATCTAATGCAGCATCAGCAGCAAGCTATATAGTTTCAGTGAATTGCTACTCAAAAGATACAGTGGAAAAATGGCCCTGTAAACAAAGTTACTGGCTTATAATTTTTGACTCCTTTGCCATGAGACAATGTAATAGAAAATTACTCAGCAGGCAGGCAAGCATCATGTCTACAGCAGAAAGTGGTTAAGAGCCACAGTCTTCAAAGTCAGATACACTGGGTTCAGATCCTGACTTTGCCATTTAGAAAAACTGCATGGACAAATTAGGTAAACAGTCTGAGATTTAGTTCTCTCATCTGTAAAAAGGGGCTGGTAGTAGTCAATATACCTGTTCTGATTGTTTGAACATCCATTTTGATTAGCAGATACCCATGCCATACTGAAGCTATTAAAATTTTTCTATATCATTCCTAGAACTTGGCTCATAATAACCCCTCAAGAAATGATGGTTATTATTACTCCTAAAAGTTGAAAATAGAATAAAACGTGTATACCTATAAGTAATTACACATTTCTCCTACACATTAACTACACATAAGCTACTGAAAATGGCCACATAATTTCTTAATTTTGATACCTTTGAGAATCAGGAAATCACCAATCTATAAAGTTCTGAGTATAATCCTTTGATACAAAAAAGATAAAAAGGAAAAAAGGCACAGAGATACACTATGTAACTTCTGTGTCTCAAGGGACAAAATATCAGTTGAAAATATCAGTCTGTTGAAATGTACAGGCCTAGGCATTGCACAGCAACATGTCCATGCTCAGGGACATGAAGGAAAAACCTAAATATTAAACTACCTGTTTGCAATTACTTGTCCTCGAATATTTGTTTAAAAAATATTACCGTTTTCATTTCAGAAGGTATGATGCTTTCAGATAAAAAAGGACAGGTAGCAAAAGAGTTACGAAAATCGAGGGCTCGTTGTAACTGCTCCTACAAAAAAAAACACCAAGTGATTTTTAAAAATGATTTGAAAATCCATTTAGAATGACAGTAATCCAGAATACTAGCCACTTTCTATATTCTGGACACCTCAACAATATTTTAGTATGAAAAAGAGTAGTTTTTGTGTCATCTTTACTTACTCGGTAAGCGCTAATAACAAAGTGTGTCCTTTGGCGAATTCTTTCTGGCTGTTGTAAAGGATGTGCTGAAACAGGAGGTGCCTTTTCAAATAAAAATTCAGAGCCACAGGGAGAAAGCTGCAATCTGGAACCATCAATATATTGCACTTGCACTGAATCATCTTCATAAAGTACCATTTGCACTTCAGCCGCCATTACTGTGACTGTGGATAAAATGTCTTTCCAAGGCAAAAGGCTGAAGGAAATAGCAAATACAGTAGCACCAACAGTTCTCTTCACGTACAAAAGTTCTATCAAAATAAATGGATGAACATAAGCACAACACACTGCCACTGAGCTTACTTTTTTGGATGAAAAGTGATGATCTTACCCTGACCTGACCTGAATGCCTTGATTAATCCCGAGGGCTTTACCTCAGTAGTGTGGGGAGATAATTGGGAGGGGGAAGACAGCCCACCAAGTTATAACTGCCCTTATTTTAGTAGCTTTACTTCTGAAGTTTAACTTCTGAAAATTGGATGCTCAGGATCTCACTTCAAATAACAATCAAATTCCATCTTTGCAAAAATAATACAGCAAATCAGAGGCTTCCCTGGTGTTCCAGTGGCTAAGACTCCATGTTCTCAATGCAGGGGTCCCGGGTTTGATCCCTGGTCAGGAAACCAGATCCCACATGCTGCAAATAAGACTTGTGGCAGTCAAATAAATAAATAAATATTTTTAAAAAAGAAAAAGAAAAATGTAGCAAACCATTTGTAGTACATGTAAAAGGCAGGCCAAAAGTAACTATTTGGCCCACTTGAAAATAACACCTGGATTCCTGCCACTAACCTGGCATTATGGAAGTAGCTCCATGTCACAACTCAGAAAGCTAACTAATCACCTAGTGAATTAGTTCATCTTATTCACTGAATTCAATTTCCTCTTCTTTACCTCTAAAATGTCTCTGTATTTTCACCTATGCTTTCCACATAGGTGTGATGGAAGGGGAATGAAAGAGTTGGGTTCCATTCACACTCTACCAGTTCCTAGCTATAAACTTCAGGTTGGTTGTTTCCTTATTTGTAAAATGGGGGTAGCAACAGGATTGCTGTGAGGATTAAATGAGACAACATATGTAACAGTGCCAGTAGTGGGAATGCTGCTTTGCAGGAGATCAATAAATTTTATAATTCTTTCTAAAACTAACTGCATCCCCTACTAGGACATTATCTCCATCTGTTACCCAGGTGATCGAGTTTCACCTGACCAAAAAAAAAATAGTAACTTTTCACAGATACCACTTTCCCCAGCTTACCTCTATTTCCTACCAGTAAACTTCTCAGGTGTAGTATTCACTCAGGGTCAACTTGCTTTTGTCTTTTTTTTGGCCGAGCTTCGAGGCATGCAAGATCTCAGTTCACTGACGAGGGATCCAACCTAAGCCCCCTGCATTGGGAACATGAGTCTTAATCACTGGACTGCCAGGCAAGTCCCAGTGTCCACTTTCTCTCCCAACAATCTTCAGTGCATTGCAATCCAGCTTTCTCTGTCACCTCACTACTGAAATTGTTTCACAATGGTCACCCCTATCTTCTTACACCCAATGACTTCAGTCTTCATCCTACTAAACTAGTCAATATGTGACAGTGTTTTCTGTCTTTCTTTGCACCAAACTCTCTTCTGCCTTTTATGTAAAAGGGGTGGGGGTGCCATGGTCCTCCCCACCCCGCCTCTATATCTGTTCTTCTTAATAGTTTAACCATTGCTCTTCTTCACCATTTCTTAAATCAAGGGATTCATCAACACCTGACCTTAGTTAGTCCTCATTTTATCTCTTCTTACTAGATACACTTATGTTGCTTTTATGCCCACCCTTAAAAGGTTTTTATGCCTTTTAAAAAAATCTTACCCATTTCACTGTATGTAATGAGCTACATATGATATAGCCTACAATCTTTGGCAGAGTATGTCAATATATAAATATTAAACCACATGATCTCTCCTGAGGAAATTCACACAACTTTAATCATTCTCTTTCTCTAGAGAACTTCCAAATCTACCTGACCTCTCTCCTGAGCATCCAGCTGCCTCCAGGAGCTCTCTCCATGTCCTGGTTCCACAGATAAATCAAACTCAACATCACTTCCACTCAAGGAAGACTTCTGTTAATACCCTCAAATTCACTTTCATTCTTAACTCCCTCAATGCCAATCTACAAACAGTAGCTAGAAGGACCTTGTGACATAAAAATGAGATTTAACCCCTTCTGACTTAAACCCAGTATCTGCACTTAGAAAAGCCGGATTCTTAACCACAGCCTATAAAAGCCATACAATCTGCACCTATCTACTTCTTCAATGTCTTCTCCTAACTCTCTTCTTGTTCAGGACACTTTAGCTGCATTGGCTTTTTAAATGTTTTTTTTGAGAAGCTGTAATGCATCGGAGAAGGCAATGGCACCCCACTCCAGTACTCTTGCCTGGAAAATCCCATGGACGGAGGAGCCTGGTGGGCTGCAGTCCATGGGATCACTAAGAGTCGGACACGACTGAGCAACTTTTCTTTCACTTTTCACTTTCATGCATTGGAGAAGGAAATGGCAACCCACTCCAGTGTTCTTGCCTGGAGAATCCCAGGGATGGGGGAGCCTGGTGGGCTGTAGTCTATGGGGTCGCACAGAGTTGGACACGACTGAAGCGACTTAGCAGCAGCAACGCATCTCAGAACCTTTGCACTGTTCTTTTTGCCTAGCACTTTCCCCAACTCATCACACGACTGGCTCTTTGGCACCATTAATATCTTAGCACAAATATCTAACTTCCTCAAAGGCCTAACCTGACCAGTTAAAAGTTGTTCCCAACCATGACTTTTTATCCATTTCATCATTTTTCTTCATAACATCTATTACTATCAAAATGGGTTCTATTTATGTACTTGCTTTTTGTCTTTTTTCATGGGGCTTCCCTGGTGGCTCAGATGATAAAGAATCTGATAAAGGAGAACCGCGTTCGATCCCAGGGTCGTGGACAGAAACTCAATGAGAGCAGGGACTTCATCTTTCTTATTCACTGTATCCCTGGCATCTAAAACAATACTTGGCCAATAATAATAAGGGTGCAATAACTATTTAATCATAAATATATAAGTAATATATAAGAATATATAAGTGAATTTTAAAATTCTTGCTTCTCCTGAATTTGCAATTTGAGTCAAAGGCATCTCAATTTGACTTCTTAGTGTTTCCCTTCACACCCTTGTGACAAGTCCTGTTGATTCTGTATGTCTCTCCCATAAATCTGTCTCTTCCTTTTCTATTTCTGGTCAGCTTTCCCCTCCACTCCTGTAAACCGTGTGGGACCTTTTCCCAGTTTTCCACCTCTCCAATCCATTTCCAGTATTTCCCTCATTGGTAATTTTCCACAATCCAGACCATACCAACCACTTTACATCACTTTTTTACATACTTGTTAACTGGCAATAAATACTCATAGCATTAAATATATTTATATTGCGGCTATATGTATCCTATATACGTACGAGGTCCACTTGCTATTTCAGAAAAAACAGGTGCAGAAACACAGTCGAAAAATATATTTTCTCATACCAACTGGAAAAAGGCCTCTATTTTAAAGCCAAGGTTTTTTTTTCCAACAGCTTATTCTGGTATAATTGTTACTTAGATTATTTAAATAATCAAGCAGACACAAGAAACAATATCTTAAGTTCTTGCCATCATTAATAATAATAATAATATGCCTCCAACCTACATTTCCAGCGTCATGTCTACTTTGATCAAAAATTTTGTTCTCGACATTAAGGGGAACCTCATCAAACGCATATCTACAGGAAAAGCCTCATACAAACAATCAACGTCTTTGACTCACACAGCAAGCAGTTCTGAGCTTTAAGGTCGTGGAAACGAGGACAGTCAATGGCCCTTGTGCTTTAGTTTGCCAAAATACTCGGAGTAGCAGCTTGTGTTCCTGCCTTCGACGCTTCTCGAGGAGTATTTCTTGAATTTGACAAGTTACCAGCAAGTGATGTTTCCCGATGAAAGAAAAGTCATAACCGAGAGGAGTTAAGGCTACAGGGAGGAGGTTTGGCGGTCTCTCTTCAAGTCCGAGTAGCCAGGAACAGCTGCAGCTGCAACCGCGAAGACGAACCGAATGCAAACAGTCGAAACTCAAACCTTCCCGTACCCTAGGAAACCCGCCCCTTTTACAAAGGAAGACCGGAAGTCCTGACCTAATTGAGCCCTCCTCTCGCAAAGAAGGGCGGGACCGGAAGTAGGGGAGATAGGGGCTCTCTGTCCGGAAGTTAGTGGTCTACTCTCAGGTTTTTACTTCCGGTACCCCCCAAGGAGCCGGCCTGATGCGGACGAGCATTTTGATGCTCTAGCCAAGATAGCTACAGATTTGGAATTTAGTGGAGTGATACTATTTAAATAATCTAAACAATTATACGTCAATAAAGCGGTTAAAAAAAAAAACTTGACCGAAGATAGAGACCTCTGCTTTTCTAGTTTGATGTTAGAAAATGTCGTTCAAGTGTGTGTTTGCACCTTTAAAATTTTTGTTTAAAACAGCAAATGGACGCTTCTGCTATATCTTATTGCCACTGAAACAAACATTTGTGGAGAGTCTACTATGTACTAAGCGTGTTCCGTGGATAAAGCAGGGGATGAGATCCAGGGTCGAGGATGGGGGCTAGAGATCAACTGGAAAGAAACAACTAGACAATAATTTAATCACAAGTTTGGTAAGTGTTCCTAAAATAAAATACAGAGGTCTGTGAGAGTTTTGTGTGTGCGAGTCGCTCAGTCGTGTCCGACTCTTTGCGACCCCATGGACTGTAGGGCTCCAGGCTCCTGTCAGTGAAATTCTCCAGGCAAGAATACTGGAGTGGGTTGCCATTGCCTTCACCAGAGGATCTTCCCCACCCGGGGATCGAGCCAGAGTCTGTTGTATTGCCGGTGGATTCTTTACCGTCTGAGGCACCAGGGAAGCCCTGGTGAGAGTTTATAGTGGCGACCTAAACCGCGGTTCCCTGGTGGCTCAGCTGGTAAAGAATCTGACTGCAATGCGAGAATCTTCCTGGGTTGGGAAGATACCCTGGAAAAGGGAATGGCTACCCACTCAGGTATTCTGGTCTGGAGAATTCCATGGAATGTATAGTCTGTGAGGTCGCAGGGTCGGAAATCTCTGAGCAACTTTCACTTTAATCCAGGCTGAGGAAATATTTCCACTGAAATCTAAAGAGTAAGTAGGTGTTAGCTAAATACCCTAGAGAGGGAAAATGTTTCAAGGTGAGATTATGGCATATGTTAAGGCCCTGAGGCCCAAAGGAAAAATCTGGCCCCTCCCTTAAAAGTGTTGAAAGAAAGCCAGTTTGTTCTAAGTATACTTAAAGAGGATAAAAAGGCTCTTCTTGGTGGAGAGAAGCTTGAAACTGGATTATAGAGATAGGCAGTACAGGTTTATGAATTATGGACTTTATCTTAAAAGTAGTGGTAAACTATTACAAGGGCTTTAAACAAAGGTGGCAGCACTGAGGGACTGAGAAAAATACAATGCCTTAAACTCATCTCCATTTTAAAAAGTCTGATATGCAAACTGACTTCAGTCTTTTGTCAGGTGTAATAACCTCAGATAACCATGATCTATAATCTCAGTTTTATTACACACTGCTAACTTCGGTCCTATCAAACCCCCATCTTTTCCCCTTCCACTGTGTAAGAACCTCCTATATATAAATTTTGTCTACTACAGAGGGGTTTTGTGGTGCTTTTTGCATTGGATTTTTCTGTGTGTGTGCCAATCCAGTACTTTAGAAAAATTCCTGCAAGTGCTGAATGGAGAGTGAATTGAAGGATATGAGAACAATGTGTGGCTCTTTCAAAAGGCTTTTGAAAGAGCAACAGCAGAGACGACGTTCAGACTCAAGACTAGACAGTGAGAATGGAGAACACGTTTCCAGTATTTAGGAGATCAACTCTTAAATCTTGGAGATGACTTAACAGTAAGAGTTAAAACAATTCCAGGGGTTTCTGGTTGGGGAAAGTAGAGAGGTGTCAGTGCCCTCAATGAGAGGTGGGTGTTTAGAAAAAGTTCAGGGTATAGTATGACATAAATTTTGTGAGACCTCCCAGTGGAAACAAATTAGTAAAGGTCTAGAATCAGGATATTAGAAATAAATATGGAGGTCAGCAGTGATATTGACCTCCATATTTATTTGAAAGTGATAGCTGCTAATTGAAGCTTTGGGCTGACATGAGAAAAGAATGCTTAGGATTCAGCTTTGAGGAACACTGGTACCAAATCCTGAGAAACAGCACAAAGCTATGGAGGAAGCAAGCCATTGTATTCTAGATGCCTGTGTGTGTGTATTAGTTGCTCAGTTGTCTTTGCAGCCCACACGGACCAGAACCCATCACGCTGTCTGTCCATGGAATTCTCCAGGGAAGAATACTGGAGTGAGTTACCCGTGCCCTCCTCCAGGGGATCTTCCTGACCCGGGGATTGAACTCGCATCTCCTGGGTCTCCTGCATTGGCAGGCAGGTTCTCTACCACTAACGCCACTTGGGATATTTTCAATTTTGGTATTGACAGTGTCAGATATTGCCTAGAGAACAAGCTAAACAATTAAATATTTATTCAATTAAATGGCACGGATGTCACCATGGACTGTAATAAGGATTGTTGTATATACTAGTGGCAGAATATACAGTGGGTTTGAAGAGCAAATAGGTAAGAGAATGGAAAAAAAAAGAATACTTGGGAAGTCTAATGAGGAAGCAGAGACAGGACTGTTATTGGGGAGAAATGTGAGGGCCAGATTTCTTTTGATGAGAGGAATGGCATATTCAAACTCATGCAAAGGTCCAATGGAGAAATATTTTTAAAAAAAATACAGACCAAGTAACAACAGAGTTTGTGAGAGAGAGAGGGCATGGAGTTCAAGCACATGTTGAAAAACTGTTCTTTAATAATAGGAGGGATACTTCCTATAGAAGAAGAGGAGGGATGAAGTGTATTCAGATGCATTTGTGAACATCTCTCTAGTGACCTTTTTTTCTTTCTATGAAGCAAATCATCAGGGAATAAATAGGCAGACAGAGTAGACAGGGTTTGAATTGAGCAAGAGAATGAAGAAACACAGATTACTGGCAGCCTAAATGAAGGTGACTATGGATTTACAGTAGTACAAACCTAACAGAAAATGGCCTCCCACAGCCTGGATGCAGCAGCAGTGTCCAGTCCATCCCGGGCCGGCATTTTGCTAGGCTGGCACGATACAGCAGTAGTGTATATGCCCTTAAATGATTTGTATCTGCTAGGGTCTAGTCAGCTAAAGACCACTGGGCTCAAGCCTGTAGTCTGACAAAATATTTGATGTGTAAGCAAGAAAGTATACTTCAAATGAGGCTCTCCACAGGGGGAGGAGGGCATCTTCGTTGTAAGGTCTGAGTTCCTGCTGAGAAATTCTGAGGAAGCTCTAAGAGGAGAGAGACCAGTTCCTGGTTGGATGCTCTTTCTGTAGCAGGATTAGCAACAGGGTTTAGCTAAGGGACTGGCTGCTATCCTGAGGTGAGGGCAGTTTAGCAACTGGGTATCCCCCAAAAGATGGATGAGAACTGCAAAGCAGGTCTGAAAGCATCAATGATAACAAAGCCCTGGTCTCACACACACACTGGGGGTTATGACCTTGGGAAAAACATTGTCTTTAATAGACAATGCTGCAGCTGGCTTTATCTGTGTCTGACTTCCCAGGTTGATTAACAGGCAGGGCTGCTGCTTTTTCAGTTTAAGCCGATTTTCAGTCCTTCAGCCCCAGTTTTTTACTCTTTACACCAAGCATCCTCTTAATGTGACGATTTAAAAAAACAATGACAAATTAATCCATACCCTACTATCCTCATGACAGATAAGACTGAATAATATACCTAATCATGCAATTCCCCTGCTTTCTGACAGCATCCAGGCTAGAGCAAATCTCCAGTTTCTTAGGCCCTCTCCCAAATTATCCAATCAAAGCACCAATCCTATATAGGTTCTTTTGAACACTCTTATTGACATAATGGCAACCCACTCCAGTGTTCTTGCCTGGAGAATCCCAGGGACGGGGAGCCTGGTGGTCTGCTGTCTATGGGGTTGCAGAGTCGGACACGACTGAAGTGACTTAGCAACAGTTCCCCATGGTGGATATTCTGCCTCTTGACAAGTACTAAACTCAACATATTCAGGTACAGGTGTGGCCCTGGTAGTCTCTGGCTGCAGGGCACTGACAATACAGAGGGTCTGAGTTAATGACACGACTTCCAAGACTAATATTTGTACTTTGTTACAAGACTAACATTCACTAGCACCTTTGTGTCCTTGCTCATTAAAGATTTGTACTAATAATCCCTGTTACAAAGGATGTACGGATCTGTAAGTTCTGCGGAAGACATGGCAATCCTAAAGGCCACCTCTTCCTTTCAGTATTTAAAACATGTCCACACGTTCCTTGAAGGCCTCCTATCTGATATGGCTTTTTAGCGAGCTATTCAGAACCCAGAGACTGTAGCAGAAGCAATGCTGCTTGTAGCTTCTGAATGCAGCTTCTTCCTGGGTCTTTGTAATGCCCCCTCTTAACCAGCTGCCATGTTGTGAGAAGTCTAAGCCACGTGGACAGGCCAGGTGTAGGTGCTTCAGGTCAAGGATGGCCTCAGCCCAGTCATCAGCCATGTGCATGAAGACAACTCTAAAAGATTACAGCAGCCAGCTGTTCCAGCCATCCATCCCTAGACCTTACTTTTTCCAAATGTTGCAGACTAGAAAAATAGTACCCCTTCTTGTACCTTGTCCAAATTCCTAAGCCATAGAAACATGAGCATGATAAAATGGTTATAGTCTGGCCGGTTACTTAAGTAGCACCAGTAACTGGAACATACTGATCCTATTGCTAGCTGCTGTAAGCATAGCATATTGGTAACATTTAGATAAAACTGGGTGGTTATTCACAGAGTAACTGCACAAAGTTTAAAGTATATTCAGTGAGCATATTCTTGGCCCCAGCCTAATGTCCAGCCTTTTTCCTACACGCCCTTCCCCTCATCCCTGAGATTCATTCAGTGAGCACAACCTTCAGAGAACTTCAGATTGAGGCAATAGCCACCATGTTAGTCACCATTTTGAAAAAAATTCTATTACAAATTTCAAAAACCCCAATTACATATATACTTGCCTTTTACAATAAGAACACTAACAGTTTACATTTCATAATTGCTAGTTTTTCCAAGTAGATGTGAATGTTTATTGAAACTCATTTCAACAGACATTGAATATCTTCTATCCTAGTAGTTTGATTTCAAATATTAATTTTATGATGTCATGTAAAAAAATTCAACAGAAATTCTTTAGAATTCCAGGATACTACTCCAAAAACTTAGAGGAAACAAAACTATTTAAATTTTATTTTTAAAGTCTAATTTTAATCCAGACCAAACAAACAAGCCAAAAAGTGAGAAAGCTAATTGAATTAGCAGACACAGATGTACCAAATGTAAAACAGTGGGTTATTAACAGAACTATTTACATGCATATTTACAAGCAATCTTTTTGTACATAAGTTTTAGTTAGTTGGAAAAAGATTTTTGACATAGGTAAAAATATTACTAAGGTAGGGCTGAGGTGGTACCACATTATAGTAAAAGTATTAGAAAAGTGGTTCAAGGTTTATCGATTATAAAGCAGATGAAAACTTGAGTGACAAAGACCTAGTAAAATTCTCTAGTAAAAAAGTCAATGCAACTTATGCTATAAAACAAAAATGAGAAAGCCATATAAATGAAGCAGAATAATATTCTAGGTTTTTAGAGTAATGAGGTTAGGTTAAAAAAAAATTCTAGAACTGCAACAAATCTTCAGTGAAGATCTTGTTTAGTTGGGAGTTCTTACTTTTTTTTTAAATGCCATTTTAAAAGCCCTTGGTATCAAATAGCATCTGGACATGTAAATCAGTTGTTAATGACATTTCTAAGACTTCAAGTCCTAAAGATATTTGTGATTGTGATTCATATTTGAAACTCAATTCATTGAGACTAAATGTAAAACTAAGTGAAAGCTATAATAATCATATCTAAGAAAGGATGCTACATTTTGCAGTTATATGTATTTCCAGGCAAAGAATTTTTCCCTCAAGAAAAGTAGAATGTAAGGATAAGCTACTAACCAGCTAGCAAAATTTACTTTCAACATTTTTCATTTTTTTTTCAAAATCGATTTTATTGCAGCCAAAACAGTGGAATTAACTGTACATAATAAACTATTATATATATATACACATTTTAAGTTATAGGGAATAAAGTTTATTTTGGCAGAGAGTGTTAAACAAAATTAAAGTTGCATACATTAGTAACATAACTCAACATCCTTAATTTGGTATAAGTGTGACACATTTTCTTGCTTTCCTGTGTTCTGCTAAATCACCATAACCTGAACTGCTTTATAAAACGGATATGCTGAAATTTAACTTTACTGTTTTCGCTTACGCTCTGATTCCAAACAAAACTTTTCATAAGCTTCTTCTATCTCTGGGTCCATCTCATCATCAATATCATCCAAGTACCTGTGAAAGCAGCACAGATGAGGTTTATTTATTTTTTAATTCAGAAAATGTCTAAGATACTAAGTCATGAAAGTGTGTATCTCCCCACCCCCAGGACCCTTTCCACCAACACATGACAAATTATTTTGCCAGTCCTACCAATTGCTGATGGGTCTTTCTCCTCCTTTCCTCATGCCACAAGTTCATTAGGGCAAAGAGAATATAACGCTTACCAAGCTAAACTGTAGAGGATAACCTGACATTTAATGGAAGGACAACTTTCAGTTTCCACTAGTGCTCTCAGCAGGGTTGAACCTTCCTAACTGTGCTTGGAAGCACATCCCTGTATTTTTCTCTATTAAGCTAGTATATAAAAGTATGACACTATCAGAAAATCAGACTTATATTTAAAATGTCACTACCTGGAGAAAGAATAAATGTGATTCTTTTTTTTTTTTTTAAACCTACAATACATGAGATGGGATAAGAAACACTGAAGTCACGGATTTATTTCTGCCCTCTGCTTATGAAGAGGAGAATCTAAGTAGCCTGTTCAAATTCACATGAATTGTTAACAGAACTGGGACTAAACCTCAAGTTCCTGGTCCTTCTATATACAAATGTAGTATGATCTAATGATAAGTGAGCAATACAATAAAAGTTTCTTTTGTCATAAAGAATGGCAGGTAAAGACTGAGATACGGGATACAGGACTATAATTTATATGTCTTATATGTCTATCAGTCCAAACATTTTCATATAGTTATCTGTGTTTTAACTTTAATCCCTTAACAGCCAAGCTTTGAGACTTTTACTGTGTGCCAGGCAGCTACTCCAAGTTGTTTATGTATCTCATTTAAGTCTCAAAAAAATTCGAGGGGTACTACTATTCCTATTCAATAGATGGAGAAGAAGGCATAGAACTTGCCCAAGATCTTATAGTATTAAAGTTAATAGAATCTATTTTATAAAAACTGTTTGAATATGCTACATTAATAGTTTTTTCACCTTAACTATATTTAATTTTCATATTGTTTTCTCTAATATGATTTTCTGAAAATTTCTAGTAAGTAACTACATATATACTACTTTAACATCATTAAATCAAAATGCATATTCTTTCATCATCTTTTCTAGTCTATAAACTCCATCCACAAACTATGGCCACAGGAATTCACAAAGAAAGCAGCTAAAGATGGGAATTTTCTGGCAGTTCAGTTTTGAGGACTCCATACTTCCACTGCAGGGGGGATGGGTTCAATCCCTGCAGGGGAACTAAGATCTCGCCTGCAATCTGCATCACATGGCCAAACAGAAAAATGAAAACAAAAATCCAAAAAAAACCAAACCCTCAAAACAAAAAAAGGATCTGAAGAACTTACGGATCACCACCCCCTGATAAATCTGTTCCATTTTCTTCATAATCTGGAAAAAAGTCTTCTCTTTCAAGTAACTCTTGATATTTCTCTTGGTAATCTATAAAAAATAAAAAATTTTAATACTAAAAATATTTGTATGAAACAGCCAAGTTACCCCTAAATTTTGTTTTTAATATTATGATTTTTAAGTAGATATATTTAAATAGCAGTTAAGGTTCCATTTACATATTTAAGAATATCTTTTACACAACTTACATTCTAACTGGTTTGCTTTCTCTCTCCCCTGTACACCATGTGCTCATAAATTATACAATTGACCCTTATTGGTCACTGACCTTCCACATTCTCAAAAATCCGTATGTAACTTAGTTGGCCCTCCTTATACACGGTTCCTTTGTATTTGCTGATTTAGCTAACCCTACATAAGTACTGTAGTACACATTTAGTGAAAAAAATCACATAGACACAGACCTGTGCAGTTCAGAGGTGAACAGTATAATATTCCTCTAAATATATGATGGGACTCAAAGCCACTATGAACATATCAGAGTACACTTCACAACCATGTGTGTGCTGTTTACATTCTCTGTTTCTTTCCATCAGAAAAGATACTGTCCTAACTTGTTTCTTCCATACTGCTGTTTGTCCTTCCACAAGGAGGGATTTCAATTGAACCTCCTAGCTTCTGGCTCCATTATTCCTCAGCTATCTGGCTAGCAGGTAAGAGCCATCATTGCTCAAAGTTTCTCAGAGGAGGCTAACCTAGCAAATGTTCTGAGTAGAGGAGATTTTCTTTTCTTCCCTCTCTCTTAGAGATAGATGGAAGGTGGATACCTGGTAAGTGTTTCAGCTATACCAACTTTCCCCTCGGAGAAGGCAATGGCACCCCACTCCAGTACTCTTGCCTGGAAAATCCCATGGGCGGAGGAGCCTGATGGGCTACAGTCCATGGGGTCGCTGTGAGGCGGGCAGGACTGAGTGACTTCACTTTCACTTTTCACTTTCATGCATTGGAGAAGGAAATGGCAACCCACTCCAGTACTCTTGCCTGGAGAATCCCAGGGACAGAGGAGCCTAGTGGGCTGCCATCTGTGGGGTCACACAGAGTCGGACACGACTGAAGCGACTTAGCAGTAACAGGAGCTTTCCGTTGGTTGGGCTTTCTAAGGCAGTAAGAAGGTGGTATTATGGCTCTCTATCTGCCAATGTCTTAGGCAGAGTTACTGAGTATCTTTTAAGATGAACAAGTATGTATAAAGCCCTTACCCCTTATTAGTAAAATGGGTCAGTGTGTATTAGAACTAGTTATCTTACAGTCAGTTTCTTGTGAACAGCTACCTCAAATTTCAAGAGGATGATATAATTACATTAAACTTGACAGAGACCATGTTTTTCCAAGATTGTCAGTCTCTATAAAACTAATTCCAGTTCAAAGGGCTAGTGATATTTTTGATATCCAATCTTGGTATTTGAGATAATTTTAACTATAAGACAGTCCTGCAATAAATAAAGCAACAGATAAAACACTCTCTTAAATGTATGAATGAGTTCACATTTACTCACTCACTCACACACACACCCGCTCACGTCACCAGATGACATAACTCTTACGGCTGGGAGGCTGGTAGACCAAGCAGTCTTAGGAACAAAGAGCCTGGATTTTAAAACCCACAGACGGTCAGAAGGCAAGGTCTTGAGTCCACGTGAAACAGGGAGATGGAATTCATGCCCCACGTCCATCTCACCTACACAAACCCAGGACAAAGAACTGGTATTTCAAGCAAAAGGTGAACCAAGAAAAAAATGAAAAACCTCAGTTGTAAAGGGAGATGGAAAAGAAGCTTGGCTGTCCTTGCCTGCGTTTGGAATCAGGACAGAAGAACTGTGAAGAAACTGGTTCCCTAGATAATTTTTTAAAATTATTTTTAATTGAAGGATAATTCCCCAGAGAATTTTTAACAATGGGTATGCATTTCAAATTACTATTATCCACATAAAGAATCTCTATGAAAAGAAAATAAAAATATTTTTATTTATTTCCCAAGCCAGTGTTACTCCTGCGGCTCCTGACACAGCAAATACAAACTCCCCTTTGGATACATGTTCCTATAATCCAAGTCACAAGGCTTTTTCATAAAAAACAGGCAGTAGTTAGAATGCTAGAACAGTCATGAAAGGGCCATAATATATGTAACTTCAAATGATTTAAGGAAAAAGTGAATGTGGAAAGAACAAATTATAAATAGAAAACACTGTTAACCAAAGAGATACATCTGAGTAAAAGGCAGATAGATGTTCTTTCCACTGTTTTTACTTTCGTAGCTTTAAAATAAGTTTGAAAACATTTCAAAAGTTTAAGAAAGCTAAATTATGAGATTGCAAAAAATATCACAATATAAAGAATTAATTTTGTATATGACAGAAGAAACAGTAGGGTTAGAATTAAAATATGAAGCAAAACTAAGCATATTTAGAATAATGAGAAAAAAGGCCTTGAAACTTTAAGATCAAGATACTTTGAACAAAATTCAGAAACAAAACTATTTGAAAACTAAAATGAATTTCCAGAGTCACCAGAAATAAGTAGGAAAGACAGATTAGACAAAAAGGAAGATCAAAGAACCAAAATGAATCAAGGCAGCTTCAAAGAGTAAGGGGAAGAAGGAAAATCTGTCTTACCAGACACAGCAAGATTTACAGTATGTTAGAATAACTAAGAATGCAGTATTGGGACTACCTGGTGGTCCAGTGGTTAAGAATCCACCTGCCAATGTAGGAGACACAGGTTTGTTCCCTGGTCCAGGAAGATCCCACATGCTACGGAGCAACTAAACCTGTGTGTTCTAGAACCCCTGAGCCAAGAGACAAGCCACCGTTCCCCAGAACTAGAGAAAGCCTATGCAGCAACAAAGACCCAGCAGAGCCAGAAAATTAATAAAATTTTAAAAGAATGCAGTATTGATGTCAAGACAAACGAAGATCCACAGACACAGGAATAAGACAGAAAGTTATAGGCGTTACACGGTATACAGAGGGATATTTTATCCAAGAGAGGACGCATCATCTGTGCTGAAATGAGAAACTACAGAATATTTAATTCCTACCATATCTCACATACAAGAGTTAGCCAGATGGATTAAACAAACAGGGTTTAGAAAACAACAGAATTTGACTGTAGTAAGGAAACTAAGTCATAGACACACATAAGACTCTAACACTCAAAGCTTCTACATAAGACAAAAAAATGCAAAGATAGCACATACTGGAAGAAACTAAGGATCACTTTCCAGACCATGTAAGTAATTACAAATCAGTAAGAAAAACAAATGATTCAATAGAGATATGTGAAAAGGACACAAGCAGGTGATTCTCAAAGAAATCAAAAGGTTAATAAAAACAAAACAGAAACCAGAAAAAGAGGTCTGGTGAAAGAAAAGTAAGTCTGGTAATAGTAAGTGTTACCAACAATGGGAAACAAGAACTTTCATATGCTGCTGGTGGGAATATAAAGCTGTATAATCATGACGGAAAGCAGATTAGCAACATCTAGTGAAGCTGAAGATGTATATTGCCTATAATCTAACAATTCTACTTCTTTACCCTAAGGAAATTTCTCTATATGCACAGATTCTTAAAGGTTTGTTTGCATGGTATTATGGGTAGTAATAAGTGCGAACCACTCCCCCCCCCATTGTAAAAATAACAGCGGGGGGGTGCCCCCAACGGGGATGGAATCTATAAATTATGGTTTACTCTCAGTAGATTATCATTTGGCATTTATGTATCTCAACACAAACAAAAACCAAAAATACTGAGTAAAAAAATAAGCTGCAGAAAGACATGCACAATAAGGTACCTTTTAGGTTAATACTACTGTGTATGGTTAATACCTATAACTTACAGAAATATGAAGTAAAAAGACAACACAATGACACCAACGTCAGGATAGTAAGTATCCTAGGAGGGAAATTATGGAAGGACTGGACTTGAGGGTGAAAGATCAATTACAGTAACAGAAAATGGCTTAGTATTATTTATACAGTTTTATTTCTTGGAAAAGACCCAAGATATATAATGATATAGTGAAATTGGTTTATCTTGACAGTGAATCAAACTGGCCAGTTTTTTGGTGACCAGTTTTGAAATACTCAATATAAAAACCACCAAAGAGGTCATAAGAACTGCTTAACTTTTCAACTTTAAATTGTACTTATGTCTGTAATTCATAAAGTTGAGAAGTTAAGCAGTTCTTTTGACCTCTGTGCTAGAGGCATAGGACAGTCAGTGTCTGCAATCCAGAGGAAACAAATGAGAAAATTCTGATAAGCTGGCTGTTAAGGTTGTACTAAGTGGGAAAATTTTCTGTTGCTCACAGTTCAGTTCTGTTTACCACAATTAAAGCAATCATTTTACAAATGGCCCTTTTCTGGAAGGAGTAGTGTGCACAGATTTAGATTTTAATTAACTGACCCAACTATTAATAAAATCCACAATTCTTAGTATCTGCAAGTATTAACCTGTACCAATGAAAGCTGCAGACTACATAGTGAACTAGAACCATCCTTCCCTTTCATTCTAACTACCTGAAAGTTTAGAGTATTAAAAATAAAGTATTAAAGATAAAAATGGTTGCATTTAATTGAGGGATTCTTCCAATCCTTCACTGTTAAGGTGACAAGGTACTATATACTGAATCAGATGTTCAACCTGAAGTGGTTCCAAACGGTAACTGTGAGAATATTCTAGTGAGACAAAACTTTACCCTATATTTTACAATGATGTGAATTCTTCAAAAAGCTACAACTTCATGCCGGTGAGGGTATGGTTTCTGTAATTCAATATCTTACCAATAAATGGGCAGAAAATGGCTGAGATGACATACCTGGATCAGCTGCAGTGAAAGGAACACCATCAGATGTATAAAATGTTGGCTCATTCTAGGAGGAATCAAGAGTGATTAAAATATGTTATTTCAGAATTGATTTTTTAAAAGCACATTAATAGAACATGGCTGAGGTCACTCAACTGTAACTGATGATGCAATAACAAGCAAAAAACTTCCTAGCAGCCATTTCCATTTCACTGCAAAAGTCTACAGTCTTTAGATGACTGTTTCCTTGTCTACAGCTTCTATGTCTAACCCTGTCTACTTCCCGTCACACTCTAAGTGACTTGGTCTGTTGTGCATTGTGATTTAAAGTCAACGGATTTTTAGCTGTGGTTCCCACCACCATTTTTTCTTTAAAGCCATCTCCAAGACTGGATTATAATAAAAGCATTCCTCCAAGGTTTCTTTATGCCTATCTTATTGAGAGCTTCAGAGCATCACTGGCCTGGTAACGATTTTCATTTTCTTAATTTACTACAAAATGCCAGTAAAAGTTTGAGATACAGGCCTTTGATCATGAATTCTCTGGAAAAACTGCTTCAAGGAATCCCTACATTCACCCAAGTGCAAGCCAAGCCTTATCAATTTCCCTTGCCTTTAAATGGCTATTTCTCTAGTCTACCCTTTCACTAAGGATTCCATGGCTGCCATGTGACCCTAAGTCAGTGAAGAACTGTTATATTAAATTCTGCTTTATGTAACTTATCTACAAATTACCAGAATCTGAATTCAAGCAATAACCAAACTTAAAATGCATCCACTGGCATACCATAAAATAATTAGGATCATTTTCAGGTGTTGCTTCCCTGTATGTTGAAGCTGCATGGACTCTACCCCAGTTACTTGACCGGAGTTCTACAAGCTTCAAAAGCATCTGTTTTACATCTCTGCAGACAAAAGTTAAAAATGAGTTAAGGTGAGCAAGCGTTACCATTCTCCAATATATCACAGATGCTTAAAACTTTGTTTAAAAATTTAACATGCATTGATTTACTAGACATTTCCTATAATGAAACAAATTTATCTCCTTTAAAAAATGAATATCACTCCTTTATTATACTGATCTGGAAAAAAAATTTGGTACAGTTATGCTCAAATGGGTTGTGGGTCCAAGTGGCAGGCCAAGCAACTGGAACAAGATTCAGAAATCAGGGCACAATGAAAGACATACTTGGACTTGATCAAGAGGCATTTCACTGCCATAAAATAAGGAGGGGAGGAATTCTAACTTACATCAAAACATGAACTCCTTACACTTTAGAAGTTAAGGAGCTTATCCCATGGTGGTGTAAGGAATGGCTTATTTTATGATGACCACATGTGGTAATATTGAAACTGCCACCAGAAACTCCAGAATGTTTTTAATTATACAACTTTTTGTAAAAATAAAGACAACACAGAAACATTCAGGATCAATCCCAATCTCCTGGAGCCAGGGAAGAAATATTTCTTTGAATCATCACAGGTTACATTCATTTCCCACTGTAATGACTAGAGCCATGCAGTCACTTGACTATAGGATAGTACAGGACTGGCCCCTGGAAACACAAATAGGCTCTCCTGCCTCCCCTCATTGCTCACACCTTAACATGGCTACCCTACCATTATTCAAACAAGGCCTTGTAATAAACAAAGCATTGACAAATGCCCCTGAATTACTACCTGTTGACCTTCTTGAACAAGGCTTCCCTCAGCTTAGACTGAGGACCCTGCCCCAGATGTGCTGTTCTAACTAGAGTGTATGAAGGGAGTGGGTGCAATAGACAAAATAGCTAATACAAAATGGGGAGCCACCAGTCTCCATCCGGAGCTGCCACTTACACAGATGTGGTTGCTGTGACATGTGCAAGGGGGAAGTGCAGAGGAATGGGAGGGGCAGGGAGGGTATCCTTGGGACTAGTCTGCTGCTTGCTTTTCCTTCTTGGCCTTGCCCTGGGCACACAGCTTCCATGGCTTTACACACTGTCTCCTTATGCCCTAGGAACTGCACAGGCTTGCTGGGCTTCATGTTCCTGTCCAATTCATAGACAATGGGAATGCCAGTTGGCAGGCTCAGCTCCCTGTTAGCCGTTTCAGAGACCCTTTCCAGATGCTTGAAAAGGCCCCAGAAGGTTGGTGCCACGGGCTACAGTCAGTACTTCTTTCGTCTCCTTGACCTGGGGAACAATTTCTTCCTTCCAATGGCAATAGTACCCTTCAGACTCTCGCAGGAGGGTAGCTGATCTCCAGTGAGATCTGTGTGCCTTTGACCCTCACTGATGGTGCTGTGGAAAAGATGACCTGAAGCCACGGGAGGAAGAGGGACTTCAAAGAACCACTTCTAGGTCTTTACCTGAGCCTCACTGTGTGTGGCAGCAATTTCCACTTTATCGAGGTCAGACTCCCACAGTGCCGCCCACTGAAGGGCCAGTCCTCACCTCTAAGAGCCACACTTGGTCAGCAGCATCCAGCACTGGCCAAAGGATACAAACTGCTCTCGCATGCACTGAGGTGTAAGCTATGTGCTTGTACCCCACTGCCTAGCTCCTGCTGTCTTTTTTGGGAATAAACAGCCTTGATACTTGTTCTAGGTAACTGACTATATATGGTTCTCAAAGGCAGTGGGATCCTGCTAACATTTTTATACCTCCAACTGGATTTACAGTTGTACTTTATCCAAGTATTTATTGAATTTAAAAGTATGAATCTTTTTTTTTTAATGGACTCACACTCCCATAGTAATATCTTAACTTCTATTTATAAGCATAATTGAAGCAAGTGGCTAGGTGAGCAGAATCCATAGATAAAGGAAGAAATTTCTGTGGATCTATTAAGATTATTCCGATAAAGTACAACAGATTAAAAACACCCCAAAGAAAAAGCAAGGAATATCTACTGGCTGTCTATACTAGTTCTTTTCCTACCTGCTGCAATTTGCATCTAGGACAACATTTTCAATTCTCTGAATAATTTCTTCCATGTCAGTCTTTCCTTTTTCCTTCCAGGCATCTTCTAAAACTGACCCTGTCAACTAAACAAGCAAATATCAGTTAAAAAAAAAAAAAGGAATTCAATGAAGTATTGAAATTCTAAAAAGATCTTAGCAGTTCAAGCATTCTTTAAACAGGATGAATTTAGCAACTTAAATATTCCCAATTATTTTCTACCATCTAATATTCAAGAATCACTACACTTTGTTCTTCTTGACAAGGAAAAGGAATGAACTATAGCAGAAATTTAATCACAGGTTTTATATGCCAATGACTATACAGATTTGCTGTATGACTAAAATAGGTATACAATTTTAACCAACACTTAATATATACAACATCCATTATGTATAGAAACTCAGAACTTAAAAAACACAAACTTCATCAGGAAAAAGTTAAGGATAGAAACAGGTAATTCACAGAAACTGTGGGGAAAAAAAATTGCTTATAAACCAAAAAAGCTTAAATTCACAAGGAAATGCAAATTAAAATGTTTTGGTTTTTACTCATCACAATGATAAAATAAAATCTAGGATTGATTCTCCCATCACTGATTAAGGATACGGGGAAAGAGGTATGCTCGTTCACTGTTGCTGGGAATACACTCTGGTTAATAAGCATTTGGAAGGGAAATTTGGCATTACCTATCAAATTGAGGTATACATGCTCCTTAAGCCACCAAATCTATGTGTAGGAATTTAACTTACATAAACAACTGCATATATGAAGATACAATTAAAGATTACTGACAGTGCTGCAGTGGCTAAAATGAAAATAACTGTTCAAGTACGGAATGGATAAACAATGCGCATGCATACAATGCAACACTAGGAAGCTACTGAAAAAAGAGCCATGCAAAAATCCAAGATTCTCATTTGGTGATTAAAAAAAAACAAACCACAACAGAATAAGATCTGATGAGAGCATACATACAGAGGAAAGGAAGAAAAGGGACTTTACAGAAAGGGTGAAGAACTTCCATTTTTTACTTTTACATTTTGCTGCTTATATTAAGCAGTAAGTATATACTGCTCTTCCAATATTTAAATTCAAGAGACAAAAAAGTGTTTAACTTCGATAACTTAAATCTTGAATTTGTATATGTATTGTACTTCCCTTCCTCTAAGTTATGCACTAGAGGGATAAAACATTTTAAATTTTAAGAAAAAAAGTAAGTAAAACCCACCTTCAGTAATTTTACTGCACAGATTAAGTTGTCATCCATAGGATTAGAGAAGAGGGCATTCAGCAACTCCCGAAGACCGGTCTGAAGAATGTCTGCCCTTGTAACCTGTCCATTTGTCCCTTTAATCTTTTGGGGCAAAAGAAAAGAAAAAGCAACCATGCCAAAATACACATATATAAATGGTTTAACAAAATGTTGGAAAAATAAAGTGTTTTAGGTTAAAACCAAACACACAGTCAGGATAATTTAAGCCTCTTAATATTACCGCTTCATAAAGGAGTTTCTAGTCTATAAAGTTAATATCTTTTGGGGAACACAGAGCTTTTTTTTGGCTTTTTATACTATTTTAAAACACTTTAATTTATATCAGAATGGAACATGTATCTTGGCTCTCTGACTTGAACTATAGACGCAGGAGTCATGGCTTATCTTTATCATTCTCCCTACACATATTATTATTTCTACACAGGAAATTCAACAGCATTCTTAAAGTAACAATTCATTTAAAGCACAATTGATATTGGTGCTCTTATTTGGCTTAATATCAAATAAACTAAGATTAAGGCATGAGTTTTTTTTTAAATTAAGGCTATCTGTGGTAAAAATGGATGGTAAATCAGGCACAAGACTGGACAAAGATCTAGATGCACTGAGACGTACATTTGATGGTAGATTCATGTGTCTTTTCAGTGGCATTTACAATACTAAGTCCCCAAATCAGGGTTTTAAGACCCTATACCTATACCTGGGAGTAACTAGTCAAAAGAAAAACAAGCAAACCCATTACAAAGTAATTCAGCACTTCTGTTGCCTACCAACAAGCATATACTTACTCAAGTATACCACCAATTTAACAGCAGACTTCATACAAATACAGTTTATGTGGAAAACTAATACATACAATAGGACCAAAAAACTACAGAGGGTGAGTTAGGTGAAAAAAACCACCTCAGAAACTTTAATCTCTCCTCTCTTCACTCAAAACTTTGTGCTCCGTAGGACAAGCTGCTTTTGAGTCACCATCTGAAAGTCAACAAACTAAGTGTGCTAATATTTATGAAACAAGGATTCAAAAAAGTGTGATGGTCTGTATTCCAAAAGCTTAAAATCACATGTAAACCGTGGCTTTCAAAAAGCATATAATGACTTTAAAGTGCTTAGTAACCATCTCCCAACACCCTTCCCATGAACAGGAAGACAGAATGGTGTATGTGTTCCATTTGAGGACAGACCCTGGTGGCTTAGTGGTAAGTAATCTGCCTGCCAATGAAGGAGATGTGGGTTTGATCCCTGGGTCAGGAAGATCCCCGAAGAAGGAAATGGCAACCCACTCCAGTATTCTTGCTGGGAAATCTCATGGACAGAGGAGCCTGGTGGGCTACAGTCCATGGGGTCACAAAAGAGTTAGTCACAACTTAGCGACTGAACAACAACTACCACCACAACTACCATGAGTAGGTACTGAGACTTTTTTCCTCTCCCATTTCATCCCTGATGTTGTAAAAGGCTACGGTAAACACAAATCCCTTGAGATCAATTTATATTCTTAGGCTTTGTCACTACCGAAAAGTACTCACCTCCAGGTTAAGATAGAGTTCTCCCAGAAAGAGTACAAATGCATGGAATCGTTTTCGAGTCACTTCATCCCCTTTTGCAGCTTGATCTTTAACTTCATATTCAGTCCGACATCTAATAAAGACATACCTTTTGTAATCTCATATTGCTTTTTAAAAAAAAATAATCAAGTAAGATAACCATTTGTCAGTGTGGTTGTTCACAAGCAATACACAGGCGAGCACAATGCACCAACATTTTGATTTTCTGTAATAAAAGTGTTCCTGTCTATTGCAGAGATCAGAATATGTATTATCTTTCATACAATGATTCCTAGTTTTAAGAAATTGGTAACAATAGTTGAAAATAAGCCTATTAGATCAAGTCTGTAACAAGTTACAGCAGCACAGGTTTCAAGAGGTTTGTTGTATATTGGCACTAAAAAAGAACAAAACAAAAACCCACCACCTCATTTTATTGTCTCACTAGGCTTTTTAAGAAAGCACTGTTGGTTATCTTTTCAAACATATTAAATTAATTCATCAGAAAAAAAGCTGGGATATCTATAAATAGAATACTTTGGTTAATAATGGAAAGGATCAGTTAATTAATGCCAATTCAGTTAACCATGCACCTTGGCTACTTTCCTTTGTCTGCCCTTCCTGTGATGACTTTTCAGGAAAGAGCTTTGATGAAGTAACCTTTTGGTTCTATCAATGCTACTAGATTATACATTAATATACGTCAGTTATGTACAAATGTAAACCCCTACCCTTGTGCATGACTGATTATCTTGGTGAGAGGAAAGACCCTAAAACTTTAAGCTAAAGATTTTCAATTATAAAAGCAACACATGGTTATATTTTAGTTTTAACCTTTTTGAAATAAAAAGAACAAAAGACATTACAACCTAGAGGTGACTGCTGTAAAGGTAACTTCTGTTTTTTTTCAAAGTATGCCTACATTTTTCAGTTAATAAGATTACTACCTTTTTGCTTGTTACATGAGTAGCATTTCTCCATGTTAATAGCTTTGACCATATGCCAATACTAGAGAAGCATACACAGTGGGTATATAATCAGAAGAGTCAGAAGACTGGTTCTCAGCCATGACTACACAGTAGAATCACTTGGGAGAGCTTTATAAACCATGCCCAGGCTCAACTTCAGTCTAGTATCAGAATTCCCGAGAGAGGGGCTCAGGCCATTTCCAAGGGTGAGCAGCACAAGGGAAGATAAGCAAGCCTTTCTGCCATTCTACCTCTTCAAATGCCTACTTTTACACCTTCCCAGAAGCTCTAACTTGTACTTCTTTAATTATTAGGTAGATTAGCTATCTTTTTATAAATTTGTCATTTACATTTTCCCAAACTGCACCTATCTGGAGTCATTCCAAATATTTCTACTAAAATACTTGCCTTTTTCTTACTCATTCCTAAGAGGCCCCTCTTTTCATATTAAATAAATGGGCTCATTGCCATGTGTTACAAATTTCTCTATTTTTAATTTACTTCATATAAATTATGACCCCCCCAATTTTATAATCTATATTAAGTTTAATCTCTTCTTTTAGGGCCTGTGGGTATTATGTCTTACTTTAAAGGGCTTTGCCAACCAATTTTTTTTTGTCAATTTTTCCTTAGTATTTACTGTTTTTTATATTTGAAATACATTTTGGTGTAGAGAGTAAGACAAGAATCCATCTTTGTTTTCCCCCACCCCAAATGACTAGCCAGTTATGTCAGCAGCACAGTTTGTCTTCTACTAAACTATGTGAAGTTTCACCTTCACCAAAAACTTAATTTTAAGTGTCTCTGGAGTGTACTTTTGGAATCTATTCTGTTAAAGTGCAGTTTAACCACATGATGGAATACTTTGCAACCATTAAAAGTATTTTCAAAGAGCTAATAGACAAATTATAATAAACTCAAACACAATGTTATTGATTAAAAAACTCAAATTATAAGAAAATTTCCCTGTATTAGCTCATAAATTCAATGTCATGCCAAAACATCAATAAATACTAACAAGGTCTGTAATTTCACATGCTGATTCTAAAGTCTGGAGAAAATAAACATGGCAGAGTAGCAAAGAAGACCACACACACACATACAAAATGGGGAACTAACTAGACTAGTTGTGAGAAAATTAAGAGCTTTTTAATAGCGTGGTAATAAATCAGGAAGAGAAAAATGAATAGAATATAATTAAAGTCCAGAATCAACCCAAATGTAAGGATGTAGTGCAATAAAGGTAGCACTTCTAGTCAATAAGGAATGGATCATTAAAAAATGTAGTATGGGAAAAACTGGTTAAATGTGTGGCAGTAAGTGAAATTAGATCCTTACTCAAGCCAAAAGTAAGTACAAAGAAATATGTAAAATGACCATTTTTAAGATCTTGGAAAAAGAAAAGGCCCTTCCAGGCAAAAAACCAAAGGCAGAGACCATTACCGAAAAAAGACTGCTATATATGAGTATAAACTTTTAATACTATATTCAAAAATAAGAATGGTCTGCCCTATTTTTCCCAGAAACTTCCTGTGAAGTGCAATCTTAGCAAGAAGAATGGTCAAATTCTAGCATGTTTAGGAGGAGTTCTCCTTCACTCTCATACGTTCACACTGACCTTTGAAGTAGCAATTGGCGAAAGTTGCCACTCTGTGGGCTAATTGTCAGATGATGGGACAGGTAGTTACAGAGGCGTGCTCCCATGTAAGAGAAATTGGGGATAGATGTGGCCTTTCAAAAAGAAAAAAGTTTTGTATGACACAGATACATCAAGTCATTAATGCAAACACTTCACAACAATTTTCTAAAGAGAAAAAAACATTCCTACCTTCAGTACTATACAGAAAGTTACAAGTCATTTATGATTGTTAGGCATAAGGAAATTAACTCTCTCTCCCAAACTTACACCAAGAACCAGAATAAATACAAAGAAAAACATTAAGGCAAGCTCTCCCCATCATTTACCCGAGGTTAGCAGAAAGCAAACAGATAATCTCTTTGTTCATTTCTGCATAAAATATGTACAGGTACCCAGTTGCATAGTGCCAATTATGAAGAGTATTTGTGGAACTGTTGATCAGAGTATCTTTCAGGAATAGGATGGCACCAACTTTGGCATCTAGCTGTCCAGAACAAGACAGGCCTGGACATTTGTGACCCTGGACATTACTAAACCTCCCTGAGCTTCAGTTTTGATTCCTATAGAGGTAATTAAGATCCCTGATGCAAAAGGTTAACATTTCAGCAATACTCCCAACACTCAAGGTAAAGAGAAAATCAAAAGAAATAAAATATTTTTAATAAGACAATGGAAAAACACTGAATATCAAAGACTGGGTGATATAGCCAAAGAAGTACTCAGGAAGCTTCACTTTTACTGCAGTTTTTAAAGAACAGCAGAGCACACACATTAAGGGGCTTCTCACAAGGCAGTAGTTAACCAGGGCTTAGATCTAACAAACGGCCTGAATGCTGCTCCAACCCTATGCTGGGTCTACTTACGCACGTGTGACCTTAAGACAAGTCAGGTAACCTCTGTTAAGCTATGTATAAAATGGGGATAAACGTAGTATGTTACAACCACCAAGGATTAAGTGAGTTAACTACAGGTCAAGTGTTTAGCAATGCCAGGCATGAAGTACTTTATAATTAGAACATTTTATTTCTAATTACTTCCCTGCTCACATAGGACCCTGTACATTTCTCATCTAGGAAGACTGACTGATTGTACTGACGTTCATATATGTGTATCTGGTACCACAAAAGACTTAAAATTCAAATTTTATACTTTTTTCATTATTGGCACTGCCTTTGCTCTTAAAATTTAAAGTAAATTTAAAGACAACAAAATTGGTCATTAAAGTTTCATGCATCCCTGCTATACCTCAACTTTACTTCCACTGACAACCAATTTTAACTCTTTCTGCTAAAAAGGTTTTAATCTTTGTATCTCCATGCTCCATGATATGAGTTTACATATTTCTTACTAGTTTAACACCAAGGAAGATGAACAGTTTTCATGTCAAAAGTAGGATTCAGGACAAACAGAGCAGTTCTATCTTCCTAAAAGCTCAGGCATTTTCAAAAAAAAAATCTAAGAACTGGCCAGGTAATATAGGAGTCTAGAAACAATTGAAAACAAACTGGAAAAATAGTCAAATGAAACACTCAGTTAAAAAAAAAATTGACCTGCTATCGTAAGTCACCCTTTCATATATCCAAGTTAGAGCTGCTCCTTCAGCAATGACTTGAAGAGAAACATAACCTTGGGCGGCACTTATCTCCTATTGTTTTTGGCCAGTCTCACTCACTGACCTTAGATTTATCTTCAAAATTGAGTACTATGTTTTCCCCCTTAAAATAGCATTAACGTATCAATGACCAATATGCTAAGATTAAAACTAAACTCTGTGTAAATAACCTAGACTGACATTAGATTTTTTAAGGAATTAAAAATCCTTGAAAATTTTAAAGACAAGCAGAAACGTTAAGATTCAAGTCAGTGTTTATAGTCTTTTTTTTTTTTTTTAAAATAAAGAATCATTTACTGAGGCAAAAAAGTTCTCCCATGACTTTTTCTCCCCTACTCCAATAACGGCAGATTCTTGTAAAACAGGGGTTTGGAAAAAAGCAAGATATTCATGTAGTGTCTTCATAAGTGTCCAAAACTCCTTCCAAATGCCTGTACAGAGCCTTGGCTACAGTCCTGGATCTCTAATTACAGAAATTTTGTACAACAGAGACTTAAAAGCTCCCATGAACCATAAACAGTCAAGGCATGTCGAGGCTGGTGAACGTGAACCTGGCTCCCCTCAAGGAGCAGCCACCATCTTCCACCATCAGGGCAGCTGTTCAATGAGCACGCATGCAGTCAGCCAACCTACCTGCTGATAGATGAGTTCCATAAGTTCTTGCAAAGCATCATCTGTTGTAACCCAGCCATTCAGGGTCTCTGCAAACTGTCCAATTTCAGTTTCAAAACTGCCAGGCTGTTCTGTAAGATGATTCAAAAAATCCTGAACATATTCTGATAAAGTAGGATAATCCTCACAGCCGTCCTCATAGGATTCCTATAGGTCAAAGGTTAAAAGAGAAAAAATTAATCCATGCAACTAGCTAAAATAAACATGAGGCAGCTTTAAATTGGAATGTCTCTAGCTCAAATGGTATTTTTAAGAATCTTTAACCTGATAAAATGTTATTTTCTTCAAAAAGTTCAGTCCACTTTTTCCTTGCCTAACAGCCAAAATGTGGTAACAGAAGGGCTCCATCTAGCTGGGTAGAGAACTGTCTTCCCACCTCTGGCAGATTTACAAGATTACTGAGAAGTAAAGTTTAAACCAGTATTTCACTGTAAGACCCAATATCAAAATTTAGAGTTAATAATAAGATTCAGGATTTGTTTCAAAATGGAAGGGGGAGAGGGACCAGATATATAGAAACAAGAATGGCCACATGTAGTTAACTATTGAGGCCATGGGCATTCAATATACCATTCTCTTTCCTTGTAGACATTCAACAATTTCTATATTGGAAAAAAAAGTTTGTTATCTGTCAATCTCCAAAGACAGAAAATGTCTTTATAGTTTAAATGATTACAAAATATAGTGTACAGTGGTAAGAGACTTTCTGGCTGCTATGTCCAGCCAATCTTGATAGTAGCAAGTTTCCAATTAATATCACTATCATCTCAATGTTCACAGCAGCACTATTTACAACAGCCAAGACACAGAAGCAACCTAAATGTCCATCGAGAGATGAATGGATAAAGATGTGGTACTTATATACAGCCGTAAAAAATGAAATAATGGATGAACCTAGAGATTATCAAAATAAGTCAGAGAAAGACAAAGGTCATATGATGATTGCTTATATGCACAATCAAGTCTTTAAAAAATGACACGAATTTATTTCCAAAACAGAAATGGGAGTCACATAGAAAAAAAACTTATGGAGAATGGGATTGACATATACATACTACTGTATACAAAACACATAATTAATAAGGACCTCCTGTATTGCAAAAGCAACTCTACTCAACACTCTGTAAAGAGCTATATGAGAAAACAATCTAAAAAAGTAGATATAGGTACAACAGGTTCCACTTTGTTGAAACTAACAACACTGTAAATCAACTATACTCCCAATAAAGTTTTGGTTTTTTTTTTTTAAAACCACTATCACCTTTATTAGTTTCCAGCATTTTAAATAATGGCAGAATGTTGAGTAGGGTGACTGGTGCAAAAGATAACAGATCTGAGTATCAATCCTTATGTTCACAATGTCTGGAATACCACTTACTTAAAGCATTCTGAAGTTTACTTGAGAGTTATTTCCTTCTTTAGGGGATCTTCCCAACCCAGGGATCAAAACCAGGTCTCCTGCATTGCAGGTGGATTCTTTACCAGCTGAGCCACCAGGGAAGCCCAAAAGTTGACTGATGTCTGCTTCATCATCTGTTTTGTTTTTGTTTTGCTTTTAAGTCCATGAAAGTGATAGTGTTAGTCGCTCAGTCATGTCTTGACTCTAATCCCAGGGACTGTAGCCTGCCAGGCTCCTCTGTCCATGGGATTCTCCAGGCAACAACACTGGAGTGGACAGCCATTACCTTCTCCAGGAAATCTTCCCAACCTAGGGATTGAACCCGTGGGTCCCCTGCACTGCAGGCAAATTCTTTACCATCTGAGCCACCAGGGAAATCCAATAACTATGCTTGATAAAATTTACCCCTTTCCAAAAGAAGCCAAAATGAGAAACCACATGAAACAATTATGACTACAGTATGGAAGCATTTTATGAAGGAGTTAAGTTCCAAAGTCAGTGAGTAAAGTAAGGAAGGGGAAAAAAAAAAAAAAAATCATACCTAGTCAGAATTTGCCCTAGGAAAGCCCCATGTTGAAGTTGGATGTATAATCTTAGTGAGAAGACTAACACTGCTAGTAATGACCACTATTCTTAAGCTGACTACCATTTAGAGGCCATGTTGCATAATTTTTTTATACTTCTAGACACTACAGTGATATTTAACATGACCTACTACAGGTACTATAAGAGGACTCAGGAATTAAGAGCAGAGGCAGGAAGAGCAGAGCATGGTGCCTATAGTGCTCATACAGGGTTCACTGAGCAGAAGAGCAGGGAAACTTGCATACTTTAAATGTCTGTCTGATTACACACTTGAATCCAAATTAAGTAACTGTACTGTAAGATAAAGTAAGCATCAGTGTTGATGAAATTCAAATTCATGAATCATAAACATTACAGCTGTGTGACAGAATTACATGAGTTAATGAGTTAAGTGAGTTAATCAGTAAAAGCCCTTGGACCAGTACACAGTAAGGCACTAAGTATTCAACAAATTTTAAATTTCTAGGAAAATACTGAAACACATTCCAAATACAACAGCCATGTTCTCACACCTAAAGGAGCTAAAGTGTAAAAAGCATCCAGAAAGGAGAATGATCAACTACACTTGTTGGTACCTAGGATGGTCCTCTATCAATAAACCAATAGCCACCAGTTGCAAATATAGCATGTTGTTCATTCAAAACCATCTGAGTGTTACTGCTTACTTGACTGCTCTAGGTGCTGGGAATACTGCCACATCATGGATAAAGGAGACAAAGTCCTCCTTCCTCTCTTGGGTTTATTATTTCATAATGGCAGACACTTTTCAGATATTGAGATATAGTGGAAAAAACTGTCAGGGAAGAATTCCGAACAGTTAATATCCGAACTGAGAAAGAAAAAGCAAAACAACCAACCCTAAAACCAGCAACACAAATATCTGAGGAAAGATTTTATGCAAGGAGGACAAGAAGTATTCAGGCCCTAAGGAGATATGCATTTGCCTAATACCTTTAAGAGATGCCAGAATACACAAACTGAGGATAAGGCAGTTGCTAATGCGATCCATGAGGCAAATGGGGAGTTCTTGTAGGGTTTGGGGACCACACTAAGACCAATTCAAGAGGCAGTGAAAAAACCAAGCAGGGGTCGGGGTTAGGGTGGGTTTAGGCAAGGAAGGATGTTGTACCAACTCAAGTAATCTGCGCATGCTCATATAGCTCTTACAGACATATAAGTTATTAAGAATTGAGCACAGAACAAAGTCTACGCATTTAACTTCTGTGCTATACTCCAAAAAATTCAAAGGCCTATAACCCAATTTTGATACATTAGTTTACTTATTTATAAACTTAAAATAAGTTTTTAATTACATGTAAGTTGCCAAAAATTCATCTAACAATTCAAAGAATTGGTTAAGTATGTTACCTTATAGCCACACGATAAAACATCATATAGCCACTGAAAAGACAAGTATCAATACAGAAATACTATCAACACAGCAAATTAAAATAATACAGAACCATATTTTCATACTATTTAACTGTTAGCTTTAGGCAATGAAAATTTCTGTAAAGATAGACAAAGGATAAGTTATCTATGGAGTGAGGAAACAATTATAAATACTCACTCTTTAGGGCTTCCCTTGTGGCTCAGGGTCCGCCTATAATGTAGGAGCCACAGGAGACGTGGGTTAGATCCCTGGGTTGGGAAGATCCCCTGGAGGAGGGCATGGCAACCCACACCAGTATTCTTGTGGAGAATCCCATGGACAGAAGCCTGGCAGGCTACAGTCCATAAAGATTGTAGGTCGCAAAGAGTTGGACATGACTGAAGCAACCTGGTACGGCACCGACTTTATTATGAAATTGTGAAAGTGGTTAAGCATTACAAATGCATTATATTAAATAATTACTTAATGTTAACTACAAACATATATGAGTTTTACAATTAAAAACTAGTTTTAAGATTTTGATATGCAATTTAAAATTTACACATTTGTGGTATCCTACTATTAATGACAATGAAAAGCAGGAAGTCTCCCAGCAAATGGTATTGATTTCCTAACTGTTCTGATCAAATGTCATTCATTGAAGCAAAATGCAGGTTAGAACATTGACTTCAGTTTTTGTTTTTTGTTTTTTTCCCCCAAATAAGCATTACTCTTTTAAGGGAATCTGAAATGTGAAAGTAAAAGAGGAAACAGAGCTGTTCTGAATAGAGCTGAACAGGGGATTCAAAGCCTGCTGTTTCACAAAGGGAAAAGGGAGGCACAGAGTATTCTGAACAGATGAACACTCCAATGTTGGAATCAAAGCCTATGTTAGTTCTCTAGTACCAGATTTTTTTAAAGTATAAATTTCTTCAGTCTTTAATGTGAAGTCAAATGGCTTCCAAGTTGAGGAATATTTAAGTTTTATTTTTCTTAGAATTCTGTGACAAGAGATTAGTAGGAACATCATAGGTACTTTGAATACACTGTCAAGAGATAAGCCCCTAACCAAAGCAGTGGGAACAAAAGAAAATGATCAGACATTTACGTGAACAGTCAAGACTATTTTAGTTAACTTGATCAAAAGCGGGCAAGACTGTGGAAGAGCAAAGTGAGTCGTACACCATACAAGCTTTTAGCCTGAGCAGTTAGGTAGAATATAAAAATGTAAGCAAAGGTTTGCAAAACATGAATTTTTCTTTGTTCTTGAGTTTGAATGTGCAATCCTCAGAAGAGGGCAAAACAAAAGGAAACATAAGCCTGGAGTTGAGAGGAAGAATTAGATTCCAGAGTTATCAGCAAGCAGGTATGTGGTGGTCAGATTCTAGGAGATATGTAGTATCATCAAGGGAAGTAATAAAACAGAAAAAAGACAATTCTCAGAGCCTGCAGTCTGAGTAGAGGAGGAATGGTCTGAAAATTCGAAGGATGAAGAACTGCCACAGAAGCCAAAGGAAAAGTAAATGAGGAGAGGTGCTCATAGGAGCAAATGCTGTAGAATAATTTCATTGGTTCAAATCTGAAAAAATGATGGTTGCAGTCTTGGTAATCAAAACTATGTGAAGAGAGAAAAATTTAAGACAAGATTAGTATCATAAATATTCAGTTCTTAAAAAGGAGGAAATTTTGAAAGACTTAAAATGTGCTCTTGGCACCTTGCTCAGGACCTACACCAGGAGGTCAACCTTACAGATCACACGGTGTTCAAGAAGTCTATTTAGATGAGAGTTAAGACGACAATCAATTTTAAAATAAAAACCTCAGCTGTCACAAAAATAGTACAATTAAGAGGATCAGTCTGCAGAGGTTTCAATGGTCAGTGAGGTGTAAAGTAGTGACAACAGTGAACAATTTTTCCTTTGAAGAATGTTACAATTAAAAGGCAAGAAAAACTGGGCAGTAACTTGAAGGAGGATGTTCTCAGAAAAAGCTGGGATTTTTTGTGCATGTTGGGGAGGGTGGGGGATTTTGTCTCTTAGTAAATAATTTATCAACTCCTATGTGGAATTTTTGGTTCTCATAAGTGAACCATGATTAAATATTTAAGAGGTAGTAGTTGACCTGAGAAAAAGCAATGGCCAGGAATAGATGGACACGGCAACTCATTGGTAAGAAGGCATATAAAGAAGATTCTAGCAGTGAGATTAAAGGAAGGTTTGAAGATAAAAGGACCTAGAGTTTTAGAAAGGTTATGAAAGCACAGTAAAAGACTATTGTAAAAAATGTAAAACACATGCATTCTTGAGAGCAGATCCTCCTCAAGGATATCAAGCAATAGCCTCTCACGTGTATAACAAAGGAAGATTCAAGAAATTTCTGGAAATCCAGCCAGGAGACCACTAGAATACAGGCTCTACAAAGATAAGAACTTTTTATCCACTGCTGTATCCCCAGCCCTTGATTCATGGTTAAGTATTCAATTATTTTCTGAACAAGTGAATGAATACAGCTAACTCTGGATTATGGTTACTGTCAGGAAAATCTTCTCTCATAATCAGACTTTATCCTAAGACTCAAGGGAAAAATCAAGGATATTGCTGTTCTGTGACTGAGAAAAACTCTTAGCTTTGACAGAGGGTAAAAGGCTAAGGCCAGAGAATGATATAACAGGGCAGGAGTAGCAAGCTTCCCAGGTGGCGAAATGGTAAAGAATCCGCCGACAACGCACAAGATGCAAAAGACGCAGGTTGGATTCCTGGGTAGCCCTGTGAGTGCTCTGATGCGCACGTCCCCCGTTCTGTGTCTAGTCCTTAAAGTTTTGATATGAGCCGGACTCATTCTTGGGGCTTCCCTGGTGGCTCAGACAGTAAAGAATCTGCCTGCAATGCAAGAGACCCTGGTTTGAGCCCTGGAGAAGGAAATGGCAACCCACTCCAGTATTCCTGCCTGGAAAATCCCACAGTCAGAGGAGCCTGGCTGGCTACAGTCCATGGGGTCGCCAAGAGTCAGACATGACTGAGCACACACACACTCAGCAAGCTTGAATGCCTATAGAATCCAGGTGGATTACAGGCAAATGAAGTAAGCCGGTGAGCAAATTAGAGCTTACACACCATCTAAAGGGGCTGCCTCTATTCAGCTCCAGCCAACATTTGCTCTATCAAAATAGCAGTCCAGTATGGCCAGATCTTATGATTTCAAAGAAACCTCAAAAAAAAAAAAAAAAAAAAATCAGCTTTGCAGTATCTAATGTAAGTACTGGTAAAGTATAAAGCCCCACTTTAAAAAATACTCAGGGCCAAAGAAGACACCTGCAGGCAACATGTGAGCCATGCAGACAGGGCTTCCAGTCTGCAGTTTGCTCTGGCAAACAGAGCCAAGCTGGAGCTGATATACAAGAGATTAAGAAGTGCCAAAAAGATGGCAATGGCTCAAAGAAGTCGACTAACATGGCTCAATACACTGCTCTCAGGGAGTCACGTGAACTATTTAAGAAACTAGCTGGTAGAGAATTATGAAAAAACTACATTCCTCTCACCATGAAATAGCCCAAATCACTGGGAAAGCAAACAAATGAGAAACCATTTGTGGCTGTTAAGGTAAGTATCCTTAAGTTACTCAGCTACTCAAAGCTCTCAAATGGTTCCTTTCTTCTCTAAGCCAAAAACAGTTTTGGGGCAAGAATCCAAGCTGCTCTCATTTCTACTTTACATGATTGATGGCCCATTCCACCCCAAGTCAACTGCTCTTCCTGCTATGCCTGTACTTTCCCCTCTCCAGCCCCAAAGCTCTTTCCTAATGCAGTCTAAGATGCATGAAGTTTCTAAAATATGGAATAAAAAGTTCTCCTATACCTTATATCAAATATGGAAGTAAAGTCCCTCTAACTCTCTCCCCCAAAGCAACAAAAAAGGTGTGCTACCATTAGTTGATCAGGGACTTTTCAAATTAAAAAAGATGACACACACCCACCGGAATAGCTAAACTTAAAATAGCAAATACCAAGTGCTGATAAGGAATTAAACTACCTGGAAACCATATGGTACTCAATGAATACACTGGAATCAGTCTTTTTGGAAAAGTATTCAGAAGTCTTTACTAAACCTAGCTACCGTATGTCCCAACAACTCCACTCCTAGATATATACCAAACACAAACAAGGACATGGACAAGAACAGCAGCCCCAAACATAATAGCCCGACTGTGAAAGCCAACCAAATGTTCATCAACAAATATTCACACAGTGGATTGCCACGAGAATAAATCACCTCCAGCAACATGCTGCAATACTGATTAATACTGATGTTGAATGAAAAGAGAAAAATAGTATATTCTATGAGGCTCCATTTATATGAATTTTGAACAGAAGCAAGATTACTGTTAGATCAAAATAGTGGTTACCTTTGGAGAGCAGTGGACTTCCCTTATGGCTCAGCTGGTCAAGAATCTGCCTGCAATGCGGGAGACCTGGGTTCGATCCCTGGGTTGGGAAGATCCCCTGGAGAAGGGAAAGGCTACCCACTCCAGTATTCTGGCCTGGAAAATTCCATGGATTGTATAGTCCATGGGGTCACAAAGAGGCAAGACAGGACTGAGCGACTTTGACTTTGGAGAACAGTAATGATTAGAAGGAGACAGAGTGGGCTGTGGGGATGGTGATAACGTTCCTTTTCCATTATCTGGATGCCCAAGTATTTTCACATTGTGAAACTTTGAGCTAAACCTGAGTTACACTATTCCGTATACTTACATGTCAAAAAATGAACAGGAGAGACAGGACTTATGCTAAAGTATTATTTCTTCAATCCAGAATGGTCCCTGCCCTATTTATCTACAATCAATTGCTATGCATTTACTATCACAACAATTCTTTTCTTTGTATCCCAACCATGCTTGATTGTTTTCTCTTGATATTTAGGTGACACCAATTTCTAACATTTATATTATTGACAAAGATGAATCTGAAAGAAGTTCTTTATACCTAAACACTTTATCAAAACTCCCTACATTTCTATATAACTGTTAATTAGAACCAGAAACACTTCTATTTTAACATAAGAGCCCAGATGTGTACTTCTTAACATTCAAACACCTACCACAATTAGCCCGCAGCAAAACCAGTTTAATTTACCCTAAAGTTACCAGTGAATATCCAGCTGTCCCGCTAAAATCAAATTAAAAATTAACTTTTCCAGGCCACTATTCTATAGGTCGTCCATAAAGTCAGGACACAGACTTCAGTTTTATAGACTGAAGATGTCCTTGACCACTGTAAATTTATTAAACTATAGATGGTGGAAATACAGCAATGAACAAAATAGACAAGACTCTCTACTCTCAAGCTTATGTTCTGATACCTTGACTGTAATAACTACCTCGAATATAATAAATACATTCCTGAATCACTTTTGTTTCCTCATGATTTCAATACATTCATGTTTTTATGTGAGGTACAGAAAGCACACCAGCATACTGATAAATGATGTAATAACCACATTCTTCCAGTAATACTAAATTAGAGTTGTAGTAAAAAGGTGTACTTACTGTATAATTAGAAGAATAACTTGATGGGTAGAATTCAGGGGCGTTTACAGACAGCTTAGACATTAATACAGGAGCTACAACCACCTGGGGTTTAGCCATTGCTGACTCCGAATTCTGCTGTGGGATGTTATCCGGCGAACTAGATGGAGCTCTCAGGGGCCTCGTTTGTTCTGGGAAAGGGGGGAAAAAAATTGGTGTCAGATGCTTTCATTCCTTTGGATAATAACTTACATATACGGAAAAGCCATCTGAGCAAGACTGGTTTCTAAGTCAAACAAGAACCACCACGAAATTTAAGGTTATCGCCAGGATAGCTGCAAAGAGCCTGCAAAAAGGAACAATAGACTTGCTTTAATCATTTTATGTACATACTGCTTTCTAAATAAATACGTGAGGGCTTATTTTTCATTTTTTCTTTTTTAAAGAGTCGGTTAAAAAGAGGTGGATGCCCGCCTCAGGCCTCCCCCTCGGGGGCTGGGGAGGGGAGGCGAATTTTACTTCCTCCCGGGACAGCAGAACTCAGAGGGCGCCACGGGCCCCTCCCCCCGCCGGGGAGCACAAAGGATTCTGGCGGCCACCTTCCAAACCCGGTTCTGGGCCCGTCCCCACCCCGAAACAACCGGGCCCTTCGGGGAACGCTCTCGGGGAATTGGGGTGTAAAGAGGGGACAGCGCGCCTCCCTCCTCGGGGGCGCGCGGAGGGCCGTGGTGGGGGAAGCGTTGGCCCGGGAGGACGGGGTCCCCTAGAGCGGCTCCGTACCTGGGAGCGCCCCGGGCCGGGCAGGCCGCTGGGGGCCGGCGGGGACCTCGCACTGGGCCCCTGGCGGCGGGGCCGTCCTGGGCTGGCGCAGCGGCGGCGGCTGCAGGAAGCCCGGAGCTTTGGGTTGAGGCGGCGGCGGCGGCGGCTGGTGCCGCGGCCGCTCAGCAGGCCCCGCTCCGTTCGGGAAACCAGCGCCCTCAGGCCCGCCCCCTCCGCGGCCCAGGCCCCGGCTCCGGCCCCGACCAGCACCTGGGGCCCGGTCGAAACCGTCCGACATGCTCCTCCTCCTCCTCCGGGGGCCGCTGCTGCTGCGCTCGGGAGAGGACACGAGGGGAGGCGCCGCGGGCCGGCTCTCGCCGCGGCGCTCACTCAGGCCTCATGGAGGAGGAGGGCGGCGGGTCCCCGCTAGGCTCCTCAGCGCTTCGGGCGGGCGGAGCGGACGGCAGCTAAAGCACCCGCCGAACCCGCTGCTTCGGAGCGCCCGCCCCCCGAGGCTAGCCTCGGCTTTCCGATTCTCCCCACAAATCTGGCTCCCCCGCCTCCGGCGCGGCGGGGGCGAAGGCGGGTCACAGCGGCCCCCCGCGGCCCGGAGGCCCAGGGCGCGCCGGCCTCGGCTCCTCCCGTTCGCGGCGGGCGGGCGGGCAGCCGCGGCCCAGCAGGCGGTCCGGCGAGCGGCGCCTAGGCCGCGAGGGCCGGGCGAGGGGCTGAACGGGGCGCTTACCCCTGCTAGGCCCGGCCTGCGCGATGGTTCTCGGGAGAGAAGTGCGAGACTGACGGTTGAGGCCAGGAAATAAATAAATTACGGGGGGAGGGGGCGTGGAGCCGGCGCCAGGGTTCGCGGACGCTCACCTTCCGGAGGCGCGCAGGTGTGTTCAATGTGCGGGCGCAGGCGAGACCCGAGGACTGGCAGGCAGCCGGGCAGTGGAAGCTCGTCTGCCACCTGCTACGTTAGTCGCGGGGGAAGGGAAGAGGAACAGAATCGAAATACGCCTCCCACCCCCGCTCCTCTCAATTCACTGTAGGTGTTTATCACAGTAGGTCACAGTATGACCAAGCTTTACTCTCTTCTCTTTTCTCTTACCCTCCAGAAATTTTAAGAAAATACACTACCTTTCAATGAAACGCCTCTCTTTTTCATCTTCTGCCAGTGCTGTCTAATCAAAATATGAGAGCCACAAATGCAAGCCACTTACATAATTATAAATTTTCTAGAATGCACCTTACGCGAGTGAAAAGAAACAGGTGAAATTAATTTACATAATATCATTTACTTAAGTAGATTCCAAATGGTATCATTCCAACATGTAATTAATAAAGATACAAAAAATTTTTATTCATACTAATCAAAATCCAATGTGTATTCTAGGCTTCTGGCATATCTCACTTAGGATGAAGCCATTTGAAGCGCTCAGTAGCCCTCTGAGGCTAGTTGCTACTGCACTGCACAACAAATTTCTATCCATTATTTATGTGTAAATTATTGTTTTTTAAAAACCAGCTCTGATGGTGCTAAAGCCAAATGAGAGGAAAATGTAAGTAATAAAAAGGAAAAAAAAATGATTTTTTCAGTATGAAATTGAAACATCTTCACAAATTGATTGTAGCCCTGTATTTTAAGCAAGGCTTAATGTTTTTCAATTTTGTCATCTTGAGAATCATTTGTTAGGAAAAAATAAACCTGTTAACAATTTCTTCTTGCTAATAAAGAAAACATTGACATCTTCACCTAAATGAAGGAGGAAAATAGCTCTGATGAAGGCGTGCATTCTCAGTCCTGTCCACTCTGTGCAACCCCATGGACTATATAGCCCGCCAGGCTCCTCTGTCCATGGGATTCTTCAGGGGAGAACGTTGGAGTGGGTTGCCATTTCCTCTGCCAGGAGATTTTCCCAACCCAGGGATGAAACCCACATCTTCTTCATCTCCTGCATTGGCAGGCAGATTCTTTATCATTGAGCCACCTGTAAAGCCCTAATGAAGGCAATCATGAATAAATGTTTAACACTGTTGATTGTTGGGAAAAATAAGTCAGGGATGGAAGCCAGCAAAAAGTGTGGTTCCTCGGTGCTGAGAAAGAACGTAGGGTTCAAAGTAGGCCAGAAGTTTGGTTTGGATCCTGGTTTAGACCCTTAATGCCTGGGTGGTCTTGGGTAAGTAAAGGATTTAGCTTCTCTGAGCCTCAGTTTCCTCAGCTATGAAATAAAAAGTATCCTGTAGCACTAAGTATATATCACAAAGACAAGATTACAATTTCAAAATTAGATGAGATAATGCCGATAACATAAAAATTCATTCTTTTAGGTGGTCGTCACTTCTTGCCTGGACTTTTCTATTGTGTAGGAAAGCCCCACAAACTGTATGCTCAACAACAGAATTATCCTTTATGTTCCACCAAGGTAGCTGATCCAATCCTGTCCCAGACTTTTGTTTGCATTCACCCCTCTTTTCTCCCCTTAGAACTTGGCTAGTTCTAGAAACTTAGAAAAAGCTAGTTCCTTTTCCATATCTAAGTCTTTCTTATCTGAGAATGAGGCTATTCTGCATCCATGGTGAAATCAGGTTATCTTTATAGCCCCTTTTGTTAGATAAGTTAGATAATTTAGATGTTGCTCTTCCCGACTCTGCGACTCCATGGACTGCAGCACACCACGCCTCCCTGTCCATCATCAACTCCTGGAGCTTGCTCAGACTCATGTCCCTTGAGTTGGTGATGCCATCCAACCATCTTGTCCTCTGTTGTCCCCTTCTCCTCCTGCCTTCAATCTTTCCCAGCATCAGGGTCTTTTCCAATGAGTCTCTTCTTGGCATCAGGTGGCCAAAGTATTGGAGTTTCAGCTTCAGGATGAGTCCTTCCAATGAATATTCAGGACTGATTTCTTTTAAGATTGACTGGTTTGATCTCCTTGCAGTCCAGGGGACTCTCAAGAAACTTCTCCAACACCACAGCTCAAAAGCATCAATTCTTCAGTGCTCAGCTTTCTTTATAGTCCAACTCTCACATCTATGCATGACTACTGGAAAAACCATAGCTTTGGCTAGACGGACCTTTGTTGGCAAAGTAATGTCTCTGCTTTTTAATATGCTGTCTAGGTGTGTCATAGCTTTTCTTCCAAGCAGCAAGTGTCTTTTAATTTCCTGGCTGCAGTCACCATCTGCAGTGATTTTGGAGTCTAAAAAAATAAAGTCTGTTACTGTTTCCATTGTTTCCCCATCTATTTGCCATGAAGTGATGGGACTGGATGTCTTGATCTTCGTTTTCTGAATGCTGAGTTTTAACCCAACTTTTTCACTCTCCTCTTTCACTTTCATCAAGAGGCTCTTTGGTTCTTTCTTGCTCTCTGCCATAAGAGTGGTGTTATCTGCATATCTGAGGTTATTGATATTTTTCCAGGCAATCTTGATTCCAGCTTGTGCTCCATCCAGCCTGGAGCACATGGAGCATGATGGACTGTGCATATAGGGTGACAATATACAGCCTTGACGTACTCCTTTTCCTATTTGGACCCAGTCTGTTGTTCCATGTCCAGTTCTAACTGTTGCTTCTTGACCTGCATACAGATTTCTCAGGAGACAGGTCAGGTGGTCTGGTATTCCCATCTCTTTAAGAATTTTCCACAGTTTGTTGTGATCCACACAGTCAAAGGCTTTGGCGTTGTCCTTTGCCTTCTGCCTATTTACTGTTATGGTATAGGAAAAGTGGACCTGGGGACAAACATGAATGAATTTGTTACATAGCTGTTGCTCTGATTCTTAGTCCTTCAGACTTGGGCTGGAATTACACTGCTAACTTTCCTTGGTTTCCAGCTTGCGGACAGTAAATCATGAGACTCCTCAGCCTCCATAATCACATAAGCCAATTCCGCATTATAAATTGTAGCCATCTCTATATCTATCTTCTGTTAGTTGTATTTCTCTGAAAAGCCCTGAGACAGAAATTGATGCTGACAAGTGGGGTGCGGCTGTAACAAATACCAAAAAATTGTGGTAGTGGCTTGTGAACTGGTTAATGGGTAGAGGCTGCTTGTGATTTCTTATTCTTTTTCTTTTTTTGCTGCGTGAAATGTGTGGGATCGTAGTTCCCAGGACAAGGAACTTGCTCCCTGCAGTGGTAGCGTGGAGTCTGAATCACTGGACTGCCAGGGAAGTCCCTGGTAGTGATTTTATACAAGCTAGAAAAAGTTGATATTGCCATGAAGGGACTGTTAAAGGTAATTCTGATGACAGCTCAGAAAGGAAAGAGGAGCGCTGTAGAGAAAGCTTCCATCTTCTTAGCGAATACAAATAATCACATACAGAGTGTTGGTAGAAATATGGATACTAAAGATGATTCCAATGATGTCTCAGAGAGAAATAAAGATGTCATCAGACAATGGCAAAAAGGCATTCCGTATTACAAAGTGGCAAAGATCCTCTCCAGCTGTGAACCTGTGAAACCAGTTCAGTGATGTTTCTACCCAGTCTATGGTATTTTGTCAAAGCAGCCCAAAGTAAGCCTTTACCCAGAGAAACGAAGATTTATGTCCACACAAAAACTGGTACCCAAGCTTTTATAGTAGTTCATAATAGTCCCGCACTGGGAACAATATAAATTCTTTAATGGATGAATTGCTGAACTGTGGTATTCATACCATAAAATACCACTCAACAAGAAAAAGGAAAAACCCCTGATAAATAGAACTTTGATGGCTCTTGAGGGATTATGTTGAGTTTAAAAAAGAAAGTAATCTCAAAAGGTTATTGTATGATTCCATTTGTACAACTTCTCTCAGTGAGGTGGCAGTGAATGGTGACTAGAAATGAGACCTTAATTCTCTGCCCAGGAGCTGAACGTGGGCAACCTGTGTGAAAGCCAGGAATTCTAGCCACCAGATCAGCAAGGGCTAAAAGGCTAGAAGCTAATTTTCCTGGGATCTTTGCGCGCCAGTGAAAAATGCATTTATCACGCAGGCAGAAAATGTAAATGCAGGTATGAAGCTTATTATTAGAGACAAAGCACAGCAACAAATGGGAGAGCACAGAGAGAAATGGTTTGTTTAGTTAAGACAGGAGCAAGGAGAGATACACACCCAGAGAGAATGGCTGTGGGTGTCCCCCCTCGTAAGGTGGGGCACAGTAAGAAGACAGTTAAGTCACTTATATAGGGCATTCTTCTGGGTCTTTGTCTTGCTTCAGGCCAATTATCTGGTCTCTTTTTTTATAGCTGACCTATCCTAGGACATGCACCTGAGTGCCCATGCACCCCTCAGCCAAGGTGGATCTTCAAATGAAGGCTTCTAGAAGGAGCAAGACTTATTATGGCCTGGCATTATTCCTTGACTTCTGACCCACAAGGAGACTTTCTGCCCATGTGTAGTATCTCCCTCTTCCCAAAAGAAGGGGGAGCTGAGATCCCTTAATCCTTTACTCAGAAAGAGTTTTGCCCCTCTTTGTCCTTACCATGACTATTACCTTGACTATTGCCATGACTATTACCCTAAGGTGTTTATAAGGACAAATACTGACTATTTACCCTCTTTCTGTTGTTACTTCCATTTTGGAGGGCAAACAGGAGGGTGACTGTAAATGCTTTCACTGGAGGTCACCTGTCTCTTGTCTCAAGAAATGCTAACAGTTATTAAGTACCCAACCTGAAGCCTACTTCTTCATGACCCATGAAATAAAAACAGGAGGCCAGTTGTAAATGTCTAACCTGCAGGCCATCTATTTCTTACATCACAACCTTGAAATGACAATATTATCAAATCTCTTATTATTATATAGTAGAAGTGACAAATAGATTCAAGGGATTAGATCTGATAGAGTACCTGAAGAACTATGGAAGGAGGTTCATAACATTGTACAGGAGACAGTGACCAAAACCATCCCAAAGAAAAAGAAATGCAAGAAGGCAAACTGGTTGTCTGAGGAGGCCTTACAAATAGCTGAGAAAAGAAGAGAAGCAAAAGGCAAAAGACAAAAGGAAAGATATGCCTATCTGAATGCAGATTTACAAAGAACAGCCAAGAGAGATAAGAAAGCCTTCTTAAGTATATAGTGCAAAGAAATAGAGGAAAACAATAGAATGGGAAAGACTAGAGATCTCTTCAAGAAAACCGGAGATACCAAGGGAACTTTTCATGCAAAGGTGGGCACATTAAAGGAGAGAAACAGCAAGGACTTAATAGAAGCAAAAGAGATTAAGAGGTGGCAAGAAAACACAGAAGAACGGTACAAAAAAGATATTAATGACCCAGATAACCATGATGGTGTGGTCACTCACCTAGAGTCGGACATCCTGGAGTGTGAAGTCAAGTGGGCCTGAGGAAGCATCACTATGAACAAAGCTAGTGGAGGTGATGGACTTCCAGCTGAACTATTTCAAATCCTAAAAGATGATGCTGTTAAAAGGCTGCACTAAATATGCCAGAAATTTGGAAAATTCAGCAATGGCTACAGGACTGGAAAGGATCAGTTTTCATTCCAATAAAGGAGGGTAGTGCCAAAAATTGTTCAAACTATCGCACAATTGCACTCATCTCACACGCTAGCAAGGTAATGCTCAAAATTCTCCAAGTGAGGCTTCAACAGTAAGTGAACCAAGATCTTCCAGACGTATAAGCTGCATTTGGAAAAGGCAGAGGAATCAGAGATCAAATTGCCAAAATCCACTAGATCATAGAAAAAGCAAGAGAATTCCAGAAAAACGTCTGCTTCACTGACTACGTTAAAACCTTTGACTGTGTGGAGCACAACAAACTGGAAAATTCTTAAAGAGATGGAAATAACAGGCTACCTTACCTGCCTCCTGAGAAATCTGTATGCAGGTCAAGAAGTAACAGTTAGAACCAGACATGGAACAACAGACTGGCTCCAAATTGGGAAAGGAGTACGTCAAGGCTGTATACTGTCACCCTTCTTATTTAACTTATATACAAAGTACATCATGCTAATGCCAGGCTGGATGAAGCACAAGCTGGAATTGAGATTGCCGGGAGAAATATCAACAACCTCAGATATGCAGTTGATACCACTCTAAGGGCAGAACATGAAGATAAAGCCTCTTGATGCGGGTGAAAGAGGAGAGTGAAAAATCTGGCTTAAAACTCAACATTCAAAAAACTAAGAGCATGGCATCCGGTCCCATTACTTCATGGCAGATAGATGGGGAAAAAATGAAAACAGTGACAGACTTTATTTTCTTGGACTCCAAAATCACTGCAGATTGTGCCCCATGAAATTAAAAAACGCTTGCTCCTTGGAAAAAATGCTATGACCAACCTAGGCAGCATATTAAAAAGCAGAGACATCACTTTGCTGACAAAGTTAAAGCTTTGCCATATAGTCAAAGCTATGGTTTTTCCAGTAGTCGAGTATGGATGTGAGAGCTGGACCACAAAGAAAGATGAGCACTGAAGAACTGATGCTTTTGAATTGAGGTGTTGGAGAAGACTCTTGAGAGTCCCTTGGACTGCAAGGAGATCAAAACAGTCAATCCTAAAGGAAATCAACCCTGAATATCCATTGGAAGGACTGATGCTGATGCTGAAGCTCCAATCGTTTGGCCACCTGATGCCAAGAAGAGACTCATTGGAAAAGACCCTGATTCTGGGAAAGATTGAAGGCAGGAGGAGAAGGGGACAACAGAGGACGAGATGGTTGGATGGCATCACCGACTCAATGGACATGGGTCTGAGCAAGCTCCAGGAGTTGGTGATGGACAGGGAAGCCTGGCGTGCTGCAGTCCATGGGGTCGCAAAGAGTCAGACAGGACCGAGTGACTGAACAGCAACAACAACTATGTTCAGAGGATGACCAAATTAGAAGTTTAGTGACTGAACAATAATAATAATAAAGATGGAGGATGGCTTAGTGATTGCCAGGGGTTAAGCAGGGGATGGAGTTTGGAGAGAAGGAGGTGTGGTTATTAAAAAGGTAACACATGTAATTAAATTGCATAAAACATGAACTGTAGCCCACCAGCTTCCTCTGTTCATGGGATTCTCCAGGCAAGAGTACTGAAGTGGTTAGCCATTCCCTTCTCCAGGGAATCTTCCTAAACCAGGGATCAGATCCAGGTCTCTGGCATTGTAGGCAGGTTCTTTATCGTCTGAGCCATCAAGGAAGCCCGCTTAAGTGTGGCTTTGAAAAAGGTGACACTTGATTAAATTGCATAGAACTAAATACATGTGCGCGCACACACACGAATGAATGCATGTAAAACTAAGGTAAGCGGATTATTACCAGTTTCCTGGATTATTTGTGATACTGTATTATTTGTTGTTGTTTTAGTCACCACATTGAGTCCGACTCCTCCTGCAGTCCTTTGCAGCCTCAAGGACTGTAGCCCATGAGGTTCCTCTGTCCATGGGATTCTCCAGGCAATAATACTGGAGTGGGTTGCCATTTCTGACCCAGGGATGGAACCTACGTCTCCTGCATTGACAGGTGGATTCTTTACCAATGAGCCACCTGGGAAGCCCTTTAGTATTAAAGTTCTGCATATTTATGCATGATATCATTATCAGGGCAAATTGAATAAAGGAGAAATAAAATCTCTTATTTCTTACAACTGTATGTAGATCTATAATTATGTCTAAGTAAAAAGTTTAAAAAACTGAAGACACATAAGTAAATCTTGTTTCATTTTGTTCCATCACTCCCAACTCTTTCCTATCTAATTCTGTTCACTCTTTCCTGCTCAAATCATCATGACAAGTTATATATCATGGCAACATTATAAATTATTGGGGGTCTCATTAACAGAGAGAAGAGTTAGCTGATGTGTTGGTTCTCTTGGGTCTCATTTCTGTAAATTTTCTTCCTCTCCTAGTCTCTTGGGCCATCTATGAGATGTAGCTCCAGCCAGGCAGCACTTGACTCCAATCTGGATCAGGGCTCCAATCCCTCTTCAAGAGTCAGAATGCTGTCTGGAATCTCCCCCAACATTTAGTGTAGTCACTTGTTTAATGATGATCTATTAGCTGGACTGTAAATTCCGTGAGGATAGGAATCCACTCATTTTATTTGTTCATTCATTCAGTAAATATTGCATGTCTACTAAGTGCCAGGCTGTTCTAGGTGCTGAGGGTACTCAGAGGTGTGAGATTAGTAGGTATAATGTGTATGAAACTAGTATCAGGAAGACCAGTTGGGTGGCAGTGGCAGAAACCCTGGTGAGAAATGATAGTGGCCACTAAGATAGTGGTTGTGGGGTTGAAGAGGGGAGCCAAATGCAAGAGATGCTAGGAAGAAGCTGACAGATGCATGTAAGGCATTAAGGAAAAATGAGAGACAAAAATGACTCCAACTTTGGTGCCTCAGTCCCTAAGAGTGAGAATACCAGCAGGAAGCAGACTTTCACTGAACAGTGGCCTCTCACTAATTCCATTTCAGAAATTTCATTTGGCACCTGGAGTGTCGAAGTAGAATTGTTAATTCAACAGTTAAGTCATGGACTTGGAGTTCAAAGGAATGTTGCCTAGAGTTATATATCTGATAGCTGAAGTCATAGGAAGAAATGAGGTTACCTAAGCAAAGTACTGTTGTGGTTCAGTCGCTAAGTTGTGTCTGACTTGTTGTGACTTCGTGGACTGTAACACGCCAGGCTCCTCTGTCCTCCACTCCCAGAGTTTGCTTAAATTCATGTCCTTTGAGTCAGTGATGCCACCTAGTGATGGGTAGGTAGCGTCACTTAAGGAAAGCATTGGATACATAGAGGCAGGAAAGAGAAGCACTAAGTTGAATGGCGAGGTTGAAGAAGAGGAATCTCTTTACTCTATTTGCATGCATTCTCAAGTCACTTCAGTCGTGTTTGACTCTGTGACCCCATGGATTGTAGCCTGACAGCTTCCTCCGACCATGGGAATTTCCTGGCAAGGGTACTGGAGTGGGTTTCCATGCCCTCCTTCAGGGGATCATCTGGACCCAGCGATCGAACCTGCCTCTCTTAAGTCTCCTGCAATGTAGGCAAATTCTTTACTGTGGAGCCACAAAAGAAGCCTGTTTACTTTGCTTACATAGAACTAAAACTGAGAATGTCAAATTGTGCCAGAATGTCAAGTAAAAGTAGGATTCCTAAGAATCTAGGAAAGCACACTCGTTCCCTGAACTTGCACACCTCTTCACAGGTGGCTGTGTGCTTATCTGAGGTCATTTATACAACTGAATGAACAACTGCCTCGGGGAACCATGCCCTTCTTCCCCAAGAGATCTTCTGATTATAATTTGACTTTCTAGCTAAATTTGCATTTTGAGAAGAACAATAGCAACAATAATAACTAATATTTAGCAACTGCTCTGTTCCAGGTAAACACTTTACATGTATTATTCATTTAAATTATTCATCTTCTAAACCCTATGAGGTAGGTACTATTATTGATACTTACCCCACTTTATAGATAAAAACACTGAGATTCAGAGAGGTTAATTTGCCTAAGATCACATAGTTAATGAGTAACTCAGTTTTATTAAGTCCAGAGTCCACATACTGAGCCAGTAGGCTATACTTTATCCCCAGAATAAGTGGATGACACTGATGCAAACATTCTGTTTTGCTTGGGTTATATTTCTCACTGTAAATGAACAAATAGACACTCCAATGATATTAGCAATGGGAATAATAAAGATTTGTGAGTTATTTGGGTGCAAGAAGTTGTCAAGATTAGGAAGTATAGACAGATCTAAACCTGACTGTGCAATAAACGAGAGAGAGCTGGGAAGTGTTCAAGGCAAGTGTATTAAAGACATTTTTGTTGCTTTTATTTTTCTTTTAAAGATGGGAGAGAGATTAGCTTGTTAGGTAAAAATAATGAGGTAAGGGAACACATTAGGGAAAGGGGGAAAATTGAGAGATTAAAGGACCAGAAGATATACCAGGTCACAAACTCAAAGTACAGTTCAGTTCAGTAGCTCAGTTGTGTCCGACTCTTTGCAAGCCCACGAATCACAGCACGCCAGGGCTCCCTGTCCATCACCAACTCCCGGAGCTTGCTCAAACTCATGTCCATCGAGTCGGTGATGCCATCCAGCCATTTTATCCTCTGTCGTCCCCTTCTCCTCCTGCCCCCAATCCCTCCCAGCATCAGGGTCTTTTCCAATGAATCAACTCTTCACATGAGCTGGCCAAAGTATTGGAGTTTCAGCTTCAGCATATGAACACCCAGGACTGATCTCCTTTAGGATGGACTGGCTGGACCTCCTTGTAGTCCAAGGGACTCTCAAGAGTCTTCTCCAACACCACAGTTCAAAAGCATCAATTCTTCGGCACTCAGCTTTCTTTATAGTCCAACTCTCACATCCATACATGACCACTGGAAAAGCAAGAGAGATAAGAAAGCTTTCTTCAGAGATCAATGCAAACAAATAGAGGAAAACAACAGAATGGGAAAGACTAGAGATCTCTTCAGGAAAGTTAAGGATACCAAGGGAACATTTCATGCAAGATAGGCTCAATAAGGGACAGAAATGGTATGGACCTAACAGAAGCAGAAGATATTAAGAAGAGGTGGCAAGAATACACAGAACTGTACAAAAAAGAGCTTCATGACCCAGATAATCATGATGGTTTGATCACTCACCTAGAGCCAGACATCCTGGAATGTGAAGTCAAGTAGGCCTTAGAAAGCATCACTACGAACAAAGCTAGTGGAGGTGATGGAATTCCAGTTGAGCTATTTCAAATCCTGAAAGATGATGCTGTGAAAGTGCTACACTCAATATGCCAGCAAATTTGGAAAACTCAGCAGTGGCCACAGGACTGGAAAAGGTCAGTTTTCATTCCAATCCCAAAGAAAGGTAATGCCAAAGAATGCTCAAACTACCACGCAATTGCACTCATCTCACATGCTAGTAAAGTGATGCTCAAAATTCTCCAAGCCAGGCTTCAGCAATATGTGAACCGTGAACTTCCAGATGTTCAAGTTGGTTTTAGAAAAGGCAGAGGAACCAGAGATCAACTTGCCAACATCTAATGGATCGTCAAAAAAGCGAGAGAGTTCCCGAAAAACATCTATTTCTGTTTTATTGACTATGCCAAAGCCTTTGACTGTGTGGATCACAAAAAACTGTGGAAAATTCTGAAAGAGATGGGAATACCAGACCACCTGACCTGCCTCTTGAGAAACCTCTATGTAGGTTAGGAAGCAACAGTTAGAACTGGACATGGAACAACAGACTGGTTCCAAATAGGAAAAGGAGTATGTCAAGGCTGTATATTGTCACCCTGCTTATTTAACTTCTATGCAGAGTACATCATGAGAAACACTGAGCTGGAAGAAGCACAAGCTGGAATCAAGACTGCTGGGAGAAATATCAATAACCTCAGATATGCAGATGACACCACCTGTATGGCAGAAAGTGAAGAGGAACTAAAAAGCCTCTTGATGAAAGAGAAAGAAGAGAGTGAAAAAGTTGGCTTAAAGCTCAACATTCAGAAAATGAAGATCATGGCATCTGGTCCCATCATTTCATGGGAAATAGATGTGGAAACAGTGTCAGACTTTATTTTTTGGGGGCTCCAAAATCACTGCAGATGGTGATTGCAGCCGTGAAATTAAAAGACACTCCTTGGAAGGAATGTTATGACCAAAGTACAGACAACAGGAATATTAATAACTTCTGATGAGAGAAAAGCTATGTCACTAAGAAATGGAACCAGGTGCAGATGAATTACAGAAAAAGGGAGGTGCTGGAAACTTCAAATGATCTCTATGTTCTCAGTAAAAGAGGAGGAAATGCCTTTTCTGTGAGAATGGGAGACTTAAAAGAAGGGCTTAAGGAGGGTGGCGACCGTTGCAAAAGCTGCTGCGGGAGAGGAAGCTGATGAGGAAGCGGTCATGTTCACAGGAGGAGTGCCGGGTGGTTCAGAAAATCCAGCTGAGGTTGAAGACCAGGGACTTGTAAGGACAATACTGAAAAATTTTGTGATTTTTCTCGAGCAACTCTTCCCAACCTGGTCTGAAATCTGAGAAACCTGTTAGTGGGAGTCTAATTTCATGATGCAGTTAAGGCAGAAGAGTAAAGACACAAGGGGCTGTTCATGGTTTAAGCTAGCTAGTGGAAGGATTGAAGATAAAAGACAAGTGCCAGATGGAAAGGGAAAGGGGGATCAAAAGAAAGACATAAGCAGAGTTGGAAAGAAAGAAAGTGGTTGTCCAAGCATGAGATGTGAGAGTTAAAAATTTTAGAGGAAGTTCTGGCAGACAGTTGTAACATACAATATTGTACTAACTGCATGATTCAACTAATTGAACTGAAGTGCTTGCTGGCCAGCAGCAAGGTAATATAATAACTGGAGGTGCTATTTTCAGAATTGAAATTTGGCATTCGAAAGACCATTAGGAACATCGGTTTTTTTTTTTTTTTTTTTTTTTAAGGAACTGCTGCTGCTACTGCTAAGTCACTTCAGTTGTGTCCAACTCTGTGCCACCCCATAGACGGCAGCCTACCAGGCTCCCCCGTCCCTGGGATTCTCCAGGCAAGAACACTGGAGTGGGTTGCCATTTCCTTCTCCAATGCATGAAAGTGAAAAGTAAAAGTGAAGTCGCTCAGTCGTGTCTGACTCTTAGTGACCCCATGGATTGCAGCCTACCAGGCTCCTCCATCCATGGGATTTTCCAGGCAAGAGTACTGGAGTGTGGTGCCATTGCCTTCTCCATTTTAAGGAACACCAATGTTTACAAATGTCACGTAAAAGGTATGTTCTGCTTCCCTGGTATTCACTGCCCTCTCTGTTGGCATGAGTTCAAAAGCCAGTGTGTTCTTTCTGTTTCAACTCCTAGAGGATGCTAACTTGGTTTTCTTTTTACGTATGGCTGCGTCAAGTCTTAGTTGTAGCAGGTGGGATCTCTGTTGTGGGCAGCTGGGCTCCAGAGTGTGTGGGCTCTGTAGTTGGAACATGTGGACTCAGTAGTTGTGGTGTGCAAACTTAGTTGCCCCATGGCATGTGGGATCTTAGTTCCCCAACCAGGGATCAAACCCACAACCCTTGCATTGGGAGGGGGATTCTTAACCACTGGGCCAACAGGAAAGTCCCAAGGATTTCTTTCTTTTGACCAATATTTGTTGCCTGCCTAATAAAGCCAGACAGTCTGTTAGGTGTTGATGACTCATCAACAAATAAGATGAAATACCTATCCTCAAGAAGTTTAAATGCAGCAATCAATAGGTAAAAAATAACGCAGAATGATAAATACTATGATTATGTTAAAACTTGGGTGTCAGTGAGAGACGACCTAACTCAACCTTGAGTAGTCAAAAGAGGCTTCTGTGAGAAGGTGTCATCTAAAATGAAATAAAGGAATAGTCCATATAATCCCAGAGAAGGTGATGGCACTCCACTCCAGTACTCTTGCCTGGAAAATCCCATGGATGGAGGAGCCTAGTGGGCTGCAGTCCATGGGGTTATGAAGAGTTGGGCACGACTGAGTGACTTCACTTTCACTTTTCACTTTCATGCACTGGAGAAGGAAATGGCAACCCACTCCAGTGTTCTTGCCTGGAGAATCCCAGGGACAGAGGAGTCTGGTGGGCTGCCATCTATGGGGTAGCACAGAGTCAGACACGACTGAAGTGACTTAGCAGCAGCAGCAGGTATAATCTAGGCAGATGAATGGGGAGGGGGAAATAAGAGGGACTCAATGTTCACAGAGACATCTCTATCTCTGAAGGAGCCTATGGGTTCCTTGCATCTCTTGGTATCTTCATTCTTATAGGACAATTATCTTAACATCCCCATACTAGGGGATATTTCTACCAGGAATCATTGAACCAGAAGATTTATATTTAACTGTCAGTAATGTTTCTTATTTATGTGTCTTTAGATATGTCAGCTAATCCCAAGTCAGTTTCTTCATCTTAAAACAGGAATAACAATACCTACTTCAGTTATTGACTTCAGTTAAGGACTTCCCTGGTGGCTCAGATGGTAAAGTGTCTGTCTACAATGCGGGAGACCTGGGTTCGATCCCTGGGTTGGGAAGATCCCCTGGAGAAGGAAATGGCAACCCACTCCAGTACTACTGCCTGGAAAATCCCATGGACAGAGGAGCCTGGTAGGCTACAGTCCATGGGGTCGCAAAGAGTCGGACATGACTGAGCCACTTCACTTCACTTCACTTTAGTTATTAAGATGATCAAATTAAGTGATACATGTGAAAGCACTATATAAACTGTTAAATGTTACATAGATCTTAACTGTTCTTAGTGTCCTAAGATGTCATGTCCTATGCTTTTATATTCATTATGGGGATTAAGAAACCAAAAGTCCTGAATCATTGCTACAGATTTACTGATACTTTTCAGGTCTGCCAAGTTTAAGCTGTGAAATAAATTGTTCTCTGAAGCTACTTGAAATGTTTGAATTAATGCCATAAATTATTGTCATTGGTCCTCTACTCAAAAGCCACCGCAGAGTAGATATGGCAGCTAAAGTATCATCTAGCAGTAGAGTGAGCAATGCTATCCTTAGAGTACATGGGCCATTCTATGGTAAAAAAGATCAGTAGAGAGGAAAATCTGAAAATTAACAGGCCTAATAAATAGTGCAGAATACAGGTGAGATCGTGTGGTGGGAGGATGAAAAAGATCTTTACTTCCAAATTTAGGATGGCCTCTTGAACCATCAACATCTGCTTCACTCTACTTCAGAAATGCCCCTCTAATGAAAAATCATTTCATAGAACTGGTTTCTTGTTTGGTGGGCAAATTCATTTGACAAATTCATGCCACAGGGGTGGAGGCACTTAGGAATACTTTTAACAAGTGAATCTCTGCAACTTTTATATTAATTTTTTCCCTAATTTTACTAAGAAAAATTTTAAAAATACATACAGCTAATTTGAGAAAATTTTACATACTCACCTGCATGTGCTGTGTGCTTAGTCACTCAGTTGTGTCTGACTCTTTGCAACCTCATGGACTGTATGTAGCCCACCAGATTCCTCTGTTCATGGGATTTTCCAGGCAAGAATACTGGAGTGGGTTGCCATTTCTTACACCAGGGGATCTTCCCAACCCAGGGATCAAACCCAGGTCTCTTGTGTCTCCTGCACTGGCAGGCAGATTCTTTATCATTTCACCACCTGGGAAGCCCCCACCTGAGTACCTACCACCCATTAATAGATTCTATCATTAACATTTTACTACACCTGCCAGGATAATTCTTTAGGTTAAATATTTTATTTTGAGATAACTGTTGATACACATGCAATTGTGAAGAATAACACAAAGAGAATATTTATTCTGTACCCAGTTTTCCTCAGTGGTAACATCTTGCAAAACTATAGTCCGATGGCACAACCAGGATACTGACATTGATACAGTCAAGATACAGAACATTTTAATCATCTTAAGGATTCCCTCCTGTTGCCCTTGTATAGTCACATCCACTCTCACCTCTTCCCTAACTCTACAAATTACTAATCTGTTCTCTATTTCCATAATTTTATTATTTCAAGAATGTGTGGCATCATTCAGAATATAATCTTTTGGGACTGGCCTTTTTCTCTCAGCATAATTCTCTGTTGATTCAACCAAGCTGCTGTGTGTATCAATACTTTATTCTTTTTCATTGCTGAAAAGCATTCCACTGTAGGAAGGTACAACAGTCTGTTCAACCGTTCACCTGTTGAAGAACACCTGGGTTGTTTCCAGTTTTGGATTATTATGAATAAGGCTACTATAAACATTGGTGTACAGGTTTTTATTTTTTATTTTTGCTACACTGTGTGGCTTATGGGATCTTAGGTCCTCAATCAGAGATTGAACCTGGGCCCTCGGCAGTGAGAGCATCAAGTTTGAACCACTGGACTGCCAGGAGATTACCAGTGTACAGGTTTTTGCAGAAACATAAATTTTCGTTTCTCTGGGATAGATGTCCAGGTGTGTAAACACGGTAGTTACAAATTTAGTTTTTTTAAAAAATTTATTTATTTTTAATTGAAGGATAATTGCTTTATAATATTGCTTTGGTTTCTTTCTGGAGGTTTCTGTTGTCGTTTAGAAGTTGCTCTGTAGGAGCTGCTCCATATTCTAATGAGTTTTTGATGTATTTGTAGGGAGGCAGGTGATCTCCTTGTCTTACTCCTCTGCCATCTTCTTTTGTTCACAAGTTTTGTTTTTAGAGAAATCACCAAACTTTTTCCAGTGATGGGTACCATTTTACATCAGCATTAGTAATATCTGAGTGATCTAGCCTCTCCCCTTCATTGCCAGCATTGGGTATTGTCACTATTTTTTTATATTAGACATTCATAGAGATGTGTAGTGATGTCTCATTGTGGTTTTAATTTTCATTTCTTTAATGGCTATTGACATTGAATATATTTTCATATGCTTATATTGTTCTTTGGTGAAATATCTTTTTATGTGTTTTGCTCATTTTCTATTTGGATTTTTGTAATTGTTGAGTTTTGGAAGTTCTTATATTTTCTAGACACAAGTCCTTTGTAGAGCAGGAGGGAATTTTCTCAGGTCAAGTTTAAGACATCTGTGGATATCCCAGTGGAAATGGCCAGCTTGCGGTTGGCTGCATGTGTCTGGAGGTTAGGAGAGAGATTTGAGCAGAACATTAAGCTTTGAGAGTTGTGATAGCACAATTGACATTACACTAGAGGGAAGACAATATTAGAGTTGAAGGGAAAGAAGGTCAAGTGAACATTTGTACATTTAAATGATGTAAGAACTGAGAACAAATGGTTAAAGAAATAGGAGCAGATAGGAGAGTGGTGAGATGAAAACCAGAACCTGGTTTTTGCTTTACTGTAATGGGCATCATCTAGAATTAAAAAAAAAATCTACAAAGAGATGATGCTCACAAAACTGCTTAAAAGCAAGTGAACTAGAGTTTTCATCAAATGCAATATTTAAAAGTTAAGTAGAAAGATGTTAACTGCTATTATGGAGTTTTGCAATCAGGTAGTTGGATAATAGTAGCTATGTAATATATAGTTATATATTTTTTTAATAAAGTGAAGGAAAAATTCAATTAGGTTGAGTATTATAAAAGTAAACAAGTTTATAGGAAAATCCTTCTAATTATTAATACAAAACAACTTTTACCTGGATTTCCCCCAAACAGTTTGTACTTTCACCTTAAACTCAAGAAATGGTGAATCTACCCATGTTAAAAACAATAAGACTTTACTTTGTAGTAGCCTTAAACATACAGACTGCTCCTGTAGTGGGTTGAACAGTGTCTCCCCAAAATTTGTGATCACGCTTATTTGAAAATACCGTCTTTGCAGATTTAATTTTAGTTAAGGATCTTGAGATGAATTCATCCTGGATTTAGGGAGGACCTTAAATCCACTGGCTGATGTCTTCATAAGGGAAAGGAGAGGGAGATTTGGGCACAGAGAGACACACAGAAAGGGTAGAAATGTGAAGAGGAAGCAGAGATTGGAGTGTCTCTGCAAGCCAAAGAACACCAGCGACTGCTGACAACCAGAAGTGACTGCCGATAACGAGAAGCTTTCTCTACATGCTAAGAGAGAGGTATGGGACTTTTTCTCCCTCAGAGCTCCCAGAGGAATCAACCCTGCTGACACTCTGATTTCAGACTTTTGGCCTCCAGAACTGTGTGCAAGTACATTTCTGTCATTTTAAGCTACCCAGGTTGCAGTAATTTGTTACAGCAGCCTTAGGATACTAATGCAGCTCCTCAGTTCAGTTTAGTTGCTCAGTCGTGTCCGACTCTGCGACCCCATGGACTGCAGCATGCCAGGCTTCCCTGTCCATCACCAACTCCTGGAGCTTGCTAAAACTCATGTCCATCGAGTCAGTGATGGCATCCAACCATCTCACCCTCTGTCATCCCCTTCTCTTCCTGCCTTCAATTTTTCCCAGCATCAATGAGTAAGTTTTCCAATGAGTCAGTTCTTTGCATCAGATGGCCACAGTATTGGAGTTTCAGCTTCAGCATAAGTCCTTCCAATGGATATTCAGGACTGATTTCCTTTAGGGTTGACTGGTTTGATCTCCTTGTAGTACAAGGGACTCTCAAGTCTTCTCCAACACCACAGTTCAAAAGCAACAATTCTTTGGCGCTCAACTTTTTTTATGGTCCAGCTCTCACATCCATACATGGCTGCTGGAAAAACCATAGCTTTGACTAGACAGACCTTTGTTGGTAAAGTAATGTCTCTGCTTTTTAGTATACTATCTGGGTTGGTCATAGCTTTTCTTCCAAGGAGCAAGCGTCTTTTAATTTCCTGGCTGCAGTCACCATCTGCAGTGATTTTGGAGCCCAGGAAAATAAAGTCTATCACTGTTTCTATTGTTTCCCCGTCTATCTGCCATGAAGTAATGGGACCAGATGCCATGATTTTCATTTTTCGAATGTTGAGTTTTAAGCCAGCTTTTTCTCTCTCCTCTTTCACTCTTATCAGCTCCTATCCCTCACCATTTTCCCAGGCCCCCAAAGATACCACTACTGATTTTTTGTTATTCATTAAAAAAGCACAGATTTTTATCATTGGCACTTACTGCATGGAGACAACAAAAGTATGCTCAGAGCTGGTGTTTTATTTTATTTATTTTTGACTGCTGGGTCTTTGTTGATACGCACGGGCTCTCTCTAGCTGCGGTGAGCATGAGCTACTCTTTGTTGTGGTGCGTGGGCTTCTTATTTCGGTGGCTTCTCTGGCAGTGCACAGGTTCTGGGCACATGGGCTTCAGTAGTTGCAGCACGCGGGCTCAGTAGTTGTGGCACATGTGCTTGGTAGTTGCAACCCCTGGGGTCTAGAGCATGGACTTGGTAATAGTGGCTCATGGGTTTAGTTGCTCTGGGGCACGTGGGATCCTCCTGGACCAGTGATAGAACACATGTCCCCTGTGTTGGCAGACAGATTTTTATCCACTGCGAAGTGAAGTGAAAGCTGCTCAGTTGTGTCCGACTCTTTGAGACTCCATGGACTGCAGAGTCCATGGAATTCTCCAGGCCAAAATACTGGAGTGGGTAGCCTTTCCCTTCTCCAGGGGATCTTCCCAACCCAGGGATCAAACCCAGTAATACAATGGAAGTCCTAGTTGGTGTTTTCAATGCTTATAAAACTAATGGCCAATTTTTAAACTTTGAGCTCTCTGTTTAAAGTCAGTTTGCCTGTATCCTCTTCCAATTAATGTTGATTAGAATAAATTCATTTAGTTGGTTATTATTTGCTTCCTACAATCAAACACACTCTTTTTTTTTTTTTTGGGGGGGCTGCCGATGTTAGTGATATGTTAGTTAGTGATGGATGTTAGTTCCCAGAACAGGGATAAACCTGCTCCCTGCATTGGAAGCACAGAGTCTTAACCACTGGACTGCCAGGAAAGTCTGCAAACACACTTTTGCTTGGTCTACCCGAGAGAAGAGGGCTGAGACTGAGGTTAGTGATGGTCACTTTGAAATCTGGTGTCTGCATTATTAAAAATCCCCATAAATGAAGTATATTAACTCATTTACTTATTTACTTTGCTAATAATTATTTACAATAAGGAAGTTTGAAACAACAAACTACTGATAACTATTTGAGATAATAACCACAACAAAAACATTAACTTGACCTGTTCTCTGTCCAAGTTTTAACTAGAGGCAGTGTTTTGGTGGCTTCCCAGTTAGCTCAGGGGTAAAGAATCTGCCTGCCAATTCAGGTAGATGCAGGAGATGTGGGTTCCATCCCTGGGTCAGGAAGATCCCCTGGAGTAGGAAATGGCAACCAACTCCAGTATTCTTGCCTGGGAAATCCCATGGACAGAGAAGTCTCATGGGCTGCAGCCCATGGGGTCGCAAAGAGATAGAACTGAGCAACTAACACTTTTCACTTTCCGTCTTAGGACGATTGACGTTTGGGGCCAGGCAATTCTTTGCTGTAAGGGGCTACCTAGTGTAACACAGGATGTTTAGTAGCATCCCTGGTCTCTATCCATTAGATGCCTCCCTTTTCCAGTTGTGATGACCAAAGATCTCCAGACACTATGGGAAAAATTTTCCCCAGCTGGGAACCAACCATTGTTCTAAGTCTTGAAAGAGAAAGAAGCAAACCTCTGCTCCACTCCCCCACCTACACATGTGTTTTAAGCCAACCTTAGGTTTTTCCCCAGTTTTATTGATATGATTGACATATATGTGCTCAGTTGTACCATATTGATATATAGTACTGCATATGTTTAAGGAGTGGAGAAGGCAATGGCACCCCACTCCAGTACTTTTGCCTGGACAATCCCATGGACAGAGGAGCCTGGTAGGCTGCCGTCTATGGGGTCGCACAGAGTCGGACACGACTGAAGTGACTTAGCAGCAGCAGCAGCATGTTTAAGGAGTATAGCAAAATAATGTAGCTTACATTTATTGGGAAAGGAGCTTAGTTTTTAATCCTTATCAAATACTCCTACCTCACTGTACTTGCAGTATCTTGAACCTGTTTCTAGGTTGCACTTATCATGGTTCATTATTATTTTAAAGCATGGGGCTGTGTCCTTTCCTGTCTGTGAACTCCTCCAGGACAAGAACAGTGTTTTTACTTTGTCTGGATGCAGAAGTCCTCAAGTTGAATGACCTTCTGTATTGCTTAAACACAAGAAATGTTCGCAAAGTTAAGGGCTTCCCTGTAGTTTCTTTCTTTTTAAGGATATGGAATATCTGTCTTGCCTCATGCCTTTGAGTTTCATAATTTTTAAACTCATCTTAAATATTTCAATTAAAGTAAAAAAAAAGCAGTGACCATCTTGACACTTCATGATGATTCAGCTTTGGATAAGTGAACCAATGTGTATCTTATTCCTCCCACTTTCAGTCAGAAGACACCTGCAGACTAAGTAACAGGAGTCATCGCTTTGCAAAGCCGTTTAGCAGTTTTGCCGAAACCAGCCTAGGCCTGGTCAGGACACAACGTCCACCAAGGGCGCTCTCCAGCCCCTGGCTATTAATACTCAAAGAAGTACACGGCTTTCCGTGGGCGGGCCGTTGGAAGACCCGTCCGCATATGTGTGTTAATTTTCGGGCCTTGACATCGTTTCGGAAGCATTTAACTCCACCTCTCCATCCGGAATTAAAAACAACGCTCCCATTCCCGCCCGTCACCACCTCCTGGCCGCCTCTCACTTTCTTTTTGGTCTTCTGTTTCAGAAGTTCTGATTTTTCCTAGAGAGCTAGAGGAAAGCCAGGTAACAAAAGTGGAGTTTTATTACTTTATTTGCTCTGGTGGGACACTACAGGTAGTCCCACTTTGTTCCTGGCTCTCCAGGAGAAGACAAATGTGGCCGTTGGCAAATTCAGCGCCCGCGCTGGGCTCCAGGTTTGATTGACAAGGACGGGCGGAGGGATCGCACGGAGGCGGGGCCGAGGAGCAGCAGGTCGAGCCCGAGACAAAGAGGGTTTTGGCAGCCCCGGGAGAAGAGGCAAGGGTTCCTTGGGGTAACTGGTCTTTGCGCTTTAAGGGGCATTTCGTGCAGTCGCTTTCTCATTTGAAGAGAGGGTGGGCGGGCGGACGGGCGGGCTGGTGGAGGGGGCCGGTCGGAAGAAGGGCCTGGCAAGGAGGGGAAGGTGGGGGCGGACGGGGAACCGGGGTCGGGGCGGACGGGGAACCGGGGTGGGGGCTGCGCCGCGGTCACGTGGTCTCCGCAGCAACGGGGTTGGGGCTGTTCTTCCGGGTTGCTGGCGCCGCGGGGCTGCCGCCCGGGTCTGCCAGCGCGGCGTCCCCTCGCGGCCCGCGGACTCCTGGCCTCCCCGCCAAGGTGAACGTCAATGCGCGGGCAGCCCGGGCACGCTCCTGGGGCGCAGCTGGGGAAGGGGCGTGGGGCTGGTACGGAAGGTCGAGGTCCCCGAGGTGGGAAGGAGACCTGTCAAGGAGCCGCTGGGGGCGGGGTCGGCAGTGACCGGGGCGCCGGGTGTACTCTGGAGCCTGGGGCCGGGCCTCGAGGGCCCTCTTTTTGGTCTCAAGCTGGGGTGACTGGGAAGCGAGTCGGGGGTGGTGGATTCGAGAACTGGGTTTTCGCCGCAGAGGGCAGGGAACGAGGTGTCAGCTGTTCAGATGCAGATTTTGGAGCTTTGGGGGGATGGGGCTGGAGTTCTACGAGGTCCTTTCTGCTTAAAGGATGGGAGGAGGGTGGGAGGTCATAGAGGACTTTCGATAAGTGGTGCATCCAGAGAGGTGGCACCTGGACACCCCGAAACTGTTCTTGAACCCGGAGAGAATTTGGGGTGGGTGACCGGCTGGAGACACAGGTGGTGGTGTTGAAAGTTTTAAGTGTATGGGGGGGGGGTGGGGCAGGCTGGTGTTGGTCTGGGCGAGCCTGTACTGGGCTTAGAGTGGGGTCTGGGCTGGCGATGGGGGTAAGATTGTGTGGTGGGGCTGAGCTGATTCGAACTCCGGAGGCGGAAAGACTATTATGCCGCCGATCTCCACCAATCGGCTTCAGAGGAAGGTTATAAATAGCGGTCCCTGGCAGATATTGGCCGGGTGGCAGTTTAGTTCCCGAGGGAGGAGCTTGAACCTGTGGGTTTGAGCAAGGTCACACTGCCTGCTAGTCTAAGCTTTGGTAGGGTATTGTGTCCTTGGTTGGCATGTCTCGCTTTTAAAAGCGTGACTTGTTTATTACAGTTGCAGGTGCCCTTTATTCGCCCTCTGGTGCAGCGAAGTCCTTTAAGGAATCTGTAAGGAGTCTTGTAGGACAGGATGTATTCGGAACAGTGAGGGTTGTGTGCTTTTATTTAAAATGTTTCCCTCTTCTTCTGCAAACTGTGGCTGTTTAAAAATTAAAAAAAAAAAATTGAATTGGCAGTTTAGGATTGCTTTCTTATCAGCAAGTGTGCTCAGGCTGCTTACCTCTGCTGATGGAATCACTTTTCCGCAAAGCTACATAGCCTTTAATTTTTAAAGGAAATTTCCTGAAACTCCTTGGGAAATATATTCATAGAACCCCAGGCTTCAGGTTATCTAACTCTAGTTACACATTCACTGAATCAAACAATACTTGTTGATTTCCTCTATTTTGTGCAAGGCCCTGGGCCAGAGGTAATACTAAAGTGAATACTGATAGCAGTAAAGATACTGTGTCCTTTTAATCCTCACAGTGACCCTACAAGGTACTGTTATTATTTTCCCCATTTTAAAGGTGATGAAATCAGATACAGAGAAGTTCAGTGACTTGCCAAGGTGACATAGCTAATGCGTTGCAGGTGGGGTTTCCAACTAAGAGTTCACACTCTTAGCCTCTCTGTTATCCTCTCTCAGCTTCTTGCCTCCAAAGATTTTTTAATCTATTAGGGGAGATACCAAAATGACTTACATTAACTGGTGGTGTGAATGCCCCAATTTTCAGTTGTAAAGTTGCTGTCCATTTCTTAATAGCCATAGAAGCACATGGATAATAAAACAGCAGAGAGCTTTCAAGTGAAGTTAGGGGAAGATGTAACAATTAAGAGAACGGCTCTTGAATAACAGCTCTCTGTGTCTGCAGTTCCTCCCCATCTGAGGATTTAGCTAACTGCACACTGTGTATATTGTACTATTGATATTTACTATTGAAAAATAGCCACCTAGGAGCAGACCCATGAAGTTCAAACCCTGTTGTTCAAGGGTCACCTCTACTGTCTTTGCTGTAAACAAGTACTCGGCTGTGATAACATGGTCCAGATATTCTCTGAATATCTTTCAGGGTCATTTTTATTTGAGTTAGGTCATTTTATTGAGTTAGTGACATTTTCTTGACACTAAACTACTTCCTTATGAACTGTCTTATATGCTCATAACTTGAATCAAGTAGAATTTGGGGGAGCACATGGTCTCTGAAGGCCTTGGCTATGTTGATGTCTGATGTCAGGGCTCTGTTCAACATCAAATTACAATTTTTTAAGTAGACAGGGCAAATTTTGCAGACTCCAGGCCATGAAACAGGACTTCAGCTTTAGAGCATTGCAAAATCTCCATCTAATGATAAAACTTCTAGAGCCTGATTGTGCCCTTCAAGGGAGCTTTCCTGCACTCCTTTTATAGAAGAGCAGACTGAGGTGCTTAGAAATTCAAGCCAAACAGCGAGTGAGTAGCAGGTTTAGACAATACCCGGGCTGCATTATAACTGGCTTTGTTATTTTGCTGATGAGGTCTGGGTAAGCCTGACCAGTGAGAATGGTGGTTATTGGGGAGCTGGGATGATCCAGGAAGAGAAACCAGGGTAAATGAGGAGATTGGGCTAGGACTAGGTCCTTGGTAGTGGTAGGAAAAAATTTCTCTTTCGACAGGAATTATCTTTTGTATATCTTTGGATCTCCCTCAGTTCTTGGCATAGATTCAGTGAATGTTTTCAGTGGGTGGCTGAATTTTGAACTTGTTTGTTCTCCATTCTCAGCCATGAATAACTCTAGAAGTGACCTCTTAATGAACGAGGAGGGTATTTATTGATTCAGGGGTGCTTTAGAAAGACTGAGATGAAATGACATATATGGAAATACTCTGAAAATAGAAAATCTTCTATCAGCATGTAAAGAATTATTCACATTTTTGGTTGCATGCCTGGACACATCTTATATGCTCTCTTTTCCTTAGCTTTGTTAATAGTATTCTCTCCTTCTCAAGTGCCTTTTCCTTCCTTTTCTTAGCCCTGTAGGAGGATATGATCTTCTTTGATGCCTCAAAGAACTTTGGACTTGTGTTACTCTGCTTTCTCTGTTATTGCTTGTTGACTTTTCTTATCTCCAGGTCTGTAACCGATTCCAGTTTAATTCTACAGATGCTCCTAATGGCTATGCCTCTGAGACTCAGCCCTCCGTGTGTTTACTGAATTAAAGAGCATCAAGAATAAGCACTACCTGGATTGAGCATTTCTATTCCCAGTGTTGCTTTCTGGTATTTGCAGGAAGTGGCTTCAAGGACTTGTGGCAGTAGTTATGACATGAAAAATGAGTTAGACCCTTCTTCCTCTAGAGGCCGAAAGTGTGTTTTTGGAGGCTGCTGGGTTTGGGTGCTGGGTCCCAGAAGGGCCCGCATCATGGGGCAGAGCCTAAAGACATAGTAAGTGGAGTTAGCTGTGGTTGACTGAGAAGAGTTCCTTCACATTTTTGAAGGAAAGAGCATTGGGAGTCAGGGGGATGGTGGGAGAACCTTCTGTGTACTCCCCAGGATCTGCCAGGGAGGTTGGAGAAAATAGCCACTGAAATCTCCAAAACAGCAAAGGTCAATGCCATTTCACCTAGCTCATTTAGAGCTGACAAAAATGGGCCTGAAGTGGTAAGAACCACTCACAGAATTCCTAGTTACGCCCACATATGCAAGCACAAACCTATGTGATAAAGTTAACTATGGAACTTTTTTTTCTTTTTTTAAAAATTGGAGTTGTATTTTGTGCATGTTAAATTTTCTTGAGATGTACGCCTGGCAAACATGAATCTCACTCAGTCACGCTGGGTTTGGGGTGGGGGTGTGTATGTCTCTCAGGATGTATAGCCTGCTGCGCTGAAAAGGATGGTGGGGTTTTCTGTATTGTATAGTGGCCAAACAAGTACTGCTGTACTATTTAGACAGTCTAAGGAAAGCTAAGGGGAATTTTGATTTTGTGCAGTTTTTGCTGGACAAACTGAGATGATAACTTTCATGTATGATGTGACTGGACTTTATACCAACTTTTCTTAACTTTCCAGCTACATTAAAGATCACTTAGACTTATGTGACCTAGCTTGGAATTGAATAATGAGTTTATAACTACAATTTTAAGTGGGAAAACAGATTCCAAGTTTTAAATACCTAAATTGGAAACAACCTTTTGAAGCATCTTCTTTAAGTAAAGGACTTGGCAAGTAAATTCTTTGTAGATGCCCACGTTTAACTGTTATTTTCCAACCTCTCTCAATTTGCTTTTTTTAAAAAAAGGTTTTTGATGTCCAAAAGGCAAAGTATATTGTTCTCAGCACATACATTTTTGCTTTCTTTCCTTTAGTGATTTACCTTTAAGGACACTGGGGATCCAGAAAATCGGGAACTTCTGTGAACATGGCGAACCTACTGAAAACAGTGGTGACTGGTTGTTCATGCCCTTTCCTCAGCAATTTGGGGTCCTGTAAGGTTCTACCAGGGAAGAAGAATTTTTTACGAACATTTCATACTCATCGGATACTGTGGTGTAGTGCCCCTGTAAAACCAGGTAAAGTCTCACTTTGAGTCATAGAAACAATAGATCTGATGATGGATAAACCACGCAGTTTTATAGCCCAGTGCTTGTGAGTGGTCATTTTGAGTAAAAAACCGAATGAGTGCTTTCTTATATTTTCCATGTACGGAAGTTCTTGGCTGTCAGTGCTAACAGAGAAGAATATACAATAGAAAAAGAAAAATGTTAAATAAATTGAGTTTATACCCAGGAAACCATTGGTCATAGTAACCATTTCTCCTAGTAGCTCTTCCTCTTTCCTAGTTGGTATTGGGGAGTCATACCATACATGGCTTAATGATGCTTAAGAATTAGGAACTAAACAGATTGATTGATCTGCATTAATGTTTCTGGATTTAGTAAGTGGCAGCTTCATCTCAGTTGCTCAGGGCAGAAACCTTAGAGTCATTCCCAGTGCTTATGATCGGTATAGATCAGCTCTACATTGTATCTTGAATCTGTTATTTTCTCACCATCACCACTTTTACAATCCTGGTCCAAGCCTCCATCACCTGTCACCTGGACTATTGCATTAGTCTTCTAAGTGGTCTCTGTGCTCTTTACCTCTGTCCCTGCCAACAGTCTGTTCTGTACAAGACAGTGAGGATTATCTTTTAAAAATGAAAGATCATGTTACTCTTTTCTTCAGAATTTGCCACCAGCTTCCTAGCTCACACAGAGTAATAGCTGAAGTCTTCCAGTGGCCTACAGGCTTTCTCTGCTAGGACTCCCACATGCTTCTGTTTTGTGGTACAAGCCAAAAGGAGGAGAGGCTAAAAGGGGAACCTTTTAAGCTGTGTCAGATCCCTTTAAGTATCTTGCCCAAAGACCTTTCTAGCACTCTGTCTATATACCTCATTGGCCAGAACTCAGGTGGCAATATGTTGCTTTAAGGGAGACTTGGACATTTAGCCTTTTATTCTAGATGGCAACATACTTAAATAAAAATAACATTCTGTTATTTTTAGGGGAGGAACAGCATGGATATTTGGGAGGTATCAGAAGTCTTTGCCATATAGAATGATTCTCTTTTTGTTTGTAGGACTGTTTGTGCATTAAGCATGCCTAAATTGCCAAGTGTTTTCAGTTCTTATGTCTGCCTTTGGTAGATTTCATAGCCTCTTTTCTTATTCTCACGTGACAAGTCATTATTGGCAGGGTACCTGCCCTTAAGAGCCCTCAGCCTTATCTTCAGATTAAGTGTTCTGGAAGGCCAGATTATCCAGTGTGATAAGAAAGTGTATAAAGCAAAAGTCAGTAACTACACTGAGTACACGGGAATTGTCCTTGTAAGTGAAAGTATGTACTTCAAGATCTCTATTATCAATTATGAGTAAGGCTTTTTTTGTTTGCTTAATTTCTGTTCTTGACTATTTCCTAGATAGTTATTTTTTTAATCTCTAAAAGATGAGGATTCTGTTTATTCCTTAATATAGCCACAATTTCATTAACACATTGAAAAGCTTGAAAAGTAATTTCAGTCAGTTTTAATATTTTCTCAAATTTTTTTTTTTAAACAGATGCCTAGTTCAAATTATGATCCAGAGTCCATGTGCTGTATTTACTTGCTTGTCTCTTAGGTCTCTTTCAGTCTGTATGTTCCTCTTCTCTCTTTTGTTTTTATTTGTTGAAGAATTTAGTTGTCCTGTAGAATTTCCCACATTATTCCCTTAGTATTATTTAACTAGGTTTCTTGTATTTTCTGTAATATTTAGCTAGATCTCAAGGCTTGATCTGACTCAGGTTTGCCTTTTTCAGCTAGTGTACTTCATAGGTGATGTTATGTACTATCTGTTGTATTACATCAGGAGGATTGATCAGTGAGTTTAGATGTTGTCAGTGTGATCTATCTTTTGTGAAGTTCCCATTGATTTTTCACTCAGAGGCGCTAGCAGCGGTTTAATTGATTGTTAACTAAATATGTGATTTTATCAGTAGCTTTAATATCCTATCATTTTATCTTCATTTATTAGCTAGAATTTTTCTATTAAAAAAACTTTCCTTCTGTTACAGTCATCCCTTGGTATCCATGGGGGATTGGTTCCAGACCTCCCGTGAATACCAGAATCTTTGGATGCTCAAGTTCCTCATATACAATGGTGTAGTATTTGCATATAATCTACATAGATCCTCCTGTATACTTTAAATCATCTTTACGTTTCTTATCTTGAGGTTAAATCATCTTTAGGTTGAGTTCCCTGGTGGCTCATATGGTAAAGTGTCTGTCTACAATGCAGGAGACCCAGGTTCCATCCCTGGGTTGGGAAGATCATCTGGAGAAAGAAATGGCAACCCACTCCAGTACTCTTGCCTGGAAAATCCCATGGATGGAGGAGCGTGGTAGGCTACAGTCCATGGGATCGCAAAGAGTTGGACACGATTGAGTGACTTCACTTTCTTCCTTAGGTTACTCATGATGCCTGTGTGTTAAGTCACTTCAGTCGTGTCTGACTCTGTGTGACCCTATGGACCGTAGCCCACCAGGCTCCTCTGTTCATGGGATTCTCCAGGCAAGAATACTGGAGTGGGTTGCCATGCCTTCCTTCAGGTGATCTTCCTGACCCAGGGATCGAACCCGCAGCTCTTATGTCTCTTGCATTGGCAGGCGGGTTCTTTACCACTAGTGCCACAATACAATGTAAAAAATCTAAGTTTGCTTTTCAGAACTTACGGAATTTATTTTTAATACTTTTGATCTGCATTTGGTTGAATCTGTGGATACAGAGTGCATGCATGCTAAGTCACTTCAGTCGTGTCTGACCCTCCTGCATTGGTAGGTAGGTTCTTTACCACTAGTACCACCTGGGAAGTCCGTGGATAAGGAGGGCCAACTGAATTTAGTTACTCTGAGGCTGTATGGAAAAGGTGGGTAGATGTTTGATCAGTGTTCAGTATTTACTAGTTTTGCTCATCAGTTGGTTCTCTTATGTATTCATTTTCTACTTCTGCTGTATTAGGTGATTACAAACCAGCTTCATATGACACATTTATTTTATTATCTTATACTTCTGGAGGCCAAAGCCTGAGATGGTTCTCACTGGTTGTCAGCAGGATGCATTCCTTCCAGAGGCTCTAGGGGAGAATCTGTCTCCTTGCCTTTTCCAGTTTCTGGAGACTGTCTACGTTTCTTGGCTCATGGCCTGTTTCTCTGTCTTCAAAGCCAGCAGGATAGCATCTCCAAATTTTTCTTTGACTCTGACTCTTTTGCTCCCTTCTTTCACATTTAAGGATCCATGTGATATATTGAGCCCACCCACATAATTTAGAATATTCTCCCCGTTTCAAGGTCAGTTGATTAACAACCTTAATTCCATCTGTTACCATAATTCTCCTTTGCCATGTACTGGAACGTATTCACTGATTCTGAGGATTAAGACATGGATATATTTGGGAGACTATTATTCATCTTACCACATATTACTTTCTCCAAAGTTGAGAAGCTTTTAGCAAATATTTATTTTTTGAATATTTTTGAATTTTGAAATATTTATTATAATGAATGCATGGATTTTAGCATCTTTATATGTATTTTATGACATTTGAAATAAATTATTTTCCTTTTTGATGCTCAAATTGTCTCATATCTGGCCAGTGGAAGCCCTTCCAGGTTGGTTCCTAAATCCTTTTGATGTGACTTTGTCTGTCTTCGGTAACTTCCTTGGCATATGATATGTAGGACCTAGAGAATTTGAGGTTGTCCAATGAGTGAACTCTAGATAAGTTTATATAATTAATTTTTCACCTTAATCCAAAAATTTGCTATCTTTCAGTTATTTTCCTCTCTCTTAAGTGGAGAGGAAGATTCAGCATGTGTTTGCCTTTGGCTTACTATCAATTATTACTGCTTAAATAGTATGAGATCTAAGACTGTATGTCCAAATGCAGCTATTTTTAGGTTGATTTAGTCTCTATAAAGTTTCACTTAATAAGTTACTCTGTAGAGATATTTTGATTTACCTTTTTATTATATATATTTAAAGTTTAGATTGCTAGAGTAAGTTTTCTAGACTTTAATAAGACATACAGAAGCAGATGCTCTTCATTAAAAATACTGTTTATGCCCATATATTGAGTAAAACAACAGAAAAAAAAACTAGTGTATTTTAGCTAAGGCTGGTCTGAACTGTATATAAATAATTTGTTGCTGTTCAGTTGCTAAGTTGTGTCCGACTCTTTGCAACTACATGGACTGCAGCATGCCAGTTTTCTCTGAAGGTGAGGTTTTCCAGGCAAGAATACTGGAGTGAGTTGCCATTTCCTTCTTCAGGGATAAATAATTTAACTGTGTTATACGGGTTCTTCTGTGTTGCAGGGAACAGAATCACAGCAGGTTATGTTTTGTGATGAGGTTTTATTTTTGTTGTATGGACTTTTGGGAAGTATGGAGCACAGGGAACCGTTCTTCTCCTTCTTGGAGAAGAGGGGTGTTATTCTGGATTTCATTGCTGTCACTCCTCTTTTCCATCTGCATGCCCACAACCAATGTTTCTCCTGTTGTGGCTGCTGACCCTCTCCCTTTGATTACCTTGTGGCTCTGTTTACAAATAGTTGCTGCGTCATTCTACTCTCCTGGTCCTTTTGGTGGGTCTCATGTCCCGTTTCTCTCTGAGAGATCCTGATTGGGTTGAATAGTCATTGGCCGACATGGAGTATCCACAGGGCAGAGTTCCTCTATAAGTTGTCTCATGCGCTACTGGTTTCCCTTCTGTCTGGCCTGTAGACTGTTATTTTTAACCCATCTGCTGACCCCCTGGTCTAATCAGGTATGACCAAGAATAGATGATGCACAAACTGGAATCAGGATTGTGGGGAGAAATATTAATAACCTCAGATGGGCAGATGACACCACCCTTATGGCAGAAAGTGAAGAGGAATTAAAGAGCTTCTTAATGAAAGTGAGAGAGGAAAGTGAAAAGCTGGCTTAAAACTCAACATTCAGAAAATGAAGATCATGGCATCTGGTCCCATCACTTCATGGCAAATAGATGGGGAAACAATGGAAACAGTGACAGACTTTATTTTCTTGGGCTCTAAAATCATTGTGGATGGTGACTGCAACCATGAAATTAAATGACACTTGCTCCTTGGGAGAAAAGCAATGACAAACCTAGATAGTGTATTAAAAAGCAAAGGCATTACTTTGCTTACAAAGATCCATGTAGTCAAAGCTATGGTTTTTCCAGTAGTCATATATGGATGTGAGAGCTGGGCAATAAAAAAGGCTGAGCGCTGAAGAATTGTTGCCTTCGCACTGTGGTGCTGGAGAAGACTCTTGAGAGTCTCTTGGATAACAAGGAGATCAAACCAGTCAATCTCGGATGAAATCAACCCTGAATACCCATTGGAAGGACTGATGCTGAAGCTGAAACTCCAGTACTTTGGCCACTTGATGCAAAGAGCCGACTCATTGGAAAAGACCCTGATTCTGAGAAAGATTGAAGGCAGGAGGAGAAGGGGATGACAGAGGATGAGATGGTTGGATGGCATCACTGACTCAATAGATATGAGTTTGAGCAAGCTCTGGGAGATGTTGAAGGATAGGGATGTATGGTATGCTGCAGTCCATGGTGTCGCAGAGTCAAGACACGACTGAGTGACTGAGCAACAGTTACTTCCGTCTTCCTTAAAGATAAGGACCAGGGGACCATAAACCACAGAGGTTTAGTTTGATGAGTGGAGTTAGTTTGTTGAGTGGCCTTTCAACCCATTTTTTCCCCTACGAATAAGCTAAGCTAGCTAGTTATATGCCTCGAAGAAAGCCATTTGGTTAAATATTTAGGATTTTCAGGAGAGTAGGTGTAAGAATTTCCTATCATCTATCAAAAAAAGTTAAAAAATTATGATTATGAATCAGGAACATCACTTTGAACAGCAGCCTGTACATGTAGTGTATTTTGAACAAATTTCCCATTTCCATTTTCTGAACTGCATTATTAAAACTTTGAATTTTGGTGTTGTTTCTTACCAAATTTTTTTTTTTGTCTTTGTTGTAGGAATTCCATACAAGCAACTAACTGTTGGGGTCCCCAAAGAGATTTTCCAAAATGAGAAGCGAGTGGCATTGTCTCCTGCTGGCGTTCAGGCCTTGGTCAAGCAGGGGTTTAATGTTGTTGTGGAATCTGGCGCAGGTGAAGCTTCCAAGTTCTCAGATGATCACTACAGAGCAGCAGGTGCCCAGATCCAAGGGGTGAAGGAAGTGCTGGCTTCTGATTTGGTGGTCAAAGTAATTATTCCTTTCCCCCTTCCATTTATGGCTTGCTGACTTTTCTAAATCTTCTTGTAGAAAGATTACTTCTTGTACCAAGATTAAAGTACTTTCTCTTTTGTTACAGTTTTCATACTTTCAAATGATGCTTTTTTCCTCAAAGAAATGATTGCATGTTGTGACTATTCTTCATGTTTCAGTAGAACTTTTATGAAAGTGAAAGTGTTGGTCACTCAGTCATGTCCGACTCTTTGTGACCCCCTGGGCTGTAGCCTACCAGGCTCCTCTGTCCCTGGAATTCTCTAGGCAAGAATACTGGAGTAGGTTGTCATGCCCTCCTCCAGGGGATCTTCCCAACCCAGGGATCAAACCTGGGTCTCCCACATTGCAGGCAGATTCTTTACTGTCTGAGCCACCAGGAACTCAGAACTTTTATGAGGCATGTGAACTATATTACTATATTTAAGCACGAGAAAAGAAGAAATGATCTTCTTTCTTACATTTGCTCTGTGGAATTTCCTTCTTATTGGCTAGGTAACATTCGTACCATATGGTTCCTATATGTCCACATTACCCCTGGGTGAGTATTTGCTGCTGCTGCTGCTGCTAAGTCGTGTCAGTTGTGTCCGACTCTGTTCGACCCCATAGATGGCAGCCCACTAGGCTTCCCCATCCCTGGGATTCTTCAGGCAAGAACACTGGAGTGAGTTGCCATTTCCTTCTCCAGTGCATGAAAGTGAAAAGTGAAAGTGAAGTCGCTCAGTCGTGTCCGACTCTAGCGACCCCATGGACTGCAGCCCACCAGGCTCCTCTGTCCGGGGATATTCCAGGCAAGAGTACTGGAGTGGGGTGCCATTGCCTTCTCTGGGGTGAGTATTTAACTCCTACTAGAATAGTAAGAGGCAAAGAACTCCTTGGACTGAATGCACAGTGGTATTCTGATATCTTGAAGGATCATAGGTCAGTGATTTAACTGATGTAAGTATTATTTCCAGAGGGCAGGACTATTCTGGAAAAAGTAACGTTGGGCTTAGAATAGACTTACCTACTTTAATAAAAGGTCTTAAGGTAATGTGTAATAGAGAGCTATATGCTAAAGAACTTTACAAATAAAATCTGAAGTAAAAAATCATGTAGAGAAAGGGAAACGGTATCAAGAGTATAACATAGATGAGCTGAACAGTAACTTAAATCTTAAGTCTTCGGTAACCAAGCCACGTGGGGCAGGGTGGCTCAGGGGTAAAGAATCCGCGTGCAACGCAGGAGTCGCAGAAGGTGCAGGTTCAGTCCCTACATCAGGAGGATCCCCTGGAGGAGGGCATGGCAACCCATTCCAGTATTCTTGCCTGGAGAATCCCTGTGGACAGAGGAGCCCGCTGGGCTATAGTCCATATGGTCGCAAAGAGTCAGACACGACTGAAATGTCTTAACACGCAACCAAGGCAAGTAGTGAGGTATGGATTAAATAAGCATGTTTATCAGGTTAAAATAGTCTCACTTTTCTAGGATAGACCAGCTTTTTTCCTACATTAATTTCTAAAGGGGAATCAATACCTAGGCTTTTTTACATATAGTCAACTGAATAACTTGATAGGATCTTACATAGTGTTTTTTGCAGGAGACACAAAACTTTTCTATAGAAAATTAATAACAAATTTATGATATGGAAATAAATAGTAATTTAAGTGTTTAAGCATTTAGGTATACTGATACTTGAGATAACAGTATAATAAAAGCTTAGGGGAAAATCGAAAAATAAGTGTAATCCATTCTAATGTATGTTTTAGGGATCAAAAACCTTTTGAGGTACCCCACAAAAAGAGGTTACTAGGTGCACGTAAGCTTTAGAAATGCTATGTGTTTCCTGTAGATTCACAATGTGTATGAGCCATGTTAAAGACACTGAGGAATCCTGTAATATGAAAACTTAAATAATTTTATATTTGTAGTAATAAACTACTTGACCTAGGGTCTCTCTTCTGAGACCTCTCTTCAAGCCTGTTAATATTCTGAGGAATTTGTTACCCCAAAAAGCATCTCCAGGGAGACATTGTGTTGGCTTCACTCACTCAGATGTCAGCAGTTTCAGCTAAGCATTTGATAGGGGCCAGGAGAATTCAAAGTTGTCCTCTAATGTTTATTAAATCTATATTATAGATTCTCACTGAGGAAAAAAATAGACCTTGTCAGAGAGTCTTAATTAAAGTCCAGAGCCTAAAATCACACGCATCACCACAGCAACAACTGAAATGGGAATGACAGATAAAGGTGTTTCATAGGTAAATTGAGATGAAATGCTGTTAAATGAAAGTATTGACCTAGTGTTTGTGTTTCGTTTCCTTTTAAAACAGAAGTCCCAGAGCTGTGTGTGTTCTGTGCTTTCTAGCCTAAGAGCACTGCTGTTGCAGATTGGGAGCTAATGAAATGATACACTTTAATTGAAGGTTGACTTTGAACAGGGATGTAAAACACATTTTAAAACACCTTTTTAATTGGAAGTTTTAAAAATTTGGCTTGAAAAAGTAGACAGTTGAAACTTTCAGGCATGTATAGTGTGTGTCATTGACTTGATTCAACGTAACAGAGTACGTTGCAGCTTTTTGCTTAAACCCAACTCAGCAAGGCTACTGGTTTGAGTTGTGTCCATCTGTAGATTTTTCTGGAACTTTAAGGTGGCATAAATCTATACACATGACATGGAGATTTTAGTTTATGATGTTCTTAACTTCTAACCACTCCAAATGTTTATGCTTGCAAATTAACAAGAATTGAATCTTTGAACATTCAACAAAAGCTTACTGTCTGTTTATTCTAATGTTTCTTAATTTTACCAGAGTAGTGGATTTTGGGACAACAGATTTGTTGTAGAACCTGTTTCCCCCCAAAAACAGATTGTTGTTTTTTTTAATTCCTCTACCTGTCATTGTCAAACCTGTCCTGACACTATTTCCAGGTATGTGTGCTTGTTACTCAAGACTAGGTCATAAGTTCAGTCAGATAATCAGTGGCATAAATTTCTATGTGCTTTATTTTATTTAGGAATTGAGGAAGAAATTTTTTCATGAGAGATTATTTCTGGAGTGTTATTTCAATAATGGTATATTATTTTAGTTGTCTTGTTTACTTAAAAATAAGATAAAGGTATTTACGTTTTTAATCAGTGACTTTTTTTCCCCCAGGTGCGAGCCCCTATGCTTAACCCAACATTAGGTATTCATGAAGCTGATCTTTTAAAGACATCGGGTACACTGATCAGTTTTATTTACCCAGCCCAAAATCCAGACTTGCTAAATAAACTGTCCAAAAGGAAGACGACAGTTCTGGCAATGGACCAGGTTCCAAGAGTCACAATTGCTCAGGGATATGATGCGCTAAGCTCCATGGCCAACATTGCCGGGTAGGTTGATTGTTTTCCAGTTGAACAAGAGCGCAGTGGTGCTACAGAAACGTGCTCACTACAGCTCTTCTCTCTTACAATGATTTTACTTGTAGTGGCTAGGAGATTGCAGCCTTCCAAGAGTGTGCTTCAGTTACTTTTAAGATTCGTGTTGTTCCACGGTCATCAGTAGGAAATGGCTATTCACTTTGCCTGCTATTGTACATTACTTTTTAATCTTCATGGGCAAAAGGGAAGTAGTATTTCTTTCTACCAAAGGAAATGACTTTTTTTTCAAATGTGTGCTTATTTTTCTTAATATCTGTTTTCATGAAAAACTGCATGGTAAGTAAACCATAGTCTTAGCAATTTATAATTATCCAAAAGCTTTAATGTAGTAAACTCATATTTTACTAAAGTCAATAGCAAGGGTAGTGATAACAATTTAGGACAAATGGTTTAAAATTCACATAAGTCTAGTACTGTTTTTAAGACTGTTATTTATATAGAATGAGAAAGGGTGCAATGTAGAAAGTCTTATTTTAGTTTACTAATTATGAGGCTTCTGAATCTATGCTTAAAAAGTACTTCTGATTTCTGAATACATAATGTTCCAATTTTTTTTCTTTGGAACTTATTTGTACTTTAATGGTGATATACTGTATTTCATGTGTGTATGTGTGTGTGTGTCTATGTATATATTAGTTGAAATTACAGTTTTATTGTGGTATAATTGTCATAGAACATTGTTTCCACCTTAAAATTTATACAATGATTTGATATATGTATATGTTGTGAAATTATTACCAGACTAAGTTTAGTTGACATAAATTACTGTTGTCATAGGGTCAAAAATGGTAGAACATTAGCAGTTTCATATGGTCCCATCTAATATATACATATTGATAGATTTAGCACTTTAATTACATTTTGCCTAGGGAAATTTATAAATTATTTAATAAATAGGGAAAATGTCTGCACTCGAGGAAGTTTCATCTTAGGTCAAAACCCATGATAACTGAAGGCTAACCGTGACCAAGATGGCAATAAACTTCATTTGCCTGCCGGCCTGAATGCATTCCCCGTCTATTGCCAGGACTCTGTGTTGAGAATTCTAGGACCCATTCAGCTCAGAGGAATGTGTCTCTGACTGAGTAACAGTCATGTGTGCCTATGCCTGCCACAGAGCAGGGACAGGCATAACTATGTAAGTGCAGTATATTGCTGACTCTGCCTGGAGAATGGGGAAAATCTGGAAATCAGATGATGTTTATGAAATCAGCTTATCTAAGAAACGAATTAGATTTTAGGCAGAAAACGATTAATAGTGGCAACTTGCTAATAGGAGTGAGGCACCAACAAATGAAAAAAATTTAAAAATAAAACGATACAGGAAGAAAGATAACCTGAATAAAGACTTTTACAGCTGACCTAGGAGCCAAAAGTTTTCTTAGGTTTCATATCTTAGATGTAGCATATCAAATGTGCCACAGATTCTTCTCTGGATTCCAGCTGTTCATTTTTGATGTGAAAGAGATGCAGTAAACAAAAATGACAAATAGAATACATTTTGTTTCCTTATGTAATATGACAAATGATTGGTTTGAAGATTTTTTTGTGATGTGAATTAATGCAGAGGGACAATGTAAACTTTTGTCACATTTATTTAGTTTCTGAAAGAGCTTATGCAGCGTGGGACTTAAAATTTTATATAGGAAAGAAAGTGTCATTCAGTTGTGTCTGAATGGCCTATAGTCTGCCAGGTTCCTCTGTCCGTGGAATTTTCCGGGCAAGAATAATGGAGTGAGTAGATATTCCTTTCTCTAGCAGATCTTCCTGACCCAGGGATTGAACCCCAGTTTCCTGCATTGCAGTCAGATTCTTTACCATCTCAGCCATCAGGGAAACCTTTATGTAGGAAATGAACAATGTGAAGTTTTAAGGATGGTGTTGCTTTGCACATGTGCGAAAGGTTATCCCAGTCAGTAGCTCTAGATCGGTGGTTTTCAGCTGCAGAATCTTTTGAGCAAATGAAACATGAGGGAATATAGACAAATCCAATAATTCAAGTGGCCTTAGTTGAATTAATGCTTTCTTGGTGGTTCAGACAGTAAAAGAATCTGCCTGCAATGCAGGAGACCTGGGGTTGATCCCTGGTTCAGGAAGATTCCCCTGGAGAGGGAAATGGCAACCCACTGCAGTATTCTTGACTGGTGAATCCCATGGACAGAGGAGCCTGGAGGGCTATAGTCTATGGGGTCGCAAAGAGTTGGACACGACTGAGCGACTAACACTTCACTTCAGTTGAATTAAGGGACAGAAGGGTATCCAGAAACACTGTGTCTCTGTTTTCCTTCCCATCCATGATGCTCTAATAGTTGGTTGAAGTGTGAGCTCTTGGAGATCCAGGGACACAGTTTTAAAGAATCACTGTCTTAGGTCCTGAGCTGATATATGCAAAAGGCGTAGTTAGAGATGAATCGTCTAGTATACTTACCCGTATTGCTGCTGCTGCTGCTGCTAAGTCGTTTCAGTCGTGTCCGACTCTGTGCGACCCCAGAGACAGCAGCCCACCAGGCTCCTCCGTCCCTGGGATTCTTCAGGCAAGAACACTGGAGTGGGTCGCCAATTCCTTCTCCAATGCATGAAAGTGAAAAGTGAAAGTGAAGTCGCTCAGTTGTGTCTGACTCTTCTCGACCCCATGGACTGCAGCCTACCAAGCTCCTCCGTCCATGGGATTTTCCAGGCAAGAGTACTGGAGTGGGGTGCCATTGCCTTCTCCGACTTACCCATACAATATGTGATAAATCATTATCTAACTCACACACATAGGCGTGTTACTGTGATGACATGCTCCTCCTAGTTCACTGTGTTCATGTGAGCCTTTTTGCTCTCCTCCAAAACAGGCCCACTTTTATCACTTTTCCCCACTACCAACGTTTTCTTGTACATTTCCTGTGTAATCTGTCTCGTTTTTTTTTTTTTTCCCCCAATACAGCAACTAAATCTTTTAATCAAAATTAATTTCTTCCCGTGGCCTTTGAGTCTTTATCATCTTTGCTCTCTGAAACTTTTTATCACTTGGATTCAGAACTAACAAGTAATATAATCATTAAAATATTTTTTCTTGCTATAAGTAATAGTAGTAACTATTACATGCTTTTGCATTGATTATTATAAATTTGTTTTACAAAAATATGACCAGGTAAAGGTTTTTTTGTCAGCTAGTAGGTGGATCTTATCATCATAATGCTTGCATTATGATTATAATCTTTGCATTATAATGATAAGGTAGAGTGTTTGTTACTGAGTGTGCAAAAGTACCTTTTAAGTATAAAATAATATGAAAATGAAATTAATGTAATAGGTAATTTAATGTAGTAAAAATACCCAGTAAAGAAAACTTGGTATAAATTGCTAGTTTTTGATGTATAGAGTGTTTCTTTAGCTAAAAACATACTTGCCAGGCACTTATTGTGATTCTTTATGGTAAGGGCTTTACTGAATTATCTTATTCAGTCCTTAAAACAACTCTAAGAGACCCTTATTGTCCCCAGTTTAGAGATGAGGAAACCAAGAATTAGAGAATTAAAGAAATTTGCCCAAGGTCACAAAACTAGTTAGTGACAGAACTCAGATTTGAATTGAGATCGTGCTGTCTCAAAATATGACAGTTCCAACCATTAGAGATCAGGGGAAGTGTTTTTGGTTATGAGGTTGGAATTTTGTTATGTATGAACAGATAGCCAACCTCATTTTTTAATTTTAAAGATTTTTTCCCCATATTATATAAATGCTACACAGTCATCAAAGAAAATTTGGATGATAAAGTAAAGTTTAAAGTACCTGTAGTCCTAGCTGCCAAAGCAAACTGTTGTTAGCATTTTCTTATCTTCCCTTCGCTTCTCTTATTTTATCCGAGCTAATTTTCTGTAGTGGTCATCATGAAGTCAGAGAGCATCATGGGTAAGAGTGTGTCTGCAGGCAGGATGCTAGGGTCAGATGTCTGGCTCTGCCATTTAATAGCTGAGGGACCTCGGTCAAGTCTCTTTGTCTCTCCATGCCTCAATTTCCTCACCTATAAAATGAAGATTATAGTTATATTTATCCACAGGGTTGTTGTGAAGATCAAAGGAGTAAGTATATATGCAGTACCTAGAGCTGTTTTTGACAGATAGTACTTACTGTATAAATTTTAGTTGTTCTCTAATAATTTTGATAATATAAGCTTAAGTTCTTTAATTTTATAGACTTATTTATCCACTTATTTGTCTATTTTCCTAAGTTACAAGGCTGTTGTACTAGCAGCAAATCATTTTGGACGGTTTTTTACTGGTCAGATCACAGCTGCTGGAAAAGTTCCTCCAGCTAAGGTAGGTTAAACTTTTAATGTTTCTTTATAGTGTGAATTAATTAAAGGCAAGGATATATACAGTTATTTAAAAATTTTTGTTCTCTGTTAATGTCACAGTGATAACTTTTGTGTCACGTGTAATATATGGTGGCACCTCAAAGTTGCTTAAGATTACTTGGGAAAAAAAGAATTTTTGACATTTCTGGAAGTTCTAAGGTTTTTTTTTTCCCTTTCTGTTTTTTACTTTCTAACTTGAATTCTTAAAGGGATTTGGGTGACTTATTACTAGTTTTTTTAAAACTTCGTGACACCATTTAGCAAGCTCTCAACTTCCCAGTGATTGTGACATTTTGGCTTGGGAAGGACTTGGTTTTCTCACTTTTTGCCAAATTTTGGGTCAAGAGGACAGTAAATAGTAGGTGGTGTAGTCAGAGTATTTGGCAGGGGGAAAGGCCGCAGTTTCTTTAGTCTATATTTAGAGCAGAGAGGAGCAGGAGATAGGTCAGGGTGGCTAAGTGAAAGAATAGATTATGCTGTGACCTTCACGGCCACATGTCGTAAATGGCAGTATAAGCACTTTGGTAAAGTATAGGAAACAGGACCTTAAATATTGTCACCTATCTGCAGAGTACACTTTGGGGGGTATAGGTGTACTTGGTGCTTCCTGCTTTTACGTACTTTGTAATATCAATCCAGAGCTCTCACACAAAAGAAATCCGGAAAAAATGAAAAAAAAAAACAATAGCAGCTTTGAGAACTCTAGTATATATGCTAGTGTGTATATAGTGTCTCTGTATATCTATCTAGTATATTATATAAATTATATGCTGGATTATATACTATATAATATATATATATACACTGAATAGTTATATGCTAGATTTCTAGTATATATACTAGTAGATATATATATCTAGTATATAGCATAGTATACCTAGTATATAGCTTCCCAGGTGGCGCAAGTGGTAAAGAACCCACCCGCCAATATAGGTGGACTTAAGAGATGCCAGTTCAGTCCCTGGGCTGGGAAGATCCTCTGGAGGAGGACATGGCAACCCACTCTAGTATTCTTGCCTGAAGAATCCCATGGACAGAGGAGCCTGGCAGGCTGCAGTCTATGGGGTCACACAGAGTCAGACCTGACTGAAGTGACTTAGCACACACATATGTTTAGTATATAGTATATATATCTAGTAGATATATGTATATATCTACTAGGATATATACTAGAAATCTAGTATATAACTATATAGTATATGTATTATATAGTATATAACCCAGTATATAGTATATTACTTTAAAAACAGAGCAGGTGGGACTTCCCTGGCGGTCCAGTGGTTAAAGTGTCACGCTTCTACTGCAGAGTTTGATCATTGGTCAGGGAACTAAGATCCCTCATGCCTTGTGGTGCGGCCAAAAAAATCAACCCCCCTCACCAAAAACTCCCCCAAAAGAGTCCAGGTGAAGCAGGTGAAGATGATGGCAAGTGGTCCAAGTGGAGCCAGAACACTTAACAAGAACATACAAAGAGACAACGCAGAGGTCTGATACGTAAGGTGATTACATCCGGACTTCTTTCTTAGGATCATAAGTAAAGGTCTAGCCCTCATGGTGGTCAGAAGTTGGCTGCTGTTCTTAAACTGGCTGAATGCTTTGATGCACAATCCACTACTCAGTTTTGGTTAGAACCTTTCTGGAATTATATGAAAGTTGAGAGGAAAGCTGTGATTATAAAAGATTAAAAAGTGAAACAGAAGACAAGGAGTAAAGGAAAGAGAATCAGTCAGCTTTTAAAAGGTGGAAAAGTGACTGTCTTTACTGAGAATTTAAACTGCAGCATAAGAGATTTTAGTTACATGTCACAAACACTTTCCTGATATCAAAGAATTAGATAATAGATGGCCTTTTCAGGGTAGAATGAATATTTTGAGTTTCCTTTAAACATGGAGTGTTCTTACTTGTCCAGAATGAGCTAAAATCAATTTATTGATGGCTGTGATATGCCAGGCACTGTTGTAGGAGCTGGGAATATGGCATGAACAAGACAAACAAAATCCCTCCCATATGTAACTTACATTCTAGTAGGGCCCACAGAGAGGAAATAAACCATAGGAGATTTTTTAATATATGGAGGAAATGAACAGGATGGTATGGTGGGTGGGTAATGGGAGCAGGTTACTGTAGTTAGGGTGATGGGGAAAGTGCCTGTAGCATTTAAGTTGGGACCTCAAGGATGGGAAGAAAGAAAGGGGGGTTCAGGATTCTGGGCCAGGGGAGAAGCACCTTTAAAGACACTGTGATGGGATGGAATTCAGTGTGCTCGAGGAGAATGAAGGAGGCCTCTGGTCTTGGGGTGTGGTGAGTGAGGTGAAGTGTGATCTGAGATGATGTTGGAAAGGTAGGTCAAGGCTGGATGACGTGGGTCCTGTCTTCTTGGTCTTGTTTCAGAATTCAGATTGTCTTGCAGATGCGGGAAAGTCTGATTTAGGACTGTTTTGGAAAAACTCCACTCTTGCTTGTGTTTCTGATACTTCCTGTTACCAAATTTGTGGGGATTTTCCCCACCCCAGGCACTCCTCCGGCACCAACTGGGCACCCTACGGTTTCACTGAATTCTCCCACTGTCTACTTGGAGGTAGCGTCACATCTCACAGGTTAAGGGCTCAGGCCCATAGGACTGCCCTCACCTCTCAGATGCCAGTCACAAGTCTAGATTGCTACCTATGCTTCTGACAGGTGGGCTGTAAACCAGAGGTTCCCAACCCCCCTCCTTCGGTTTGATTAATTTGCTAGAGCTGCTCACAGAACTCAGGAAAACAGTTTACTTCCTGTTGATCAGTTTATTATGAAAGGATATGATAAAGGATAAGATGAAAGTCCTGTTGGGAGAGGTGAGCAGGGCAGGTGGGAAAGGGTGTGGGGCTTCAGTGCCCTCTTTGGGCCCTACTCCTGGAAGCTCCCAGAACCCTGTATTTTGGGGATTTTTATGGAGGCTTCATAAGTAGGTATTTACTCCATTTCCAGCCTCTGTTCCCTCTCTGGAGAACGGATTCTGTCTTTTAAATTATGGGATCTTTTGTTATTTCTTGATTCAGGATAACTTGGCCCAGTCTTCTTTTCTTTCTTTCTCTCTCTCTCTCTCCCTTCCTTCTTCCTTCTTTGTTTCTCTTTTCCTTCCTTTCCAGGGATTGGGCTTTGGTATGTGGAGTGGGATGGTGCCTTGGGGCCCAGTAGCATCTTATTCCCTCTGGTCCCTCTTTGTCTCCCTTCCTGTAAATCCCGTCTGCTCCTTAAACAAAGCATTCCCATTAAGGTTGATAAATGAGATCTCTAAAACACTGCCCAGAGGTCACTGGAGCACAGTTCCACTAGCCTAGTCTTCTTGAAGAGGTGCAAGAAGTGGGCATGATGGGTGGGTGGGAATTTATAAACTTCACTGTGTCTGTGGGTGTCTGTCTGTCTCTCTCTCTTTTTTTTTAGCAGGAACAAGGAGTTGCCTTCAATTGACTGCGAAGTATAATAGGGACTTTTCTCTGGAAGGCCCATTCTAGGCTAGAGACAACATTGTTCTTAGCTTGTTTAGAATGAGGAGACTCTTGTTTCTGAGGAATTCTTTGATTTCCTTGGCTCCAGTCCTGCCTTGGTTAGAGGGATTAGTTACATTGGTTTGGATTTCAGATACAGTTCATTCACAATGGATCAAAGTTAGGCACTTGGTTCCCTCTCTTTCTTGTAGAAGCATTTGAGCTCAAAATAGGATTAGATGCTTCACAAAGTTGTACCCATCTCTGAAACTTATTTTGATGTTTTATGAGCATAAAGAAATATTACCCTGGGGATTCTATTAGAAGTAGCTTTGATATGGTGGGGAAGAACCGTCAGTCTTTAATATTCCCAACACTGCTGATGCTGTATATAGCTTTTACAGTGAGATGCTGGGTATCACACTGTTTTAGTGAAGTTGTTCTAAACTTTACTTTTTTTTTAAGATTTACTTAATTGTGACTGTTTTGAGTCTTCGTTACTCTGCATGGGCTTTCTTTAGTTGTGAGCTGGAGCTGTTTCTCTTTGCGGTGTGCGGGCTTCTCATTGCGGTGGCTTCTCTTGTTGCGGAGTGCGGGCTCTGGGGCTCCTGGGCTTCAGTAGTTGTGGCTCAAGGGTTTGGTTGTTCCTTGGCATGTGGAATCTCCCTGGACTAGGGATCAAACCCGTGTCTCCTGCATTGGCAGGTGGATTCTTAACCACTAGACCACCAGGGAAGCCCTATTTTAAACTTTTGAAAAACAGTGGTGGTCCAGTTAAAGGGTAGTCTATCCACTCAGTACATTTTCTGAGGACTGAATATCGTCACCAGCACCACTGGGTGTAATGGTGGATGCTAAGTGTGATACCTGGCCCTGAGAGGTACTGGCTGATGATTTTACATAATCACTTGATCATGAACTGTATTTTAAACACGCGGGTTCTGTTTTCTCTCCTAGATTCTGATAGTTGGTGGTGGCGTTGCTGGGCTGGCTTCTGCAGGTGCAGCCAAGTCCATGGGTGCCATTGTTAGGGGATTTGATACAAGGTGAGTGCTATACTCGTGATTGCTTTAAGGTAAAAACATTTTGCTTCAGGTGAATATTATGTTTTCCTTAGAATTTATAAACTGAAGTAGTGCATTGAAACTGTTGTATGACTTCTTTCCATTTAAAAATATTTCCACTTTTTCACAGTTTACTCAAAGTGAAAATGTATTACTTAGTGGGGAAAAAATTTTAAGGACCCAGACACAGTACATCAGAGACTATTTAAAAAAAGAAAAAGAAAACAACTCACACTCAGACTTGTATTTTCACGTAGATTAGCAATGGGACCAGATCGGCAGGGTTTGCTAATCTCTCTCCTGACTTTCTTGTGTTTCTCTACTGTGTTTTATTTCTGCTTGAAATGTGTTTAGGCACTAGGTAGGGCTTGAAACGGAGAAGGCAATGGCACCCCACTCCAGTACTCTTGCCTGGAGAATCCCATGGACGGAGGAGCCTGGTAGGCTACAGTCCATAGGGTCGCTAGGAGTCGGACACGACTGAGCGACTTCACTTTAACTTTTCACTTTCATGCATTGGAGAAGGAAATGGCAACCCACTCCAGTATTCTTGCCTGGAGAATCCCAGGGACAGAGGAGTCTGTTGGACTGCTGTCTATGGGGTCGCACAGAGTTGGACACGACTGATGCGACTTAGCAGCAGCAGCAGCAGGGCTTGAAAAAAGGTGTTGTGAGTTTGAAGAAGGGGAGTAGTATGAGCAACATCTTGGAGAGCAATAGGGGGGGTGAAGGGTAGGGGGTTGAGAGGCATGCTCTGCGTTGAAGGATGGAAGCAGGTGAAGTATATTGGGCAGCAGTAGAGCCTCCAGATGAAAGTACTTGATTATGTCCATTGCATATTTGTTTAAAGCAGACACATCATCATTTTCCTAGGATTTCTTTAAAAGAGAAGTTTGATTAGAATTGTTCTTCATTTCAGGCCGCTGTATAGCACAGGGAGCTTGGTTTGGAGCTCTGTGATGACCTAGAGGGGTGGGGTGTGGGGGAGTGGGGAGGGAGGTCCAACAGGGAGGGGATACATGTATACACATAGCTGATTCGCTTCACTGTACAGCAGAAACTGACACACACATTGTAAAGCAATTATACTCCAATAAAAAAAATACATGAAAAAAATGTTCATTTCAGAACACACTTTTTTGTTGTTGTTTAATCACTAAGTCATGTTAGACTCTATTGCAGTCCTGTGGCCAGGCTCCTTCTGTCCATGGAATTTTCCAGGTAAGAATACTGGAGTGGCTTGCCCTTGCCTCCTCCAGGGGATCTTCTTGAACCAGGGATTGAACCCTCGTTTCCTGCTTGGCAGGTGGATTCTTTACCACTGAGCCACCTGGGAAGCCCTGTCACTTTCTTAAAGTGTAAGACAGTGGATTATTGGGACTTCTCTGTGGTCCAGTGGTTAAGACTCCACACTTCCACTGCAGGAGGCTTGGGTTTGATCCATATTGTGGAATTAAGATCCTGCGTGCTGCTCGGCCAAAAATAATTCAAAAGATAATGTATTATATCTGAAGTGAAAATCCGGGGGAAGGACTCCCTTTTCACACTAGAGGCAGCAGCTCATCACTCATCAGGGCTATCCAGGACCAGGATCTTTCTGTCTCTCTCTGCTGTCCTCAGTTCTGGCTGAGGTATGAACGTCCTTGTTCAAGCTGGCAGAAATGGAGAGAAGCTCATGTTCATCCATGCCTTACTTTTCCTGCCCTGCCTTCTACATCCTACCTGACCGTGGCGGTTATCATGGGGCTGAAGGGCTTAGACCACTACTGTTTCCCAAATTTCCCTGATGATAAGAATGACCTGCAGCTCTTGCTAAAAATAGAGATTCTGGTCCCTCTGCTGGAGATTGTAATTTCAGTGGTTCTGGAGAGGAGCTTGGCAATTTGAATTTTTTTTTTACTTTAATTTAATTTTTTAACTTTACAATATTGTATTGGTTTTGCCATATATCAAAATGAATCCGCCATAGGTATACATATGTTCCCCATCCTGAACCCTCCTCCCTCCTCCCTCCCCTGAATTTTTAACAAGTACTTGGAGTGATTGTTGTCATTAGGGAGATTGGGATTCACTGTAGTGGACTGGATGTGGTGAGTTAAACACACTAGAGCTGAGAGCTTTATTGGCTTTGGTTTTCCAGCTAGTACATAGAACTTGGCTAGTGTTTATTTATTTTTAACCTGAATGCATTTTTACATAAGTTAATTGTGTTGGTTCTTCACATTTATGCCATTTTTACATAAGTTAATTGTGTTGGTTCTTCTTACTATTTATGCCATTTATAGATTGCTTTTCTCAAACACAATTTAGTGCGGACTAGGGGCAAAAATCGCTTTGTAACAATATTTCTAAGTAAAAGAGTCTTTTATGTGGTTAAGTCCCCATAGTTGGAATGTTTACAAAGGATTTGACTGATGTCAAATCTGAATGTTGGTCAGATCTCACTTCATCATTGACAATGGGACCTCTGTCAGGAAACAAAACTGATGACTGGAGTTGGCAGTAGTGAAATTTCTTTTGTGACTTAGCTAAGTGATTTAGTTAATTAAGTTAGTAGAATTTCCTATAGTTTTTTTTTTTTTTTTTCCGGGAGAAAATATCATAAAAGTGTTACCTGTCTTTAGAAAAAAATGGAAACAGTCTGGTCAGAGATCTCAAAAAAAGGAGTGTCCACTTTTGAATTTATAGTTTTCTTAACAATGTGTATACAAATGATCTTTTTTTCTTAACATTTTGTTTTGTATTGGAGTATAGTCTGTTAACAATGTGTTAGTATCAGGTGGACAGCAAAGGGACTCAGCCATAGGTATACATGTATCCATTCTCCTGAAACTCCCCTCCCATCCAGGCTGCCACATAACATTGAGCAGAGTTCCCTGTGTTATACAGTAGGACCTTGTTGGTTATCCATTGTAAATATAGCAGTGTGTACATGTCCATCCCAAACTCCCCAACTACCCCTTCCCCCCGTCCTTCCCCTCTGGCAACCATAAATTTGTTCTCCTGAGTCTGTGAGTCTCTTTCTGTTTTGTAAATAAGTTCTGTAAATGATGATCTTAATTTCTGTATTAAGGACCTGAAATAACTGCTGCTTCCCCTTCAATAATCACCAGGGCCGCAGCTTTGGAGCAGTTTAAGTCTTTGGGTGCTGAGCCCTTGGAGGTGGATTTGAAGGAATCTGGTGAGGGACAAGGAGGATACGCAAAGGAGATGTCCAAAGAGTTCATTGAGGCCGAAATGAAGCTCTTTGCTCAACAGTGTAAGGAGGTGGACATCCTTATCAGCACAGCTCTTATTCCAGGTGTGTCATTACATTAGGGGTTATTGCTAAAGCGCCTTTATGAACGGTATTTTAAAATGAGAGTGAGTTTAACGTCAGGATTCAAGTAAAGATAGATTTACTTCTAGAAAAAAAGAAAGCACATGAAAGGCAGAAAAGACAAAATCACTGTGGCCTCTGGAGAAAAATGGTCATTCATGATGTGATATATTTTCTTCAGTTTCTTTTCCTGTATATTTTTATCTGTGTTTACAGATTATGTACAATATTAGATTTATAAGTAGTTTCCTCTGTTTATACCCTTGAAAAATTGGTTTTTAATTTACTTCTGTTCTCTTTGTTAAGATACTACATTCTTATTATAGGAAATCCAAACAGTACTAAAAAATGTGAAGGAAAAAAGTGTACATTGAAAGTTCCACTAGAGATGACCATTATTAATATCTTGATGATTGTTTTTCTATACATGAGAGATAAAGAGAGGGGGCTTTGTGTGTATGTATTTATGGAATTTCCAGTATATATTTTTTTACTAAAGGATATGATACTTTGTCATGTTCTAGTTACTTCCTTTGAAGTGTTTGGTCTTTGCACCCAAATCATGAGCTCCTTGATAGAAGGAATCACTTAAGTCCTTTACAGTATCTTCTTCTAAAGAATATTTTTCAGTCAATAGATGATGGATATCCAAGCAGCCAGCATTTATCAATAGTAAATAGTACACAGTAGCTTGATCTAGCAAGATTTGGGCGTGAAGAGGCTCCCTCTTTTTTATTGCTACTTCCTCTCCTGTCCTTTCCTTCTGTTATTGAATAATGAATACCAAGTTGACTCTTATTTTTTTCCCTTTCCAAAAGAAAGTGGGCCAGATAATGAGAGCTTACAGGTTCAGATTACTTGCGTTTGAACCTATAAAGGAGCTTCGCTTTCTCTAGGGGACTGTGGAGGATCAGGGGAAGCTGCTTTGTCATGAGGTTATGGGAAGTGGGAAGTTCTCTTCTGGCACTCCTCCCCCTGCCCCTGCCAAATCTGGCTAATATACACCTAACAGCAGGAGATTGATTGGCATCATATCTATGAGCTTGTGGGGGAAATTGTGCCTCCCAGGCTCTCCGTTGTGTCCTCTTTGCCCACATGGTACCTGACAGGTGAGCTGCTCTCTCCAGGTACTTCCATCCCCCTGGAGCTGGCCAGATGAAGCAGATAGCGGGAAGGTGATCTGGGCTCAGCCCCTAGAGGAATCTGTGTGTGGAAATGAGACTGGGGTTGGTTACTGGAGACAGGTGCAGACCAGACAGGACAGGAGCTGCTATTTGTGAAATCTGCTGGCAGCAGAGGACTCATGGACAAGCCACGGCAGGAGAGCACCTCAGGGTCATCCTTTCCTGTTGTGGCAGTGGCTGCTGGCTCACCTCTTACACAGTTGGTTTTGAAGGAGGTGAGGTAGCCTTTGCTGTAGCCACCATGTGACCGTTGAAAGGTTAGCAGGCTACTGGCCAGAGGAGTTAGGACCTGAGTAGATATAACAAGTGGCCAGTAGAGGGTGCTAAAGCATTTACTCATGCAGTAAAATGGGGAGGCTTTGAAGCTGGTAGTTTTAGTGAAGCCATATTCTTTATAAAGAACTGAGGATAATTTGGGCATAGTGTATAGAATTATCATTATTATTTTTAAAAATTTTTGTTGGAGTATGGTTGCTTTACAATGTTATGTTAGTTTCTACTGCACAGCATAGAATTATTATTGATTGTAAAGCTTTAAGTAATAGAACTCAAGACTTCTTGTATAAAAAACATTTGGACTTTCTGGGCCTACCCCACAAAGGGTTTTTTTTTTTAACCTAAAAAAGGGGCATATGATGAGTTGACTTGACTTTAACCTCTCATTTTTTAAAAAAAATAAATATCAATAGTTAATAGTAAGTATACTTTAGCAACAGGTCAAATTATATGATAGTGGAATATAATATATACTATACTATGCAAAAAGAAGTTGAGGAAGTTTTATGAATCTGTTTTGCTGAGCCTTTCCTGTTTTCAGTCTTTTCTGAAGCAACCGGCTCAGAGCACTTTAAACCTGTACAATGTCCTTGACCAGTGCCATTGACATGAGCTTGCACTCATAAGGCTGATCTTAAAGGACTTTTCTGTTACTTTTTTTAGTAAACCCTCCAAAAGAGAAAAGCTAATTCAAATATTATAAGGAAGATGGTCTTTTAAAGATCTTTCACATCCCTAGGGGACTGAAACTTGAAAGTACGAGCATTTAAAAAAAAAAAAAAGATTGAATTATATAAAGGTCCACGTGCTCTTTGAAAAATAATGCCCTTGGCATTATACCCTTATTGACGTTTGTCCCAAGCCTTTGCATGTGTGTGTCTTGCTCTTGAAAGACTGCTGGAGCATAAGTTGTTCTAAAGTTTTCCTTGAGTGGATCCAAAGGGGATTAAGTCAAATGTCAGAAGTTCCCCAAGTAGCAATTCCTTAGACAGAGATCCTTGCGGCTGTGCTGAAGACCTGGCCAGGATAAGACCATTAAGAGAGGAGCATGGGCAGTTAGCTTGCTTCAGGCAGCAATCATGCTGAGTGGGTAAATTTTCATTCCTCCTAGGCACACATTAGTCAGTGGGCTTGGACACACAATTACATTGTACTTAGGAGGATCGTAGGTAGAATGAGATGTTTCTATAGCTAGCTGCTTATTATGCTGCCTGCTATCTTTTATTTTTTTAGTTTATTTTTAATTGAAGGATAATTGCTTTACAATATAGGTTTCATTTCTGGCACACATCAACATGAATTAGCCACAGGTACACATACGTCCCCTCCCTCTTGAATCTCCCTCCCACCCCCAACTCTTTCCCACCCCTCTAGGTTGTTAGAGAGCCTTGGTTTGAGTTCCCTGATTCACACTGCAAATTTTCATTGGCTATCTGTTTTACATACGGTAGTGTATGTGCTTCCACGCTACTTTCTCCATTCGTCTCACCCTCTCCTTCCTCCCCTCCACCTATGTCCATAGTCTGTTCTCTGTGTCTGCATCTCCACTACTGCCCTATGAATAGATTATCAGTACCATCTTTCTAGATTCCATGCTGTGTTGTGCTTAGTTGCACAGTCATGTCCGACTCTTTGTGATCCCATAGACTGACTCTATCCTGCCAGGCTCCTCTGTCCATGAGGATTCTCCAGGCAAGAATACTGGAGTGGGTTGTGATGCCCTCCTCTAGGGGATCTTCGCAACCCAGGGATGGAACCCAGGTCTCCTGCATTGCAGGTGGATTCTTTGCCATCTGAGCCACCAGGGAAGCCCAAGAACACTGGAGTGGGTAGCCTATCTCTTCTCTAGGAGAACTTCCTGACTCAGGAATCAACCTCGGTCTCCTGCATTGCAGGCAGATTCTTTACCAGCTGAGCTTCCAGGGAAGCCCCTAGGTTCCATACATATGTGTTAATATACGATATTTATTTTTCTGTTTCTGACTTCACTTTGAAGTTCATCCACCTCATTAGAACTGACTCAAATGCATTCCTTTTTATGGCTAAGTAGTATTCCATTGTATTTATGTACCACAGCTGCTTTATCTATTCATCTGTCAATGGGCATCTGGTTTATGCTGTCTGGATCCTCTAGATCCTCTCAGTTGAGTTGTGCGATGGATGTGGGCTAGCATTTAACTTAATGGCAGGTAACTTCAAGAGAGGGCCTAGTGGAGAGTGTCAGTTTGTGGTTCTGTACCCACCAGGGAGTGCTCCCAACCTTCTTGTGACCTTTAGGGTCATCATTAAAAAGTACCTAGAGAGACTCTTCATAGACTTGGAATATTTAATCAGGGAGAGACTGAATCAGATTGAAAATCTGATTGGTAAGTTAGGACTTACAGGGGCCAGGTGAGGAGGAATTGCAGTGGTTTAGCACTGACTGTTTAAGCAGATTTTGCCTAAATTCCTGAGACACTTAGGAGTGCCATGGGGCACACAGTAAATCCACCCTGATGGAAATAGCCTTTTCCATTTAGGACCTTTCCTGATGGCCACCTGCTTACAAAGCATGAGCGTTGTGGGGTCACTTGACATTCCTGTTCTCCCCTTCCCCACCTCAGGTCCTGCCCTCATGTTGTAATGGCACTGGAAAGCCTGGAATTTTGTTTAATACGGAGAGTATCTTGGACTGCTCGTGTTCCCAGCATTGTTAGATAAAGGCATCTAAAGTCATCAGGATTGGAGCACATCCCCTCCCTCCCCACCCCCATCCTTACCTGTGCTCTGAATTTTGTACCCCTTGGTAAAGTGTTTGTTGCCTTTCCGTTTCTAGTCCCGGTTTAGCTTTGGGGCCTCATGTTAAACTAATTTCATGCTCCCTGGGCCTGATTTCAGTCCTGCTGGCTGCTGTGATCTATACCAAGGCTGAGGATGTTCAGGCTTTAAACATATTGTTCCTTCTCTTGAGAATGCTGTCCCTGCCCTTCTCTGCCTTTTGAAGTCCTACTGAGCTCAGTAGTTACTCCCAGGGATGGAGGAGTCTGGTGGGCTGCCGTCTATGGGGTTGCACAGAGTCGGACACGACTGATGCGACTTAGCAGCAGCAGCAGCAGCAGCAGTTACTCTGTAGTTTCTGCTGTCCCCTACTTTGGAGTAAACACTCTTTTTTTCCCCCCTGCATTTGTAGCATTTGCCTGTGGCTCGAATACCAGCAGTGCTCAGCTCACTGCCCTGTCATTGTCCCATCTCCCTGTGCCTCCAGAGTGCCTGGCTTATCTCTGCCATGGATGGTGCTTACCACGGAGCCTTGTATGCAACAGTAGCTCAGCAGATGTTCCTGAGCTAATGTGGGTTCCTTCTTTTTTCTCAGTTGGTACAATCCCTTTCATTTTACCAATGCTATCCAAGGAAAGATAGAATACTCTTGGGTAGGAATACTGCAGAGGCTAGTCTTAAACTAAGAAAGGAAGCTAGTTTTCTTAAATTTTCGAAACTAGGACTCTTGCCATATTTGCAATTTGAGGCGATTAGCTAGGCCTCTCAGAAGAAAGACTTAGGAAGTAGTTGGATGGTCTGTTCAGGAGTTAGAAGTATCCTGTCAGCCAGCAGGGAGGCTATTCATTGGTTGATCATAAATTATAATGGGTTAAGCCATATATGCTTGGACCTTTTTAAGGCACAATGAAGATTAGGGTAACAGTACTTTTTATTTTTGGGCTTCCCCAGGGGCTCAGTGGTAAAGAATCCGCCTGCAAAGGACCTTTGTGGTAGTTTTGCATGACTCTGGGGAATTGGGAGGGGATGTTCTCCCTTGATATGCAAGGGCCTTGCACATACAAGACCAAACCTGAGGGCTCTCACAGTCTCCTGAAAAATCAACACTGGTTCTCCATCAGATCTCCATCTGTCTCTTGGATTCCATCTTTCATATTGAGTAGAAATATAGTACAAAAGAGTAACTTTGCACAGTAATTTTCAAATCTGTTCTTTTAGGCAGGAGAATAATTGATTCAGCAATATACGTATCTTCATTTATGAAATTCCACAAAGATATTATTGTTTTGATAACTACTCAAGGTTATTCTCTAAAGTAAAGCTTTATTTTTCAGATTTATTCTTTGCATTCTGTAAGCATTGTGGTCCAATATGACAGAACTGTACAGATCAGTGATTTCCAACTTTTTTTGAAGAATGGTTTAACTTTCTTTTATTGACTAATCTGACTCATATACCAGCCTCCCCTCCAATAAATGCATTGTGTTATTATATGGAATTTTGTAATATTACTTGTATGAAGTTTCATTTGTTTTGAGAATTTTGAAGGACAGAGAGAAATATTTAAATGTTGCAACATCAAGGGGTTGGTTACCACAGGCTGTCTACACATCTCTTTGTAACTTTCAGCAGAGCAGGACAACTTGTCATCAAGAAGAAGATGCCAAAGTTGTGAGGTTTTGCATCATGTCTCAGTCTTGACTGTTTAGAGTATGTTTGAGCGCATTTAGTGAGAGACTGGGCCAAATTAACAGATATCCGTTAGGAAGATTTATGGCATGGAATCTTCTGGTTTGGTCTGTTGTTTCTCCCAAAGTGTGTTGCAAGATTGGGGAGCATTGTGTTCCCCTCCCTGGCAGTCCTTGAGATGAAAAGAATTGGGAGACTGATGCTGCTCTGGTGAGGACGACCCAATAGAGTTACAGCTACAACCAGCACCTTCCACCATGTATGTTTCTGTTCTCCCTTCTTTCCTGTGTCTCAGTAAGAGTTAGGGTGGTCTAGCTGCCTAACAAATTCACCCCAGAGCTCAGACATTATAGACATTTATTTCCTGCTCAGTTAACAGGAATAAGGTGGTTGACACATTGGAGGGCAGCTCTCCTTGCAGTCTTCTGGGATTCAAGTATGACAGTATCACCATAATGGTGATGAGGCTCTGAAAGTCACTCAGGATACTGTCTCTGTTCCACTGACCAGTAGCAAAAGGCCATGGAGGAGTGTGCATGGGATGCCAGAAAGTGGCACATACCACCTCTGCTTACATTTCTCTTGCTAAAGACCTAGTCACGTGGTCAGACCTAACTGTGACGGAAGCTGGAAATTGTAGTCTAACAGTGCCCGCAGGAATAAGAGAACATTGTGGTAGTTTGCTAAGGCTGCCATAACAAAATCTCACAGACTTGGGGGGTGGGGGGTGGTGGTGGTGTTGCTTAAATGATAGAAATTTATTTTCTTACTGTCTGGAGCCTAGAAGTCCAAGATCAAGGTGTCGGCAGGTTTGGTTTCTTCTGAGGCTTCTTTCCTGGGCTTGCAGAGAGCCTCTTCTGCTGTGTCTTGGTGTCTTTTTTTTCGTGTGTGTGTCCTCATAGTCTCTTGTTTTAAGGATACCAGTCATACTGGACTGGAGCCCACCCTGATGGCCTCATTTAATGTAATCATCTATTTAGAGGTTCTACCTCCAAATGTAGTCATATTCCGAGTTACTGTGGCTTAGGGCTTCAACATATGAATTTTTCTGGGGACACAATTCAGCCCATAGCAAATGTGGATTTTGGTGAGGAGCTAAAAGCTGCTTTCCTCTTCCCCTATACTGTGTGTGTGCTCAGTCACTTCAGTTGTGTCTGACTCTTTGCGACCCTATAGACCATAGCCCACCAGACTCCTCTGCCCATGGAATTTTCTAGGCAAGAGTACTGAAGTGGGGTGGCATTTCCTTCTCCAGGGGATCTTCCTGACCCAGGGATTGAACCTGCGTCTCTTGCATTGCAGGCGAATTCTTTACCACTGAGCCACTGGGGACATCACTTATAACTGCTTATGTTTAATCCATTCATTGGCGATCAGATCATGGATTTAGAACCAGACAGAGTAGATTCAAATTCTAGTTCCACTACTTAACAGCTGATGTGTCTCTCTTAACTTCAGATTCCTCATCTCTGAAAAGGAGGTAAACATTTTCATCTTACAGAGCTGTTTTGAGGATTTGTTAAGGGAAAAAGCCCAGCGTAGGGCCTGGCATGTAGAGTATTAGCATAATCTCCTTTCTTCCGTTGGTGATGCCTGTCTTGCAGATGGTACCCAGACTGAACAGCTCGTTAAATTTTGCAGTAGAAAGTCTGGACATTCTTGAGCATTTCGTGGTATGTCAGAAATAGTCTCTGAAATCTTCAAGCTTATGGACATAACTCATGAAGTTACAAAACCATTGCCATTAGATGGCAATCTAGCATGGATTTCACTGTGGAAAACCGTGACTTGCTTTTCATCTGACTTTTCTGAAGGTATCTGTTTCATTAAGGCTTTTTTGTCAATCTCATTCTAAGTTTTCTGACATGGAAAAGAAAATAAACAGTATTATTTCTATTAAAAAATAACTTCCTAATTGTTTTATAAATTAGTGTATAATAAATATTCATTAATCTTTTTAGGGGTTTTGGTAGCTGAGGTACACCTAGATGGGCTTCCCAGGTGGTGCTGGTGGTAAAGAATCTGCCTGCCAGTGCGGAAGACACCCATCCCTGGGTGGGCAGGATCCCCTGGAGAAGGGAATGGCAACCCACTCCAGTACTCTTGCCTGGAGAATTCCATGGACAGAGGAGCCGGGCAGGCTACAGTTCATGGGATTGTAAAGTTAGACACAACTGTGTGACTGACTATTGCTTAATGTAATGCATATTTACATATGTATTATATAATATACGTTTCCTTTTTATGTTACCATTTAAGTTTGGTAGGTTGTTTTCCTTTTTTTTAGAATTCCCATAGATTGTGATTGCATGGTAAAGCCTTGACTAATTTTTATCTATACAGAATTTTATAGCTATAACAGGTAAATTATTAAGGTAATCCTGGAAAAATTTTTATAAATGTATTCTCTAGTTATTGGGTAAAGGCTTGTTTTTAGGTTTCTTCTTTAAATCTTTAGGGATTTCTCTAATCTGCTAAAACATGCTGTTACCCTTTTTGCTAAGTATTACATTTAGAAATATCTTGAGGCATCCAATTTGTAAAAGTCAAATTTTTGCCAGCCTGACTTTCTTTCTGGTTCCTTATACAAATAATTAATTAGGCAGAGAAAATTTTTGTCTGGTTCCAAGAATAGCATTCACATGTAACGTACTCTACTTGACTATTTAAGCTTAGGTCAGGATCATTCCGTACTCCCCGGTGGCTCAGATGGTAAAGACTCTGCCTGCAATGTGGGAGACCCTGATGGGTCAGGAAGATCCCCTGGAGGAGGGCATGGCAACCCACTCCGGTGTTCTTGCCTGGAGAATCCCATGGTAGAGGAGCCTGGAGGGCTACAGTCCATGGGGTTGCAAAGAGTTGGACATGACTGAGCGACCAGCACTTTCACTCTCAGAATCTCTTTCTGTTCACAAACACAGCTATCTGTAGCCTCTCCAGTGATAACAGAGCTGGAGGGGGTTGGATCTGTGTGTTGCTCTGTCTACCACACTTGGCAGAATCAGAGACTCATTAGATCAGTGGATCAAAATGTTCAGCAGTTTTTTGCCACATCCGATCTGTTACGTAACCAATGATCTCTTTTTTCCTTATGTATACATATATTTGTATAAAAAGCCTTTTGTCCTGATCTGTAACATTTTTACATTTTAAGACTCAATATTTGAACCCCATCTGTGATTTTGAAATTCCAAAAGAGCCTTTGGTGTATATAAGTTAGAATGCCTTTGGCTGCCAGAAGCAGACATTCCAGCACAATCTGCCTTAAACCAGAAAGGAGATTTGTTGGATCTTGTAACTGAAAAAACTGGGCTTCCTTTGTGGCTCAGCTGGTAAAGAATCTGCTTGCAATGTGGGAGATCTCAGTTCGATTCCTGGGTTGGGAAGATCCCCTGGAGAAGGGAAAGGCTACACACTCCAGTATTCTGGCCTGGAGAATTCCACTGACGATAGCCCACGGGGTCACAAAGAGTCAGACACGACTGACTTTCAGTTGTCACTTGTAATGGAAGAAAGTCCAGTTATGACTGGAGAGGTATGCTCTGGGAAACCCTGCTGGGCCCCTTTGTCCTCTCAGCTCGGCCCTCTCTGGTTGGTCTCATCCTCAGGGATGAAAGGCAAGGGTAGAGGGGTAGAGGCAGAAGCAGCTTCAGGCCTCGGCGTGCACAGCACATTACACCACCAGAGGACAAGGCAAGCCGAGTCTGATGACTCCCTCTTGAAGAGCAAGGAAACTTCTTTTTCAGAAGCCCTTAGCACACTTTCCCTCATTCTTACTTACTTTGATTGGGTAATGTCTTCACTTTAAAAAAATTTATTTTTACTTATTTATCTGGGTCTTAGTTGGAGCATGTTGGATCTAGTTTCCTGACCAGGGATTGAACCTGTGCCCCCTGCATTGGTAGCTCAGAGTCTTAGCCACCAAAGAAGTCCCAACATCACTACTTTTGAACCAATCAGTGTAGGCTGGGCCCCTCAACTTACGCCTGGATTTCTGAACAGGTCATCAATAAGTTATCCTTGGGCCAGCCAGGCCTGCCTTTGGAGTAGTTTCAGGTCATTTCTCCTTAAAGCTCATGGACTATGTCGAGAAAATGAAAGTCAGAGTAGTGACAAGAGGATGCTGTATAAACACCAGTGCTCAATGTAAAATTGTATTCTTGAATAATATTCCTTAATGCATAAATACTACAGTTCAGAGCATCTTTACATGCTCTGTTTTGCATGTAGTCAATATAGGAGTGTATATATTAAAATTATCCTTGTGTTTATAGTACTTGTTCACAAGAAATCTATTTTGGTTTGGATAAATATATTTAATAAGTTATATTATTAATTTCTTTGTTACTATGTTAAATATACTATGTTCTTGTTAAAGCAGAAAGTTTTTCTTGAGCCTGCTTAATTTGATGCCTTAGAGGCCAGGAAGTTAGGAATTTCCCCATCTGATTAAATGCCATTGAATAATTCCAGTAAGTAATGCTAAATGTTCTTTGGAATTATTATAAAACTTTGTGGTAAACCTTTTTCATCTTGGTGTCTTGTTGTTCTTAATATTTTTAGTGGTTTCCTCTGAATTTTCCTCTTTTTTTTTTTGGTGTCATTAAAGTTGTCTGTGAGGGCTTGATTCTTTTTCTGCTAAGGCAGAATCTGAAAATTCATTATTTCAGATGACCATGTTAGACCTGATTTACTCAGAGAGGTGTAAATAACATTTTGTAGAACTTTCCAGTAAAGGTTTAGCTGTTGGTGTTTAGTTTAAGTCTCTCTATTTGAATTTAGTGTTGTAGAGGCCAATGGTATATTCTTTTGCCACATAGCAGGAAGTTGTTAAAGCTATTTTTAGAAACCCAGGTGCTGCCAGTGCAGGACACTTAAGAGACATGGGTTTGATCCCTGGGTTAGGAAGATTCCCTAGAGGAGGGCACAGCTACCCACTCCAATATTCTTGTCTGGAGAATCTATGGACAGAGGAGCCTGGAGGGCTACAGCCCATAAGGTTGCAAAGAGTCGGACACATGCGACTTAGCATGCAGTCTTTTCTAGAAGTTTTTGAATTTGCCACTTTAACAACTACATCTTCAGTTCAGTTCAGTTGCTCAGTCGTGTCCGACTCTTTGCGACCCCATGAATTGCAGCACGCCAGGCCTCCCCGTCCATCACCAACTCCCGGAGTTCACCCACACTCAGGTCCATCGAGTCAGTGATGCCATCCAGCCATCTCATCCTCTGTTGTCCCCTTCTCCTTCTGCCCCCAATCCCTCCCAGCGTCAGAGCCTTTTCCAATGAGTCAACTCTTCGCATGAGGTGGCCAAAGTACTGGAGTTTCAGCTTTAGCATCATTCCTTCCAAGAAATCCCAGGGCTGATCTCCTTCAGAATGGACTGGTTGGATCTCCTTGCAGTCCAAGGGACTCTCAAAAGTCTTCTCCAACACCACAGTTCAAAAGCATTAATTCTTCGGCACTTAGCTTTCTTTATAGTTCAACTCTCACATCCATACATGACTACTGGAAAAACCATAGCCTTGACTAGATGAACCTTTGTTGGCAAAGTAATGTCTCTGCTTTTGAATATGCTGTGTAGGTTGGACATAACTTTCCTTCCAAGGAGTAAGCTTCTTTTAACTACATCTTAGTATTCATTTAATAAGAAAACACAAGAGTATGAAAGCTACTATTAATTCAGTCACATTTCAGAATAAATATGTGTGACGCACTGCCATATAGGCACACATCAAGAAACAGTGCCCATGTGTGAGGCACTTTTTCAGCCTGCAATCAGTTCTGCGTGTACACAGAGATTCAAGAATACCTTATATTAATCTGTGGCACCTCTTGTCTGCTGTTACTGTTTAGTCACTAAGTCGTTCTGACTCTTTTGTGACCCCATGGACTGTAGCCCACCAGGCTTCTCTGTCCATGGAATTTCCCAGGCAAGAATACTGGAGTGGGTTGTCATTTCCTTCTCCAGGGGATCTTCCTGAACCCCTGTCTCCTGCATTGGCAGGCAGGTTCTTTACCAGTGAGCTACCAGGGAAGCCCATGGCACCTCTACTTACCCCAAATAATGGTCATCCAGTTGGGAAACTCTGTAATTAGTGTTATAAAATATCTCAGTTATTCTCCTAATAAAAATGCTCCCTAATCTTCGAATGCAACCTCCTTCAGTTCTAAACTGTTAGACCTCAGAGCTATAAGTACAGCTTTCCTTCCCCATTTAGCCTGCACATGGTAGGCACTGAATGGGTATCACTTGAGTCAGTGCATAGATGAATACTTGAATGATGACTATGAGTGCATGATGTTCTAGATTGTCTTGGCAAAAGTACGGAAGTAAACTCCCAACTGGGAGGGAACTGAGTAATCTTACCAGGAACTTAATGTTCATGAACCAAAAGAAACCAAGAAATAGTTCATGAAGTTGGACATCTTCCCACACCTTTAACCCACAGTTTGTTTTGTGTCAGGAAATATATTAATATTTTTTTCTCCTTGTTGAGTTTTTTCAATCTCCTTTTTTTGAGGAGGGTGGTTTGAAGAGATGTAAGTTTTGGTCTTTTTGTGTTTCTCATCTTCTGCAAATAAATGATAAAATCAACAGAAATGAGCAGTCAAAAGGGGAAAGCCCAAGCATGCCTCTAGAAAAACCCTTGTATCTGCCTCCGTTTATTAATCTTTCTGCCTCCTTATACAGTCCTGTCCTGAAACACCTGATATGCTTATTTGATCTTTTATCCATATGTCTAGGACCTGTACTGGGCTGTCACTGGGGTATTGTGGGACATCTCTAAACGTTGGATTTATTCTTTTCTGTGTTATATGTTATATAAAAAAAACTCTGTGTGCATCTTCCTGTTTGCTATCCATCCTTAGTTATGATTCTGTCTCCCTGTGTAAGTATTTGGGTTCAGTCTTTGAAAGGCTTTCCTAACTGTATAGCTTCCTTTGCTGTAGCAGGGAGGGCAGAGGATTTTGAGTGAAGTGTTTTCTGTTGGTAAGTAAACAGACTGGGTAAGGGTTATTTCTTAATTATTTTAATTGTTATTTCTTAATTATTTTAATTCTTCTAGTACAACTAACTCTTTAATCTCTGTCCTCTACTTAAAGGGGAAACTGGTTGTGATTATGCTTTGTTTGTTTATTTTTATAAAAATAGTGTGTGACTTTTGTTGGAAATACAGTAGAGTACGAAGTAGAAAATAAAGATCATTTGTGATCCTTCTACTCAGTGAAAAATACTATTAACATTTTACCATTTCCTTTCAGCCTTTTTCCCATGCATTTTTATCACATTAGATGAAGATAAAATAGCTTTCTTACTTACCCCACTAAATACTCTTTTAAGTTTCCCCCTTAATATAATAAGTCATTAAGAACTCTATAAATATTTTAATGGTTTTGTTAGAATTTTCTTGTTTGAATGTACTGTATTTTATTTAACTGTTCTCCCAAAGTTAAGCTTTTTATGTATTTCCAGTTTTTGTCAATTAAAAATGATATACTAACATTTTTTTCTGCTTTATTCCTATATCTGTATTTTCAGTTATTTCCCCAGGATTAATCAAATCTGGGAAGTAGAATTAGTAGATGAATATTAGTATTTTTGGCAATTTGGTAAACACTTGATAAACTATGCTTTCCTGGAAGATTATGTAGTTCCTAATCTCATCAGTAGATCGTCCATTTCAGCAGTATTCAAGATTTTGTTGACTCTTTCACTTTGAGGGCAAAAATATATCCCATTCTTTGTACTTGCATTTCTTTTTCTTTCTTTTTTTAATATATTATTGTTTTAGATTGGATTATAATTGCTTTACAATGTTGTGTTAGTTTCTGCTATGCAACAACATAAATCAGTTATATGTGTGCATTTGTGCCTTCCCTCTTGAGCCTCCCTTCCGCCCCACCCCCCATCTTACCCCTTTAGGTCATCACAGAACACCCAGCTGAGCTGTCTGTGCTGTATAGGAGCTTCCAACCAGCTATCTGTTTTACATATGGTAGTATATATATGTGTGTGTTCTCACATTTCTTTGGTTCTTACTGAGGGTGAACTGTTTTCATTGGGTTGTTACCTTTCTATTGAATTATCCATTTGCATTTGCTGCTCATTTATCTATTAGGATCTTAGTGTAGTGTTTTGTTTCTATTTGAATTTCCATGAACTTTTTATTGTATTAATTTTTTGTCATGTTTATGTTCTTCTGAGGATAGTAATATATACCTTTTCATATTTAAATTTCTTGACATTTTCCTTTGTAATTTTTCCCATTGCTGAAATTTAAGAAGTACTTTTCAGTCTAAAGACAAGAGAGAGATTTACCAAGGATATCTTTTCTTCTTCTCTTTGTGGGGTGATTCTTTTATAATTAATTCTAACCTATAGAGTTCAGAGTTTAATTTGAAATAAATGTTAGGTTTGGGTGGATTTCCTCCTGAAAAGCTAACTAATCATCTTATTAATTTTTGTTCTTTCCATTTTGTAATGCCACACTTAGCATTTATTACATTTTTGTCACAGTAGGCCATCAGGGTAAGATAGTATTTTGAAATTTCCTTCTCAGTCTTTCCCTCTCTTGACCTAATCTTTTGAGGATTTGCTCATTTGGAATTTTTATGTACTATTCTGCTCCTCTTTTGGCTCTGTTTTTTCTCTTCTGTTTTTAATTTGCATTTCTGCACTTTTCAGAATTTTCAGTAAATTAGTCCACATGTGAGTTCTTAAAGACAGCTGCACTGTTACATTCATCATTGTATTCCCTGTAGCCCTTATTGAATTTTTAAAGCAATAACATTAAAGCAAGCTCTTCTAGAAAACTTGGGAGATAAGAAAAAGCATAAAGAAGAAAATAAATTAGTCTTACCACTCAAAGATATCCTGATGTTGTTAAACATACTCTATAAAATTTGCTAGGAACTATATACATGTGTACTTAGTCACTCAGTCGCGTCTGACTGTTTGTGACCCCATGGACTACAGCCTGCCAGGCTATCCTGTCCATGGAATTCTCCAGGCAATACTAGAGTGGGTTGCCATGCCCTCCTCCAGGGGATCTTCTTGACCCAGGAATCAAACTGGGGTCTCCTGCATTGCAGGTGAATTCTTTACCAGCTGAATTACCAGGGAAGCCCAGGAACTATATAGTATTTGTAGTATTTTGTGTGTGTATGTGTGTGTGTGTGTGTGTGTGTGTATGCTTGAAACATTCATATATATGTGTATAATTCTATTTTTTACTAAATGGGAGCATCCTATACATACTGTTTTGTTGTGTACTTTTTACTTGTAATAATTCCATGTTTTTTTTAAACATTCCTCTGTGACTTTAAATATATTTTTTTGACTTACATTCCCATTATTTGGCTATATACTAAATAAAATATTTTATGTGAAAGAAAATGCTATTCTTTCAAAGAGATTGAATTTCAGAGTGATAATACGGTCAGACCACCTGTTATCTCTGTTGCAGCAAAAATATGTGTGTGTGTGTGAGCCACTGTAGAATGGCTTTGTGTAGGTTGAATAAGTAAACTCAAAGAAGAGAAATAGGTGGTACATTAGATGTTTTCTAGGGAGCCTAAATGGTTTTGGCCACTTGACATCTTATAAAGTGGGCAGCATTACAGATCCAGGGTCTGAGCTATGGCTATAGTTATCTCAGAAGGAAGAAGGAATTCAGAATTTTGGGGGCAGGAGATGTTAGTTAGATGCCAAATCAAATTTGTGAGGTCAATGGTTGTAAAGTCGGTGCAGTTAGAAGTCAAAGGGGGTAGACCTGTATCTAAATTGGTTATAGCCAAAAGAGTAGTTTAAGGCATGTCAGCCTAAGACCAGAGGGCACAAGACAGGTGGGAGGAAAAACTGTGACAAACATGAGTCTGGTTAATAGAGATGAGGCTCTGTTAGATGGGGCTTAGTAGAGATGAGGCACTAGAAGTGAGTAGTGACGACAGTCAAATTTACCCCTTTAAATCTGCTCCCTTATGTGGGAGCAACTCTATCACCCATAGCTTTAAATAACTGCAGAACTGAGCAGCATGACCTTTATTTTGGAGAGTCCTCAGATGTGTGTGGTTTGTATCCCCAGATTCCCGTTGGACTGTAGCATGGGAGCCTAGAGGAAAGGAATTCAAAATTCCAGAGAATTTTGAGAAGTAGTGAAGCCACCAGGACTTCTGGGAGTTGCCTTTGGGAAAGTGAAGTGAAATTCGTTCCGTCGTGCCTGACTCTTTGCGACCCCCATGGACTTCTCCAGGCCAGAATACTGGAATGGGTAGCCTTTCTCTTCTCCAGGGGATCTTCCCAACCCAGGGGTTGAACCCAGGTCTCCTGCATTGCAGGCAGATTCTTTACCATCTGAGCCACCAGGGAAGCCCAAGAATACTGGAGTGGGTAGCCTATCCCTTCTCTAGGGGATCATCCCAACCCAGGAACCGAACAGGAGGTGTCCTGCATTGCAGGCGGATTCTTTACCAACTGAGCTATCAGGGAAGCAAAGACCTCCGCATTCTTGCTCCTTTCCACGGGGACTCAGAAGAGAGCCCCAGATCTTCCCTAACAAACCAGTATGGTTGGAGCAGACAGTCCACTGGAGCAGTAATGAGAAGGAATGCTAGGCAGAGTGCTTCAGCTGGGGGAGAAAGGCCTTCAGTCACAGGAGACTTAGGAGTTGGGCTTGATCTTGGAAGTGTTAAGTTTGCATTGAGAAAGGAGGTACGACCACTTGTATCTTTATAGCTGTTTTTTTCACATGTGCTGCAAAGAAAGGTTATTTTTCTTTTTCAAATCACATGTATTCCAGTCAAATAGTCTGAAAAACAGATTATTATAATGAAAATTTTACTTTTAGTTGATTTCCATTTATAAAATTGACAGTGTTTTTACTAAAATTCACTCAGAGTTGAAAACTTTCAGAAGAAGAAATAATTAGCCTATTAGCTCTCTGCTTTCCGATAGTCAATCTCACAAGTTCATGCCCTTTTTCTTTTGGCTTAGATATTTACATTGTTTTGTGAAACTTGAACAAGATATTATACCCACCATGGGAGCCCCTGTTGAACATACTGATGGATGTATGTTAGCTTGAAAAATCCTTGTGTTCGGTGCTTTATCCTCTATGTAAGAATTAGTATATAATTTAAAGTGTGAAATACCTCGTGAAGAGTATGCTCCGTGAGAACACGGATCTTTTCTGTTTATCTACCAGTAAATTCCCAGCACCAGTCATGGAACTCGACTCAACAGAGGTACAGAATAAATACTTTCATTGAGTGGGAATAAAAATGTATGGGTGATTTCTAAGATTTTTTGGAGTTCTGGTATTCTGTTATTTCCATATCATGGTACTCCTCTGTCTCTTCTCGAAGTTATCCTGTATTAAATTAAGGTTCCCAAGTGGTGCTAGTAGTAAAGAACCTGTCTGCCAACGCAGGAGACATAAGAGATGTGGGGTTCGATCCTTGGGTTGGGAAGATCACCTGGAGGAGGGCAACCCACTCCAATATACTTGCCTGGAGAAACCCCTTGGACAGAGGAGCCTGGCGGGCTACAGTCCATGGCGTCACAAAGAGTTGGACATGACTGAGGCGACTTGGCACGCACAGCACAATATAGTATGTGGGAAAATCTGGTGACATTGGTTCAGATGACTGGAAATACTATGTTGGAATTCATAGATTACTACTGAATATTCCCTTGACATTTGTGATGTTTATGAACTGTCCAATTTGCATGCACACAGTTTCCTTACTAGCTTGTTTATTATGCATTTACAAAAAACAGGCAAAATGTTGATTTTTTTTTTCCTCACAAGTGGAGCTGGGTGTAAACCAGCTGGAAAGAGCAGTGCTAGTTGAGGTTTCTGTGGTTAGCAGATGGCAAGTATTGTTTGCTAGTTCAGTGGGTCCTTCCTGCCCACTGGCTTTGCGGCTCATGCTCATCCCATTTCTTCCTTAGGTGACCAGCCTTACCTTTGTTATGAGCTTTAAGGGGTTTCTTGAAAGGGTTCAATTTGTGAGTATTCAGAGACTACCATAATAATTAGAATATAGAGTTTTAAAAACTCATCATATGCTTTATACTGTTTTCTGTTTTCTTTGGTTTTACTAGGTAAAAAAGCTCCCATTTTGTTTAATAAAGAAATGATTGAGTCCATGAAGGAAGGTTCAGTTGTTGTGGATTTAGCTGCTGAGGCTGGCGGAAATTTTGAAACTACCAAGCCAGGAGAACTTTATGTTCATAAGGTATAGCTCAGAGCTTCCTCTTGCTATGATCCTGATCCTTCATCTTTTAGTGATTTGTGAGAGGGTGTTTGTTGCTTTAAATATTGAGAGAAACTGAGGCTGGAAATTTTCTAAAATTAAAAGTAGTCACATTTAAAGCTCTTTTTGAAATATGTGTTCATGTGTATATAAAGATGTATAATTTCAAAACTTAGCCTTGGCTGAGAATTGTCCTGTAAAGAATGTGAGCGTTTAGTAATAGACCTTTCTGACTGTATTTTTATTCATTTAGGGAATTACTCACATAGGCTACACAGACCTTCCCAGCCGAATGGCCACTCAGGCCAGCACCCTGTATTCCAACAACATCACCAAGCTTCTGAAGGCCATCAGCCCAGACAAAGATAATTTTTACTTTGAAGTGAAAGATGACTTTGACTTTGGTACAATGGGTCACGTCATTAGAGGAACCGTAGTGATGAAGGTGAGTAAAGAGATCTATTCCTTCCTGTGTTTTCATTTTGCATTTGTTCTAGGATTTTTGTTTATGGAAGAATCCTATAGCAATGTGTTGGGTTTATGCCAATAAAAATTATTTAAAAATCCAGAACAACTTAAAGAAAAATATTGCAGATATACATGTGACTCACCTAAAAAAATAGGAGAAGGCAATGGCACCCCACTCCAGTACTCTTGCTTGGAAAATCCCATGGGCGGAGGAGCCTGGTGGGCTGCAGTCCATGGGGTCGCTAAGAGTCGGACACGACTGAACGACTTTGCTTTCACTTTTCACTTTCATGCATTATAGAAGGAAATGGCAACCCACTCCAGTGTTATTGCCTGGAGAATCCCAGGAACAGGGGAGCCTGGTGGGCTGCCATCTATAGGGTCTCACAGAGTCGGACACGACTGAAGCGACTTAGCAGCAGCAGCACCTAAAATATGTATTGCTTTTGAAAAACAGAAAACAAACAAAACCCCCAAAACTGAAGAAAGTAAAAATTAAACATTCCCCCACCTATCTTCTTTTAAGTTCTGTTTTCTTCCTTATATGTTCTATGCACATACTAATTGTACATCTATGTGTGTTTTCGTGACACAGCCATTGTATATTTACGTACATGTATGTAGTGCTAATGGTAAAGAACCTACCTGCCGATACAGGAGACATAAGAGAAGTGGGTTCAATCCCTGGGTCAGGAAGATCCTCTGGAGGAGGGCATGGCAACCCACTTTGCCTGGAGAATCCCATGGACGGCGGAGCCTGGTGGGCTGTAGTCCGTAGGGTCACAGAGAGTCGGACATGACTGATGGAAGTGACTTAACATGCATGCACATGTTATATATTTATATAAAGTGATGTTATAAATTATATGAACTTCTATATTTATTTAAAATTGTTTTTCAAAGAGTTTTTCTGCAACACTGAATTGACTGAATGCTGGATGGATTAAAAAGTACTGTTCTTCTAATTCCTGTTAGGATGGCCAAGTGATTTTCCCTGCTCCCACACCGAAAAATATTCCTCAAGGTGCCCCAGTAAAACAGAAGACAGTGGCAGAGCTGGAGGCTGAAAAAGCAGCTACTATCACGCCCTTCAGGAAGACGATGACATCGGCTTCTATCTATACAGCAGGTAAGGGTTCCTTTTATGAAGATTTAGACTTCTTTGAATTATGACTGTATTATGTGAGTAATGTATTAACTGTCAAAGTTAGTAAATGAAATGCAGTTGTCATTCATTGGATTCTCAGGACTTGACCTTGTTAGAAGCAGTTTTCACATGTGACATGTCACCGGTCCCACCTCTGTGGACTTGGAGACTGCATTGTCCACTCTCAGAGAGCAGGCACGGGGGTAAATGCTGGAATGAACAAGTGAGAAATAATACATAGGTGGTTAATACTTTTCTTTTATAAAAAACATTTAAAATATAATTTTTAATGTTTTTATATATATATACCAAATATAAAGAGTAATGATGTATGTCAGATTGTGTTGTTATAAAGTTCATCTAAATGTGGTTATTGATTTATTTTTTGTGGTTTATAAAACATCACTTGTGATTATCTGCATCTCTGGGTAAGATGGGGGGACCAAATATTTGCTTTTAAGAATAAACAGTAAGTTATTCATCTAGTAAAAAAAATTCAGTTTTTATCTCTTTCTTTATAGTTTAACATAGATTCTTCATTTTCCAGTTAATCTTCATGAAGACACTAAAGAATTGTCATTAAATAGTGATAAATATTCATTCTGGCTATGAATTGTTAGAACTTGAAATATGGAAATTTGATTTTAAGTTGGTTTCTGTCTCATAGAATGAGTTAAAAATGTTTAGATCTGTGAGAGCCAAAATACAAACAAAAGCAAACTATAAAGAATTAAAGACTGGTACCAAGCACACAGAATTCTTGTAGCCTCAGCATTCTCCAAATTCCCATGTGAGGCCAGATGTTTTAAGCTAAATATGTAACTCTCCTTGAATAAAGAGCAAGTTTCAGCAAAATGACTGAGAAAGCCTTTAGCTGTGAATATTATGAATAGATGGAGCAGTGTCCCTACTTGCACTTACTTATTAAAAAGAAGGAACCATATAATTGTGTCGTACAAGGAGAGTATGGTCAGTAGGTTGTAAATTTCCATTTCTCTTTGGGATTCATAAGGAAATGTAGGGAGATATAACAATGATTTATTTTTCTAGGTTTCTCTTATGTTTATTGAGTCAAAGTTTATTGCGTTTTAATAGATGTGACAATGGCATATCCTAGTGAATAAAGGGATGGCCTTCTATTTATTTTTTTGTACCCTAAAAGTTCCTCCTTTATAATAAAGCCAAGTGTTTTTCTTGAACACTTCTACCATATGTTAGAATCTATTTTACTAGCTTTCTTCAAAAAATGTGATTTGCTTTTTTTCCTTTTTTTTTTTTCTGTTTTTCTTTTTCCTTTATCATAGAGACTGAATGTAGCATATTTGACATTAATGAATGTCAAATGAAAAGACTTTAGTTTATTAAATAGTTAATAAGAAACCTTCAGCTGAGGAGTTTCTATCTTAGATGGCCAACACAGTTGATTGCAGGTGATGAGAACTTACTGCTTCATAACTAACGTGGGCATTTAGTGAGTGCTAGGGCATCATGCTAAACACTTCACATGCCTTAGCTCATTTATTCCTTATAAGAACTCAGTGAGTTAGGGATATTATTATTTTCTTTTTCTAGATGAAGACAGAAAGGATTAATAATGTTACAGAGAATACTGGAGCACAGAGAGGTTAAATAAGTTACCTAAGATCACACAGCTAGCAAGCAGTAGAGCCAGAATTTGAACCAGGCAGCCTGGCTTAAGAAAACATATCCTTAAATATAACCCTGCACAGATTCTCTGATGTTTAACTGAAGCTCAAAACAATATTCTATCTTACTCTCCCTCCAGATGGTTAACAGGCCATTCATGGGAGCCCTGGAAGTCTTATATGTGGGTAGGGAAATAAAACTGCATAAACTTCCCTAGGGGTCCAATGGTTAAGACTCCACACTTGTACTGAAGGGAACACTGGTTCAGTCCCTGGTTGGGGAGCTAAGATCATGGGGAACTATGTCATGTGGGGTGTCCAATAAACAAAAAAAATTTAAAACTACAGTCTTACTGAATAATTTAAAGTAATTTGTCAGTTGCTAATGTTTCAGCTTTGCCACTTGTAAAGAAATAGTCCATATCAAGGGGAAAAAGTACCTTATTCAAGGAAGTTAAATTCCAGCATCCTGGTCATCCATTATGATTTGGTTTTCACTGACCGCTAGGTAACCCTTTCTTCTGTTGCAGAACAGCCATCCACATGTTTGCTGTTAGGAAAGGTGATAATTAAAGATGTATGTTGAGAGCTGAGTGTTTGTATTCTGCACATTCTTAATTTAATTTGTATTTTTTTCCCTTTTTCTTTGTAAAATCCTGTTTGCTGACTTGGTATTGAGGCTGGAGCTGACTGCCCTGGCCAGCAGTCCAGTCCAGATTCAGGAGCAATTGCAAAACTTCTGTCCCGGGTGGGTGGAAGCCATATGTTTTGGGGAGGTGCTGGAGTGAATGAAACCCTTCCTAATCTTTTAAAATCCCTCTTCCCAGCCAAATCTGAGAGTGACATGAAGTGGGCCTCCCCAAAGTCTGTCTTATAAAGGTTGTGTCTTGCCCAAGTAGCAAATGCTTTGGTAGATCCTTTATAGGCCTATAATTCTGGAATAAAAACACTTGTATAAACACATGTGGCATCGTCAATGAAAGTTAAAGCAGAGAAGAGGACAAGTTATGCAGAGGAAAATGTGCAAATTATTATTAAGGTGACTCATAAATTTTACTAGATGTTTACAATTTATTTTAGGGGATGGTGGTGGTGGTCAGGAAGTTGAGTTTTGCTCACAATACCTTTAACTCACTTTCACCTCCCTTCCCAATAAGGAAATGTCTTTAAAAAAAAAAACTCATTTGCAAGGGTGTGGAATTTTAAAGCCTTGACTATGCCACATGTTTGTGTGTGGGTGTGCGTGTGCTTTTAATCCTCCTGAGAGAACTGGATGTGAGCTCACACTCTTTTCTGTTTCTCCAGGTCTCACTGGGATACTAGGTTTGGGCATCGCGGCTCCCAATTTAGCCTTTTCCCAGATGGTGACCACCTTCGGCTTGGCTGGCATTGTGGGCTACCATACTGTCTGGGGAGTGACTCCTGCTCTCCACTCACCGCTAATGTCTGTGACTAATGCAATCTCAGGTTTGTTCCCCTCTTGTTTTCCCTCATCTTAGGTTTTCAAGGGCTTGTTCAACTCACACAGTGCTTTCCATGAGGTTGATAAAGTCTGTGTTTCCAAATTGTAGGGCTTGGCTTCGTGGTGGTGGTTGTGGTGACTTGGGCTCCCAGAGGTGGAGGGGTGGGGTTTGGAAGTAAGAAGCCAGGGAAGTGTGTCAAGCCTTTGGGCTGCCCCCATTTCAAGCAGGGCAGAGCCACTGTTTCTTCTTTCAGTTATGATTTCCTTTAAAGAGAAGCAGTGTTTCACAGGAGCATGATGGTTCATGCAGTAGTGCACACGGCTCTTCCCAAGACTGTTCTCTGTGGTCCCTAGCAATGGCTCAGATCTGAGGAATGAGACCCACATTGGACAGATATGGGAGCCGCTGGCTAGGAAACCTCATGGCCCTGGTGAGCATCTCTTGCCACAGGCATACGTAGCTTTCAGGATCTCCACCAGTGAGGTGAAAGTCACTCAGTCGTGTCCAACTCTTTGCAACCCCATGGACTGTAGCCCGCCAGGATCCTCTGTCCATGGAATTCTCCAGGCAAGAATACTGGAGTGGGTTGTCATTCCCTTCTCCAGGGGATCTTCCCAACCTAGGGATCGAACCCAGGTCTCCCACACTGCAGGCGGATTCTTTACCGTCTGAGCCACCAGGAAATCTCCACTGGGAACAAATCCAATTCCAAGAAGTACTCTACTCAGGAAAGCCCAAAGCTGTGGCTCTCACCGTCATATTTAGTTCATGTATAGCATTTTCCAGTTCGGATGCTTCGTATCCAGCAGAGGTCCCTTTTCACCACAAGTAATGTCATCTAATAACATCATTGCTTTATATCTTTATCAGGGGAACAGAGCTAGAAAGTTTAAGGTTAAAATTCTTATGCAAAAAGAGAGAATGTTTTGTCAACTTTTTGCCCACGAAAGTACTTCAGTGAGAATGTGTGTGGGAGCTTTCTCCTTCATGGTGCGTGTGCTTGTGAGGTTTGTCCCCGATGACATTTGCTTTGGCAGCGTGATTGTTTCTGTTTACCACGTGCGTGCTTTCTTCCCAGGGTTGACTGCAGTCGGTGGGTTGGTGCTGATGGGAGGACACTTGTATCCTTCCACAACTTCTCAGGGCCTTGCTGCTCTTGCCACGTTCATATCCTCAGTCAACATTGCAGGTACAAGGACGGGGAAAGAACCCAGAGTGCTGTTTTTGGTGGAGACACGAGAAACAAATATAAAATGATATATATTTGTTACAATATATATATTAAATATATAAAATAAACATTCTGATTTTAAGAATTTAATCATGCCTTTTAAAAAATGTTTCACTCAGATTATATCTTTATCTTATATATGATATATCTTATATAAGATATAAGATATATATATATATCTTATATCTTATATATATATCTTATATATATATCTTATATCTTATATATATGGTGAAGGGAATTGGTTATTTTTGCCCATTGGTAATTTTTAGAAACTATTTGATAAAAGAGCACCCCTACCCCTGAGTGCTCCAAAACAAATAAAATGAGGTCTTGCTTCAGGTTAACTGGAAGGTTATTGCATGCATAGTTTTGAATTAAGCTGAGTAAGATCTATCACCATAGTCGGCCATGACTGAAGTGACTTAGCAGCAGTAGCAGCAGCAGATCTGTCACCATAGCATCTTTAAATAAGTATAATTTTAGATAAAACTTTAGCCTTTTGCCTTATCCTGTCCCATGTTCCTGAAAACTGAAAGCCTAGCACATGACTTGTGTATGAAACCCATTTGATGCTGTTTTGTAGCTAAAAATTCTTTAATGTGTCCAGCAGACCTAGTACTTGCTGATACGGTATTTTTAAAAACCACTTATTCTAGGGTTTAACAAATAGAATAACCTATAAGAAAAAAAATACTGGCCTTTTGATCTTTTACTTTCCTGAGCTATTTGAATACCTTGTTTATTTTTAGTCATGTGGAAATAGTTGGTTCTGTGCTCTGATAGCAGATTTTCTTCCTGAATGTCTCTAGGGTTCCCCCTTCAATGTAACTGGCTGGAATGATAGAATAACTTCTAATTTTGAGGTTTTAAAATATTAACTTAAAATGGTAGTTATTCCTAGATGATAAAGGTATGCTTAATATAGAAAAATTGTAGCACTTTAAAAATTATGTTGCTTAAGATACCTCTTTTTGTTTTATGTTTACTTTGATAAGGTGGCTTTCTGGTGACTCAGAGAATGCTGGACATGTTCAAGCGTCCCACTGACCCTCCGGAGTATAATTACCTGTATCTGCTCCCTGCTGGTACCTTTGTTGGGGGATATTTAGCCTCCCTCTACAGTGGTTATAACATTGAACAGGTGAGAATCTCTTTTGAAAGCTTTTTTTTGGTACTATGTCTTCGTCCTGGTGAGATTACCATTACCAAAATTCTAATTCCACTAATCAAATACGACAGTAACTCTTGAAGCATCTTGATCAAATAGAACATTCTCATCCTCTTAAGAATCAGGACCCTGGATTCTAGAGGCAGTTTTGCCCGCTAACTCTGCAAATATGGTTTTATCTGTTTGTCCCTACATTTTTCCACATGTAAAAAGAGTCAAGAAGGTTATAAGTGTCCTTTTTATGTACCTAGCTGGATTGTTGTGGGGATACAGTGAAATAATCAGTTAAGAACTTGAAAATTTTTTGTTAAAATACTGTCAGTCCTTTTCCTATTTATTTATTTCCTCTATGGATCTGGCAGATGTTATGCCAGTGCATTTAAAAAAGAAAATTTTTAAATGAATGCTGAGTAGGAAAACAGAAATAATCAAGTTGAACTTTGGAAAGTTCTGTATCTAAATATAATTTATAATAGAGATTCAGCTTTGTTCTGAACTCAGTCATACCTTTCTTTTCAATGACTATTTTAGAGTGCAGCCTCTCTGACAGCTGAAAAATCATGTCTCCCTTAGTTTCTGCTGTTTGTAACACGTATTTGTTGAATGAACACAGTCTTTGAGAAGAGTTAGAGCAGTGAGTCAGGGAGATTTATGTCAGCATCCCAGATTTGCTATTTAATGATCATTTGCCCTTAGAAAAATTATGTAGCCTCTTTATGCATTGATTTTCTTTTATAAAATGAGGATGATGATTCTCTCCTCCTGTGACTCTCATGAGACTGGGTTATAACTTATGCAGCATATATAGCATGGTCTCTGGCACTTACAGCCTCACGGGGTTGGCTCCCTTATAACAGTGGGTCACGTCTAGATCCCATAATAACTCCATTTAAATTTAAATGCATACTTTTATATGCATTTGTATGCTATCAAGTCCAGAAGAAATCAGTGTACGTAAATGGTTTAATTGCAAGTACAATTTCAAGTATTTAGTATGTTAATATCCCCAATGGATAGGAATATATATTGAAATATTAAAAGAGTAGATCATATTGGCTCTTTTAACTTTAAAATTGTCTGACTTTAAAATTGTCCTTAGAATGTCTTTAGAGAATCATGTTTCCTTGAAGTTGTTTTTAAGCTGATGGACTGAAAGTTTTTGATAACTTCTCTCTCTGTTTCCTCCTTTTCCTTTGAAAAGATTATGTACCTGGGCTCCGGTCTTTGCTGTGTTGGTGCCCTGGCCGGGCTTTCCACCCAGGGGACTGCACGTCTTGGCAATGCCCTGGGCATGATTGGGGTGGCTGGAGGCTTGGCAGCCACCCTCGGAGGCCTAAAACCATGTCCAGAATTGTTAGCTCAGATGTCTGGAGCAATGGCTTTGGGCGGTACCATTGGTAAGCACTTGTGGGTTCTGCCTTTATATAAACGCATGCCCTTTGAATACCTGAAGGCAGTTAGGCTCAGAGATTTAGGAATATGTTGTTAGGAGTAAGAACTTTTACTTGCACTTCAGTTTCTGAATATATATGTATCTGTTTGAAGCCTATATTGATAAAGGAATTAAGTTGCCTATTATGGAAGTTGCTTCAGTAAATATTTTGGCAAAAGTCATCACAGTTGGTATTATAATTGTCATTCAGAAATAAACATTTTAAAACATCGAGTAATATGAACTGTGTCACAAAAGTGGGCTAAGAAGTGCCTTTACTCAGTTCTTGTTTTCCTTTACTGACTGTTCCTTTAGCTGATAATACAACAGGAGATTAGAATACTTGTATGTGTGTACTGTCTGTAGGCTCATGTTTTATTCTGCTGGGTTTAAATAACAGCAGACGATCCGCCTTCAGACGTGTTAAAAACACGGAAAACATGTGCCAGCAGAAAAACCACTGTTTTAATTTTATTCAGTGGTGTGTTGTGGTTGATTGTTAAATTTTCAGGAATCTTTTGAACTGGTTGTTAGCACAGCCATTATAAAAAATTAAATTATATAAACTTAAAACTAAATGAATTAGAAACAAAGGTAATAATCCTGAATACTCATGACTTTCTAATGAATTAACTAGCTTTTATTATCTCCCGGAGAAGGCGATGGCACCCCACTCCAGTACTTTTGCCTGGAAAATCCCATGGATGGAGGAGCCTGGTAGGCTGCAGTCCATGGGGTTGCAAAGAGTCGGACACGACTGAGCGACTTCACTTTCACTTTTCACTTTCATGCATTGGAGAAAGAAATGGCAACCCACTCCAGTGTTCTTGCCTGGAGAATCCCAGGGACGGGGGAGCCTGGTGGGCTGCTGTCTCTGGGGTCGCACAGAGTCAGACACGACTGAAGTGACTTAGCAGCAGTAGCAGTATTATCTCCACTTTTGAGATTATCCATGTGTCTTATGTCTGTGTGGTAGAAATACTATTAATTATGGGCTTCTGTGCATCTTTTCCTGAATCCATATTTAATGCCTTCACATTGTAGCTTCAGATCAGCCATGGCACTTGTATTTACACCATATAGGTCAACAAATGCTACAAATCTGGGATTCATTTACTGTTTTGTTGATTGTCCACACCTAAGAAAGTGATGGAGAAAATGTTAATGCAGTTTAAACTTAAATGTGTGTTTTGTCTGTAGCCATTATATTGTGAATTGCACAAAAAAATTGAATATTTTTCTAGTATTTGAAAACTATTTTCAGATTCAGCGGAATTCCCACTCACATGGTTGACAGTGAGTGAAGCTCTTATATGCACCTTGTTGTTTCACTGTCATTTTATTTGTTAAACAAAAATCTCAACCAGCATTCATGTGGGAACTATACTCATTCATCAGTTGTAAACACTAGGTTGGCTGCAGGTACCAGAGTTTGGCAAAAATCAACAAAAGCATTTGGTGAAAGTCAATTGGCTAGATGAAGCTTACAATAAAGAATATTGTATATATTTTTATTTTTTGAAACTTGTGTACCACATACCTATTTATAAGTAAAAACTCCTGTATTTACACACACACACTTTTTTTAAAAAACCTAAAGTTGGTTTATTTAAGTATAAAATCGACAATATTCTAAGATTGGGAAGAGTAATACAAATATATATGTATAATTATACATATATAATTGTATATATCATTTCAGTGGATAAGAAAGTAATGACTTAGACCTACAGCTATTAAAAAGGTAATAAAAAGATAATAAACTATATTAAAGGTAATAAAATAGTGTTATGCATAATTTTATAACTATATATTCCCAAGAATGATATAGGCTGAGATTTTAAAATTTATAGTAAAGATTTACATCTATTGAAATTGAAACAAAAAAGCATTCTTTCAGAAAAGTTCATAGTTTTACTAGTGAATTTTCCTAAATAGTTAAGGGAAAAATGAAACACCATTTTTACATGAATCTTTTTTGAGAATAGGAAAAAGGAGCATTCTCTAATCTATTAATTTTTTAACTTATTTTGTATTGTGTATAGTTAATTAACAATGTTGTGGTAGTGTTAGGTGAACAGTGAAGGGACTCGGCCATACATACACGTTTCCATTTTCCCCCCAACTCGCCTCCCATCCAGGCACACACACCTGTTTTTATCCTGGGAGGCTGGTGGTTAAAGACTTAGCAGCACAGCTTTAGCTTTACGTCTCCTGTTTTATTTCTCTGGGAAAGCGGTGCATACTTTCTTACAGTCCCTGGAAAGGCACTTGAAGGAAAATGCTTGTGCTGTAGGTTCATGGCAGGAAAACCTTTAGATGTGGTCTTTGCAAATATTATGAGCCCAAGTCCTCTGTATCATCTACCTGTAGCCAGGTAACTCCTTCAGTCTCCTGGTTTGGTTGTTTTCTATTCAGATATTTGCATTTCATTACCTTTGGACTTGGCTTCCTTCTGCCCACCTGAAAACCTAGGCCGCCTTCATTCTAGGGGTTTCTTGTGTGCTAAGGGGCAAGTGATGCCTAATAGGGAAGGGAGCCTAGGCTGTTCATGCAGTGGGGAGAAATTAAGGGGTTTAGTTGGAACTTTAAGTAATCTGAAGAAGCATTAGTCCAGGGGAATGTTCAGACTTTGTAAGGAGAAGTTGATGTTATGTGTTTGGGTTCTTTGGAGTTGGCATTGATGAGGTGGTTGAAAGAACCTGCTATATGAAAGGCTATTTAAGCCAATGTTCTTGCCTGGATAGTCCTGTAAGAAAGTATTTTCCTAGGAAGTAGATACTCATTAATGAAAGTGATAGATAACCTTAGTGTTGCCTTTTTTTAAATTGAGGAATAATTGACATATAATATTATACTAGTTTCAGATATACAACATAATGATTTGATATATACATATATATATTGCAAAATGATCGCTGCAAAAAGTCTATATAACATTTGTCACCATACATAAATTTTGTTTTTCTTTTATGAGGACTTTTAAGATCTACTCTCTTGGCACCTTTCAGATCTGCAATATAGCTTTGTTATTAACTGTAGTCAGCATGCTGTGCATTCCATCCCCAGGACTTACTCATTTTATACTGGGAAGTTTGTACCTTTTGATGCCATTCACCCGTTCTTCCCACCCCTTACCTCCTGCCTCTGGCAGTCACCAATTTGTTCTCTGTGTCTATGAGCTTCTTTGTTTGTTTAGATTCCACATATAAGTGAGATCATATGGTATTTGTCTGTCTCTGTCTGGCTTATTTCACTTAGCATAATGCCCTAAAGGTCCATTCATGTTGTTCCAGTGACAAGATTTCCTTCTTTCGTGTAGCCAAGTAATATTTAATTGTGGGCTTTATTGGATTATTTCTCAAAGGTCTGTCATGCTTTAATTTTTCTTTGACTTTTATTTCCTGACAGGATTGACAATTGCGAAACGCATCCAGATTTCGGATTTACCTCAGTTAGTTGCTGCTTTCCACAGTTTAGTGGGATTGGCAGCTGTGCTTACATGCATAGCTGAGTACATCATAGAATATCCACATTTCGCTACGGATGCAGCAGCCAACCTTACCAAGATCGTGGCCTACCTCGGTACTTACATTGGTGGGGTGACCTTCAGTGGGTCTCTGGTTGCCTATGGAAAATTGCAGGGTAAGTGATCGAGTGTAACATGGAGGTGAATATCTGTTGTTTAGGGTGTTCAGGGGTCCATTTCAATTTCAGAAAATGGCTTAGTAGTAGAACCTACTAGGCGAAGAGTATTTGTATGACTCTGGGAAACACTGTGGAAGTGTTTTCTCAAGAAAGATGCTTCTCTTTATTGGTCTTTACAAATCTCACAGAGCTTTGAAGCCAAGGCTTCTGGAGACAGCTCATGGAGGAAACTAGTGCACAGAAATTTGCCTACAGGGACTAGTTGATATTTGATGATACATATGAACAAAATGCCATCTTCATAATTTTTGGTTAGACATGCCTGTATAGCATTCACAGAAATGAACTTTGTCGATTTCCCAGAATAGGGAGAGGCTTATTGAATAAATTTGTATGATTAGTATACAGTACTTACTTTGAAAACAAATACACATTTTAGAGGTTTAGTGTGGCAGCTTTGGCAACCATTAAAGCCAATCATGAAAATAGAAGTGGAAGGAAAAAAAAAACAAAACTCTGATAGCTGCTTTCAGTGTTTTCATGAAAACACGAGTCTCTGGAAAAACAGGTTTGTAGTTTAAAAACCTGGTCTTGCCTCTCAGTAATCAAGTCATTAGAATTAAATGGGGAACACCGTGAAACTTAAAAATCACAGGCTTAATGCCTATGATATGTTCTGTCTTTAAAAGCAGCAAACAAGGACCCTTCTCCCTTGGGCTCAGTTGATAGAATCAGAAAAACGAATGGTCTAAGACTCAGTTTTGAAGTTTCAAATAAATAAGGCCACACTTAACTTCTGTCTTGGTCATATGGGGAAGAAAAATCACTTTTCATGATTCCATGACAAAGAGTAATGAACTTGTGTGATCAAAGGAGAGTTAAGCTGAGCCGTACTTTTCCCACCTCCATTAATGCGTATGTGTAAGAACTCTAATATATGTTTTCATGTTTTAGTAGCTGGTGATATGAAGTGCTGTTTTAAGTAGTATGTTTTTATCCTAATATTACATCTTGTAGCTTATGATTAAACGACTTAAGACTGTTTGAGGGGATTTCTTGGGACACGTCTTAGGTTCTGATGGCCCCATCTTCTGCCCTAGGAATCCTGAAGTCCGCCCCTCTCCTGCTCCCTGGGAGGCACCTCCTCAATGCAGGCCTGCTGGCTGGTAGCGTGGGTGGGATCATCCCCTTCATGATGGACCCCAGCTTCACCACTGGCATCACCTGTCTGGGCTCTGTGTCAGCCCTCTCTGCTGTCATGGTAAGAGGTCAGAGACGGAAAGCACGTTCTTAATGAGGAACTAAGTATTTTATTAGGTTACAGTCTAACCTTATTTCTGTCTCTTCAAGACCCCTGATGGAATAAAAATGTTTTAATATGCTGTTATGTGTTCATCTTCGTAGAGTTTGAACAATATAGAAAAGTGTAAGAATAAAATCCCCCTTCTCTTCACTTATTCACTCCTGTCCAGACTGTCACATGTGACACCTTTATCGCTCTGGGGTCTTTTTACTCGATCAGTGTGTTGGTCAATAGGAGTTTAAAGAGCCAAGGGTTTCAGTTCTGTTCGTCAGGTGCCTGCTGTGTGGCAAGCCCTCAAACAAGTGTCAGAGAGACCCTGCCCATTGGTTGCTCTCACATTTGCTGGAAGCTCTGATATTAAGCCAAATAGTCATATAAAGTGAAATGCATTTATCAAACCCTGTGTGTTCAGTAGGGGAGTTCAGAGAAACCTCCTAGGGTAGGTTGGTCTTCTTCTTCCTCTCTGATTATTGCATTTAGTATGTGGGTACATAGAGTATTCTGTGAGTCTGTATGTCACAATTTAGCATTCTGTTATAGCAGTGTATGGCGCTGCTGTATTAGCTCTGTGTTGTTCATGGATTACTTCATGTTTGTCTAGTATACTCTTAGTGTATTCTTCAATGACGAAGTTTATGTTAAAAATTTAAAAAGTCATCTATGGTGCTTAGCCCAAAGTTAGACATATAGTAATGGCTTCAGTTTAGTTCAGTCGCTCAGTCGTGTCCGACTCTTTGCGACCCCATGGACTGCAGCACGCCAGGCTTCCCTGTCCATCACCAACTCCCAGAGCTTGCTCAAACTCATGTCCATCAAGTTGGTGATGCCATCCAACCATCTCATCTTCTGTCGTCCCTTCATTTTATATGATTGTTTGGCTTGATAGCAGAGCTTCCATCAAGTGTGAGAGCAACTAATGGGCAAGGTCTCTTTGACACTTGTTTTATTTTAGAGGGCTTGTCACACAGCAGGCACTGGTGAACAGAACTGAAACCCTTGTCTCTTTAAATTCCTATTGACTGAAACATTGATCCAGTGAGAAGACCCCAGAGCAATAAACGTGTCACGTGACAGTTGGGACAGGAGTGAGTAATTGCTTAGTCACCCAAAACTGTACCCTCAGATTTTCAAACCAAATAAGACTGGGCTTGTATTTGAGTTTTAGCTGCTTCTCTTGGCACCAATAGGACCCTCCCTGCTTATCAGCTAAAGTCATAAAAAATGTAACATCAACTCAGTGCTATTACTTTTTTCCAAGTGTAGACCCCTCTCCAATTTCTGCCTGCTCATGGTTAGTGCCTCTTAGGATTTGGGGATTTTTTTTTGCAGGTGGGAAACATGGTTCAGTGTTTTCACTTTTATATCTGTAGGAGAGTTGGTCTGATAGGGGTCATTCCCAGGCATGGAATTTACATGTAAATATATTAATTGGAAAACTGGAATGATTATGAACCACAGTGCTCAGTGTCAGAGGTTCCTTTGCAATGCGTGAATTTTGAATTCCACTCTGGTTTTTGTCCTAGGGTGTGACTCTGACGGCTGCCATTGGGGGTGCCGACATGCCGGTGGTCATCACTGTGCTGAACAGCTACTCAGGCTGGGCCCTGTGTGCAGAGGGTTTCCTGCTCAACAACAATCTGCTGACCATTGTGGGTGCGCTTATTGGCTCCTCGGGCGCAATCCTGTCCTACATCATGTGTGTGGTAAGGAAGCAGCCAGTGAAGGAGAAGGAAATACTGTTCTGAAAATCAGGACCTGTCTGTTATTTCTTTTATTTGCAGTAGAAATGACCGTGTCAGTTCTTTTTCTCTCTAGCAGAAATATTGGAGTGTTTCGTTTCAATGAATTTTCCAGACTGCTTGTAAAGTACCTGAGTGTAGATAATTTATAAAATTAAATATCAAGACAAAAATCTTCTAACTTCATCTGGTGATTAAAACACTTAAGATTTAATTTTTAATTTTTTCTTTGTGTATTACAGATCTCTGTATTTACTTGTCTGATCATATTGTATATTGTGTGTTAGTTGCTCAGTTGTGTCTGACTCTTTGCGACCCCGTGGGCTGTAGCCCCCCAGGCTCCTCTGTCCATAGGATTTATATTTAATTTTTTTAATCTTCCAAGTGATAGTCTTGCTGCTTATATTAAAAATGCTGTTTAAATACTGTTTTTAGGGTTTCGTACTAATCTATCGTATGGATATTCAAGATTTAATTCCCCCCCCCATGCTTTACCTTTAGTGTTGTTTGATATTTCTTTCTTGTACATAAGTACATTTTTGGCATTTCTGATTTTTGTCTTAGGATGATTCCTAGAAGTGAAAGGGTGTGCTCATTTTTTGGGCTTTGTCTTCTTTTTGTCATGTGGTTTCCAGAAAGCTTACTGCAATTTACACTCTTATCTTGAAGTTTTGTGGTCAGCATGGTTTGAAAAAAAAAAAATTAACAAGACAGATACTTCCTAGCTTCTTTTTTGTTTCGAATTCTCTTCTTAATGGCGAGAAGATAACCTGCAAATATGAAGTTTTGACTAAAGCACTTTTTCAAATGATAGCTATCATTCTCTAAATAATGGTTTTGAATAGCTGTGAAAGGACAAGCATGAAACTGGGTAAAGTCAGGATTGCCTTTATACCGATTGATCCTTCAGGCAGAAAAATGACTCCACCTTCATTCTTTTATTAGAAGTTTAAAAGCCCTTATTTTACAACTCAGAATTTCTCTTATGTTTTAATTTAAAATTGAATGCTAAAATTATCTTTTCATAATAAAAAAATTGGTTTTCTTTGGACATACTTTGAGTACAAAAATTTGAAAGCCTCAGTTCAAAACCAGCTGAGAGGTTTCAAAATATAATCCTTCAAGTTGTTCAAGGAGTTTGGAAAGGTATTTCTTATTGGAAGAGTGTCAGGCTTTGGAGTATTTCTTTTAAAGCAAATGTTTATAAAGCAGCACAATTTATTCAGTTGTATTAGAAATAGTTTTCTTGCTTCATTTGGTAAATCTGAATGACCAGCAGGGGGCAGCAGATTGTCACTAATACTTAAAACTTACTGTGTGTGTGCTCAGTTGAGTCCTCTTTGCGGCCCCACAGACTCTGGCATGCCAGGCTTCTCTGTCTATGGACTTTTCCAGGCAAGAATACTGAAGTGGTTGCCACTTCTTACTACAGGGGATCTTCCTGACTCAGGGATTGAACCTGCATTTCTTGCGTCTCCTGCATTGGCAGGCAGATTCTTTACCCCTAGCACCACCTGGGAAGTCCCACTTAAACTTATGGTTGATGTCAAATACTAATTTTAAAATTAAGTGGGAGGATTTGAATTTTTACAAGGCCAGTGGGGAGAGGAAGGGGGACTTGTATATAGTTCTTGAAAAGTCAGCATGGGTACCTTCTAATCTTTATTCTTTTTCTCTTAAATGGTTTTCCTTGTTGTTCACTCACCCAGTCGTGTCCAACTCTTTGTGACTCCATGGACAGCAGCACACCAGGCCTCTCTTTCCCTCACCATGTCTTGAAGTTTGCCCAAGTTCATGTCCATTGCATCGGTGATGCCATCCAGCCATCTCATCCTTTGACGCCCCTTTCTCCTTATATCCTCAATCTTTCCTAGCATCAGGGACTTTTCCAATGAGTCAGCTGTTCGCATCAGATGACCAGAATACTGGGGCTTCAGCGTCAGTCCTTCCAATGACTATTCAGGGTTAATTTCCCTTAAGATTGACTGGTTTAATCTCCTTGCTGTCCAAGGGACTTTCAGGAATCTTCTCCAGCACCACAGTTGGGTTCTTAAATTTATCAGCAGTATTCCCCAAATTTCTGTGTCTTTTATTTCCTCTTTTTCCCTGTACACTTAGTTTCTTCTGTTGTTATAGTAACTATAATAACTTTTGAAATAGCATTTCTATAGCTTTAACTAGAATAAGGTACAAAAGGCACTTGTTGAAAGTACTCTTTTCTACATGTGTTTTCGCAGTTATATCTATCTCTTTGTTGTTTTTCAGTCACGTCAGGTGGCCAAAGTATTGGAGCTTCAGATTGAGCGTCAGTCCTTCCAATGTACTTCTGCAATTATGTCATCTTTCTCTAAATTTTTATCTGTTCTTTCATATTTATTGACCCGTTTCTGCTGTTCTTTTCTATTTTCACTGCCTCAGGCATGGCATTTACTGTCAGCATACCTCAGATATTTTTTAATACTTGTATTATATATAAGGCTAACAAGGTCTCATAGCTGTCTGTGACCGTAGAAATCACACTAGGTTAGATTGCTACTCTATAATAGCAAATTATAGTAGTTTGGAATCAAGAACAGTTGAAGCTTTAATTTTTTAAAAATATTATTTGATTACAAAAATAAAGGATATTTCATGAAACATCTTTCATTAAAAAAAAAGAAAATAGAAAAGGATAAATAAATATATAAAATAATCTACAATCCCATTACCACTTAACTGTTAACATTAGTCTTAATTCTTACCTTTTTTCATATGTACATGTTTAAATACCTTCTATGTTAACATTTAGTTTTCTTACCAATACATTTTAGTGTCTACGTATTATTATATCACAAAGATATATCATAATTTATTTATCCAAGTCCGTGAGAGTAGTTGTTTTTAACTTTTTTTTTTTTTTTTTTGCTGCAGTGTTCCTCCTTAGGCATCATGGATTATTTTCTTAGCTCAAATTTCTGTGAGTACAATTACTTGACCAAAGGGAGTAAGATTTTTTTGTTTGCTGTAGATATTGATAAGTTGATCTTCAAAGGACATTCCAGTCAAAGCTCCCACCAGTGATGTGTGGGGTGCTTGTTTTACTGCTCACTGTCCATTCCTATGACTTCTTGCAAAACAAACAAGATAACAAAAACACGCCTGCCACGTTTTGTATTTCAAAAGTACAAATTTCCTTTCCTTCTCAATTTTCCTACTCTCTGACTTTTCACATTAATTTTCATTGATTCTTAGCTTTATTATAAGAAATTGCTTATTTCTTATAATAAGCAATTAGTTTTTTATAAGAAATGGTTTCTCCATGGCTTGTGCTTAGCAGCTTAGAGTGGTTCATAATAATAATAAAAGTGAAATAGCTGCTTGTAATTGGATGTAGTATACTATGCTGGGTGCTTTACGAATATTGACTCCTAATTCTCAAACTAGTTCTGGAGGTAGGAAATATTCTCATTTTACAGGGAAGCTATTTTAAGATACCGTTTATGATTTGCCTTTGTGTTTGTGGAGCCTGCCCTCGCACCTGGCACATTCAAGTGAATATAGCAGTTTTAAAATGAATGTTTTATTAGCTTATTTCCCAGTTAGAAATCCTCTTCGAGAAGTTATGGTAGCAGAAATACTACCTCTTATCAATATCTGTTAATATTACTAGTATGTTTACCTTCATAATTTTATCATTTATTGAAGGAAAAATCCAAACCAGAGCAGAGTGGTGGAGTGGTTTTATTATGGGAGAGGGGATGGAATGGACCCTAAGTGTAACCATCATCCTGAAAATTGAATATTTGTTCTGACAAAGAAGTTTTTTGGGTATCCTCTGAGTGTAATTCTTGGTTACATGACACCCAATATTATAAAAACTAGAAAATGTCAAAAGTGTCCAAATAGCCAGTTCAAATAAATGATTTGCTTTATATCCAAAGGTCATAGAGACATTAACCTCTTTATGATTTTATAGTTCATTTACTTGAGATAGTGTCTAAATTAGGGTTTGGGATATAGAGGGCTTACAAAAATGCAACAGCATTCTCAGACTAAATTCTCTGATTTGTGTACTTTGCTGCTTGTTTCCAAATGAAAATAAAGCAGAATGAAGTAAATGAAAGCCAAACCAAAAATAATTTTTTTTTGCCTTGTGATCAACTAATTAGCACCTACAAAGCATTGAAACGAGGGGATGCTAGTCAATGGTATACATGTTATTTTTGCTTTGGTTTTGTTTATTTTATGATCTTCCTTTGTTTTCATATTTATTTCTTAGTTTGCTTAGAATTATGTGAATTAAGGATCTCTTTAATGTAGCATACAATGTTCATTACGGGGCTTAATAACTTAAAAGGGGCAGTCCTGGACAGTGTTGCAAATGCTTTGTCTTGGAACTTGGGAACTCTTCAGGCTGTGAATCAGTGGTCACAGGGTAGTCTCATCAGTCTTAAGCAAGCAAAAAAAATAAATAAATAAAAAAGGAAACAAAACAAAGCCCTAAACCCTAAACGTTTATTGGAAATATGATGTTGCAATGGTAAATTCAGAGATGAAGTTTGATTTAGTTTTTAAGAGACCATGTGGAATTAGTGTAATGGTGATATAATTGAGGATATGTGTTTAACAAGTTGACTTTGTTAAATTACTGTGTGGTTCCCTATTTTTTCTTGTAAGATACCATCGGAAGTGGGTACACACTAATTAAATATTCTCAGAAATTCTTTCCTTCTCCTCTATTCAGCTTTATAGGAAGAAAAGAAGGGCTCCTTTTAAGCCAAGTGAGAGTAAATTGGTCATATTCTTCTACATCCTATTCCTCTGTCATCTGTCTGTTTATAGGGCTATGTGATGGAGGTGATAGAGCCTTTTTGTACATTTCACTAAAAGAAAATTATAGCAGAGATATTTTAGTGTTTGAAATTGTTCTTTGAAACCATTTTTAAGGGCAAAAATTGATAGAACACATTTCTAGTAATTTAGTTTCAAAATCCTGTGATTCAAAACTGGAAAGGATTTGTAAGAATCAGCAGATGTTGAATGTTTGGGAAGTTTCAGATATGGCTGTTTGGATTTTCATTCAACCTTGGATTTAAGTAGAGGAGGTTGTGTTAAGAATTTGAAACTTCATGTTGGATTAGGATGAAGAACTTAAAAGCATCACTTTAATTTTTCTCTGATCCTCTTATCTGTTAGTAATATGCATAAGCATATTCTAAGCTTTATTTTATATGTAATAGTCTTAGACAAATTTACCAGACTCTGGGCTCTGTAAATGTGAATGTCTGATAAATGAGGTTAGGTCAAAGGAACAACTTAAAAATTCTGACTTTTTGATCCACATCTTTGAAACATAAGTGAGGCTCTCCTCTCCTCTTCTCTTTTCCTGCCTTCACTCTGTCCCACTTCAGCAGTTTATGTAAATCTCTCTCCTAAGGTGGTAGCAGGCTGGCCTATCTTTAGATGAGTTTTTTTTTTTTTTCCCCTCTGACGTATTACTTATCACTGAAAGTCTCCAGGTGCTTTTTGCTCTTTAATAATAAAGGATTGTCTTTTTTTAAAAAGTATAGTTTGACACTTGTATAGCTTTAAAATAGTATAAATGATGGATCAATGATATGTTTATTCAAACCCTTAAAATAAGGTTTAATTGTTTGGAATTTTTTTATGAAATGATATCAGTTTTGATCATTTAGGATGACTACTTTGATCATGTATAGTGTTCTGAAAAAGCTTTTGATTACTAAAAACATCCAGCTTCTGGTCTTTTATTTCTGTCATTATTTTTTTTACCACCACACCTCTCGAGATCTGCAGACAGTTTTCAAATCCGTTATTGTCACATGGTCCAGGTGTGTTTGTATGGTACATTGTTCAGTTCAGTCGCTCAGTTGTGTCCGACTCTTTGCAATCCCATGAACCGCAGCACTCCAGGTTGGATGATTGTAAATGAGCATCCAATAAATGCCTCCTGCTTACTTTTTCCTTAGATGGTTTTACTAGTTAAAAGGTGGGTATAAATTTTAGTGAAGCAGGGTATAAACTTACTCATTTACCTTTTGGAAGTGAACTGTTTAAAAAGGCTAATGATGAATCCAGTCACTTCTGTTCTTGCTTCTTGGAGCTGTAGGTGCTTTGAAAAGTGTCAACTCCTTCACTTTTTTTTTCTTGACGGCAGAGGGCAGCAGACTTCTAAATGATAGGGGTCTCTATCCTTTGATTCTTCCCTGTTGCCTCTTGACAGCTTGAACTTGTAGCAGAGTTCACGTGAGATATTGGTAGGTAGAGTCACCTTGTAAAATTTCTATAGCCTTCATTCTCTTTTACTCAGGTGAAATACATGCCAATATGGAGATAGAACTTGCTTAGTCAGTAGACAGATAAGAATGACTAGATCAGAGTTTTTAGGCCTTCTCTGGTGGCTCAGATGGTAAAGAATCTGCCTACAATGACGGAGACCCAGGTTTGATACCTGGGTCAGGAAGATGCCATGGAGAAGGGAATGGCTACCCACTCCAGTATTCTTGCCTGGAGAATTCCATGGGCAGAGGAGCCTGATGGGCTACAGTTCATGTCGTTGCTAAGAGTTGGACATGACTGAGCAACTAGCACTTTTTAAATATATATGTTAAAGTCACTGGTAATTTTCCATTAAATGCCTTTCTAAAATTTATTTTTGTGGAAAATATATCAGTGTGAAGTTGATTTTGTAGAAAACAATGATGTGATTTCCCAGATGTCTTTTTATCATTTAAGTTTTTGAAATAATTTTCAGACACTCGATCAAATTTATTTGGTTAAAATGTTTTAGGTGATCAAGTAAACGTCTTTAATTGACTCTGACTATCGTATTCACAGAAAATTTATGTGGATTAAATTTTCACAGCTGATAATTTTGCTCTCCAGGCAATGAATCGCTCCCTGGCTAATGTGATTCTTGGAGGCTATGGTACCACTTCAACAGCTGGTGGAAAACCCATGGAAATTTCTGGCACGCATACAGAAATCAACCTTGACAATGCAATTGACATGATTCGAGAAGCTAATAGCATTATTATTACTCCAGGTAAAAAACCAAAACCTGAAAGCAAACAACCTGTAATCACTTAAAGTAATTTCTTGTAATAGGAAAAATCAAATTGGAACTTACTCATTTTTGAAAATATAATGGAAATTTAGAAGCAACCCTGTGATTACTAAGTGAATAGTTCTGGAATTCTTGGCTTAGGTTAATAGTTTGGGAATCATATAGAGATTTTATAAATTGAGGTAGTAGATTCTACCTGTGTTTTTCTGTGATTCAGTACAAAATGTTTAAATCATCGTTGAGTCTTGGTTATTTTTTTTCTCATTGATAAATTTTGGGCCTATGTCAGGATTAGATAGTATATGAAAGTGTTCAACTCACTCAGTAAAGGTTGGTAAATGTTAATATCTTTCTTTCTAAAAGTAAATATTTAAAAAAATCATTGAAAATCATGTGATTTCCAACAAGATGAGGTAACAAGTCCAGTAGAAAGGACTTGGTCTAGAAGTCAAAACACCTTACTTCTGTTTTTCATTTTGCCTCTAATAATTGACATGTGGCCCAAGTCAGTTCGTCTCCCCAAGCTTCAATTTCCTGAGGCTTAGCCCAGTACTTCTTTACTTATCAAAGAATGCCATTGCATTTATTACAGGCAATAAGTACATTGATTTCAGATTAGAATTTTAACTCTATCATGCTATCATAGAAGTTTTCTATAAAGAAATCAATTGATTTTGTCATGTGGGTAGTTTTTTGGTTGACTATGTGAAAGTGAAAGAAAGTGAAGTCGCTCAGTCGTGTCCTACTCTTTGCGATCCCGTGGACTGTAGCCTACCAGGCTTCTCCATCTGTGGGATTCTCCAGGCAAGAATACTGGAGTGGGTTACCATTTCCTTCTCCAGGAAGGATATCTTCCCGACCCAGGGATCGAACCCGGGTCTCCGGCACTGGAGGCAGATGCTGTAAACAACAAACATTAGCAGAATTGAAACTTCAGGTGACAGTCTTCTCAAGTGGGGGCAGCATTATTTTTCTCTCAGTATTTGAAACACATGGATTTGGGGATTTGGCTTCTCAAAGATGGAGCTGCTACTGTCAGCTAGCGTGTGTGCGAGCAGGTAAACCAAATATGCTATAAGCCTCGGACCTTCCTGCAGCATGGGTTGTCCCAGCCAGAGTGCATTGGTGTTACCTGTTGAGAAGCATTGTCCTGGGGTGTGCAAGTGGAGAGTAAAGGACATACTCTCTTCCTTTTAGGCATTTTCCATCTAGTGGAGAAGTCAGATCAGTAAATAATGCAAGATGGGTTATGATAAGAGCTGCACTGGACAGTGTAGGCACGTTTCTATCATGGGGAACCTAAGGATTGTTGGGAAGTCAGGATTTGTGTTGGACTCCAGAGGGTGGATGGTATTGGGGTGGGGGAGGTAGGGGGAATACCTCGAGCAGAGATCGGTCTTTGAAAAAATGAGGGTAGGAAAGTGGGGATAGATAATGAGATTCACTGGAAAGGGTGGAGGGACAGAACACAGGGGTTGAAGGAAAAGGGAAATGATTGATGTTTTTGGTCATACTTGAAAGAACATCAGAACTATGGAGCACTTTTTTTTTTTTTGGAAGAGGGGGAAAAATCTTAAGTTCTTATTTGGAAACATTAAGTTTGCAGTGTAGCTGGGACAGTAGACAGGCTGAACTGGAGCTCAGTGTTGGCTGGAGCGTGGAGGCAGATTGGGAGCTGTCAGGCAGTTGTTCGGGCTTCCCTGGTATCTCAGACAGTAAAGAATCTGCCTGCAATGCAGGAGACCTGGGTTCGATCCCTGGGTCGAGAAGATCCCCTAAAGGGCATGGCTACCTGCTCCAGTATTCTTGGCTGGAGAATTCCATGGTCAGGGGAACCTGGCGGGCTACAGTCCATGGAGTTGCAAACAGTTGGACGTGACTGACTGACTACTTTGTAACTTTCAGGAGATTATTGAAGCTGTGGGATGGGCTGAGGTTTTCCAGGGAGAGAGTGAGGCGCAAAGTTAAAGCCCTGGGGAGACTCGGGATTTAAGAGCGGGAGTACAGAAGGAAAAGATCTGTTCAAGGAAATCGAGGAAGAAAGTAGGGACGGCAGTGATCTCAAAGCCCAGTAGGGTGACAGTTTGAAAACATTTACGTGAGAGCGGGCGAGAGTGTATGCACTGTGCATGTGTGTGTGATGTGGGAGGGAGTGCCCAGCACTGTTAGACACCGTAGGGGACTGAGGAGGGACCATGAGATTTTGAATTTGAAATTTAGGCCAGTATTTTTTAAAGTCCATATTTGTCAGTTTTTTGTTTTCACTTCTAGTCCTGTTACCTGATTGCCCTTTTTGGCATAAAAATATGTTTCAATCAAGAGAGAAGTTGTAGTTCATACAATTTGAAATAAAACCACATTCTTCTGTATTCTCAATGCTCCTGTAGGCTACGGGCTCTGTGCAGCCAAAGCTCAGTACCCCATTGCTGATTTGGTGAAGATGCTCTCTGAACAAGGCAAAAAAGTCAGGTAAGTGCTTGCCGTGCATGTGTGAAAGGAAAGGAAGAGCGATGGCTTCTTTCAGGTGCCTGTTTCTTCAAGTGGGGTTTTACCTGTGGTACTAGGTAGAGAAGTTGTGAAAGACCCTGTTCTAGCCTTAGTCTTACTTCCTAGTTTTCACTGTCTCTAATAGCATCCAACTTCAATATAGTCTCATTTTAGAAACGGAAATTCTTATGGTACTGCATTCCAGGATACTTATCAATAGGGAAAAATGGATCCTGGTTTCTCTGTGGTTTGACTTGGGGAAGGAGGTCATCAAGGCATCTGAGTCCCATCAAGCTGTGTCTTTTGGGTTTCTGTTGTTCACACAGAAGGAGAACATCTCAAACAGGGGGTCTCCGAAGGGTGTGAGCCCAAGTGGTGAACCCGTGACTGGCTGATGGATTTAGCTCTCACACTCAGGCTAGAAAAGACTGCAGAAAACTTTCTTTTTCTGTGTATAAGATAGATAATAAAGCCATACACTTTTTGGACTGTGAATTAGAACAGCTCCTGTTACTGCTATGTGCTACTTGGGCCCTGGATTCTGCTCTTGGGTGGATGGTTATTAAGCAGAATGTGAAGTCAAGGACTCTGCATTTCTAGATTATTCCCCCGACCTTGGATAAAGGGTTTGTGGTATGTGAAAATGGGGTCAGGGTGGTGAGCCCTTGCAGTGCTTCATGTCTGTCCTGTGTACCTTTGGGTCCGCCTTCTGGAACTCTGCTGTCTGGAGGCAGTTAAGGGGCCGGCTGGAGTTGTCCCTGGGAGCATAGCTGCTGCGTGTTGTGTGGGGAGACTGGTTCACTAGCAGTTTCACTGACAAGGAAGTCAGAGCAACAGGATAACTCCATTGTTAAATAAGATTGGTTCATTTACCAAGATGTCATTGCATATTGACAAAATTATTTATGTCTGTTAATAAAATTCCTTTGAGATATCAATCTTACACTTTTGCCTGGAGGAAGATGATAAGAAAGTGAGCCAAACAGAGGGCCTAGAATTAATCAGACTATCTGTGCAGACTCGATGCAGAGTCCGAATCTTTAGCTCGAATGTTGCCTCTATGAACAGCAGTAGAACAGTCTTAGGTGATTAAATCAAAGGGTTATCTAAAAAGTTTTAACGTCAGCTGCATTTTCTTTCTTTCTTCCCACCCTTTTTTCCTTCTCTCAATCTTTTTCTCACTCTCCACCTTCCTGGGATCTATAGTGAGCCTGTGCTTTTTGAATACACAGAATTAAAATACTATTTTACGATAGGTCCAGCATTTCTGTCATGTAGATGGCTTCCATGTTTAGTAAAGTCTAAGATGAATCGATAGAAGATGAGAAAAGGCATCGTCTTTGTTTTTTAATTTTCACATGAGAGGTCTCATTTTGGTAGCTTATTTTTCTTTTCATAGAGTGTATTAAATGGGGCTTCCCTTTTAGTAGTCTTTGCCACTTAAAGCATTTGCAGACCTACAAGTGGAAAGGATGTGTTACAGAATCTTTTATGATTTTCCTAAAAAGAAATTTTTTCTCTTTATTTGATCCACATGTAAAAATGTAAAATGTATTAGCGATGCCTTCTGTCACCACATGTTTAGGAGATGAGTGGCAATCATAATAAAACAGAAAGATGGCTTTAATGTCTTAGTTATTCTTAGGGAAAGGAATGATTAATTCGACATAACCTCTCTTGTTACCCACTGGTCAGCCCAGGTTGTGGGTGCAAGGATGGGAAGCTTGACAGAAGGCAGGATGTGAAAGGGAAGGAATTAAGAGAGATGAGAAAAAAAATCAGGGATAAAGAAAAGGGATAAGACAAAGGAAATTTTAGCTTCTGACCTCATTTAAAATTTGAATTTTATCCATGAAGACATAATATAAAGTGCTATTTTAGGAGGATTTCTGTCACACTGCATTGAAAAAGTAACTATTTGACTTAAGATTTCTGGCAGGTATTTAGTTAAACATGTATGAATAGTTTCTCAGTCATAATTTTTTTTTTAATTGAAATAATTTTGGGACTTGCCTGGCAGTCCAGTGGTTAGGAATCTATACTTCCACTGCAGGGGACCCGAATTTGATCCTTGGTTGGGGAGCTAATCCTGCAAGCCACATGGCACAGCCTCCCATGGCACAGCGCCCCCCAAGAAGAAGTAGTTTTGTGACCAGGACATCAGGCTTTTCATGAGCGTTTTTAATCGTTGTGTATAATCATCAATTTTTATAATAATTTGTTAATAGTAAATGCTAATAATTTATTATGTGAATGATATTATTTGTCAGCCTAATTTCTACTTGTGAGTTAGGAAGAGTTAGCCACTTATATTGATTACTCTGTTTCATATTAAAGATGGAATTATATATTAATATGTTCAAATTTTTTCTTTTTTTACTATAATGAATTTTCAACATGGGCTTTGTAGTAAGTTATGTAAGTCTCATATTTGTATTAAATGAAAGAGAGCTATTCTTGCTAACATGACAGTAGATTATCATATTTTTCCTTTCTGGCTTCCACGGGAGTTTTTTTATATTTTTTTTAATTTTAAAGGGAATCATAGCAACTTTGTTGATTGTGCTTTGTGTGCATCATCATCTTTCTGTAGCAGAAATGCAGATTTTCTTTACGAAGTTAGGTGTTGGCTTTTTCTTAAGAGGCACATGTCTGTTTGAACAAGAGATGGCTGCAGCGGTTACCTCGTATTTTAATGAAATAAATCTGTATTTACAGTTGGCGGTAATTTGGTCCTTTCATCACTCTGGAGCTCCCACGGTGTTCATTGAGCACAGCTGCTGGGCCTCTGCTGTTAGTAGATCTTTGTGCCTCAGGACCCCGGCATGCCTCACATCCAGATGTGGTGACATATTCTCACACATTCCTCATGGAAATGTGCCAGTGTGGACATACGATTGTCATCAATTAGTTATGCCCAAGTGGTGCCAAGAAAAATTGCATCTGTCATACAGTCTGTCTGGCTTCACGGCCCATGATTGATTTAGAGACATTCCTGTTTTCCTTTACTTTGGCCATAGTCATAACATGCTCACAGAGACCTGAGGTTATATAATGAAGCACATGACATTTCATGAAAAGAGCTCGTTTCAGAATGTCCTGGAAGTTCACTGACGTAGCCATCTTTACTGGCCAGGATATTGTTGCTTCCTGGGCACCCAGATACCTAATTTATGCTTGATCTCTGAAAGCATTTTATTATAAAAATCTTATGATACAAGAGCACAGACATTTTTTTCTCTTCGTTTTCCAGTCTTTGGGTCAATACAAGCTTTTCATTATAAAGTTGAGGTAGTGTTTCCAACAAATAATCCTTAGAAAGACATATTTTTTTTTCTTTTTGCAATTAATTAATCACTGCTTGATTTTCTTTGTATAAAACATTATTGCTTTAAAATTTGTCAACTTTGATTGGCTAACTGATGTTATATATGGCTTTCCTATTAATGTTCAACTCTGTCTTTCTATAAATAATTTGCTGATAGAAATTTACTTCTAGGTGCTGAGAATACAAGAATGCAGAAGCTCATTTCCCACTCTCAAAAGTTTATAGATAGAGAACAAATTGATCAGCAAATGAACGAGTGAATGAATTCCATTTAATGTACCAGTATGCTAAGAAGAGTGGAGCAGGAGGAGGGCAGGAAGGCAAAGGACAAGAGCAGATAGCTGTCAAGGGAATATTTTAAACCTTTTGTCCTACTCATAACATGAAACTTTTTTGCAGGTTTTAAAAAATAAATATTTAATTATTTTTTTCATCTTCTGTCTAAACATATCTAGCTGCCAATGGTATTTACAGTTTAATAGTGTTTTACAGTCTTGTGTGACATGACTGTAAGTTTAAATGTATGTTATTTTTGCTAGGAAATCTATTCTCTGAAGATACTTGAAGATGAAATATTTTGTTGATCTAACTGGATTTTCCCGTTTTTCATGGATTAAATGCAGTCTAAATAAACAGAGTTCAGCTATCTTGGATTTGTTATATTTTGGGGTGCAGGAAAATCTAAGACATGCAGATTTGTTAAGTAATAAAGATATGTGCTTCTGAAGAGAACAGAGGTTAGGCCAGATAAAAAGATCCAGTGTAGCAGTTGAGGAAGGAAATAGATATTTTTTATGAGTTTCTTGCCAGCTTTGCATTACTTTCTTATTAGCCGTGACTATTCATGTCAGTGACCATTTCACTGTGTGAATAATTACACAGTACTTGGTGCCAGGCACTGTTGTAGGTTCTGAGAATACACCAGCGGATACAAAGATCAAAATTCCTGACCCATGTGGAGTTGACATTTAAGGAGAACTTAGTTAAAAGGTGTTGAGATATTCTGAATTGACACTTACAACCCTATTATGTTTTCAGTTCAGCCACTGGTTGAAATGATGAAGAACAGCAGGAGCCTTGATCATTATTTCACAGTTTCCACTGGCGCTCTTTGGTGATGAATTAGCCAGTGCTTCTGGTGTTCTGAAAGAATATGCTGTGTTTTTGTGCACTGAGCCTGCCTTCTTATAAAACATGGTGACAGGAGGATGGGTGATGGGAATTATTTGTGTAATTAGTCAAATGAGTGAAACTTTTGGTAGAAGAGAGGAAAACCAGTGTGTGTGCATTCTCTTATATCTCTGGTCAACCTGTTGTATAAAATTTCTAGGAATCTCTCAGATCAAAGGTGTCCTAGAAAAGGGCCATCATCCTTCCAGACTCTTGACTGTTGATTAGATTGCCTCTGACTGCGTGCTGTCCACAGCGTATTGATATAGTGGAAAGAACAGAAGACTCTGTTAAAGGCTGTGATGTAGGTGTTTATAAAGCCCCTCCCAGCCATGCTGTTCTAGGACTCATTCCTTGGAAATGATGATCACAGGCATTCCAGTGGTCAAGGGGAGAAACTCTCGCTATTGATGGAAACCAGTGCCTCTGACCATCAGAGTGATGTTTGGCTTCTAGGTCTATTATTAATTATTATAGAGATTTGAGCTGATTTTTGTCAATGAGGTTCATGTAAACATGGCAGAGGAGAAGTAAATAGAAACCCTCTTGTCATTTCATGTTCAAATTCTTCAGTATCTTGTTAATACTTTCCATTTCATGCTATTTACTAGCCATTGCATTTCAAGAGTCACTCAGCATCATTAAAATTATTCAGTCAGAAATAAGAAATTATGAATAATTTTCACTATTTCTCTCCAGTGTGCAAGCATATATATTCTAGAACTTTATCTGCAAATAGAATTTCAGTTTTCCCCCCAATATCATTCTTCATAGTCTTAGTAGCTATTTTGAAATAGAAACCATGTCAGTAGTCATACAGCTGCTGTTCTTGACTGCACTGGATTTGGTTCAGTGAAGGAAAAGGCAGATTTGGGCACAATTTATAATAATCTCATTGGAGTGGAAAAGGAAGTGTTGGGACAGTTTCTGCACTGACATTCGCACCAGTCATCTGACCTGGTCCTGTTTAGATGGCTTCTTGTTTTTTTTGGGGTGGCCCCGGTGTCACGGGCCACCTAAACACATGGTACATGTGGCCATAGCATCCTGTCAAACGTTTCTTCACTCATACTCGTAGAACAGGTTCTGTTGTTCTGTAATAGGAAAACTGCCCCTGGGACACTCTTGTAAGCCCTTTAACATTCATTATTTTTTCCTGAAGAAGGGGAGGCCGTGGATGAATACCAGATTCAGATCAGAGTTCAGCCTTTATTGACCTTCAAAAAAAAAAAAAGAGAAAAGTACTTAGTGTTCTCCAATTCTGGCAGTTGGAAAGTTCGAGGAAATTAGAATTTTCTTTTTCATTGAGAATTGTGAGTGGGTTTATCTGAACCATTACTTCTGAAAAGGACTCACAGTTTCAAAAAGTTGGGTTTCTATCCTTTTGCTAAGAAGACTTGCCTAAACATCGACTCCACAACCTTTCTCATTAATCAGTTTTTGTGGATGACAGCTGCATTGCCGGGCAGATTTTTTTTTTCCTCTTTGTTTCCACGCTTCTCTTTTGATGGATGTACTAACCCCACACAGCTGGTCCCAGCCTTTTCACCAGGAAGGATACTGTGTGTGACATTTAGTCTGCTTCGTATTTTATAAGATTTTACTTCAAAATGCATTTACTAAAATTATTTCTTTTAAAAAAATAAGTTTTCCTTGTGCTTTTAATAGGTGACCTGTAGCTGTCAATCAGAAGTTCTGGTCAGAATGTGATAAACCAAAGAACCCTGTCTTTCCAGATCCTGTCATATTTTTCAAAGGTTAAAATTAATTAAAATATTTAATTAAATAAAATAAACAAACATTTAATTAAAAATATTGAAAATAATAGCAAATCTTTTTATTACCTCCATGAACCTTCCTCAGAATGGAGCATTGCTACATGCAAACATAAAATACAAAGGTTCTTTGGGCGTACCTCCTAGCAGGGATTCTGTTACATCTGTAGTGAAATTCCCAGTCTGTTTTGTGACAGAACACAGTGTACATGTAATTGTTGTTACTCTAAAAGCGTCCTGCCTTAGGAAGCATTGTATTAGAGAGACTTGAAAGTCAATTTTAACTCTTAAACTTTTATTGATTTATAGATATTTATGGTTAAAAACAGGAAGAATAAGTAGGCTTTTTATTTTCCCTTTGTTATATATCTTTTCCTGAGTTAATTTGTCAGCCACCTAGGAGCTGAGAATGATACATTTAGGAAAATTGTGCAATGATGTTATTGGGAAGGCAGAATTTCAAAATGCTATCAGCATACATTGTTCTGTGTAAAGTTCAATTTTAAAATATGAAACAGTAAAAGAAAGGATATTAACCCTTTGAACATCTTGGGTATGAGAATAAATTTTGCGTCAGTCAGTTCAGTTCAGTCGCTTAGTCATGTCCGACTCTTTGCGACCCCGTGATTCACAGCACGCCAGGCCTCCCTGTCCATCACCAACTCCGGGAGTTTACGCAAACTCATGTCCATCGAGTCGGTGATGCCATCCAGCCATCTCATCCTCTGTCGTCCCCTTCTCTTCCTGCCCCCAATCTCTCCCAGCATCAGGATCTTTTCCAATGAGTCAGCTCTTCGCAGGAGGTGGCCAAAGTATTGGAGTTTCAGCTTCAACATCAGTCCTTCCAATGAACACCCAGGACTGATCTCCTTTAGGATGGACTGGTTGGATCTGCTTGCAGTCCAAGGGACTCTCAAGAGTCTTCTCCACCACCACAGTTCAAAAGCATCAATTCTTCGGTGCTCAGCTTTCTTCACAGTCCAATTCTAATATCCGTACATGACCACTGGAAAAACCATAGCCTGGACTAGACAGACCTTTGTTGGCAAGGTAATATCTCTGCTTTTCAATATGCTATCTAGGTTGGTCATAACTTTCCTTCCAAGGAGTAAGCATCTTTTAATTTCATAGTGTCTCACAAAACATATAACCAAATAGTTGAAGGTTGTAAAAAGATTTTTTAAAATCTGGAGATCCTTTTCAGTATTTGCAATAAGAGGCTGCAAAGTGGAGAAAACACACTAAATACTTCAGAACGGGGCCCAGTTGTCTCTGTAGTTCCTTTGTCTTGGTACTGAGTTGGGATACTTGGCTCTTCATCATGTTTTATTGCTAAACTAAATCCGGATGTTTCCGTAATGCAAGCAGGGAAATGTAGTTTATTTAAACGTTGTGGTAGGATCCATGTAGTGAATGGTTTACACTCTGTAAAAGTCAATAACTGTTGTGATACTCTGTGATCAGGACGTATTGTCCCCATGGCCCTTGATCATGGGAACTCATGTTGTTCCCTTTAGCACATGTGATGTCTGACATCTAATTTGAAGTTGCAGAAAAACTCTAAGAATGGGACTTATATCATCGTGTGTTACTTTGGCCACCTGATGCAGAGAGCTCACTCTTTGGAAAAGACTCTGATGCTGGGAAAGATTGAAGGTGAAAGGAGAAGGGGCCTGCAAAGGATGAAGTGGTTAGATAGCATCACCGACTCAATGGACAAGAATTTGAGCAAACTCTGGGAAATAGTGAAGGACAGGAAAGCCTGGTGACTGAACAATAGCAACAATTGTAAAAGAGGCTTAAAATTCATAGTTTTTAAAAATTGCTCTTTTACTAAATTTAACTATTTTACATGGAATTTATGAATAGCTTCTATGTGCACTTTTATTTGTTTTTATTCTTTCTTGGTTGATTAAAAGGCTCTGAAGATCAGCTGTTTCATTTAAGTGTATTGTTCCACCTTTTTGGAACTGTGCCTGGGTCTGTTTTTAACTAGTGATGGAGGCCTTAGTTTTTATTATATAAAGTTACACAAAAGACTTTATTGTTTTTATGCTTGAGAGAGGAAAATAGCAAAAAGTGTTTAACTTTTTCTTAAATTATCTTCAAGATAATTGAGAAGATTACCTTGACTTGTCAGTGACATTTGTTGTATCTTCCAGTTAAGGAAACAGTACTTTTTTGCCTTAATAGTATGTATAGAAGAGTTAAATGTGGCCTTTTGAAATTTGACACTATTATAATAATTTGAATAATAGCCACGACCAAGTGATCAACGAGTCCAGTGGTCACAATTATTGACCTCAGTCTATATTGATGATATAATTTCTCTAGCTTTTGCGTGTAATTGCAAGTACAAAGAATTTCTGGCTTTTATTGTACCATATTGATATTTATTGGGATTTCAAGGTAAAAATTAGAAAACCAGTTTAGAAGATGCTGACAAATCAACATTTGTTTTAATGTGAAAATATCCCTTTCTTTTTATATAAATGATCATTAAAAATGTGCATTTATTTGAACAATACAGATGAGCATTTATATCACAAAAATATGTCTCAGTGGGGTATTATAATTGCAGGTTACATTCATTAAGGACTTAGGTGTGCCAGGCATTGGTCTAAAGTACTTTGTATAAAATGCTCTTTACATGAATTATCTCCCTTAAATGTCACAGTAATCCTCTGAAAAGGCTTTATTATCACTCCTATAGTACACAGGAGCAAAGGGACGCACACAGAGGCAAATTGTCTGAATGTTTTGAACCCAGGCAGTGGCACCCTAGAGCTTTTAGCTGCTACTCTTTACTACTTCTCTGAAATCTTTTTTTCAAAAGAGATATAACAAGTTTGCACTTTATTGAATCAGTGCACTTTATTGGGCACGCTATGTTCCTTAAAACCCTTTCCTCCCCTCCCTACGTCCCTTCTGTCCTTACTTCCCTCTCTTTATTTGAGTTGCTCTACTAGAGTGCCAGGTACTTTGGGAACTGGTAAATAGGACACAGTCCCTGTTCTCAAGTTGCTGCCGGTTTGGAAAGCACAGTCATCAGCCAGTTCCTATAATGCAGTGCTTTGTAAGGAGAAGGAGCGTGAAGAGTGAGTTCTGGGGGCCTGGACGATTTTCCTGTGATCTCATTTTAGTAGTTATTCCTCTTCTGTAAAGTTAGGTTGTGGACAGGGACAGCTGATCCTGTTTTGTTAATAAGTAAGTGTACAATCAAGATAATTTTTGCGGTTTAAAGGGGAGAACCAAAAGGCTGGTAGGCTTTGCATTTCTGAATTCTGGATATTCTTCATGTGATGATGGAACATTGATGAACTTTAGCCATCAGTTCCTGGAAATTGCTGGTCATGGGCAACCAATGTCTGATATAATTAGCTTTAATCCATACTTTGAAGATTAGCCAGTTGCATAGGCCAGAATTATTATAAATTCACATTGACTCATCAACGTGCTCATATATATTCCTACAAATTTAGTGCGTTCTGTCATTTCTCTCAAAACATTGGCATTCTCTTGTAATAGCCTTCGGGTGTTTCTCTCCAACTTTAGAGTCTTAAAATTTAGTATAATAAATTGTTATACAAACAGATATAAAGTGAGCTGTCCTTTGGGATATTCAGCATAACATGCTGGTTAGCTATTTACCCCTCACAACTAGCTCAGCAGAAACGTTGTCTTTATGCAGTCTGCAGATAATCAAATACTACAATAATAACAAATACATTTGGAGGTCTTTAACTTCTAATTTGGTCCAGGACACCTCAGTTAAAACATGAAGATGATAGCCAGATGGATTAAAGATAAGCAAAGGCAGTAAAATTTTACAAAATCACTGGAATCAGGGAGGGATGCAGAAGCAAATCACAAAATACAAAAGTAAATCACAAAGTGTATACTGACTTATTCAGCTAGAATGGAATCCCTGGTTCATGGAATTTTAGGACTGGAAAGGGAGTTTGGGTAAGCTGATTAATGACCCCCAAAGAAACCCACCTCTGAATACCCCACACTTGTGAATATATTACCTTATATGGCAAAAGGAGCTTTGTAGATTCAGTGATGATTTTGAGATGGAGAGATGATTCTGAATTATTTGTTTGTGTCCATGTAATCACTAGGGTCCTTACGAAAGAGAGGAAGAGGGTCAGTGTCAGAAGAGGGGATGTGACAGTGGAAGTAGAAGACAGTGATGCAGCCTCAAGCCAGGGAAAGGGGGCAGCCTCCAGAAGCCGGGAAAAAGGCAAGGGATGGGTGGATTTTCTCCTCAAGGTTCTAAGAGAAATACAGTCCTGCTGACACCTTGGTTTTAGCACATGGGTGCTGATTTTGGATGTCAGGCCTCTGTAATCGATGCATATTGTTTTAAGCTACTAAATTTGTGGTAATTTGTTATATCACTAATAGGACACTAATACAGACCTTATATGTCCTATAGCACAGTGACTGAGTCTTTCTTGAGCCTCACCTGGGCTTCCCTGCTAGCTCAGCTGGTAAAGAATCTGCCTGCAATGCAGGAGACCTCAGTTTGATTCCTGAGTTGGGAAGTTCCCCTGGAGAAGGAATAGGCTACCCATTCCAGTATTCTTGGGCTTCCCTGGTGGCTCAGATGGTAAAGAATCCACCTGCAATGCAGGAGACCTGAGTTGGGAAGATTCCCTGGAGGAGGGCAGGGCTACCCACTCCAGTATTCTTACCTGGAGAATCTCCATGGACAGAGGAGCCTGGCGAGCTGCAGTCCATGGGGTCACAAAGAGTTGGACATGACTAAGTACAAGCCTCACCAATCAGGTTTTGGGGAGAGGAACAGACCGGGGTGCAACAGGAAGCACTTGTTGATGCTCAGAAGGATTGTGAGATTAGGAGAAATTTTTGGTGTCCAAAATTTGCCATGAGGATCTCAAAAGAGCACAAATTCATTACAGTTAGTGGCATAGGACGGAGAAGGCAATGGCACCCCACTCCAGTACTCTTGCCTAGAAAATCCCATGGATGGAGGAGCCTGGTAGGCTGCAGTCCATGGGGTTGCTGAGGGTCGGACATGACTGAGCAACTTCACTTTCACTTTTCACTTTCATGCATTGGAAGGAAATGGCAACCCACTCCAGTGTTCTTGCCTGGAGAATCCCAGGAACGGGGGAGCCTTGTGGGCTGCCGTCTATGGGGTTGCACAGAGTCGGACACGACTGAAGTGACTTAGCAGTGGCATAGGATGTAGGTAGAGCAGTGTCTTGCAGTTGTTCTGGGAATCCTAAGTTTTACCAAAGCTGCTGTTCTCTCTTCCTAGTGGTTTTGACACCGCCCCCCGCTCCCCCACCAAACCCCCACCATTAAATAAAGAGCTGTCTCAGCTGCCATAACTGCCTTGACTGTGTCCACTGTGGGCCAACCATCCTTAGCATTTATTTGTGAAATCCTTTTGAATCCATTTTGTACTAAATTGGTGGTTTAAACATCAGCTCAGATGAATGAAACTGTCTCTTCCTGATCCACAGAAAAGAGGCCTGAAACTTCTCCTAACTAGGGAGTTTGTTCTCTTGTGGCTTAGCTGGTAAAGAATCCACCTGCAATGCGGGAGACCTGGGTTTGATCCCTGGGTTGGGAAGATCCCTTGGAGAAGGGAAAGGCTACCCACTCCAGTATTCTGGCCTAGAGAATTCCATGGACAGTCCATGGAGTCACAAAGAGTCGATACAACTGAGCGACTTTCACTTCCTAAGTGACAGAAAGTATTTTTTTAAAAATTTAATTCCAGTTCTTTCTTTTGCATTTGAAGACCACTTTCTTTCTTTCTGTTAAATGAAAATGGGGAATATTTGGCCAACTTCTGTTTTATTTGGTCTGTTTGAAAATCAGTTTTGCTTTTCTTTCTAGCCAGTTGATCTTTTTTTCACTTAGTGTGGGTTATTTTCTAAGTTGTTAGGTATTTTATGTTTCTCTTGAACCTTATCCAAGTGCCCTGTGATCCTTTTAAGCTGCAACTCCCTAACTAAATCTAGTTATTTAGTTATATTATGGGATCTAGTCAGTGGTGGAAGATAGAGTACCTTCTACTGATATTTGAAAACAATCCTGCATTAATTTTGAATGTTGACTTGAAATCACCACAGTTGAAATACAAATTGGCATTGCCTTTGAATAAAAGTCAGCTGATTAACAATATAATTTGATATATCAGCTGTATTACTAAGAAACTCTATGAAGTGAAATGACCTTTCCAAACTAAAATTTTTGAGTTTAGGATGTGTTCTTTTGGAAATTATTTTGTTCTATCATTATTCAAAAATAATGACATGTTAGGGTCCCCAAATTTAATTACAGAATATCTGCCTTGGTGGGCACATTCTTTGTGCTTTTAGTTCTTCCACATGCTGTTTGGGCTTCCCTGGTAGCTCAGCTGGTAAAGAATCCGCCTGCAATGCAGGAGACCCCTGTTCAATTCCTGGGTCAGGAAGATCCCCTAGGGAAGGGATAAGCTACCCACTCCAGTATTCTTGGGCTTCCCTGGTGGCTCAGTTGGTAAAGAATCCATCTGCTATGCAGGAGACCTGGGTTCGATCCCTGGGTTGGGAAGATTTCCTGGAGATGGAAATGGCTACCCACTCCAGTATTCCAGCCTGGAGAATTCCATGGATTATATAGTCTGTGGGGTCATAAAGAGTCGGACACGACTGAGCGACTTTCACTTTTATATGATATTTAGAAGAACATCAAGTTGCAATATTCTGTAAGTATCTGTGCATATCAAACTGCATTAAAATCATGATAAGCTATAATTTCAATTTAAGTTCTTCTTGGCTGAGATTTGGTTTTATAATCTTGGTAATATATATATTTTTTAGCTATTATAAGGAACTGTTAGCTGGGGAGAAAAAGAAATATGGACTGTGCACACTTAACCAGATGCCCATTCAGCAGAGTATCCAGGTGTTCTGTGTCTAAGAACCAGCTATTACTGATCAATTTCAATGAAGTAGCTCTCAGAGAACATGCTGAAAGTCTTTATTGATTTTTTTTTTCTGTTGAGCTCTCTTTAAGACCTAGCAAAATCCTGTTTCTCATTCAAGCTTTACTCCTTAGATTGAGTGTGTGCTGATGATTTTTTATCTGAACCAGTCTTGATGCAAAATGGTGGTTTTATAACCCACTATATTTATCAGTTGGTATTCTACCATTATCAGTTCAGTTCAGTCGCTCATTCATGTCCAACTCTTTGCATCTCCATGAATCACAGCACACCAGGCCTCCCTGTCCATCACCAACTCCCGGAGTTCACTCAAACTCATGTCCATCGAGTCGGTGATGCCATCCAGCCATCTCATCCTCTGTCGTCCCCTTCTCCTCCTGCCCCCAATCCCTCCCAGCATCAGGGTCTTTTCCAATGAGTCAACTCTTCGCAGGAGGTGGCCAAAGTATTGGAGTTTCAGCTTCAACATCAGTCCTTCCAATGAACACCCAGGACTGATCTCCTTCAGAATGGACTGGTTGGATCTCCTTGCAGTCCAAGGGACTCACAAGAGTCTTCTCTACCACTACAGTTCAAAAGCATCAATTCTTCGGCGCTCAGCTTTCTTCACAGTCCAACTCTCACATCCATACATGACCACTGGAAAAACCATAGCCTGGACTAGACGGACCTTTGTTGGCAATGTAATGTCTCTGCTTTTGAATATGCTGTCTAGGTTGGTCGTAACTTTCCTTCCAAGGAGTAAGCGTCTTTTAATTTCATGGCTGCAATCACCATCTGCAGTGATTTTGGAGCCCCCAAAAATAAAGTCTAACACTGTTTCCCCATCTGTTTGCCACGAAGTAATGGGACCAGATGCCATGATCTTAGTTTTCTGAATGTTGAGCTTTAAGCCATTATAGGGGAGAGTATTCCCTCCTTCCGTTTCTTTCTTTCATTATTGACCTAATCTGTTATCAGTCTTTTTTAAAAAATAAGTTTCTAATAGCTTTATTTTATTAATTTTTAGCCATGCCGAGAGGCATGTGGGATCTTGGTTCCCAACCAGCGATCGAACGCGTGCCCTCTGCAGTGGAAGTGCAGAGTCTTGACCACTGGACCACCAGGGAGATCCCTGTTATCAGTCTTGACTCCTGAATTGCCTTTTCCCCCAGAGGGTTATAGTCCATTACCAACGTTATTTATTTTGATGTTCAAATTACTTCTTATTTTTATGCACCTTAATGTCATGCGTGACACATCTGTGTCCCTCTCGTATGTGTGTTTATTTTGCTTTGTGTTCTGCCTTCTTTCTCAGTTTTTGTGAGGATTAAACAAATTGAATCTTTCCTCTTTTATGAAATTAAATTCTTTATTCCATATAAGTGAGCTTTACCTTTTCTGAGTCTGTTATTATCTTTTTTTCTTTCTGCTTCTGTTATTACTTGTGAACCTAAGGGATTATGCATCCCTTCCCATCATTGAAGAAAGGTTTAGAAGTCCTGAATTGAAGACTGTGATGCTTGTTTACAAAATCAGTCACCTCTGAAACTTCATTCATATGTCTTTTCTTTTCCTACATTCATGTAATTAGAAGGCTTAGGAGTATATTTTGGTTATTTCAATATGCTACATTTTCTCCCATTTTTTATATTAATGCTTAGAATATTATTGTTAGAGTAAAGCGACATTTATCTTCAGATTTGAGGGTTTGTAATATAACTCCCATTTAATGAACATATACTATGGTGCCTGGAGAAATTCTTTTCAAATGTCTTGTCGTACTGCCATTGTGAAAACGTTAAAATTTTAGAGTAGACATCTCAATCCCAGAGTCTGTGTGATATTTTGGAAGTGCCGAATGTAATTTGTATTACTACATGAAGAATGTGAACATGAACTGTCAGTATTTTGCCTCATTTCTTTTGTTTTCGGGGTGATTAAAAACTCTCATTTGAAACAGACGGTGATACTAGGATGGCAGTGTCTAGCCATAAAATAAGAACAGTCTTAACAATCTTGTTTTTAGAGAACATTTAAAAATTTCACTCAAGTATTGAGCATTTACATTTCCAAAAATGATAGACTTTGTGGTTAAAGAATTCAAGCTTTATGAGATGGTGAGGTTGGTGGCCGCAGTCTGGAGTAAACTGACTGCCTTCATTTTATTCTCACTAAAACGTAAACAACTCACCGAGGAAAGAGACGATAAATGCCTTTTAACAGAGTCTTCTATGTGCACACTACTGTATATAAAATATTATCATATGAAATAGATAACTAATAAGGACTTACTTTATACTATAGGGAATTCTACTGAATACTCTGTGATGGTCAATATGGGAAAAGAATCTGAAAAAGACGAATATGTGTATAACTGATTCACTTTGCTAACACAGATTGTAAGTCAACTATACTCCAGTAAACATTAAAAAAAACACAAGTCTTGAATTATTTTTTCTATATATTTAGATTTAATTCATAAGCACTTATCTTTAAGTCAATTAAATATAGTTCAGCCAGTCAAAGTAAGTACCATCACACATACATACAAATAATAAAACATTGTCCCACAAACAGAAGGTCAAAGTATAGCTCGAAGATTCCACTTCTACTCCCAGAGAGAGGCTACCATGTAGATTGAGAGCAGATGCAGAGCTGGCACTCAGGGAACCCAGAGTGGCTCAGTTCCCCCAAGGGAGTAAGTCCGGAGTGGAGTGGAGAGAATTTCCAGTCTTTTCATTCCTGTGACAAAAACAATTATAGCTGAAGAGTTGTGCATGCCACCATACAAAGTTCCAAAGTCCCAAAACGGCCTCAACACAGCTTGGTCATTCCTGAAGTTACTGGCTGCTGACCTTCTTTCTCGAGTCTTAGATTATTAATAGTCCATTCTATACAGTTCATTCTACCTCCCACCCCTAGTAGGTTTTCAGGACCTACTTCCCAGCATGTAGAGGTGCTGGTAAATGTTTTGCACTATTGCAGGTACTTTCTGTACAGAAACATTTTTTTTGCTTCCTGTGTCCATGCAAACATTTAAAAAATTAAAAAAAAATTATTATTTGAAACTTCCTGTGTTCTCAATTTTTCTCAGAGAATACTGCAATTTGGATTCTTAGAATTCCTTATTTCACCCATTTAAGCAGAGATAAATAGGTATTCTGCAGGGTTTTATATAACCTTCGGCATGAGGTGGGCTTATAACAGCTGGTTAGAAATTTGAGAGAGCTGATTAGTAACTTACTAAACATCATATAGCTGGTTATCTTGAGCTGATAACAAAAATAACTCTTAAATTGCCTGACCATACTGACTGTGTTGTATAGTAATGAAAAGTACAGACTTTTGAAGGAGACCTGAGTTTGAATCTCCAGTTACCCGTTTACTAAAAAAGTTGTCAGGTTGCATGGCACATCTTGAAGAGTCAGCATTAGCCGTTATGCCAAAATATATGCAAGCAACCCCTGTTATTTACATTCTTGCTCTTTCGCTCTTGTTTTAGATATAGGATTGTAGCTCTGTAGCTCAGTTTATTTAACTAAGTCCTAAATTTGAATCAGGTGCTCTGAATTCTAATTTTTGATGGAGATTATTAAAGACGATCTAGGGATAGAATGAAATAATATATAAGAAATTTATAAATTGTATCACAATATAAAAACATGAATGTTAATTTCTCTTAAATGAAGTTAATTTTTTTCCACTGTAAAGCTGTTCATTCTCATAGAAAATTTGGATAACATAGTTGGATAATTTTCTCTTTGAAAGTAGGCCTTTAACTTACGTGCATGACAGTGTTTTTCATGGCAAATGTTTAATTCCAGGCTGACTTCAGAAAGATTAAAAAAATATCAGAAAGTATCATGAGAGAGCATAATACTTATTAAATGTAAGGTGGTATTATTTATTAATATTGTTGGGAGTTCATTGGACTTAAAACATATGTGGATGAGTCAGGTTCTAAAGCCACACTTACTTTCTTGAGAGCAGTTATAGTTTGTATATACTGAGATCTTGAATCTCCAACCTTACTATTTGTAGATTAATGGTATATCTGGACTGATTCTATTCCTTCTTGCAGAGATCAGATAGTACCAGGAGAAGCAGAGGTGCCAAGAACAGAGTGTGCAGGTCTGGAGGTGATCCTGGGGTCCCTGTACATTTTGGCCCACTAAGTAAGGCCAGCTGTTCATTTGTTTCCTGTCTAGGTTTGGAATTCACCCAGTTGCAGGCCGGATGCCTGGTCAGCTTAATGTGCTGCTGGCTGAGGCTGGGGTGCCATATGATATTGTGTTGGAAATGGACGAGATCAATCATGATTTCCCAGGTAAGTGATGGGGTACTGGTGAAATTCAAGTGTTCTTAATATGAATAGAGCAATGCCAGTCTGAGGACATAAATTGTGGGATTACTACAGACCTGCTCCCAGAGGAAGAGTAACCTGCTCCTAGTAAGTAAGCAGTTGAAATTAAATCAACGAAAGATGATACTGAAAAATAGTGAGACAGGATCTGGGAGCACCGTGAGTAGTCATCTTGTTGCGAGGAGATCTGAAGGAGGGTGAAAGTCTTGGGGGACAGTGCGGTGGAGTGGAGTGCCTTGCAGAGGCTTTAGGAACAGAGCTGGTTTTGGAATCCAGGTCCTGACTCTGGTTTGCTCGTGCCCTTGAACTTGGTGCTCAACTTCAGGCTTCTCATTTATAAAATCATTTCCATTGATGACTTAGTATCTGATTCTTGCCAGTGTCTTGAGATTTTACTGGTTTTCTGTTGCACCGATTCATGGTCAGTCAGTACTTTTCCTATTTTCTTTGAAGTACTGGGACTTCACAAATAAGGGGCTGGACTTGGTGGCTTTCACTGGCTAGATGTTGAATGCTAATGACATTTGACCCCAAATCATGTTTGTTAAAATTAAACCAGTTCCCTCTGGCAAGTATCCACTGTAAACTTAAAAAAATACTGTTTATTACAGAAAAATAATGAAATTGTGTGTATGTCTAGATTCACATGGCATTTTTGGCAAAGTTCTAAGGTAATTTAAATTGCGGTCCTTAAAGAGGGAATTTAGGCCATTTTAATTTTATGTCCCCGTTTTAGATTTCACTGTTGCTAAATTATGTGTGAAACTTGGCAGTTCCAGGAATTATGGACACAGCTTTAATATAGTACAGACTCTCAGACCATGTTCTTTTAGATGTCAGATTGCATATTAAGTGGTCATTTTGAAAGTTGAAAATGGAATGCATATCTTTAATGTTACTGGCAAGATCATTTTGAGATAATAGCTGTAAAGTCAGATTGGACTTTCCTGGTGGCTCAGTGGTAAAGAGTCCAACTGCAATGCAGGAGATGCAGGTTCGATTCCTGTGTTAGGAAGATGCCCTGGAGAAGGAAGTGGCATCTCGCTCCAGTATTCTTGCCTGGAAAACCCATGGACAGAGGAGTCTGGCGGGCTACAGTCTGTGGGGTCGCAGAGTCAGGCACAACTTAGCAACTGAACAAAAGCAACAGCAAAAGTCAGATTGGGTAGATCCATGGAGGGGAGGGAAAGCATAATAATACAAGCTGCGGTCAGGGTGCTCAGGTTCAGATTCAGGACCTATTGCTTTTAAGCTGTGTGACGCTGGCTAAGTTACTGAACCTCTCTGATAAAGCTCTTTGTACAGTGCCTGGCACAAGTGTTCGTCCTCTAACTATTAGCTTATTATAACAACTATTATATTGTTTTTAAAAAGTAAGATCACATCATTTGCCTGAAGTGACCAATGTGATATTTTTATTTTCTTTTGTAGACACTGATTTGGTCCTTGTAATTGGAGCTAATGACACTGTTAATTCAGCGGCTCAAGAAGACCCCAACTCCATCATTGCAGGCATGCCAGTCCTTGAAGTCTGGAAATCAAAGCAGGTAAAGTTTCAGACTTGCATTTCATTCTAAGAATTAAAAGTCTCTTAAGATATGTACACAGAACTTTTCGTTGGTCACTTGATGAGAAATGATGATGCCTTTTAGGAGGCTCAGGAGTTAAGAGGAGATTTAGGGTCCAGCTCTCTAGATACAGCTTCTGTCTTTTCTGTGGTCACCAGAGAAACGGAGTGAATGCCCTTAAGGCATCCTCATTTAGAACTGCTGCTGCTGCTGCTGCTGCTAAGTTGCTTCAGTCATGTCCGACTCTGTGCGACCCCAACCCACTGAAGTGGGTTGCCATTTCCTTCTCCAATGCATGAAAGCAAAAAGTAAAAGTGAAGTCACTCAGTTGTGTCTGACTCTGTGTGCCCCATAGACGGCAGCCCACCAGGCTCCTCCATCCATGGGATTTTCCAGGCAAGAGTACTGGAGTGGGGTACCATTGCCTTCTCCGCAATTAGAACTAGAGGAGATTATCTGGGTGGATTAATGCAATCTGTAACCACAACTGAAAAAGGACCTGTGAGCTTTGGGGATGAGGCTGGCTGAATTCCAGGCCGAGTCCAGTGAAGCAGATGGCTTCCCTCTGGGACAGTGAGTTAATATCATCACCTTCACATATGAAGATGAGCACATTTTTTCATTTAATTTTTTTGAAAGGGTTGGGCTTCCCTTGTCAGTCAGCTGGTAAAGAATCTGCCTGTAATGTGAGAGACCTGGGTTTGATCCCTGGGTTGGAAATACCCCCAGGAGAAGGGAAAGGCTACCCACTCCAGAATTCTGGCCTGGAGAATTCCATGGGCTGTATAGTCCATGGGGTTACAAAGAGTCGGACACGACTGAGTGACTTTCACTTCACTTGTACGTTATGGAGTGTCCAGAAGAAAGGTGATTTAGAAATCCAAACAGTAACATGGCATACAGAAGCAAGCCCTGCTCACAGCACATTACTTCTGAAAAGGCTAACTGCTAGATTGTAGGGAAATCTAGCCCTTATGATTTTGCTCTGTCCCAACTGTGGGCAACTCTTTTCACCACTCTCAACTCATATCTGGATTTTAAGAATCATTATAACATATATATTTCCCTTTAATTTGTCTCTCTTTATTGTAAAAATGTGGAGTTTTAAACATAGTGTCTGTGGTGGGTGAGTAGATGGGACATGCACTTGTTCATATGTATTTAAACAGTTACTGCATCAATCATCAGTATTTGAGAGTTTGCACAGTACCTTACTGTATTAATTGTATAGGGGACATGAATACATTTGCTCTGCTTCCATTTTTGAATAGACTCTGTGTCCTAGAAGAACGTAGAAAGGCTTTTTATTTCTTGAAGAATTAACTTGATATTCAACAGGATAGCGACATCTACAATCTGTGTAATTGTAAATGTCTAGAACACATCAGTGTTAGAGAAAGACTTACCTCTTCATTTTTATTTGTGGAAGCATTCTATTAGTCATTAGCTCTGTTCTGGGGCACACTGGATTACTCTTTGGGCTCTTGTCTTACATCTTTCTTGTCCAGTATTCTTTACTTTAAATCAATGGGCTAAGAATCATACCATTTTCCCACTCAACTACTTTTATCTTAGGATTGGTAGTAGAAATTTATGCACTAAATTTGTTGTCTTTAGCCCAGAGAAAGATGGTTATTATTATTATTATTATTTTTATTGTAAAATGTTATACATTGTCTTTATAGACAAAAACACTTGGGGGGGAAAATCACTTATCACTCAAGAGATACACTGTTTTTAACAGGACCTTTTCTCTAGTGGATGTAAGGGTATGGGCATATTTGAAGAATTCAAGTTAATACAAAGTAAACATGCATTTAAAACTACTCCTTGTGTATTTTAAAAGTCTTTGTAGTGAAGAATCAGTAGTGGTACATGCTTTGTTCAAAGTTAGGGCAGGACACAGTTTGTGTCTGACATGTCCTGGCCAGGTCTGTTAAATGGACTCTCTCGCCTAATCTTTGGTTCTTAGGTCATTGTTATGAAGAGGTCCCTAGGTGTTGGCTATGCTGCAGTGGACAATCCAATCTTCTACAAACCGAACACAGCCATGCTTCTAGGCGATGCCAAGAAGACGTGTGATGCTCTGCAGGCGAAAGTTAGAGAATCCTACCAGAAGTAAAATATAAAGATCAAACCACTTCTTCACTTGCGGGAACAGGCAAATAAATTATTAACGTATACAGCTGATACACATCTGTAGCAAAACTCTTGGAAGAAAAGGAAGACTCTGAAGAAACAAAGCCAATAAAGGGAAAATTTTCAAGAGCTGCGATCCATCGATTTTAAAAAAAGATTGATAATTCTAAATGTCTTTCTGTGCATATTTTTTTGTTATGAATTCTAAAAGTATTTTACAAAAGGAGAAAAAACAGTCTCATTTTAGGTATATTCCATTTGGATTTTCCTCAATAGTCAGCAGTGTTTTAAGAAATTAAGTCTATGATTTTTGGGACTTACATTATACATGGATTTGAAAAAATCTGACACAGTGTAAACATTACAGCCACCTGAATTTATGTTTTTTTCACCAAATGTGACTAATTTGAAACTTTTATCAACTCTTGAGCTGTCTTCTTAACCATTTAACCATAATCTGAAATAAGCGTATCAAATTGGTTTCAGTTTTTCAAACTGTACTTTAAAGTCTGTATTTCAAGGGTATATTTTCTCATTTCTATTTCAATACATTAAAGGACTAGATAATCTTTCAGAGATGCTGGAAGCAAATCATTTGCTTTGTATGTTTCATTAGAACACCAATGAAACATGTAACTTGAAATCAGTATTAGCTGTATTTTTTAAACCCCATTTCCAATTGGAGATCTCTTTTAATTTCAGTTTATATGTGTAGTACTGTATTAAGTGCACTTGAATGAAATTCTACTATTTGCCTAATAAAATGAGTTCATCATGTTTGCATAATGATGTAGCAGTTGTCTCTGGTGACAAAAGGCTAAAATCAAATAATTCTGCCTGTTAACAGCTGAGGAAGGAATTGCTATCATGAAATAGATGAGATTAAATTGTCTTACCTGTTTGGAAGAATGACTTTTTCCCTAAATCATTGTGTATTTTAAGGTGTTATGTAAATGATAACGTTTGAGAGAAATGGTGGCATTTTTCTAGCTACCTCTTTGTTTAAGCAGCAGTACAGATTCTGCCTTTTTAGCACCAGTAAAGATTGTCCTTTTGCAGTAAAAGTGTAATTTTCTTTGTGTCTTTGCTAGTGTGCCAAAAGTTCTATATAGGTTGAATGTGTGGTGAATATTCGGAATGCCTGTTTCTCTATATAGTTAATTTGGCATTGAGTTTCTTTCTTTTCCCTTCTTTTTGGCTGTGCTGGGTCTTCGTTGCTGCATGGGCTTTCCTCTCATTGTGGAGGGTGGTGGCTGCTCTCTAGTTGCCGTGTGCGGCCTTCCCACTGTGGTGGCTTCTCTTGCTGCGTTGACCATGGGCTGTAGGACACCCAGGCTTCAGCAGGCTTCTATGTCGTGTGGGCTCGGTAGTTGCGGCTCCTGGGCTCTAGAGCCCAGGCTCAACAGTTGTACCACATGGGCTTAGTTACTCCACAGCATGTGGGATCTTCCCGAACCAGGGGTCAAACTCGTGTCTTCTGCATTTTTACCACTGAGCCACTAGGGAAGTCTGAGCATTGTTTCTTGAGACAGTTATTAACATGTAAACACTATCTGTAAATCATAAAAAGAAATAACTGGTGTGAAATTTTTTTACTATAATGCTCATGTTTATTGAATTTATAACTCAGTATTGGTTTGATCATCAGTTTCTATTTTGCTGTGCCTGAGATTAAGATCTGCATGTGTGTGCATGTGTTTAAATCAGGAAAGACTCCTTTTTAATTTTTAAGTGGTAAATGCAATTTGTTAATGGATCTCAGATCATTTGTAACTTCATGAGTGATTTATACAAAGAAAGTTCTATTTGAAGAAAGTAAACAGTATCTTGATTCATTCCCTTTCCTTTTCTCAAAGTAGTTGTAGGTATATCTGGGTTTTTTTGGCAGGGGGAGATAATTCCTTCATTCTATTTAAACTAAAATAATTATACTTGGATTTATTATTTCCATCATTTATAGCAAATATTTTTCTATATTTTTAAGATTTAAGATGATCTCATTTCTTTGATACTTACTAATCATTCACTTGTGTTAATTGAAAATTCATATTCTGGTTGATTTTATTTTACTTTATTTAAGGGATTTTTGAATATATATATATATTTTATATATATATATATATATATATATAAAATTCCTTAAAGTAATACTCTGAAAGATTATTGATCTTGGATCATTATTACAGTGAGGTCTAAGATCAACAAAATAATTTTCATTCCTCTTTTACTATTCCTCCCTTTCTGATAAGTCATACAACTGGTAAATATGACTTATTTCTTTCTGTATTGATCTATTGTTCAGTATGTCTTTTTGATATTCAACTAGAAATAATAAAAAAAAATCCATTATATCCTACAATCTGTTACCGAAAAAAAAAAGAAGCAGTGAAGTGGTAATGTTGACTTATGTTTTTAGTCTTATTAACCATCTTTTAATTTTCTTACGTTTGTCTCAATTTGGGAGTTTGTGTTTAAATTACTAATCTAGCTAAAACATATTATATAAGTAAATGTATACCTTTTTATATATTCTATCTGTATATCTATTTATCTAACTTTGAACAGTTTTCTAGTACATAAGTCTTTTTATCATTTTATATACTCTTCTTTCTATGGTTGGAATAGAGAGATTAAGAGAGGGGACTGATCTCTTCAGTAGACTTTCAGTTTTTCTGAGCCAGTGGATATCAGTTAAGTATTTGGTAATGGATCTGGAAGGTGGGCCTTGGTCTTTCGGAGTCCATTTAAGTCATGACCCTGATTTTTAGATTTTACTCTTTTCTTATCCAACACAAATATGGGATATATTATGTTATTATCTATCAGTCAGCTTTAGGGTTTAGTTCAATTTATCTGGTCCCAAAGCCTTACTTTGTATAAAAACTTATAACCCATATGTTTATATGACTTAGAGGCAAATTTTCTAGTCCCCAAAGGCATAAGTCTTGTGAATTAAAGTGTTTTAGCACTGGAAAGTTGGACAGCTCTTTTGTGTAGATAGGGGAGAATAGTTCAGATAGCTAATTTATAGCTCTTGCCAGTTTTTGAAAGTCTTTGCCAACAGATAGTACTGGGGCAGAATGATTAAAAAGAAAAGAACCCAAACTCCAAACTTCACTCCAGTGGTGGTAACTTGCATAACCCGATTGCTCTTTAGCTTCTCAAGGGAAAGAAGAATTAGGTTAATTAACAGAAAAAAAAAAAAAAACTTTTCTAAGTGAAACTTTTAAAGTGTTGATTTACTAAGGCAGCAGAAATAGTAACATTTGAATTTCAAAACACTCAAGATTGCTGTTCTTAAACTCTTATCTCTTAGACATTTTATGTAGTGGGCTGACGAATTGAACTATTTTCTTACTATAATACTTAAGTAATTACAGATATTTAACATGGTATATACTGTAATTGTGGATGGAAGTCTTTTGGATGCTGGTAAAATAGTGATATAGATGATACAGTAATTAGAATGACCAATATTTGGAGCTGTTACATATAATGATTAAGACAGTGGTAGAAAAAAACAGTTAGATCATAGTAGATAATTCATTTGGGGAAAAAGTGGAAAACCATATTGGATAGATAGAGAAAGGTCAGTTTACAGAGAACTTTAAAAGTGAGGTGTATTACATCTCAGTCATGTTGATGGTCAAAGCATAAGACTGCCTTATTCATTATGAATTATTTGTACTTCATATTTTTGCCAAAGATTATAACCTTGAACTCTGCTTTTCAGTTCTTTCCAAAAGCCTATTTGTGAAAATTAATACCAATGGGAAGATTGCTTAAAGGATATGGAGTCCAGTTTGCCCCTTGATATTTCAAATTTTAAAGACCAAACCAGATCTTCTGAGAACTGGGTGCTTGGGCTGCATTGTCTGGGTTATTGTGAGTAACAAAATCATGAAGATGCTGTAATGGAGAGGGTGCCCGTGAGATGGGGTGATGTGTGTGGGAGAGTCCATGTGGCAGCAAGGGAATAGCAGGCACTAGAAGTGGTTGTCATGGATTTTGAGAAGGATTGAGAAGGGGATGTGCATTTGGGGTATGCAGGTAACACCTGGAGTGATGATGAATAGTTCCTTCCCACCACAATGGAGAGAAGGGAAAAGGGAAGTGAGAACTCAGCCGAAGGATCAAGTTTGGTTCAGTTCAGTTGCTCAGTCATGTTCGACTCTTTGCGACCCCACGGACTGCAGCACGCCAGTCTGACTCTGCGACCCCATGGACTGCAGCACGCCAGGCCTCCCTGTCCATCACCAACTCCTGGAGTTTACTCAAACTCATATCTATCGAGTTGGTGATGCCATCCAACCATCTCATCCTCTGTCATCCCCTTCTCCTCCTGCCTTCAATCTTTCCCAGCACCAGGGTCTTCTCAAATGAGTCAATTCTTTGCATCAGGTGGCCAAAGTATTGGAGTTTCAGCTTCAACATCAGTCCTTCCAATGAATATTCAGGACTGACCTCCTTTAGGATGGACTGGTTTGATCTCCTTGCAGTCCAAGGGACTCTCAAGAATCTTCTCCAACACCGCAGTTCAAAAGCATCGATTCTTCGGTGCTCAGCTTTCTTTATACTCCAACTCTCACATGCATACATGACCATTTGAAAAACCGTAGCCTTGACTAGACGGACCTTTGTTGGCAAAGTAATGTCTCTGCTTTTGAATATGCTGTCTAGGCTTGTCATAACTTTCCTTCCAAGGAGTAAGAGTCTTTTAATTTCATGGCTGCAGTCACCATCTGCAGTGATTTTGGAGCCCCCAAAAATTAAGTCTTCCACTATTTCCACTGTTTCCTCATCTATTTGCATGAAGTGATGGGGCCAGATGCCATAATCCATGGCATCTGAATGTTGAGTTTTAAGCCAACTTTTCACTCTCTTCTTTCACTTTGATCAAGAGGCTCTTTAGTTTTTCTTCACTTTCTGCCATAAGGGTGGTGTCATCTGCATATCTAAGGTTATTGATATTTCTCCCGGCAGTTTTGATTCAAGCTTGTGCTTCATCCAGCCCAGCAATTCTCATGATGTACTCTGCATAGAAGTTAAATAAGCAGGGTGACAATATGACATACTCCTTTTCCTATTTGGAACCAGTTTGTTGTTCCATGTTCAGTTCTAACTGTTGCTTCCTGACCTGCATACAGGTTTCTCAAGAGGCAGGTCAGGTGGTCTGGTATTCCCATCTCTTTCAGAATTTTCCACAGTTGATTGTGATCCACACAGTCAAAGGCTTTGGCATAGTCAATAAAGCAGAAATAGATATTTTTCTGGAACTCTCTCACTTTTTTGATGATCCAGAGGATGTTGGCAATTTGATCTCTGGTTCCTCTGCCTTTTCTAAAACCAGCTTGAACATCTGGAAGTTCACGGTTCATGTATTGCTTAAGCCTGACTTGGAGAATTTTGAGCATTCCTTTACTAGCATGTGAGATGAGTGCAATTGTGCGGTAGTTTGAGCATTCTTTGGCACTGCCTTTCTTTGGGATTGGAATGAAAACTGACCTTTTCCAGTCCTGTGGCCACTGCTGAGTTTTCCAGATTTGCTGGCATATTGAGTGCAGCACTTTCACAGCATCATCTTTTAGGATTTGAAATAGCTCAACTGGAATTCCATCACCTCCAATAGCTTCGTTTATAGTGATGCTTCCTAAGGCCCACTTGATTTCCCAATACAGGATGTCTGGCTCTAGGTGAGTGATCACACCATCATGATTATCTGGGTCATGAAGATCTTTTTTGTACATTTCTTCTGTGTATTCTTGCCACCTCTTATTAATGTCTTCTGCTTCTGATAGGTCCATACCATTTCTGTCCTTTATTGAGCCCATCTTTGCATGAAATGTTCCCTTGGTATCTCTAATTTTCTTGAAGAGCTCTCTAGTCTTTACCATTTTATTGTTTTCCTCTTATTTCTTTGCAGTGATCACTGAGGAAGGCTTTCTTATCTCTCCTTGCTATTCTTTGGAACTCTGCATTCAAGTGGGTTTATCTTTCCTTTCTCATTTGCCTTTTGCTTCTCTTCTTTTCACAGCTATTTGTAAGGCCTCCCCAGACAGCCATTTTGCTTTTTTGCATTTCTTTTTCTTGGGGATGGTCTTGATCCCTGTCTCCTATACAAGGTCATGAATCTCTGTCCATAGTTCATCAGGCACTCTGTCTATCAAATCTAGTCCCTTAAATCTATTTCTCACTTCCACTGTATAATCATAAGGAATTTGATTTAGGTCATACCTGAATGGTCTAGTGGTTTTCCCTACTTTTCCTCAATTTAAGTCTGAACTTGGCAATAAGGAGTTCGTGATCTGATGAGCCACAGTCAGCTCCTGGTCTTGTTTTTGCTGACTGTATAGAGCTTCTTCATTTTTGGCTGAAAAGAATATAATCAATCTGATTTTGGTGTGGACAAAGGGATCAAGATTCCTCCTATTTCCTCTGTTGTAAAGATGGAATAGGAGGATCTTATAACTTTTTCTCATTCTCCTTCCTGTGGCATTTGGGAAAATGAAAAACAGCAGCCATGTGATCTGATGTAGGGGATAGTAAAAACCCATGGAATGAATCATTTCTGAATTGAAATAAGGCCAATTTTCCCCACCCTACTACTTTGTTTTTGGTTTACAATAGAAAAAGCAGCACTGGGAAACTTCCACAACAAGGTGTAGGACTAGATTTAGCCTGTGGATTTTGATTTAAACCAGTCCTTTCCTGGAACTGATTTTCCAAATGCCCGTGGGTTGCTATCAGTCAGCCTTGGTTTTTTTCTTCCTTATTTCCCCCAGTTAGGGAGTGCACTTTCCTAAGAAGTACAATACAGTGGCTAAACCAGGGTCTTGTGCTGGTTAATTCTATTCAGACCATGCGATTCCAGTCCTCGCCGCACACACATGGTTAGAACTGAAAGATTACATCTGAATCTCTCCAGAGAAATGCGAGAAAGTGTGACTAAATAAATAACTCCTTTGTATTATGTCTGCAGGGGAGATGGTTTTTTTCCCCAGAGGGATGAGGTAGTGTCATAACTTTAGAATGTTTTGTCACCACTCTCCCAAGTTTACTGGAACTTTATGCTTCAGAAGTCACGCCTTCTAGAAGGCCTTTTAAAACTTTCAGGGCTTTACTGATTCATGGAAAATTTTATTCTTGAAGATTATAGTTAGCTCTGTGGTTTTGTCCCACTGGGATATATATGGGCATGACGACTTAGGCATACTTCAGGTCCACACCCTTGTGTCTGATTGGGGGTAACTGCTTCATTAGTGTTGGGTGTAATTCTAGTAACTTGGAAACATGGTCTCATAAAGATTGGAATCATTATTGTAAATGAGACCATAGCAAAAAATCTTACGAGCTTACTGTATGCATAAAAATTTGAGTACCTATACTGGCTCTGCTCTTTGCTATCGTGCCTCTTGGGCTTCCCAGGTCGTGCTAGTGGTAAAGAAACCTCCTGCCACTGCAGGAGATGCAAGAGACATGGGTTCGATCCCTGGGTTGGGAAGATTCCCTGGAGCTGGAAATGGCAACCCGCTCCAGTATTCTCGCCTAGAAAATTCTATTGACATAGGAACCTGGAGTGCTATAGTCCATGGGGTCTCAAAGAGGTGGGCACGACCAAGCACATGCACACACGCACTCATGCACACAAACACAAAGAGTGCATCTCACCCCAAATACTATTTGTGTAAGTAGCACCAAAGGTGGATTTTAACGATGAACCCGGTTAAACAGTTTTTAGTGGTCACTATAAAAGATGTTACTGTTTTCTACATAATGAATCACTTTTGGTCATGCTTCATTTTTGGAGTGTATCGCTTTTCAGTAAATTAAGCACAAAGCCATTTAAATAAATATTTTACTGGGTGGGACAGAAGGAGGGCAGTTTATATTATACACTATTTAATTATTAAAAATACAGTTCAAATCTCAGCCAGAAGAAGCCAACTTCTTACAGGCAGAAATGTGTAACAACTGCCTGCTGTCTTTATACGGCATTATAAAAGTTGCTGGTTATCCAGTCAGGGTTTGTCCTTCCGCTCATTCTCTCTTTTTGCCTCTACACAAGCACCTAAGTCCTGAGGATGCTTCCTACTCAGGAGCAGGATAAAGGAACTTTTGGAGCAGGTGCTTTAGTTTTCTGGGCTTTGCTTTCCAGGATCACACCTGCTGAAAGTCCTTGCCTGCTTTGGCCTCTGACACCTTTCCACCTGACAACCAGTCAGGCCAAAGCTTTTTGCTGTGAATTTTTGTCTCCTTGGTCAAAAACTCAAGATGTGCCAAAATATGACTATTTTTTCCATGAATGAACTGAATTCCTCAGACCTCCCATTTTTGCTGGAATTGGAAACTTAACCTTTAATTCAGGGCATTTCCCCCTCCTACCCCTGGGGGCACTCCTTCCTTCTGAGGCAAGGTGGGTTGGAGGCAAGGTGAATTACATAACCTCAGAGTTTGAGAGGGATGAGTCAGATCCTTGGTCTTCATCTGTCCAGTCTGGAATGCTCTGAAATACACATTGTTCCACCTAGTCCTGGTTTCTAACATCTTTGCCGATTGACATCATCTACTAAATGAAATAAAAGAAGTTACAAGATCATTTAAAGCAATATGAAATGGGGAGGAAGAAATGCACAAGTGAAAGATAAGATAATCTCAATATATCTCGGCAAATTTCTCCTATTCTTACAATTTATATTTGGGGTGAAGCTCTGAAAACAAAATACAATTTATATTTGGGGATAAACTTTTTTTGCCTTTGTGTGAAAATGGAATATTAGTGTTATTTCTACAAAGAATGTAGTAGGTGCCCTATTGTTTAAATAATTTGAAATGGAATTGATCCAAATGCTTCCAGCAAGAGTTTTAAGGAGTCATTTAATTCTTCTGTGAATACCTGAATTGCACTAGCTCTAATTTCTGTTAGTTTATTAACAGTGCTTTGGTGTTAAATCTATAGTCAAAAGTTTAATAGATTCATTCATAGTTGGAGCACCTCTGAAACAAAGCAAGGTCAAATCACACCTCCTTTGATAATTATTATCTTTTTTAAGGACACAAATTAGTATTTCTAGCCCAACTAATGTTTTTTGTACCAATGAAATATTTTTTTAATAGTAATTTCTGTGTATGTTGTTAATTGTAATTTTCAGCTGGAGAAATTAGAGAATAGGGCGTCACAATCTTCCCATAATTACCCTGTGGCAGATGGAACAGCAAGAATCTTATCTTCTGCCATTTAGCTGTATTTTTTCTTAAATCATGAGTGCCTGGTTGTTTGAATAAATGCCATGGTTCCTATTTTATGCATAAGCTTTTTGGTCCTCTGGAATAATATTCCCCGCCCCCCCATGGAATTGTAGGAAATTGAGCAAAACAAAGAAGACATTAAATCATAAGATATTAAAATCTTGGCTATTTAAAACTGCCTTGATTTAGTATTTTCATGCTACCACTTGCAATAGACTACAAGATAGAACCTGGGGCAATAGCGAAGTGCTTAGCATAAAAGATGTTCCTGAAGTACCTGGGATGAGAGGAGCTTGCCAAAGTGGAACAGAGGCTGAGACGAGTGCAGTGGCCACTGCTGAGCATAGGAGACCACTCACTCGCACCATAGAGGGAGGAAACCCCCCTGCAAAGAGAGAGACCCAAGGAGCATCTCATGAGATGAGAGAAAGTCAACTCACAGTGCTTCTTGTTGATTCTAAATATGGAGGCAGGGGATGTCGAAGGAGAGAAGAATCAGAGAGCTCACTGGCATGAGGTTTTTGAAAGGGATGGTGGAGTAAGAAGTTGCAATTCAAAGTAAATGAAACCAAATGAAAATGGGCTAGTGATAGGAGTAATGACATTTTCTAGATTATAAGATGATGTGAGAAATTGCTTATATTTGAAATGTCCTGAATTCTGTTTCCTCTACCACTGACTTAGTTTGGTCTCTTTTGTCTGTAAAATAGGTAATCATGTGGCAGTGAAAAGCCTAACCATTTATTATTTATTGTGCACGTTGTGCTGTGCCAGGTAACAGATACACATGACATGGTCCCTTGCAGTGAAGTATGAGATGCATAGAGGAGCATGCTGCTGCTGCTGCTAAGTCACTTCAGTCGTGTCCGACTCTGTGTGACCCCATAGATGGCAGCCCACCAGGCTCCCCCGTCCCTGGGATTCTCCAGGCAAGAACACTGGAGTGGGTTGCCATTTCCTTCTCCATAGAGGAGCATAGTTTGGTGTAAATGTAAAATTGAAAGGATTTGCAAGTCGTGGATGGAGCTTAGAGAAGAGAATGACTATTGTTGCATGAGGAAGAGTGGGAAATTCTGGGGAACATTTGCAGAGAAGTGTTCTGGAAGATAAATCAGAGATGACTAGGCACAAAGGACGGAGAGACGGCAATGGCACCCCACTCCAGTACTCTTGCCTGGAAAATCCCATGGACGGAAGAGCCTAGAAGGCTGCAGTCCATAGGATCGCTGAGGGTCGGACACGACTGAGCGACTTCACTTTCACTTTTCACTTTCATGCATTGGAGAAGGAAATGGCAACCCACTCCAGTGTTCTTGCCTGGAGAATCCCAGGGACGGGGGAGCCTGGTGGGCTGCCGTCTATGGGGTTGCACAGAGTTGGACACGACTAAAGCGACTTAGCAGCAACAGTAGCAGGCACACAGGAAGAAGCAGGTATTTAAAATGGAGGAGAAAGCATATGAAAATTAACTGGATCAAGAAAATTCAAAGGAAGTAATTCTCTTCAAATGTGGAACACAATATAGCTTTTTAATTAATAGCTATCAATGTTGTATATAAAACTTGTGCTAGAGGACTGCTATCTTCCAGGTTACTGTGAGGAAGAGACTTCAGGTCATGATTTGAAACAGTCACTATTTTTTTTTTTAACTCCTTTTCAGTAGTTATTTGTCAATTTTGATACGGACTTGTCTCCCTTTCCTTATGCTGCTGTCAAGCAAAAATAAAATAGAAATAATATTCCTGAGATTTTTCACAATATGTTCTTTACATAAATCATTGAAGGTATGATGATCAAAACATCTCATTTAATGACTGCAACCATTTCTCCTAACATATTAAAATTAGATGACACATTTCACCACGTTTTACAAACAGATTGAGCAATAGATTCAATGATTCTTCTAATAAATGATTCCTTTTTCTAGAGGACATGATACACCACCAAGGGAGATTTAAAACACTTGTAACATCTATCTTCTTTGTGTCAGAGTGCAGATGTGTGGGGATGATGTTTGAACATTTGAAGAAAGGTATTTTTAGTGATACTTTGGTGATAGTATATGCTCATAGCCAGAGAAAGACTGACTCCACTTTCAGAAATTCAAAGTGCACTCATTTTTGCATGTGGGGATCAATCCTTCTTTGGCTCTTTGACTCCACTTTGGGCAGTGGGCATTAACAAGTAACATGCAGACATCTTGATAAATGCCTGTGCACTAGGGCTTCATCTTTTGGAAAGTTCCTACTTGGGAGCCTGTTGCCATGTTATAAAGAAGCTGGGCTGAGTCATGAGGGGCAGCTTGAGAGACGGACCTTGCAGGCATGCCTAACAAACAGATTTCTGTGAAATAACAGATTGTTGGTTGGGGTGGTTGTTATACAGCAATGGACGGCTGAAACAAGCTATGGCAAAACATTAATAGCAAACTTGACCCCTTTTTTGCCCCTTAAACTATGCATTAACTTAGTTCTATTATTTTTTTATCCCTTCCTTCTTTTTTTTCTTTCATGTCTTTTTTATATGAATATGCTTTGTTGCATGAAACACCAATGCCTTCTAAGGCAGCCATGAACTTCTATATAAGTTTGCTTGGGCTGCCATAACAAAGTACCACAGAGTAGACGACTTAAATCATAGAAATCTATTTACTCAAAGTTCTGAAGACTAGAAGTCCAAGCAAGGTGTCAGAAATGTTTCCTTCGCAGGCCTCTCTCCTTGGCATGTATATGATTGTCTTTCCCTGTTTCTTCATGTAGTTTTCCCTCTGTCCATTTTTAGATTCCTTCTTATTTCTTCCTGCTGTCTCCACTTTCCCTTTTCCTGTGGAAGCATGGATGGTCATTTTTCTAGGCAGCAAGAGCTAGGACACACTTGGAACCCCTGCTTACCCCAGAATATCTTCCTTATCAGTCTGTCCTGGTACATGAATCTTTAACATTATTTAAATAATGATTTTTTTTCCTTTAAGCCAAGAATTTCCATCTCCAATGATGAATATGCAGCTAATCCTGGATACAAAGCATTTATTCTCTGGAGAAGGCAATGGCACCCCACTCCAGTACTCTTGCCTGGAGAATCCCATGGACGGAGGAGCCTGGTATGCTCCAGTCCATGGGGTCGCTAAGAGTCGGACAGGACTGAGCGACTTCACTTTCACTTTTCACTTTCATGCATTGGAGAAGGAAATGGCAACCCACTCCAGTGTTCTTGCCTGGAGAATCCCAGGGACAGAGGAGCCTAGTGGGCTGCTGTTTATGGGGTCGCACAGAGTCGGACATGACTGAAGTGACTTAGCAGCAGCAGCAGCATTCACCATTGAGTCAGGATTAGTTTGTTAGTTTGCTCTCCAAGGAAATGGCTAAGAGGGTCTGCTTACTGGCTCTGGCTTGCCAGAGGACCTTGCCCACATGCTTACTTTTGCTTACTCCTGTTTTGCTCCTCTCCTGTTTTGCTATCTAGTTAACTATGACTCTTCCTCCCACTCTTGAATCCATTAATTCTTTTTTTTTTTTGAAAGCTCTTTTATTTTTTTAATATAAATGTATTTATTTTCATTGGAGGCTAAATACTGTACAATACTGTATTGGTTTTGCCATACATCGACATGAATCTGCCACGGGTGTACATGTGTTCCCCATCCTGAACCCCCCTCCCACCTCACTCCCCATACTTAGGGAAGTGTCCCAGAACCCCCAATTGTAGGAACAGCCAAGAGAAGCTACCCCACATCCAAGGTAAGGAGCAGTGGCTGAGCTTTGCTGGAGCAGCCGTTAAGAGATATCCCACGTCCAGGTGAAAGAAACCCAAGTAAGACAGTAGGCGCTGAGAGAGGGCATCAGAGGGCAGACAGACGGAAACAACAATCACAGACAACTAGCCAATCTGATCACATGGACCACAGCCTTGTCTAACTCAATGAAATTAAGCCATGCCATGTGGGGCCATCCAAGATGGATGGGTCATGGTGGAGAGGTCTGACAGAATGTGGTCCACTGGAGAAGGGAATGGAAAACCACTTCAGTATTCTTGCCTTGAGAACCCCATGACAGTATGAAAAGGCAAAAAGATAGGGCACTGAAAGATGAACTCCCCAGGTTGGTAGGTGCCCAATATGCTACTGGAGATCAGTGGAGAAATAACTCCAGAGAGAATGAAGGGATGGAGCCAAAGAAAAAACAATACCCAGTTCTGGATGTGACTGGTGATAGAAGCAGGGTCTGATGCTGTAAAGAGCAATATTGCATAGGAACCTGGAATGTCAGGTCCATGAATCAAGGCAAATTGGAAGTGGTCAAACAGGAGATGGCAAAAGTGAACATTGACATTTTAGGAATCAGTGAACTAAAATGGATGGAATGGGTGAATTTAACTCAGATGACCATTATATCTACTACTGCGGGCAAGAATCCCTTAGAAGAAATGGAGTAATCATCACAGTCAACAAAAGAGTCCAAAATGCAGTACTTGGATGCAATCTCAAAACAACAGAATGATCTCTGTTCATTTCCAAGGCAAACCATTCAATATCACAGTAATCCCTGACCAGTAATGCTGAAGAACCTGAAGTTGAACAGTTCTATGAAGACCTACAAGACCTTCTAGAACTAATATCCCCAAAATATGTCCTTTTCATTATAGGGGACTGGAATGCAAAAGTAGGAAGTCAAGAAACACGTGGAGTAACAGGCAAATTTGGTCTTGGAGTACAGAATGAAGCAGGGCAAAGGCTAATAGAGTTTTGCCAAGAGAATGCACTGGTCATAGCAAACACACTCTTCCAACAACACAAGAGAAGACTCTACACATGGACATCACCAGATGGTCAACACTGAAATTAGATTGATTATATTCTTTGCAGTCAAAGATGGAGAAGTATACAGTCAACAAAAACAAGACTGGGAGCTGACTGTGGCTCAGAAAATGAACTCCTTATTGCCAAGTTCAGACTGAAATTGAATAAAGTAGGGAAATCCACTAGACCATTCAGGTATGACCTAAATCAAATCCCTTATGACTATACAGTGGAAGTGAGAAATAGATTTAAGGGACTAGATTTGATAGACTGAGTGCCTGATGAACTATGGACGGAGGTTTGTGACATTGTACAGGAGACAGGGATCAAGACCATCCCCAAGAAAAAGAGATGCAAAAAAGCAAAATGGTTGTCCGAGGAGGCCTTACAAATAACTGTGAAAAGAAGAGAAATGAAAAGCAAAGGAGAAAAAGAAAGATATACCCATTTGAATGCAGAGTTCCAAAGAATAGCAAGGAGAGATAAGAAAGCTTTCCTCAGCGATCAATGCAAAGAAATAGAGGAAAACAACAGAATGGGAAAGACTAGAGAGCTTTTTAAGAAAATTAGAGATACCAAGGGAACACTTCATGCAAAGATGGGCTCAATAAAGGACAGAAATGATATGGACCTAACAGAAGCAGAAGATATTAAGAAGAGGTGGCAAGAATACACAGAAGAACTGTATAAAAATGATCTTCATGGCCTGGATAATCATGATGATGTGATCACTCACCTAGATAGAGCCAGACATCCTGGAATGTGAAGTCAAGTGGGTCTTAGGAAGCATCACTACGAACAAAGCTATTGGAGGTGATGGAATTCCAGTTGAGCTATTTCAAATCCGAAAAGATGATGCTGTGAAAGTGTTGCACTCAATATGTCAGCAAATTTGGAAAACTCAGCAGGACCCACAGGACTGGAAAAGGTCAGTTTTCATTCCAATCCCAAAGAAAGGCAATACCAAAGAATGCTCAAACTACCATTCAATTGCACTCATCTCACATGCTAGTAAAGGAATGCTCAAAATTCTCTGAGTCAGGCTTAAGCAATACGTGAACTGTGAACTTCCAGATGGTCAAGCTGGTTTTAGAAAAGGCAGAGGAACCAGAGATCAAATTGCCGACATCCGCTGGATCATTGAAAAAGCGAGAGAGTTCCAGAAAAACATCTATTTCTGCTTTATTGACTATGCCAAAGCCTTTGACTGTGTGGATCACAATCAACTGTGGAAAATTCTGAAAGAGATGGGAATACCAGACCACCTGACCTGCCTCTTGAGAAACCTGTATGCAGGTCAGGAAGCAACAGTTAGAACTGGACATGGAACAACAGACTGGTTCCAAATAGGAAAAGGAGTACATCAAGGCTGAATATTGTCACCCTGCTTATTTAACTTCTATGCAGAGTACATCATGAGAATTGCTGGGCTGGATGAAGCACAAGCTTGAATCAAAATTGCTGGGAGAAATATCAATAACCTCAGATATGTAGATGACACCACCCTTATGGGAGAAAGTGAAGAAAAACTAAAGAGCTTTTTGATAAAAGTGAAAGAGGAGAGTGAAAAAGTTGGCTTCAAGCTCAACATTCAGAAAAGGAAGATCATGGCATCCAGTCCCATCACTTCATGGGAAATAGATGGGGAAACGGTGGAAACAGTGTCAGACTTTATTTTTCTGGGCTCCAAAATCACTGCAGATGGTGACTGCAGCCATGAAATTAAAAGACGCTTAGTCCTTGAAAGGAAAGTTATGACCAACCTAGACAGCATATTAAAAAGCAGAGACATTACTTTGCCAACAAAGGTCTGTCTAGTCAAGGCTATGGTTTTTCCAGTGGTCATGTATGGATGTTGAGAGTTGGACTACGAAGAAAGCTGAGCACCACAGTATTGATGCTTTTGTACTGTGGTGTTGGAGAAGACTCTTGAGAGTCCCTTGGACTGCAAGGATATCCAACCAGTCCATCCTAAAGTAGATCAGTCCTGGGTGTTCATTGGAAGGACTGATGTTGAAGCTGAAATGCCAGTACTTTGGCCACCTGATGATGAGATGGTTGGATGGCATCACTGACTCAGTGGACATGAGTTGGGTAAACTCCAGGAGTTGGTAATGGGCAGGGAGGCCTGGCATGCTTTGGTTCTTGGGGTCGCAAAGAGTTGGACACTACAGCGACTGAACTGAACTGAACTGAACTGAATAGAACCAAACATCTCATCTCCAGAGAAATTTCAATTCAACTTTCTTATATGTAATTATGCTTATATTGTCTAGAACTGTAAGCTCCAAAAGGAGAAATTTTGTCTCTTTCGCCCGCAATATTTAGCATATATTCTGACTTCTGGAACATACTCAAAACATATTTGTTAAATGAATGAATGAATGAACTGAGAGATTCTGAACAATGCAATTTTCTCTTACTTTTGTACTTTAGAAACTTTTGTGCCTGGACTGGGTGTTTTCTTACTGTTGTGGTTAAGGGGACACACAGGCACATGGCATTCTAAAAGTTCTATGAGATGTTTCAAGAGGGGAAATAAAAGCTAAGAGTGCAATGTGGAAACTAAGACCCGGAGCAATGTGGGCTCCCTTACTTAAATTCTAATTCATGGATAAAAACATTCTCAGAAGCAAGAAAACTAAGAGCTAGCATGAGTACTAGCATGCATTGTAAAAACATCACTGCTGCTGCTGCTGCGTCGCTTCAGTTGTGTCCGACTCTGTGTGACCCCATAGATGGCAGCCCACCAGGCTCCCCCGTCCCTGGGATTCTCCAGGCAAGAACACTGGAGTGGGTTGCCATTGCCTTCTCCATTGCGTGAAAGTGAAAAGTGAAAGTGAAGTCGCTCAGTTGCGTCCAACTCGTAGCAACCCCATGGACTGCAGCCCACCAGGCTCCTCCATCCATGGGATTTTCTAGGCAAGAGTACTGGAGTGGCTTGCCATTGCCTTCTCCGAAACATCACTAGGCTGCCATAAAAATTAGTCCTATTTTTCCATGCAATAATAGTTAAAAGCTTCCTTTGCTTTTATAATTAAATGATTTTGGATTTATGAAGGAAGAACTCTAAAGCTTTTTAAAAATTGAGGTATAATTTCCATATAACATTGTATTATTTTCAGGTGTACCACATAATGGTTCTATATTTGTATGCACTGAGAAATGATCATGACAGTGCCAGAACTATAATGCTTTAATACACTTTGCAGTTCTCAGATTTATCTTCCTTAAGATCTGTAAGAATTAAGCAGAAAGAATGCTTAATGCTTAATGTGGGTTTACTAATATGAGCAGAAAAAGGAAGTGTTGGAGCGTGACATTTTATTTTAACATGGCTATTGTGACTTTGAATTGGTTGAGCAAGAATCACAGTCATGATTTAGCCAATATTCCACTTATGAATAGCATTTTTATAATTTTCTGAGAGTTTTGAATCAAAAGCCTCCAATTTTATTTCCTTAGGAGTAACTGTTCTTTGTTCTTCAGTTTAGGTTATTTGGGAGGTAATTGACCTGGAGAAACATTTCCCAAAATGTGATGGTAATGACAGGTAAAAGAAAAACAGATTCTGTGGTTACAAAAGTTTAGGAAATGCTGGATTAAACAAAATTCAATAATATTTTTCTCTTTTTAGTTACAGGGCTGCTATTAGTAACATGCACTGTAAATCTCCAAGAAGAAAGTATATAATATACAGCATTTCCCATTATCATCTGATCACTGAATTTTTAAGCACTTTATTTTTTGTGTTGCATGTTCTTTGGAATTTAAATGTGTTCTACTAAATACTTTGGACTTCCCTGGTTGCTCAGATGGTAAAGAATCTGCCTGCAATGCAGGAGACCTGAATTTGATCCCTGGGTTGGGAAGATTCCCTGGAGGAGGGCATGACAACCCACTCTAGTATTCTTGTCTGGAGAATCTCATGGACAGAGGAGCCTGGTGGGCTACAGTCCATGGGGTTGCAAAAAGTCAGACATGACTGAGCGACCAAGCACACCAACATTTTGGGAGATGTAGCCCAGAGAGAAGTATCCTCTTATGCATAGGTATAGGAGAGGTATCGGCATTTACCAAATCCCTGGTGATGTATTTCTCTCCTGTCCTTTCCCTTAACCACAGCCCTATGAGCCTTCTGTTCTAGGAACTAAACAACTCTGTTCCTGTTCCTAAAACTGTGCTAATTATAATAATAGCTTGCTGCTGCTGCTGCCACTTAGTCTCTTCAGTTGTGTCCAACCCTGTGCGACCCCATAGACGGCAGCCCACCAGTCTCCTTTGTCCCTGGGATTCTCCAGGCAAGAATACTTACATTCATTGAATACTGATTACGTGCCAGACATAATTCTAAATCTTTTCAATGTAATAATTCATTAATCACAACAGAGCGATCCTTTCAGTAGGCATCCCATTGTACAGATATGGGAGCTCAGAGTCCAATTAATTAAATGGAGTCAGGATTTGAACAGGAGCCATCTGGCTTCACTCTGAACCACAGTACTATGCTGTCATAGAACTGACTTGCCAACTAACTTTTAGAAAACAACTTCTTGGTAAGTTGGGAACTACTTGTAATTTGTGAACTCCTTGGGATGCTAAACAAAGAAGCAAGAAGTACAGTTTAATGTACCAGTTTGACATTTGCTTAACTTCATGCATGTGTTTGGCAGAGTCAATTTTTCCAAGAGATTTCTTCACCTTTTAGAAATACAGAATCTGTCATCTTGATGTGGTGCCATGAGAAGGATCATGTGCTTCACTCCTACAGTATGAACTTGCTTGTTTTTAAGTGCAGGCTGCTCTTGGGTTTTCCCTTTCTTTCTTTTTGTATAGTGTAGCTGTATTTGTATAGTGTAGTGTAGATCTTATTGTATACTTAAGCATACATATCCATACAACAGGTCACAAATAATTTGATTACCAAAGCACATCATGATTCCAGTGTTAACTACCATACCTTCTTTAGTGAAAGTTATGAAGCCTGTAATCCAGTTTGGTTGGGGACAGATTCTCTGTCCTTTCTTTCTGGTCCTCCTTTTTGTTATTATCTGAGTTCTCCATCATCTTTTGACCTTGTTTATCCCATGCTGGGGCTTTCCTGGTGGCTCAGTTGCTAAAGAATCTGCCTGCAGTGCAGGAGACCTGGGTTTAATCCCTGTGTCAGAAAGATCTCCTGGAGAAGAGAATGGCAACCCACTCCATTATTCTTGCCTGGAGAATAGTCCAGATTCCCTGCAGAGGTGATTCTTTACAGTAGAGCTGATCAAATTTTTAAAAACTGTCTTTCCATCCATAGTTTAAACTTCTTTCTTTATACTAGCCTATAAATCTGCTAAACTATATTCTAGTTCTTTTATATTACTTCAGAGCTAGTCTTTCTGATTGCTTGGTTATATAATAGATTTAAAATATAAAGCTGTCAGAGCATAACTGAAGTTGTATAATAATCTAAGGACACTAATCATATTTCTTCTTAGTTTTAATTATAGTTTTGGCTTTTGCTTGAAATTACATAAAATTAAAAAAGTTCTCTAAAGCAAGAGAAATTAACCCAATACTAGTTTATCTCCTGATTATTTTCTTTTCTTTACTGATCAGGCTCTCCAATAGATAGTTTACTTTAGCTCATACTCTCTTCAGGCCTCAAAAAGTTTTGCTGTTTGTTCCTATCCTAACTGACAGAAGAGCCTGGTGGGCTCCTGTCTATGGGGCTGCAAAAGAGTCATACATGACTTAGTGACTAGACAACAATGACAGTCATCTCGAAAGTCAACAATGAGTCCTTATCATCAAACATAAATTGAGAATTCATTTTCTTGGACATCTCTAACATTTGACACCATTGATCAACCACTTCTTTTTAGAGTGCCTGCATGCTAAGTCACTTCAGTCATGTGGTGGCTCAGTGGTAAAGAATCTGCCTGCAATGTAGGAGATGCAAGAGACGTGAGTTCAATCCCTGGGTGGGGAAGGTCCCCTGGAGAAGAAAATGGTAACCCACTCCAGCGTTCTTGCCTGGAAAATCCCATGGATAGAGGAGCCTGGTGGGCTATGGTCAATGGGGTGGCAAGAGTCAGACATGACTTAGTGCCTAAACCACAACCACCATGAGCATATTACCTCTTTGACACTTATTTTTATTGTATTTAACTTAACTAAAATTCTTAGCTCTTTTCTCGCAAGGGCAGTTGATGATTAATTTCTCTTCCACTTATACTCTATAGTTTCTTTTTTTAAAACTTGACTTTTTTGGGCCTACTTTCTATCCTCGGGGATCAGGAATTTCAGTCTGCCATTCAAAGCGTTGACTGTTCCTTCTAAGTTTGTGTCACCTGAAAGTATGGCATCAATTTTCATACCGAGGTCATTGAGAAAAAAACATTTTCCTCGTTTTGTAGGGCTTAGGATGACACTGGACAACACATGCTACACACTCTTCTCCAATGCTGACTTTGATCTGTTAATCAGGACAGTTTAGATACAAACAGCAATAAATCTATTGAACTCACATTTCCTCACTTGTGTCCAGAAGTGTATCTTTAATAGCTTTGTCAAATGTTTTCCCCAAATACACAGAAATAGGAAACTGAATAAACTAACAAACATATAAAACCAGTAATGGGTTAGTTCTGGTAGGGTTTGTTTCCTGTGAATTAATCATGATTCACATGCAGCCCTGTTCCTGTTTTAGATGCTCATAGTCTGAGATTTTAATAGTTTGTTCTAGAACGTTGTTGAGGATGATTAGTGTATTCCCAGTCCATTTTCAGTATTGACTTCTTGCCGTTTTTGGAAGGTCAGGAATATATTTGCCCATTATCTGTCCTGTAGTATGGTTCCCGCTTGTCTTGGTTCCTCAAAGATGGCTGAAAACAGAGTCAGCAATCTCAAGGCATGTTCTACATTTATAATTTGAAATAGTATGAACAAGTCTCATCTGGGCACATTTTAGGGAAGTTAGGGGGTTCTTTATAAAGTCCTCTCTTTTACCTTCTCTGGCTAAATCTCAATATACTTTACACAGAAGAAAGGAGAATAGTATTTGAGGAGACCGGTTTTGTCTCTGCTCCTTGTTGGCATCAGCTACCATGATTCAAAGACTTTCGCCTCTCATGCTTCATTTCCCTCTAAATATAACTTAAAGAACCTAGCTTATTGGTTTATTCGCCCACAGTCTTGAGCTCATATTTTGCCTTCTTTGACACCATTCTTATACCTCTGTGCCACTTTTGAAATACTGTTTTTGATTATGAATCCTTACCTCCTTTTAGAGTTTGAGATTCTAGGAATGCTGTGAGTTGTCTTTCTTGTTTAAAACAGCCATCAGTTAAGGTTACCAGTATTTTTTAAAAAATTAGGGCAAGAATCTACAAACATCTTCAAATCAATTCGAATGCAGAATTCTTCTAGATTGTTAGGTTTCTCTTCAATCTTATATACTGGTTTCACTCTTACCTAATTTGATACCAATTTTTGAACTTACACTTGATTGATGTAGTAATTATTTAAGTTGTGTAATTAATATTGTGTAACTACAACTAAAACTGGCATAAACATATTTGGGAACAAAATCCAGCTGCCTCTTGTTAGGCATCCAACTCAGCTGGTAGGAACAGATGTTCATGAGTGTTTAGATAGCCTTCTAGCCCCAAGCATTCACTGTGCAGTGGGCGTGAGTCAATATATTTTATAGATGTAACGGAGAGCTTTGGTTAATGTGATGAGTTGGTTAAACGGAGGTTGATTAAAAGAACTTCTGCTGTAGAATAACATGTGCTTCTTGCCCTCTGAGGAAATTGCACAATGGTAGCCGTTTTTTCTGACCCTTCTGATTAGAATTGATTAATTATAGTGTTGTGATTCTACATTACATTATATTCCATTATAACGCCTGTAATACTTTGTCTCCCTGAAGTCTGCACCTACTGGTCTGTGAACTCGTGAGGACAGAGATGTCTTTGATAAAATTTTGGGTAAATGTATTAAAAAACTCCAGTGTGAGGTATGAAATGAAGGAGGAAAAAGCAGAACATAGGCTGATATGGGAAAAGTACATTCCAAAAACCAACCTGGGTTATTGATACAGTAAAATGTGCCACTTAAAATGCAGTCTGAGGACTTATAGTCAATAATAGTAGAAAGGCCAATGGAGCTGGAAATACAAAGCAAGCTAATTCTTATTATGAAAAATTTAAAATAGTAGCAAAGCTTAAAATACATATTTTAAACCTTAGCCATAATGTTTGCATTTAACCAATCTCCTTCTATTTGAGAACAATGATAAAAAATTGTGCTGGTTTAAGCTTTATTAGTACAGATTAAATCTTTTTTTCCCCCAAACTTTTTATTTTGTATTGGGGTATGGCAGATTAACAATGTTATGGTAGTTTCGGGTGAACAGCAAAGGGCCTCAGCCATACATACACATGTATGCATTCTCCCTTAAACTCCCCTCCCATCCAGGCTGCCATATAACATTGCACAGAGTTCCCTGTGCTATACAGTAGGTCCTTGTTGGTTATCCATAATACAGATTAAATCTTGATCACCAACAAGAATCATTCTGTAATTATTCTGTTTCTTCACTAGATGGTGCTTATGAGCTAACGAGAGAAAAGATTGAGTTCCTCCTTTATTCATTTAAGGGAAAACAGGGACATTTGTGGATTAAATAGAATAAGGAAATTAAAAAATTAGAAAAAAATTTAAGACCGCCCTTTATATTTGTTAGACTGCTTGGAGAAAATCTCATCTTCATTTCTGGTAAAAATGTTAAGTTCTTGGGAGGAAAAAAATACCCATTAAGATCATTACAATCACCAAATTCTGAACATTTTGTGGACTAACTGTCCAAGTCTAGGAAGCTAAAAAAATTCTCCTACTGTCTTTAAAATACAACATTAATCTTTGGCAGGAAGCAAAGCCACATAAATTGTTATATTATGAGAGCATCATTTGATTTCATAATGTTATTTTGTGAAATGGATTGTTGACTAGATTTTAAATGGTGTCTGATAGGTAATATTCCTTTACTTTCGTTTAGAGGTATTAGAAGTTAAAAGGGAAGGGTCTGGGTTCATTCTGCTTGAGTTTAAACCCCAGATCTGCCACTTACTAGCTGTGTAATCTTGGCATTTTACCTCTCTAACTTTCCTTTCCTTCATCCTGCAAAACTAGGCTGCATGGTTTCCATTTCATAAGATTTCGATGCCTTGATATATGTAAAAATCTTAGAACAGCACCTGGGACATAGTAAGCCCTCAAAAAAATGTTAACTTTCATGACATTTCTTATCATTTTTTCACCTACTGATGAAGACTGATAAGTTCCCAGTCACAAAACAATCCAAGGAAATACCAATTTAATTAACACTCTTTCCTTCCTTTCATTCCAGTGTTGTAACCTATTCCTACTCTGCCTGTATCCTTGAAACTGGCATATATATATGTATATATATATATATATATATTTTTATTTTTAACTTTTTATTTTGTATTGGAGTATAGCCAATTAGTAATGTTGTGATGGTTTCAGGTGAAGAGCAAAGAGACTCAGCCATACCTATACATGTATCCATTCTCCCCTAAACTCCCCTCCCATCCAGGATGCCACATAACATTGAGTGGAGTTCCCTGTGCTATATAGTAGGTCCTTGTTGGTTATCTATTTTAAACATAGCAGTGTGTGCACGACCATCCCAAACTCCCTATTTCTTTCCCAGCTCCTCCCCACCAGGCAACCATAAGTTCATTCTCTAAGCCTCTGTTTCTGAAACTGACTTATATTTTATCAGATTACATATTTCGGGAGCAAACTGTTGCTTAAAGTTGAATAGAGGCATTTATATTCTAATGTGTGGTGTGTGGGATAGCTTAACTTCTGAATTTTAGGAAAAGATGGTTTTACTTCCTTATTATACTTTCCAAGACTGGATGCTTGCTGTGACTAATAGCAAACTTTCCCAGTGGAGGCTCTGATGCTGACACGTATCTGAAGTTTGCCACAATGGTTGGCCAGTATCAGAGAAAGACAGAAAAATACACAAGGGAAAATTATTCAAAAGAAATACATATATGTGTGTGTGTATATATATATATACACATATTCAAAGTAATGGCAATACAGATTTGAGAAAAACCATGGAAAGATGAGGATTCAAATAGATAACCGAAGAAAAGCTGTGTCTACTTTTGGGAGGAATCATGAACAAATTCAAAGGTCAGAGTTTTTGTTTACAGTTCTATTTTCAGTCTATGTGGGCCCCTATGCCCCAATTCACAGTTATTAACATGATATAATTGATAGGATCTGTGTCCTTTGCTCTCAAATGTAGGAGATGATATATGAACTTAAGATAATAGCCACAGGCATCCAGTATTTACCAAAGAGTTATTCTGTACTGGGTGCGGTGGCAAGAATTCTACTTAAAGTATCGATATTACATTGAATTCTCACTGCAATTTCACAAAGTAGTTGTTATTATCATCTCTATTCTGGAGCTGACGAAACTCCAGAATAGAGATGTTGAATGTTTGGTATTTGGAGATGCTGAGTAGCTCTTCCTAGATCACACAGTCAGTGAACAGTGGCATTAGTATTCAAACCCAATTCCATCTGACTCCAGAGCCTCAGGATTTAGCTGAGATGTCAGTTCAGACAAAGGCATTGTTTGAGTTGATTCTGGAAGTATAGGAAGTGCCCTAAATGACACATTTCCTAATTGGTCGTCCCTGATGAGACATTAACTTGTCAACACTGGGCATTATCCTTCATTAGTTCCCCGCATGCCTGGGCAGTTAAAGAATCAAATTGTCCTTCATCATTTGAAGATGATACCACCACATGAGAGGCTGTGGCTGAGAAAAACCGACATCTGACAAGCAGCTCTTCCCACATCATGTATACATGCAGATTGCTTTTTAGTTTGTGGCTCAGGCTCTGTTGGCAGAGTCTCACTTCTGTATTTTGTTCTGCCAAAGTGTGGTTAGCTGAAGCTTAGTTTGAAAAACACGACACTATCACTGATGCTGTATATTCATCAGGCATCCTCTCTTTTTTGTCCTCAGCCATTTTTACCTTTGCCACAGCATACTTTTGGATCACAGGTGGCTCAGTGATAAAGAATCTGCCTGAAGTGCAGGAGGTGCAGGAGAAGTGGGTTCTTTCCCTGGGTTGGGAAGATTCCCTGGAGGAGGAAATGGCAACCCACTCCAGTATTCTTGCTGGGAAAATCCCTTGGACGGAGGAAAATGTCAGGCTGCAGTCCATGGGGTTGCAGAGAGTTGGACACGATTGAGAAAATGAGCGTGCATACACAGAAGTCTTTAGGCCCACCAGGTTTTATATTCAAGACTTGTTTAAATAGTGCCCTATGGTCCCTTTTCAAAACATGTCTGCTACACTAGATCTGAGTTGTAATGATTTACTATTTCAAGGCTAGTGGGCCAAATGAACTGCCAACCTTAGTTATTGGGTCTTGCCATTCATTGTTCTCAGGCTGGAGACACTCGTTCTCAAGACAGGAGATGGTAGCCATGTGTTAGAGTTTAAAGAGAGGTTTGATTACTCTCTCTGTTTTTATAAAACTTCATTGTGGTCTGGTGCTTAACTGCTCTTTCAGGGCCCACCAGGTCTGTATTTCTTATCTTATCACCTGTGACCAGTTGTCCATGTAGATAGGCAGCTGGTGGCTGGGTTTAGGGAGTACACTTGATGACAGCAGGTCTTGATGGCTTGGTCACTGTCACAGAAGCAGCTGCAGTAAACTCATCTCCTTTGTACAGCATCATCCCTCTTCTTGATCTTCCTTCTCCTCTTTTGGAAAACATTAATTGAATGCATACTGTAAGCCAGACATTAGGATAAGTCAGAGTTTGTCAACTTCCACATCTTTCGTATTTTGGTCCAAATAAGCCTTTGCAGTGGTGGTGGGTCCTGTGCATTATATGATATTAATATTAAGCAGCATCTCTGATCTTTACCTACTAGATGCCAATAGCAGCCACCCCTAGTCAAGACAATAAAAAATATCTTCAGACATTATTAAATGTCCCTGAAGTGAAAGTCGCTTGGTCATGTCTGACTCTTTGTGATGCTGTGGACTATAGCCCGCCAGGCTCCTGTGTCCATGGGATTTTCCAGGCAAGAATAGTGAAATGGGTAGTCATTCTTTTCTCCAGGGGATCTTCCCGACCCAGGAATTGAACCCAGATCTCCAGGACTGTGGGCAGATTCTTTATTATCTGAACCTCCAGGGAAACCTTAGAGGGGCAAAATTATGAGTTGGGAACCTCTGATCTAAGGATATGATCTAATTTAATCATCATAACAACTGTGAAATAGGTAGAATTACTTATTATTTCCCATGCCTTTCCTCTGGCTTAGATTAACTTTGCTTCCACTCTTCATCTAGAGAAAGTATCTTCATTTCAATAGCATAAACTCTAATGTCCTTTCTTCTATGACATTAGGACTGGCCACTGCTCATATATCTACCACTCCCCCTGGAGAAGGAAATGGCAACCCTCTCCAGTATTTCTTGTCTGGAAAATTCCATGGACAGGGGAGCCTGGTGGGGTATAGTTTCTGGGGTCGCAGAGAGTCGGGCATGACTGTGTACACTCGTGTATGTACACCCCCTCCAACAAGGTGCCAAAGTATTTTGTAATTATAGGTGAATATAACACCTAAATATATATAACATGAATATAACAGCATGTGACCTTTTAAAAATGTGAAAAGGAAAGAAATAAGATTATATTGAAAGAGTTAAAACATGTAATAAACACATACTCTAATAGAGATTTACAAAGTTATTGTTCTGATGTTTAAAAGATTTGACTATTTCCTGTAAAAAGATTACTGTACTTAAAGAAAAAACTTTGTCCATTAGAATAGGTCTTGGAATCATAGAAATAAAGTCAGAACAACTGCTGATGGGTAAAATGGGTCCTGTCAGGCCAATGTAGCATCCAGTTAGTCTGCTGATTATATCTACCATGAAGATTGGGATGTCAGAATAGTAGAGCCTGATTCTGTTAACTACTTTTTTTTTTTTTTGGCTTGTCGCGTGGCATGTGGAAACTTGGTTCCTGACCAGATATCAAACCCTCACCCCCTACGTTTGAGGCACAGAGTCTAAACCGCTAGACTACTTGGAAGTCCTGATTTTATTAAGCTTCTGACCATCCTTTAAGCTACTGTCTCCTGAGGATGGAGCACATACTATCAGGCACAATCAAAATGGTGTAGGTAATGCATTCACATTCATAAACAACATAGACTTCTGTAGTGAGAATGTTATTCACTTAAAATTCCTACCAGATGTTCTACTACAGCAAGCAGAAAGTTTAATTTGGGGGCTAGCATGTCTTTAATGCCTGATACTCACTAATCTTCCTTCTAAGTCTAGACAGAGCAGGCCTCAGGCTCAGATCCCTTCACAAAGTAGTAATAGTTTCTAGTTAAATTTAATATTACTGCCTAGTTTCCATTTACTTTTATTTCTATAATATATTTTCTTGAATTAATCAAAGGCAAATGATGTTAGTTTTCTATTTGGGACAGTGATTGAAAGTTTAAAAGTAATAAGAAAACAAAATGAACCTGTTTCAAGAGAACATTAAATAAATCATCATATAGGTCAGCAGAAATGATGAAGTCAGGTAGGGTTAGGGTCTCTCACCCTGACCAGAAAACAGAAAGTTCTGAATCCCACCTCAGTTCTGCTTAAATTGAGGTAATAGGCCACCCGAAGTAGAATATGAAAACGCTTGGTGTTTCTGAAACACTGTTCCATCTGAAATAATCATTCCAATGACAGGAAGTGCAATTCAGCCCAGATAATTCTGATGAAGACACTTACAGAGGTGTGGGCAGTTTGAGAGAACAGACCTTGGATACTGAGGTGGCCCACAGAGACTAGAACAACTGGAAATTATTATCTTCCTGGTGGAGGAGGTGGTGTTTTCAGGTCAGAGCCTGGTGAGAGTAGAGCTGGACCACAGATGATGAGATTCCCAGTGGCAGCTGTGGTCTCGAGGGATGAGGCTCCTGCCAAAGAAATGGAATCAGGCAAGAAGGGAACAAGGAAAAAACATCCCAACCATCTCTTTTCCCTCTCTTGAATTTCTTGCTGGTGCTTTAATCAGTTCAGTTCACTCAGTTGTGTCTGACTCTTTGCAACCCCATGGACTGCAGTATGCCAGGGTTCCCTATCTATCACCAACTCCCAGAGCTTGCTCAAACTCATGTCCATTTAGTCAGTGATGCCATCCAACCATCTGATCTTCTGTCATCCCCTTCTCCTCCTGTCTTCAGTCTTTCCCAGTATCAGGGGCTTTTCCAGAGAGTCAGTTCTTTGCATCAGGTGGCCAAAGTATTGAAGTTTCAGCTTCAGCATCAGTCCTTCCAATGGGTATTCAGGTTGGATTTCCTTTAGGATGGACTGGTTTGATCTTGCAGTCCAAGGGACTCTCAAGAGTCTTCTCCAACACCACAGTTCAAAAGCATCAGTTCTTCAGTGCTCAGCTTTCTTTATCATCCAACTCTCACATCCATACATGACTACTGGAAAAACTGTAGCTTTGACTAGATGGACCTTTGTCAGCAAAGTAATATCTCTGATTTTTAATATGCTGCCTAGGTTGCTCATAGCTTTTCTTCCAAGGAGCAAGTGTCTTTTAATTTCATGGCTGCAGTCACCATCTGCAGTGATTTTGGAGTCCAAGAAAATAAAGTCTATCACTGTTTCCATTGTTTCCCCATCTATTTGCCATGAAGTGGTGGGACTGGATGCCATGATCTTAGTTTTTTGAATGTTGAGTTTTAAGGTGCTTTAATAGCAGAATCCAAATAGAAGCCTCTGGCTAGGAGAGTAGGGGTATGTGTGCCAGGCGATAGAGGCTAGCCTCTCTGGATATAGTGCCAAGGACAGAAGGGCAGAAAACGGATCTGGAGTGAGGAAAGGGAGCAGAGAAAAACCATATAAATATCATGTTCATGAGGTCATCTTCTGGTACAGCTTCTGGTACAGGAAGAGAATAGGCCAGTCAGCCTGACCCATAAGTTTTTTTTCTTTCCCTTCATTAAATATTAATGAATCAGCATGTTGGTTTTATAAACCAAGATTTAGTACACTTTGTCAGAATAAATTTCACTGAGTCTGATAAACTCTGGAATACTGTTGGGAGAGTGTTCTGGACAAACAAAAAGATACTGGACTTAGTGAATTGTCACCAAGTGAATTAACACAGTGCCAGCTTCTGTTAGCCAGATAGTGTGAGATATCAATGGGCTTCACTTGAACAGAAAAAAATAAACTCTAGCCACCTCAGAGCTGAATGGGCTGTATTCTTTTCATTACAAATTTCAATTATTTTCTCAATTTGAGTACTCTTTGTTACCCAGCAGTCACCCTGACTGTACTTCTCACCCATCAACTGCTTGCTTAAGAACTAGACTGTACCTCTTATTACCAACCCATCACAGTGGTTAAATCCAGAGTCCTTAGCATGTCATGTAAAGTTCTTTGAAATTTGGCTTTTGATTTCCTCTTTAGTTTTTGCATGGTGTATTTTTTTTCACCATTTTACTTTCAACTTTTCTATGCCTTTCAGTTTTCAATATGTTACTTGTAAACAGTTAGCTCAGTTCAGTTCAGTCGCTCAGTCATGTCTAACTCTTTGTGACCCCATGGACTACAGCACAACAGGCCTCCCTGTCCATCACCAACTCCTGGACCTTACTCAAACTCACATCCATTGAGTCAGTGATGCCATCCAACCATCTCATCCTCTGCCGTCCCCTTCTCCTCCTGCCTTCAGTCTTTCCCAGCATTGGGGTCTTTTCCAAGGAGTCAGTTCTTTGCATCAGATGGCCACAGTATTGGAGTTTCAGCTTCAGCATCAGCCCTTCCAATGAATAGTCAGGACTGATTTCCTTTAGGATGGACTGGTTGGATCTCCTTGCAGTCCAAGAGACCCTCAAGATTCTTCTCCAACACCACAGTTCAAAACCATCAATTCTTTGGTGGTCAGCTTTCTTTATAGTCCAACTCTCACATCCATACATGACTACTGAAAAAACTATAGCTTTGACTAGATGGACCTTTGTTGGCAAGATAATGCCTCTGCTTTTTAATATGCTGCCTAGGTTGGTCATAACTTTTCTTCCAAGGAGCAAGTGTCTTTTAATTTCATGGTTGCAGTCACCATTTGCAGTGATTTTGGAGCCCCCCAAAATAAAGTCTGTCACTGTTTGTACTGTCTCCCCATCTATTTGCTATGAAGTGATGGGACCAGAGATGGGAGCGACGCTCAGCTGCTGCGTGGTGCTGCAGCGGCAGGCAGCGGAGAGGAAATACCCCATGTCCAAGGTCAGGAGCGGAGGCTGTGCTTTGCTGGACTGACCATAAGGAGATACCCCAAGTCCAAGGTCAGAGAAACCTCAGCACATAAGACAGTATACGCTGGAGCGGCTGTGAGGAGATACCCCACATCCAAGGGCAAAGGAGAAGCCCAAACAAGATGGTTTAGTTGAGTTCAGTTCTGTCACTCAGTGGTGTCTGACTCTTTGCGACCCCATGAATAGCAGCACACCAGGCCTCCCTGTCCATCACCAACTCCTGGAGTTCACCCAAACTCATGTGTGTCAAGCCATCTCATCCTCTGTCGTCCCCTTCTCCTGCCCCCAATCCCTCCCAGCATCAGGGTCTTTTCTAATGAGTCAACTCTTCGCATGAGGTGGCCAAAGTATTGGAGTTTCAGCCTCAGCATCAGTCTTTCCAATGAACACCTAGGACTGGTCTCCAAGATGGTAGGAGGGGCGAATTCGCGTTTAGAATCAAATTTCCCTAAGAGGGCTCAAGCAAACCTTGTGCGCACCAGGACCCAGGGACCCCACAGAGACTGAGACAGAACTGTGCTTGTGTTTGAGTGTCTCCTGTGGAGGTACGGGTTAGCAGAGAACTGCTACAGGGGCAGGGGCTCTGGGTGCAGCAGCCTTGGGTATGGCATAAGCCCTCTTGGAGGCAGTCACCATTAACCACACATAGAGCTGCCAGAACTTACACAGGACTGGAAAATAGACTCTTAGAGGGCACAAACAGAGACTTGTGCACAAGGACCCAGGAGAAAGGAGCAGTGACCTCCCCAAGAGACTGACCCAGACTTGCCAGTGAGTGTCCAGGAGTTTCCGGTGGAGGCGTGGGTTGGTGGTGGCCTGCTGCAGGGTTGGGGGCACTGAGTGTAGCAGTACATGCATGGGATCTTTGGAGGGAGGTTGCTATTATCTTCATTAGCTCCACCCCAGGTAAATAGCAGGGAGGGAACACAGTTCCACCCATCAACAGAAATTTGGATTAAAGATTTACTGGGCACACCCTGCTCATCAGAACAAGACCCAGTTTCCCCCTCAGTCATTCTCCCATCAGGAAACTTCCATAAGCCTTTTATCTTTCTCCTTCAGAGGAAAGATAGACTGAAAACCACAATCACAGAAAACTAATCAATCTAATCACATGGACCATAGCCTTGTCTAACTCAATGAAACTATAGGCTATGCCGTGTAAGGCCACCCAAGACAGACGGGTCATGGTGGAGAGTTCTGACAAAATGTGGTCTACTGGAGAAGGGAATGGCAAACCACTTCAGTATTCTTGCCTTGAGAACCCCATGAACAGTATGAAAAGGCAAAAAGGTAAGCCACTGAAAGATGAACTTCCCAGTCTGTAGCTGCCCAATGTGCTACTGGAGATCCAGAAAGAATGGAGAAATAAAGCCAGAAAGAATGAAGAGATGGAGCCAAAGCAAAAACAACACTCAGGTGTGGAAGTGACTGGTGCTGGAAGCAGGTCTGATGCTGTGAAGAGCAATAATGCATAGGAACCTGGAATGTTAGGTCCATGAATCAAGGCAAATTGGAAGTGGTTAAACTGGAGATGGCAAGAGTGAACACTGACATTTTAGGAATCAGCAAACTAAATGGACTGGAATGGGTGAATTTAACTCAGATGACCATTATATCTACTACTGTGGACAAGAATCTCTTAGAAGACGTGGAGTAGCCATCATAGTCAACAAGAGTCCAAAATGCAGTACTTGGAGGCAATAAAAAATGACAGAATGATCTCTGTTCATTTCCAAGGCAAACCATTCAATATCATGGTAATCCAAGTCTATGCCCTGACCAGTAATGCTGAAGAAGCTGAAGTTGAAAGATTCTATGAAGACCTACCTACGAGACCTTTTAGAACTAACACCCAAAAAAGATGTCCTTTTCATTATAGGGGACTGGGATGCAAAAGTAGGAAGTCAAGAAACACTTGGAGTAACAGGCAAATTTTGCCTTGGAATATGGAATGAAGCAGGTCAAAGACTAATAGACTTTTGCCAAGAAAATGCACTGGTCATAGCAAACACCCTCTTCAACAACAAAAGAGAAGACTTTACACATGGACCTCACCAGACAGTCAACACTGAAGTTAGACTGATTATATTCTTTGCAGTCAAAGATGGAGAAGCTCTATACAGTCAGCAAAAACAAGACCGGGAGCTGACTGTGGCCCAGATCATGAACTCCTTATTGCCAAATTCAGACGTAAATAAGAAAGTAGGGAAAACCACTAGACCATTCAATGACCTAAATCAAATCCCTTACGATTATACAGTGGAAGTGAGAAATAGATTTAAGGGACTAGATCTGATAGACAGCATGCTTGATGAACTAACTATGGACGGAGGTTCGTGACATTGTACAGGAGACAGGGATCAAGACTATCCCCAAAAAAAGAAATGCAAAAAGGCAAAATGGTTGTCTGAGGAGGCCTTACAAATAGCTGTGAATAGAATAGAAGTGAAAAGGAAAGGAGAAAAGGAAAGATATATGCCTTTGAATGAAGAGTTCCAAAGAATAGCAAGGAGAGATAAGAAAACCTTCCCCTGTGATCAATGCAAAGAAACAGAGGAAAACAATAGAATGGGAAAGACTAGAGATCTCTTCAAGAAAAGTAGAGATACCAAGGGAACATTTCAGGCAAAGATGGTCTCAATAAAGAACAGAAATGATATGGACTTACAGAAGCAGAAGATATTAAGAAGAGGTGGCAAAAATACACATAAGAACTGTACAAAAAAGATCTTCATGACCCAGATAAGCACGATGATGTGGTCACTCACCTAGAGCCAGACATCCTGGAATGTGAGTAAAGTGGGCCTTAGGAAGCATCACTACAAACAAAACTAATTGAGGTGATGGAATTCCAGTTGAGCTATTTCAAATCCTGAAAGATGATGCTGTGAAAGTGCTGCACTCAATGTGCCAGGAAATTTGGAAAACTCAGCAGTGGCCACAGGACTGGAAAAGGTCAGTTTTCATTCCAATCCCAAAGAAAGGCAATACCAAAGAATGCTCAAACTACCGCAGAATTGCACTCATCTCACACGCTAGCCAAATAATGCTCAAAATTCTCCAAGTCAGGCTTCAACAGTACATGAATTGTGAACTTCCAGATGTTCAGGCTGGTTTTAGAAAAGGCAGAGTAGCCAGAGATCAAGTTGCCAACAACCGCTGGATCATCAAAAAGCAAGAGAGTTCCAGAGAAACATCTATTTCTTCTTTGTTGACTATGCCAAAGCCTTTGACTGTGTGGATCACAATAAACTGTGGAAAATTCTAAAAGAGATGGGAATACCAGACCACCTGACCTGCCTCTTGAGAAACCTGTATGCAGGTCAAGAACTGGACATGGAACAACAGACTGGTTCCAAATAGGGAAAGGAGTATGTCAAGGCTGTATATTGTCACCCTGCTTATTTAACTTATATGCAGAATGCATCACTAGAAACACTGGGCTGGATGAAGCACAAGCTTGAATCAAGACTGCTGGGAGAAATATCAATAACCTCAGATATGCAGATGACACCACGCTTATGGCAGAAAGTGAAGAAGAACTAAAGAGCCTCTTGATGGAAGTGAAAGAAGAGAGTGAAAAAGTTGGCTTCAAGCTCAACATTCAGAAAACTAAGATCATGGCATCCGGCCCCATCATTTTATGGCAAATAGATGGGGAAACCATGGCTGACTTTATTTTTTTTTTGGCTTCAAAATCACTGCAGATGGTGACTGCAGCCATGAAATTAAAAGACACTTACTCCTTAGAAGGAAAGTTATGACCAACTTTGATGGCATATTAAAAAGCAGAGACATTCTTTTGCCAATAATAGTCCATCTAATCAAGGCTATGTTTTTTCCAGTAGTCATGTATAGATGTGAGAGTTGGACTATAAAGAAAGCTGAGCACCGAAGAATTGAGGCTTTTGAACTGTGGTGTTGGAGAAGACTCTTGAGAGTCCCTTGGACAGCAAGGAGATCCAACCAGTCCATCCTAAAGGAGATCAGTCCTGGGTGTTCATTGGAAGGACTGATGTTGAAGCTGAAACTCCAATACTTTGGCCACCTGATGCAAAGAACTGAATCATTTGAAATGACCCTGATGTTGGGAAAGATTGAAGGCAAGAAGAGAAGGGGAAGACACAGGATGAGATGGTTGGATGGCATCATCACCTCAATGGACATTAGTTTGAGTAAGGTCCGGGAGTTGGTGATGGACAGGGAGGCCTGGCATGCTGCAGTCCATGGGGTCACAAAGAGTTTGACACAATTGAGTGACTGAACTGAACTGAACTCAACTGAACTGATGGGACCAGATGCCATGATCTTAGTTTTTTTAGTTTGTAGCTTGATTTAATTTTTAAAAATCCAGCCATTAAAAAAAAATCCAGCCATTTACATATACACAATCATATACATATTGATATTTATTTCCCTTTCTCTATATATTGAAAACTATGAGGTCACACCAGTATTCCATCCACATTCTAGTGGAATTCTGTTTTTTCTCTCTTTCCATATTTGTAACTCAACAGTGAGAAATTTGCTTGCTTTACCCTAAATGTATTTACTGATCTGACCAATCCCCCAGTAGGTATCCAGATCCTTAATGTTGCTGGTGCACCTTCCGGGGGAGGCTGTTGTTACCATATTCGTGCTCTAAGAGGTCATGTGTGCCTGCTCCTCTTATGTGGATGCTCTCCTTGCCCTGTTTGGGCTTTAACAGCCACAACTAGCTGTCTGCCTGCATGAACCCTCTTATGTTCAATTCTTGTTTCCCTCTGCTGTGCTGCCCCTGGGTGTGGACCTCCTCCCCACCTTGCTTAGGTCTTGACCTCTGCCCTTGGTCACTCACCTGCATGGGCACACCCTGGCGTCTAGGTGGTAGTAGAAGTAGAATGGATATCCCTCTTGCCTCAGGGGCTCTGATCTCCCTGGCCACGTTGTCTTGTGAAGGTCTTCCTCTTCCTGCTTGGGCTCTCGAACCTAATGTCTTATCCCTGGCCATTCCCTCCACACCCATGTGGACTCCTTCCTTCTCTTGCATAGGACCACCTCTCTGTTGGACACTCCACATCAGACCACCCTCTTGCATGGATGTCCTTCTTACCCTGTTTGAGGTCACACTGCTCTCCCACACTGACCTTCTCTTTACTCCGCTTGGCCTGTGATTCCTTGTCCTGGTCAACCCCTGTCTAAGGAGGCCCTCCTGACTTCAGTCCTCCCTGCAGCAAAGCTCTGACTTCCCACTGCAGGAAGCCCTCCTATGTGGACACTACTTAATCCACTCAGGTTATGACATTATTCTGAGCCCCCACAGCTCCCCCAACTGGAGGGCGCTTACCTTGCTTTGCTTTTCCTAATGACCTTAAGACTCAATTTCTAGGGATGGCAAGATAAAGAAGGAAAGAAAAGGGAAATAGGAAGAGCTGACTTGTATTTTTAAGACGATCACTCTGATCTTCTTCAGCAGACTGAAGAGGGGCAGGAACAGAAGCAGGGGTACCAGCTGGGAGACTAATTGTCTCTCTGGTGATTTCAGTTAGTATGTTAACAGGGGCACTGAGCAGTGTTCAGATTCTATACTTATTCTTAAGATAGCGCCAACAAGATTTGCTGATAGAGTGGAAAGAGTTAATGATTACTGTAAAGCTTTTGGCCTGAACAAGAAGGATGGTGTTGCCATTTATTGGAATGGGAAAAATTTGGAGAGGAGTAAGTTTTGGGGTTGGAAATCAAAAGTTCAGTTCTGGATGCCTTTAATCATCTGAGTGGAAATGCTGTATATGAGACAGGAGTTTTGGGAGAAATTGAGATTGTGGGTCATAATGTGTAGATGGAATTTATAGACCTCAGATCATCTACAAGTGTGTATAGAGAACAGAAGAGGTCTTGATACTCTAACATTTAAAGTTTTTGAAGATGAGGAAAAATCAGCAAAAGGGACTGAGTAAGAGAAGTTGTCCAAGTAGAAAAAGATCCAAGAGGGAGTGATGTCTCAAGCCAAGAGAAAGAAGTGTTTCAAAAGAATAAAATAATACTGCTGATCGAGCAGAGAGGAAAACTGGTGATGCAGAGGCAAGGAGGAGCAACTGCAGAAGCCATGACCTTGATTAAGTGACAGCAGATGAGAACCATGGAAACGTGGGTGAGCTGTTCCTTGCTAAGAAGTTGGGCTTCCCTGGTGGCTCAGCTGGTAAAGAATCCACCTGCAATGCAGGAGACCTGGGTTCGGTCCCTGGTTGGGAAGATCCGCTGGAAAAGGGAACAGCTACCCACTCCAGCATTCTGGCCTGGAGAAGTCCATGGACTGTATAGTCTATGGGGTCGCAAAGAATCAGACATGACTGAGCAACTTTCACTTCCACTTCTTCCACAGGTGAGAGCCATGGAAATATGGGCGAGGTGGTGCTCGCTAGGAGCATGGACAATTCACCATATCTAATTGCCAGTGAGGCAGGGTATACAGTGTGTTAGGTGTGGTGGTGGAACATGTGGAAGTTATTCTGATGGTTTCGCCTGGGGTAGGAAGCAGAGGAGGCATGTGAAATAGATTTCTGGGCAAACAGGACAGTGAATGCTGTGAAAGTGCTGCACTCAATATGCCAGCAAATTTGGAAAACTCAGCAGTGGCCACAGGACTGGAAAAGGTCAGTTTTCATTCCAATCCCAAAGAAAGGCAATGCCAAAGAATGCTCAAACTACCGCACAATTGCACTCATCTCACATGCTAGTAAAGTAATGCTCAAAATTCTCCAAGCCAGGCTTCAGCAATACGTGAACCGTGAACTTCCAGATGTTCAAGCTGGTTTTCAAAAAGGCAGAAGAACAGAGATCAAATTGCCAACATCCGCTGGATCATGGAAAGAGCAAGAGAGTTCCAGAAAAACATCTATTTCTGCTTTATTGACTATGCCAAAGCCTTTGACTGTGTGGATCATAATAAACTGTGGAAAATTCTAAAAGAGATGGGAATACCAGACCACCTGATCTGCCTCTTGAGAAATCTGTATGCAGATCAGAGAGCAACAGTTAGAACTGGACATGGAACAGACTGGTTCCAAATAGGAAAAGGAGTACGTCAAGGCTGTATATTGTCACCCTGCTTATTTAACTTCTATGCAGAGTACATCATGAGAAACGCTGGACTGGAAGAAACACAAGCTGGAATCAAGATTGCTGGGAGAAATATCAATAACCTCAGATATGCAGATGACACCACCCTTATGGCAGAAAGTGAAGAGGAACTAAAAAGCCTCTTGATGAAAGTGAAAGTGGAGGGTGAAAAAGTTGGCTTAAAGCTCAACATTCAGAAAACGAAGATCATGGCATCCAGTCCCATCACTTCATGGGAAATAGATGGGGAAACAGTGGAAACAGTGTCAGACTGTATTTTTTTGGGCTCCAAAATCACTGCAGATGGTGACTGCAGCCATGAAATTAAAAGACACTTACTCCTTGGAAGGAAAGTTATGTCCAACCTACACAGCATATTCAAAAGCAGAGATATTACTTTGCCAACAAAAGTCCATCTAGTCAAGGCTATGGTTTTTCCTGTGGTCATGTATGGATGTGAGAGTTGGACTGTGAAGAAGGCTGAGCGCCGAAGAATTGATGCTTTTGAACTGAGGTGTTGGAGAAGACTCTTGAGAGTCCCTTAGACTGCAAGCAGGTCCAAGCAGTCCATTCTAAAGGAGATCAGCCCTGGGATTTCTTTGGAAGGAATGATGCTAAAGCTGAAACTCCAGTACTTTGGCCACCTCATGCGAAGAGTTGACTCATTGGAAAAGTCTCTGATGCTGGGAGGGATTGGGGGCAAGAGGAGAAGGGGACGACAGAGGATGAGATGGCTGGATGGCATCACTGACTCGATGGACATGAGTCTGGGTGAACTCCGGGAGTTGGTGATGGACAGGGAGGCCTGGCGTGCTGCGATTCATGGGGTCACAGAGAGTCGGACATGACTGAGTGACTGAACTGAACTGAACTGAACTGAAGACAGTGAATGGATCAGGGAAGTGAGAATTGCCAGAATGTATCAAGAGCCCTTTTGACATAACTGTTATGTATGTGTACTCAGTCATGTCTGACTCTGCAACACCATGGACTGTAGCCCGCCAGGCTCCTCTGTCCATAGAATTTTCCAGGCAAGCATACTGGAGTGGGTCGCCATTTCCTCCTCCAGGGGTTTTTCCTGACCCAGGGATCAAACCCACGTCTTCTGCATCTTCTAATAGTTGGAAATAAGTGTAGAGTGACATCCATTGTGTGGTGGTTTGCTTTTCTCTAGTCACGCTGCAGGAGATCTGGGCTCGATCCCTGGGTCAGGAAGATCCCCTGGAGAAGAGGATGGCAACCCACTCCGGTATTCTTGCTGGAGAATTCCATGGACAGAGAAGCCTGGCGGACTACAGTCCATGGGGTAGCAAAAAGTCAGACATGACTGAGTGACTAACAGCCACACTGAGTTTCTCAGGCTATGTGCAGAGTTGGCAGAGAATTGGATTTTAGTATAACTAGGAATTTATGATCAGGGCAAGGAAGTTTACTTTGAAGTACCTAAAAATACTAGACTACTTTAGTATTTTTTTTTTTTTGCTCATGTAAAATTCTCAGGGGTATTGTGTTAAATTAATAAATGAAAGTGTTTTTAAAAATTACTATGTTAGTCTGTTGGTTAATGGGCTACATTAAATTCTTGAGCTGGTTAAACAAAAAAAGCAAAATCTAACAACTTTTCTGAAGATTTTACAGTTTTGTTTGATATCAGTGGGGTTATTCATTCATCAAAGGTTGATTATATATGTGTCAGGGTCTAGTTTAAAGCACTGGGACACACAGATGAATGGCACAATCTTTATTGACTTGGAGCTTATATTTTTATTATTTGATAAATAATATTAAGACATTATACTGTAATTACAAGATAGAATCTTAAATAATCAAAGATGATAGGAACAAAAGGAAGGGTTCTAGAATCTGATATACTGAGCTCTTATTCTGATTCTTCCGTGGACTTGCTGTATAAATTTCAGAACCTAACTTTTCTAAGCTCAAGTTTCTTTGTTTTACAATGGAGATAATAATAGTACCTTCTTCGTTGGATTGTTACTAGGATTATGCTTTAATACATTTCAGACACATGATGAGTGGTCAATAGATATTAGCTATTATTATTATTAACACAAACAAATACGAAGTGTTTTGCAAATGCCAAAGAATGAGCAGCTGACTGAGGCATGTTTGTTTGCACTAATACTTTGTTCTATAAATGGTGTTTGCAAAGCAATAGGTAAGAGTTCAGTTCCGTTCAGTCACTCAGTCGTGTCCGACTCTTTGCAACCCCATGAATCGCAGCACGCCAGGCCTCCCTGTCCATCACCAACTCCCGGAGTTCACTCAGACTCAGGTCCATCGAGTCAGTGATGCCATCCAGCCATCTCATCCTCTGTCGTCCCCTTCTCCTCTGGCCCCCAATCCTTCCCAGCATCAGAGTCTTTTCCAATGAGTCAACTCTTTGCATGAGGTGGCCAAAGAAATCCCAGGGCTGATCTCCTTCAGAATGGACTGGTTGGATCTCCTTGCAGTCCAGGGGACTCTCAAGAGTCTTCTCCAACACCACAGTTCAAAAGCATCAATTCTTCGGTGCTCAGCCTTCTTCATAGTCCAACTTTCACATCCATACATGACCACAGGAAAAACCATAGCCTTGACTATTTATGAAGTTAGGCTATAAGAAATGGATAATCAAGTACAGCCAATTCTCCATGTCTCCAAAAATATTTTGGAAAATATTTTTTCTAAAAATATTTGGAAAAAAACTCCAGAAAGTTCCAAAAAGCAAAACTTGAATTTGCCTCATGCTGGAAACTATTTACATAGTATTTACATTATATTAGGTACTATAAGTAATCTATGTATGCTTTAAAGTATATGGGAGGATGTACAAAGGTTATATGTCAATATACCATTTTATATAAGGCACTTGAGCATCCTTGGATTTTTGGCATCCACGAGGGTCTTGACCCAATACCCCTTTGACCCTGAAGAAAGACTGTATTGACAGGACAATGAAAAGGTAAAAGCATTAGAGGCAAGATAATGGATAAGCCCACAAAGTGGGCATAGCCATGGGAACTGCACATCAGACTGGGCGGGAATCAATAAGAAGCAATTAAAGTGATGTGGTAAATGGACTGATGGAAATTTCATGCATGGTAGTAAGAAACAGTGTACTGAAATTTCCTGACCAGCAATTTTCTTCACCCAAGGTATTTTCAGTAATGTAATTTTGGCTTCTGTATGTAGAGTTAGATATCTGTTCCTACCACATCAGAGGAGACTTGTATTCAACACTGATAAGTTATCCATAAAGTGTTCATGTTTTGTTATGCATTGGAAATAGTCTTTAAAATGGTTTGTTGAATTCCTTTTTTCTGGTTTTGCAGCAAAATCGCTTTAGAATCTCCCATCGTAAATGGCTAGAAAATTTCATCAATTTAGCTTATGTAACTGTTATAACTACTATTATTTAGTTCTCATTATGGGTCTCCCTGGTGGTTTAGCTGGTAAAGAACCCACCTACCAGTGTAAGAGTTGCAAGAGACACAAGTTCAGTCCCTGGGTTGGGAAGATCCCCTGGAGAAGGAAATGGCAACCCACTCTAGTGTTCTTGCCTGGAAAATTCCATGGACAAAGGAGACTGGTGAGCTACAGTCTATGGGGTCGCAAAGAGTCGGACATAAATGAGGACATGTGTGTGCATACACACATGTGTTCTAAGCACTTGTGTGTGTGTGTGTGTGTGTGTAAGATCTGTAAGCCTTATGCCTTGTTAAACAGGTATTTTCATATCCACTTGACAAACGAAATGAGGCTTAGAGATGTTGAACAGCCTATGCATGAAATAACACTTGGGTAAGTAATAGGAAAGTAGGATTTGAACATAGCCTTGATTGACTTTAAAACCTTTGTACTTCCTGTGACTCAGAAGTAATTTTTTTAGAAGTTTAACTTTATCATTTAAAATGGCATAACTGGGGTCCTTTCTGGGGGTCCAGTAATTAAGACCCCGTGCTTCCACTGCAGGGGGCACAGGTTCCATCCCTGGTCAGGGAATCAAGATCCTACAGGCTGAGAGGTGTGGTAATAAACAAACAAACATATAAATAAATGAACAAAAGTCTACTGGCTTTAAGTAATACAGTGGCATAACTGTTCTTCCAGCTGATCCCTGTGTCACAATTTCCTTTTTTTCAATAGCAACAAATATTTCCTAAAGGAATAAGATGCTGTTTGGGATGATTTTATAGTGTTGTTGTTTGCATGTCTAGTCCACTAGCCCTGAAGCTTCAGAGGGTTGTAAAGTTGTCACATACCCTGTGTATTTCATTTCTAATGAGCTCCTTCTGTGTTGTGGTCCATAGAGAAACAAGTGGTGCCAGAAAGGGGCACATTTATGAATTTTGGGAATGTGTGATTTTTCACTGAGCTTTGATATCTAAATATTGTCCCTGTTGTACAGAGTCCACATCAGGGGTCCTGATAAAGACACTTCTCATCCAGCATAAGTAAGTCCAGTAGCACCCTAAATCAAGCTGACCCTCCATCAAATGTTTTTATGATGTGGAACCAGCTGACACACATTGTCTATTATTTTTTGGGCTATGTTCAATCCCGTATTTCCTTGTCCTGGGGTCATGTAGAATTGGGATATGCAGTGAGTAAGGAGGGTGGAAGATAAACAAAATATGGTGTGCATATTGTCAAGTACATGAGGTCTATGCTCCCTAGCTGTATCAGAGAAGATCAGTTAGGTTCTGGGTAGAGCTGTCAATGGTTGACAGGGTCATACCTGCACTTTCCAAGAGCTTTAAAAATCTCTCTATTATGGAATTTTTCAAAATCCTTAAAAACAAAGATAATTAGTATATTGAACTCCGATAGATCTATCACCTAGGTTCATCAATTGTCAGCAATTTACCAGTTTCATCTTTGTCCCTATGCCATGACTTGCTTTCTTTCTTTCTTTTTTTTTTTAATCAACAGGAAGTAGATCCCAGATTTTATATTATTTTATATATAAATACTTCAGTGAAAGTGAAGTCGCTCAGTCGTGTCCGACTCTTAGCGACTCCATGGACTACAGCCCACCAGGCCCTCCGTCCATGGGATTTTCCAGGCAAGAGTACTGGAGTGGGGTGCCATTGCCTTCTCCGTTAACAGCGGCTAGGCATATTCTATTTACCTGGAGCTGGTATACTTGGTGACAGCCTTAGTGCCCTTGGACACGGCGTGCTTGGCCAGCTCCCCAGGTAGCAGCAAGCTCACGGTGGTCTGGATCTCCCTGGATGTGATAGTCGAGCACTTGTTGTAATGCGCCAGGCGCGATGCCTCACCAGCGATGCTCTCGAAAATGTCGTTGACGAAGGAGTTCATGATTCCCATGGCCTTGGACGAGATGCCTGTGTGCGGATGGACTTGCTTCAGCACCTTGTACACTTACACGGAGTAGTTCTCCTTGCGGCTGCGCTTGCGCTTCTTGCCGTCCTTCTTCTGGGCCTTGGTCACAGCTTTTTTAGAGCCCTTTTTAGGGGCAGGAGGAGACTTAGCCGGTTCAGGCATGTCTATAATGATAACACCCAACAACACAGAAAGATCTTGTAATACTTCAGTAGATATTGCTAAAAGATAAGGGCTTAAAGATATAATTACAATTCCGTTGTTATACCTAATAAAAAATAATGCAAATTTGGAAAACTCAGCAGTGGCCACAGGACTGGAAAAGGTCAGTTTTCATTCCAATCCCAAAGAAAGGCAATGCCAAAGAATGCTCAAACTACCACACAGTTGCACTCATCTCACATGCTAGTAAAGTAACACTCAAAATTCTCCAAGCCAGGCTTCAGCAATATGTGAACTGTGAACTTCCTGGTGTTCAAGCTGGTTTTAGAAAAGGCAGAGGAACCAGAGATCAAATTGCCAACATCCGCTGGATCATGGAAAAAGCAAGCGAGTTCCAGAAAAACATCTATTTCTGTTTTATTGACTATGCCAAAGCCTTTGACTGTGTGGATCATAATAAACTGTGGAAAATTCTGAAAGAGATGGGAATACCAGACCACCTGACGTGCCTCTTGAGAAATCTGTATGCAGGTCAGGAAGCAACAGTTAGAACTGGACATGGAACAACAGACTGGTTCCAAATAGGAAAAGGAGTACATCAAGGCTGAATATTGTCACCCTGTTTATTTCACTTATATGCAGAGTACATCATGAGAAATGCTGGACTGGAAGAAGCACAAGCTGGAATCAAGATTGCTGGGAGAAATATCAATAACCTCAGATATGCAGATGACACCACCCTTATGGCAGAAAGTGAAGAGGAACTAAAAAGCCTCTTGATGAAAGTGAAAGTGGAGAGTGAAAAAGTTGGCTTAAAGCTCAACATTCAGAAAACGAAGATCATGGCATCCGGTCCCATCACTTCATGGGAAATAGATGGGGAAACAGTGGAAACAGTGTCAGACTTTATTTTTCTGGGCTGCAAAATCACTGCAGATGGTGACTGCAGCCATGAAATTAAAAGACGCTTATTCCTTGGAAGGAAAGTTATGACCAACCTAGATAGCATATTCAAAAGCAGAGACATTACTTTGTCGACAAAGGTCCGTCTAGTCAAGGCTATGGTTTTTCCTGTGGTCATGTATGGATGTGAGAGTTGGACTGTGAAGAAGGCTGAGCGCCGAAGAATTGATGCTTTTGAACTGAGGTGTTGGAGAAGACTCTTGAGAGTCCCTTAGACTGCAAGGAGATCCAACAAGTCCATTCTGAAGAAGATCAGCCCTGGGATTTCTTTGGAAGGAATGATGCTAAAGCTGAAACTCCAGTACTTTGGCTACCTCATGCGAAGAGTTGACTCATTGGAAAAGACTCTGATGCTGGGAGGGATCGGGGGCAGGAGGAGAAGGGGACGACAGAGGATGAGATGGCTGGATGGCATCACTGACTTGATGGACATGAGTCTGGGTGAACTCCGGGAGTTGGTGATGGACAGGGAGGCCTGGCATGCTGCAGTTCATGGAGTCGCAAAGAGTTGGACACGACTGAGTGACTGATCTGATCTGATCTGAAGGCCATTTAAAAATTTCCCAATTTTTTTCAGAAGTGCCTTTTCCAGTTGGCTTATGAAGCAAGATTTAAATAAAGCCTACATTTATATTTAGTTGAAATAGTTCTTAAAACTTCTTCTGTCTGTAATAGGTTCTCTGTCCCTCCATCCTCTTTTTCCTTAAAGTCATTAATTTGTTAAAGAAACCATCATTGGTGCTGTGGAATGTCTCTCACTCTGGACTTGACTGATTGCATGTTTGTGGTATCAGTTTGTTCCTTTATCTCACATACTGCCTGTAAATTGGTTTTTACTTTTAGAGGCAATTATGTTCCATTAAATTTTTTTTTTGAGAGTACTTCAAAGGAGGTGCTGTGCCTTATATCAGGAGGCGTATAAAATAAGTTGTCTTATACTTAATGGTGTTAAACCTGGTTAGTAGGTCCAGGTATTTTAAGCCGGATTCCTATTTGAAAGGTTTCCAACAACCTCACAGTTCTAGCAGCAGTTAACAATGATTTCACAGCTCTGTTATTCCTTCCACATTAGGGTTGAAATTCTTTCCCTCATCAATAATTTGGTTGCCTTCAATAAGAGTTTGTGCAGAACAGACAGGGAAATAATTATTTCCCTTTATTATCAGTTTATTATTTCAGAATAACAAATTGATATCCTAGGTCAGTGGTGACCAAGGAGGTGGTTGTTGTAGGTTTATTTTTTCCAGTATTGATGAATTAATAGATTTTTATAAATTTGATGTTTTACTTTCTTTGATGCTAAAGTTTTCTTGGCTCTGTAACAGCCCTCTTTAGCCAGTGGGCTCATTCAAGTCAGTTTCTATATCCTCATGGCATGGCTTTGGTGGTCTCTGACAGCTTTGTTGATTTCTGGCATAACAAGTTCTCAGGCTCATTTTACATTGAGTTGGCCAAAAAATTTGTTTGGATTTTTCCATAAGATGGTATGAAAAACCCGAGTGAATTTTTGGGCCAACCCAATATATTACCTGCCCAGCTAGAAAGTGGTGTTTAGAGATATGGTTGTTAGGTGTGCTTGTTCCTACTGAGCTGTCATCATGCCCAGGCTCTTTCCATAGTCAGAGCTACCTATTAAATATGTATTTTTTTAGAAAGAGAAAAGTAAATCATGAGTTCATCATTTTGATTTATACCACTTTCCTTTTACATTTTGAATCTTGATTTCTAATGACATTATTTATTTTCTTTATCCAAATAGATACAATATTGGAGTTACACGCAATTTCAAAATAGCAGTGATATTATCACTACTAACAATAAGACATTTAAATGTAACTTAAGATTTTCTTGGGGGTCTTTGTGACTTAGAATATAATTCATTATTGACATACATATTCTATGCTTTAAAATATTTGAAATAACTCTTCTCTATGTGATTATGCCATCAACTTATGTTGTTACACTTATTTATTTTTTAAATTTGAGGATTGCTTAAATTTTTTTATAGGTTATGCAAAATAGGTACAAAGCAAAACTGTAAAACAAGGAATGTTTAGCTGTTTGGCTTTCATGCCTATTCTCTTGCCCCATTTCCTCCCTTCACCTATAGGTAAACAAATTTTTAGTCTAGTTTGTTCTTCATAGTTTCTTTTCAAAAATTTAATAAATACAAATGCACCCTTGTATCCCCTTCTTTTATAATGATTAAAAATGATTAATAATGGGTAAAAAGTGGCATACTCTAAACACTTTTCTGTACCTTGTATTTTCCATTTAAAGCATTTGGGATTCCCTCTGTATCTTTGCAAAGAGGTGATATTGATGAACTTTTAGATTTTATCCAATCTTAGTGGTAAATAGTGTATTGTAGTTTTGATTTATATTTGTCTTATGGGTGAGGTTGAGCAGATATTCATATGTTTAAGGGTCACTTGCATTCATTTCATTTTCTATAAAGCATTGTTTCTCAACTGGAGGTGACTTTGCCCCCCAGGGGACATTTGGACTATCTGGAGACATTTTTGGTTGTCACAAGTGGAGGGTTCTGCTGCTGGCATCTCATGGATAGATGCCAGAGGCGCTGCTAAACATCTCATGATCTATGAGGCAGCACTCTCACAGTGAAATGTTATCTGATTGAAGATGTTTAATAGTGCCGCATTTGAAAACCCAGTAGAAGCATATCTACTGATCATCTCTCATGCAGAGTTATATGTCTTATTTTTTTTCATTGCTAGAACTTCTTTGTAGGATTTGTTATCACTGTTCAGAAAGGTTGATACTTCCACCCACATAATCCAGCATCTCCATGAGACTTGCTTTGGCCAATAAAACAAGAACTGAAGTACTTTCTCTGCAGATGCTTAAAGAACCAGTCCATGGTCAGGCATGCCCCTTTTCCTCTGTTTCTGCTGCTGTGGAAGCGTGTTGGAGACGAAGCCTCCATTAGTTAGGGTCCCTGAAGCAATATGACTATAGAGCTCCCTGCTGATTAATAAGGGACACACAGTGTAAGCAGGAAATAATGTTGTTTTATGCCATTGAAGTGTTTCAGGTTGTTCATTACTACAGCAAAATCGAACCTGATTTGATGGCTATAATCTTTTTCTATAAAAGGTGTTAATCTCTTGTCAGAGATACAAATTTCAAATAATCTTCCCAGTTTGTCATTTGTGTTTTTACCTTGCTTATGAACTTTTTTACCTTATGAAATTGTTATTATTAAATTTGTAAAATGTAGTCAAATATATCAGCATTTGCCCTTACTGCTTCTGAGTGTTTTTGAGTCCTGGTTAGCAAAGATTTTCTTGCTCATAGGTCGTTCAGAAATCTGGTGATGCTTATGTCTAATAATTTTGTGTTTTTTTTTTACATTTAGATCACTAATTCACTTGGTATGAAAGCTGAATATGTTCTTTTTCTCCTCCCTTCCCACCTTAGCTACTGCGGCTAAGTCGCTTTAGTCGTGTCTGACTCTGTGCGACCCCAGAGACGGCAGCCCACCAGGCTCCCCCGTCCCTGGGATTCTCCAGGCAAGAACACTGGAGTGGGTTGCCATTTCCTTCTCCAATGCATGAAAGTGAAAAGTGAAAGTGAAGTCGCTCAGTCGTGTCCGACTCTTCGCGACCCCATGGGCTGCAGCCTACCAGGCTCCTCCATCCATGGGATTTTCCAGGCAAGAGTACTGGAGTGGGATGCCATTGCCTTCTCCATATGACTCTCTAGTTGTCTCCAAACCTGTTATTAAGAACTCATTTCCCCCAATTGTTTCTGTTGCTGTGTTTATCACATACTAAGTTTCTTTTTTTTTTCCTTTTTTAAATTAATTATTTATTTTTTAAATTTTATTTTTAAACTTTACAATATTGTATTAGTTTTGCCAAATATCGAAATGAATCCGCCACAGGTATACCTGTGTTCCCCATCCTGATCCCTCCTCCCTCCTCCCTCCCCATACCCTCCCTCTGGGTCATACTTTGGTTTATTTCTAGATTTTCTGTTTCATTGGTTAGTCTATTAATGAGTTAATATCATACAATTTTAATTATAGGGGCTTTAAAATATATTAAATGTCTGTAAGACCACTCCTTCACATTTCTCTCTTTAAGACTTTTGCTTACTCTTATTGCTTATCTCTTTTTCTAGACTTTATAACCAACATGTCTAGTTTTTGAAAAAATTCCGAGAGCTATTTTTATTTAGATTTTGTTAATTTATAAATGGGACTTCCCTGGTGGCTCAGATGGTGAAGAATCTGCCTGCAATGCAGGAGACCCAGGTTCTATCCCTGAGTCGGGAAGATCCCCTGGAGAAGGGAATGGCTACCCACTCCAGTATTCTTGCCTGGAGAATTCCATGGACAGAGGAGCCTGGCAGGCTATAGTCCATGGGGTCACAACAGTCAGACACGACTGAGTGACTAACACACACTTTAAATGTAAGGAGAGATGATATTTATATGATATAGAGTTCTCTTCAAGAACATGATATATCTTTCCATTTGTTCTGCTTTTGTTTCAAAGAATTTTATAATTTTTCTCCAATAGATTTTGGATATTTCTTCTAATAAGTATGCTTTGGATTATTGCTATTTTGATAAGACAGGAACTACTTCCTATTGATTTTGTATATCAGTGGAAAATCTGAGTCCTTACTCCTTACTAAATTAGCTACAACACTTTAAACCATCCACCAATTAATCTGTAACCAAATTTTCTTTTTTGGAATAAATGGAGCAGGTCTTATTTCAGATCTCAGATTGTGGGATGAGAGGAACTATAAAATGCAAGCTAGTGGCAAGGTATTCTTTAACTCATCATTGTTAGTTTATCTATTTTATAATCAGTTTCTCCTTAACATTTTCCTCTCTCAAAGCACATAATCTCATTTTCAATTACTGCCTCATCTTATATTGCATGAGACAAATTCCTCACAGTATAGAACACTCTTAAAATTTGCTATAAAGTAATATTGGATATAGTAGGAGTACTGAGCTCATATATTCTTAATTACATACAATCAAATGTATATACAACACAAACCTAGCCTAATTTTGTTTGTACAAATTGGGATAAATGAAATCCTATAGGAATTAACCACAGATTACAAGACTTATAAATGGATGTTCCTGTGAAAGAGAACCACTTTCTGGAACAGGTTTTTAAATTATCAATGCAAGCACAATTATTGTTGGCAAGTAGTTGTAGTGTAACCTAAATCCAGGACATTAAGCATATTTGACTTGTTTTTTCTTCAAGTAAAAAGGTTCCTTCTCAAGTTAAGTTTCGCTGAAGTGGTAGATATGCTTTAAAACAGAAATAGTAGTTCCATTTTGTTGCTCTTCTATTTTAAATTGACAGTTTACAAATAACTTTTTTAATTAAAAAGAAAGATTGTGATAAGATTTTGCTCTCCCCACACTGTCAGAGGGAAGTGGCATAAGGGCAGCATACTTTGTGGTTGTAAGTGTGGACCTTGGAGTCACTCTGAAAGGGTCAAATCCTGGGTCAGCTGGTCTCTGGCTATGTGACATGGACAAATCAATTAACAAATTAATCACTGAGTAGCTCTGATCTAACAGTGTTGACATGAAGATGAAATCAGAAAATATTTTAAACTCTTAGAGCAATGTCTGACAGATAGTAAGCTATATAACCCTTTGATAAATTAAAAATGAAAAGAATGTACTCCACTCTACTGTCTTTTCAGCATCTTGTTTCAGCCGAATAACTGAATTTTCATCTCCCCAAAGGAAAAGTCATGTCCGACTCTTTGCGACCCCAGGGGCTATACAGTCCATGGAATTCTCCAGGCCAGAATACTGGAGTGGGTAGCCGTTTCTTTCTCCAAGGGATTTTTCCCAACCCAGGGATTGAACCCAGGTCTCCTGCAACGCAGGTGGATTCTTTACCAGCTGAGCCACCAGGAAAGCCCAAAACTAACTTTTTGTATGGTACTTAAGTGAGTGTTAGTCGCTCAGTTATGTCTGACTCTTTGCGACCCCTGGGACTGCAGCCCACCAGGCTCCTCTGTCCATTGAATTCTCTAGGCAAGAATTCTGGAGTGAGTTGGCGTCCCTTCTCCAGGGGATCTTCCCAACCCAAGGATCAAACTCAGGTCTCCTGCACTGCAGGCAGATTCTTTACCACTGAGGGAACTTTTGTTTCAGATGAAGTCAAAATCAACATCAAAGATGCCTTCAGGTAGGGGTAGGGACAAAATGAGAAAGCCTAAGCCAGGAAAAGCATGACTCTGCTCCACTTGCCATGGTAATAACGGTGGAGGAATTCACAGACTGATTATTTTCATATGAATTCTGTGTCTCTCCACCATCTGGTAAATCTACCTCCTTCCATCCGTTGAGAAATTTTTCTTAGTCTGTCCAGTTTAAGAAATAGAATCCCACAAAGCTTGTGGTGGAGGCAATCAGCTAAATTTGCTGCCTCAGAAGGAAAGCCCTGGGAGCAGAGACAATAGTAAAATCATGACAAGTCAGCAGATAGACCATTCCATTAGAAACAGTTAGAACTAAACCCTGTCTACTCATATTCTGCCTAATAGAATCCTCAACCTCTTCCCCGTTCACAGGATGGTAGTCCCATACTAGTTAAGGTACTCTTTTTACTGAAATTCAAATCCATATACAATGATTTGAACTATGAATATTTGAAATAGATAATGAGAATGCCCATCTTTTGAATTATATTGGACTCAAAGGAAAATAAGGAATAATACAGCACAGCATTTCCCATTATTCCTTAACGTATAACTCCCCAAAGTGAAACAGAACACCCCTCATGTGCAGGGATATTTTTCTCTCCAGCATTGTCATTTGTTTCCACAAAGAACTCTGCAATTCATTCATGTTTAGGGAGACCACAAAGAATGAAATTAAATGGAAACTCAGGCAACTGTGTGCACTAGTACAAATGACATAATGAATCCTTCGGGCCATTACATAATTGCCTACTTTCATAGAAAATTTTAACTGTCTAGTCTTGTGGAGAAGATTTAATAACATAAAGTACTAATGCAAGATGAAGCATACGCTGGAGCCAATTCAGGTAAAATTCCTCCAAGTATGACTCTCCTAAAAGACTCAAGTCTACATGTGTTGTATCTATCTCTTTCTGTTACCTTTTTAGTTCTTTTCATTCACTGATATGTTCATTCATTTATGTAACAGAAATAACTTAGCACCTACTACATGCTATGCAGTGTTTTAAAGTTTGGGGATACTGTGGAAGACAAGGCACGGAACATGCATTCTAATGGAGGAAAAAGAAATAATTATAGAATTGTGCCATGTAATGTCAGGAAGTGATCAGAGAGTCAAAGACAAACATAGCAAAGTAAGTGGCTATTTCAAATAAGACAATTAGGGAAGACTTCTATGAGAAGAGGATATTTAAGCAGAGGATGAATAAAATGAAGGATTTCTGGGGAAGAGGTTTCAGGCATATTGAACAGCAGGTGAAAAGATGGGTAGTTGGAAAGTTCTTGGTGCAGTTAAGGAACAATGAGAAAGGAAATTTGGTTAGTGGGGTGAGTGTGAAGAGGGTGTCAAGTGACAAAGTGGGGAGGATGGCCAAGGACCAGACCACATAGGACTTGGTTGGCTGTGGATTCTGGTCTTTGTGTGAATGGAAGATGTTGGAAGGTCCTGAGCAAGGAGATGATTTATTATTTTTGCAGTTCATCCACTGCCGTGTGAAGACTGGAATGTATAAGCCCAAGAGTGGAAACAGAGAGACCAGCTGGGAACTTCCGCACAGTTTATGTGGTGATATGGGGTTGACGGGGACAAAGGATAGAGAGTGTGTATACATAATACCTCTTTGGCGTTCTATTTGGAGTAAGACTTGTGTACTCTTAGCTATACAGACTAAACTTTTACATATTTCTCCATTGCGCTTTACTTCTAATTATGTAGAGCTGTTCTGAGTGGGAAAAGACAGAAAATGAATCCCATCAACAGAGAAATGGCTGATTAAATTTTAACAAATACTTACTATGACCTTGAAAACAACCATTAAAAGGAATGAGCTAAATTACTCTTGGAGAGATTTCCACTATATATTTTTAAGTGAGAAAAAATATATATGTATGTACATATGTAGCCTCATTCTTGACAATCAAAGAAAATTCCCAACACATATTTTAGTATATAATATCAAATTAGGTATATACACATACATATGTAATATATGTATATATTTGTGAGCATATGAGCATGCAGAAGAGTATGAAATATATGTACAAGTTGTTAACAAATTGTTAACATCATTTTCCTGGCTGAGGGCAGATAGACTTTAAGTACTTAAGAGGCATCTATGAACTTTGATGGGGGAAACCCTGAAGTAATTAAAGGTCATTACCAGTTCCTCAGGGAGGAGGAACTGGAGTTGGATAGAAAAACCTAATATATATTTTTTATGTGTAGTTTTATACAGTTATGTATAATAAAGTGTATAAAGTTCTCACTTAAAGATATTTTGGATATAAATTAAGACAAGATTTACTCACAGTCCTTTGCAGTTTTAAGACGTGTGATGTAAACGTTCTTTTGAGCATGTTATAGAATGACATGATTCAGACAATGACTCCAAAATTATGTGTGTGTGTGTGTTTGTGTGTGTTCATGCTTTTGAATGAACAAGTAGAAAAAAAAAGATGTATAGTTTGCTAAAGACAGACTTACAGACTTCATCCATTTGGTTTGGGAACTGCTTGGGAGAGAGGTATGACCATACTAGGGTGAGATTTCTTAAGCTAACATCACGTATCTTATCTTTGGAGAACTTTTTTCCTCTCTATTTTTGAACTTCAGCCAACACTTTTTCAATAAAACCTGTGTTTAAGCAAGAACATTTGGTTTCTGTAGTAATATCTGGGAAGTAAAGCAATTCCTGTATCGAACCTTCGTCACAGTGACGAAGACTACACGTAAGAGGAATTCTGGGAAGAGGAGTGATTTCTTCACCTCCTGAACTCTAGTACATGACCATCATTGAGAGACCTCTCATTCTGGCTAGAATGGCTTGGTTTCTATGGTTCCCCAAGTTGTAAATTTATCAGGTTAGCTCACTAGCCACCAAATGGTCCTTTTAACAAGTTCTGCTGATCATTGAGCTGTATTTCTTCGTCTGCTTTGACTGTCAAAGTGATTATATGTGAGTAAGAGCTCATGGGGGATTGAGGAAAAGGAAGTTTTTTACCTTTTGGAAAGATTGTTCATTCAGTTTTTAAGAAATTGCCAGAAAGTCTCACTGTTTACAAATTTTTCCATTGTGTTCTGTTTAGTTGCCAAGAAAAATCTTGCACCATACCAACTTGTTTTAGTAAAACAAATGGCTCTTTTCACAATACAGCTCAGTGTATTTGTATATTTACATGAGTTTTCCAGCACTGCTTTGGGATGAAAGATTCATCTACATTCGCACATGTTTTGTTTTCCCTTGTGTGTAAGCTTTGACCTCCCAAACTAGCTCCCAGAGAACCCACAGACCATGGATTAGTTGTAGGCATTTTACTAAGCTCTCAGTTGGATAGAGTTTTTGCTGAGTTTCTTGAAGCAGAGTGTTTTCAGGCAGCTTGATCTAGTTTGAATATCTGGGTGGATTATGAATGAAGGAGTGACTGTGGATTATGCCCATGGGTCCTACCTTGCCAGGAAGACCCTGAAGGTTACTGACACCAGTTGGCCATTATTTAATTTGTGTAGGTTAGCAACCAGCAACTTGCAAAAGACTCCCAAACCTAGTACCACCAGGCAATTCAGCTTGTCTGGACTGGAGGCGAATTTAGTGTTGTGCATGTGGCCTCCTATGCTTCATTAATTATATTTCCTAATAATGGTTGGTCTATAAATAGTGTGGAAAATTTTTCATAGGTTTCTAAGAATTTGTTATTTCTATGGTATATTTCTCCAAGGAGTTGAAAGAAATTTTCTTTAGCTGCACACATTTATTTTATTAAAAATGTTTTTTAATTTATTTCTTTTAACTGGAGGCTAATTACTTTATAATATTGTGTTTTTTCCCATACATCAGCATGAATCAGCCACAGGTGTACATGTGTCCCCCCACCCTGAACCTCCCCACCCACTTCCCTCCCCATCCCATCCCTCTGGGTTGTCCCAGTGCACCAGCTTTGAGTGCCCTGCTTTATGCATTGAACTTGGACTGGTCATCTATTTCACATATGGTAATATACATGTTTCAATGCTATTCTCTCAAGTCATCCCACCCTCACCTTCTTCCAGAGTCCAAAAGTCTGTTCTTTACGTCTGTGTCTCTTTTGCTGTCTTGCATAAAGGGTCATCATTGCCATCTTTCTAAATTCCATATATATGTGTTAATATACTGTATTGGTGTTTTTCTTTCTGACTTACTTCATTCTGTATAATAGGCTCCAGTTTCATCCATCTTATTAGAATGGACTCAAATGCGTTCTTTTTTTATAGCTGAGTAATATTCCACTGTGTATATGTACCACAGCTTTCTTATCCATTCATCTGCTGATGGACATCTAGGTTGCTTCCATGTTCTGGCTATTATAAACAGTCCTGCGATGAACACTGGGGTACACATGTCTCTTTCAATTCTGGTTTCCTCGGTGTCTATGCCCAGCAGTGGCGGTTCTATTTCCAGTTTTTAAAGGAATCTCCACACTGTTCTCCATAGTGGCTGTACTAGTTTGCATTCCCACCATCTCTTAAGAGTGTTCCCTTTTCTCCACACCCTCTCCAGCATTTATTGTTTGTAGACTTTTTTCCCTAATATTTTAAGCGAGATAACTTTATTTTATGGTATTTTTTGATGGCAGCCGTTCTGACCACATGAGATGGTACCTCATTGTGGTTTTGATTTGCATTTCTCAGATTCATTAGCCTCACACTTTTAAAGACTTAGTGCTTGCTAGTTGGGTGATCTTGGACAAATCACTGCATTTGCCTAATGTTTGGTTTCCTCCTCTGTAATAAAATAGGCTAATAAAAGCAGTTTCATAAACCCACTGTGAAGCCCAAATGAAATAACATGATAAAACATATAGTATGGTGCCAGGTATACCAGTAGGCCTTCTGTAAATGGGGACTGCTGCTATTATTGTTGGTATTTTGATGATGGTAGGATCATGTAGGTTATTTCTACTTCTGTGGATACAGGGATAGATGAGTGAATCTGGATAAAAGGGAAAGAGCACATAGATAGGTTTTTATTCTGACCCTTGATACATGAAAGCGGCCTCTGGAAATGGAAGTGAGAGGTTCTAGAGGCATACTTCAACACTTCTAAATCTCCCAGTGTTTCATTCCCAGCAAGGAGAATTTGGTCATCTTCTGTGATATACTCTAACTTTGGACTGGAACCCATCTTGAAGAAGTTTTGAAAATCTCACTTCTGCATTGTGAAATGAAGCATTATGTTTCTGAGGACTTTACCAAGCATGTGGATATTCACTGGAGCTTCACCACACACCCACTACACTGGTGCTAGGGAAAAGGCCTATACAAGCCACCTGTACCTCCTTAAGATGAAAATTTTAGCGTTAACTCAAAATGCTGCCAGTGTTTTGGCCAGTAAAAAATGGTACATGATGTCAGTGAAGGATAGAGTAGCATAAAAGACTCAAAGAGGCATTTAAGACCAGTTGAACTTTTTAATGTCCAGTTTTGTACATGTCCAGTTGGCAAAAAGAGAAAGCAGAAATGGAGGAGGAGCCTCCTCTCAAGGCTTTGCCTCTTGGGATGAAAGTGAAAGGCAGTCACTAGTGATTTTGAAAAATCACCCTGCCGTATCAGAACACCTGTCATACACAGGATTCTTGAATAGAACAATTCTGTGACTAGTGAGTTGGTTTTCTAGGTGCCAGCTTCACAGTGCAGAGCCGTAAATCATCCAAAATAATGGAGGACTGCTCTTTTGGGAAAGGGAGGACTTTCCCCCTACTGCTTAATCTGGTGGTGAATTTTCTTCCATAGGTGTGCAAGAAAATATTCTTGAGGTGACAAGAACTAGGTCCAAACTGCACGTGTGATTAGGTGGTGCTACAGTTCATTTGTCATTGTCATGAAATAATAGGATATCAGCTCTCAAGAGGCAAATTATGAATACTTCTGCATGTGGAAAATCCGATGCTGTGGTCCCTGACAGATTAAACTCTCAATAAAGCTATATTTTTTAAGGTTAGCTTTAATATTTAGGAACGTGGGGACTAAAAAGTGCAACAGAGCATCTCAGCCATGGCATATGCATGTTTGCTTTCAGAGTAAAATGAGTCCATCTGTTAGTGACACCAACATCTGTCCTGCAGAGATTGCTACAATCTTCATTTCAAGTACAACTTTCACAGCTCTTCAATCCTACATTCTCCTTCTATAAGCAGTGCTTTTGTTACTTGTGAGTTTATTAATTTACTTAATTAACAGTAATCTGTGACATACCATTAGCAAAGCAAAGGACACAACATAAATTTTATTTAATGAATTTCTTTCTCTAGCTCATTTTCCATCTCCTGAGTTTTCCTTTAATTTTTTTCCATATGTTTTTTATGTTTCTAACTTGCTGTATTTTATAAGTTTCTTTTGAAGCTGCTTTAAATCTTTTCCGGAATAAGTCGTACTACCAACAAACAAATAAAAAATAAATATTCATTTGTAATAATTGGACCACCCAGTTGAAATATGCTGGTAGTTTTTATCCTTGAAAGGGTAATAGCATTGTTGTTATTTCATCATTCCGTCTTCCTTTCTTTGAAACCATTATCCTGTGGCTTTGAAAATTCCCATGGAGGAACAAATAGTCCATTTGCTTCTAGGATTGCCAGCAAACTTGTAAAGAAATTGTATCAGAGGTAACTTGTATAAAAGGAATGAAAATGTGACATTTGCCCCCCTTTTTCTGACTTTCCTGGAGCCCACAGGCTGAGGTCTCCACCAAATCTCCCAAGGTAGTATGATGGTCGAGGAATTAGCTTTTGGGCAAGCTCTTCATCCTTCCATGAGTGATGCCTCAGCTCATCATGGCAAATAGGGAGGAGGCCACTGCCAAAATGTGAAACGGGTCACAAAATGATGAAAACAATACACTAGCTTGGTGGATTTCAGCAAATAGCAGAAATTACAACGTGGTCTCACTTTATTAACTCTCTTAACATTCAGTTACATTCAAGAAGAAGAAGGGGAAAAATGATTTAAGCACCAAACGGTGGGGTTATAGAATGAAAATGGAAATTACAGAGGCTTCTCTCAGTTCATCTGCCAAACACCTGTAGAAATTAAATTTCAATGGTGTGTCTGGGTCAGGTGAGAATTGACTGGTTTCTGACAATAGCTTTTGAGATGGGCCATCACTGAGGAGGCAGGATGCAGAAGAGGCTAATATTCATTTCCTATGAAAGGAACTGACGATGTCAAAGTAAATTGGAAAGGATAGAAACCGGGCAGGCATCTGGGGTTCTGGCTCACGCATCAGGAAAATGTTGTGTCTAGTGATCACCCACAATTACAAAAAGCAGAGGAAGGGGGCCTCACTTAACAACAATTGAATTTCAAAAAATTTTGCTGTTGAACCAACATTAGGAGATGGGTTTTCTTTAAAAAATTCTCAATAAAAGTCAAGCATTCACTGAATTCATTATTCTACAGACATCTGCATTTGAAAAATACTTAAAATTCTTCTCATGTCAATGGATTTAAAGGTTATTCACTAGTAATTCTTTGGGTCTTTGAAGTTTTCAGCTAAAGTTTTGGTTTATGACTCAGTGTTACCTTCTGTTATTGACTATCTGTTGCCATCTCTCATGTCAGGAAGCTCCATCTACTGAAACTATTTGTTTAGATATGCCATGCATTCCTCTCAAAAGTTATTTTAATATTCCTTGTTTCAACCAGGCTTGTTTGTTTATATTTCTTTTAGCATTTTTATTTGAATTATCATATAAATATGATGGGGGTAATATATGTAGTACAAACTAAATGAAATCTTGAGATATACATTTCTTTTTATTTTTCTTATATTTCTTTCCCCATGAAATTTGCTCTTTCTTTATGCATAATGATAAATGCTTCTAACAATTTTTGAAATATAAGTACAGGCTTTAGAAATTCTCATGTTTAAGGAAACATTCCTTTTGGATTTGGGGGTTGTTTTTGATAGATATTTAAAAGAAGAGTCAATTTATTCTCTAATTTTTGAGCTAAGCTAAGTCACACAACTATTTAGCCCTTATTTGGGATAAAAATAAAGATTTCTTTCCCCTGTCAGAGCCCTCCCTAGGCCCAATGTGAACTGCACACTGTTTAAATACCAGCGAAGTCAGATTTCTGGGAAATCAAAACAGGGAGTCCTTTTCATTAGTGAGACTGGTGATTAATGATATGTTAATTTATTGCTTTCTGATTGAGTGTTGGACTAATTCACTTGTGTGAATGTAGCAAATTAACGATCTCAGTAGTTTCATTCTACGTGGAGAGTCTTGTTGCCTTAATGATGAATGTGGTCTGCTGTTACTGACACCAGTATCTATACTTATCATCACCCTAACTTCCTCAATGGAGATGGAGAAAGGGTTTTTATAAATAGAAGTATTTCATAGATCTTTACTAGTGTTCCCCCCAAAAGTTGCAAAGCAATGATGTTTGGGAAAAAAAAAGATTAAAAAAAATTCACTTATGTCTCTTGTACTTTGCTTTTGTATCATCCATCTCAGAGTATTTCTCTTGGTCTGTTTAAATCTCAAGCTGTGGAAACATTGAAATCTCCATGAGTCCTGTAGAAGATGAAAGTATTTAAATAAAACTGTTGTAATTTAGGTGTATGATATTTATACCACTCTATGAATATTGCTTTTACTGTATATTTAAACAATGTATTAAGGATGAGTGAACTGACCTACAGAATGTCAGCTTGACACACACCAGAGGCAGATGGAATGAGGGGCCCGGGCATTATGTTTTTCACTGGAATATTGTACCATTTGCAAAAACACTGCATATTTCACTATTCACACAGTAAATGACCAGTGGTGAACCCTGAGGCAGAAATGATTTAGCAATGTTGTGTAGAAGGTAATACTAAAACTTAATGTAAAGGCCTAAGTCTTACACATTTAGGAATTTCACCTTTGATGTTAAGACTGGAATGAACTGTGGGAGAATGTAGCAAGATTTCAGAACTGTCTTAAATCTATGAGGGTGAAATATTTGATGGTTATATAATGCCAATTCTCTAAAAGAATTAACCTTTATTTTCTTGTAAGACAGACACTTTATGAGGCAGCAACAATTAAAACCTGGCTCTAACAAGTCTATACACATGTGGCTCACATACACATGTGGATAGGGTGCCTTCTTTGAGTCATAAAAAAAAAAAACAACCAAAAACCCAACCTTAGAAACTTCTAGAATTGTTTGCCAAAAAATACAGTTTTCAGTCAATTCTTTCTTCATGTCACTTTAGCTATAACTCTTTTTTGAAATGATCAACTGAGATCCTTTTTTTCCTGCTTAACGTCAGAACCGACAGAGAATATTCCTAGGCCTTTCATCAGTTTTTTATTTCATTGAAGGACTGGCTGAAGAGTTCTGTGATGTCCTTTAAGTTAGCATCTGGACTAAGAATGAACAAATGTTAGGTCGGGAGGGAGGAGGGACACAGAAAGCAGAGCTAAGGGTAAGATTGATAATGAGAATTTCAAGGATAAACTGGAGCTTGGAACCTCAGAGTTTATCCCAAGCTGAGTGTTTTTGTTTCTTGTTTTTGGATTTTTTTCGGGTGGACATCTAGAGGTTCAAACTGAGCAGAAGTTTAGGGACATCTGTGGTTAGAGGATGCAGAGATTAGTGTCTGCATCAGCCTGGTGGGATATGGAAAATGGGTTTGTATTCAGGGATCCCAGACAAGGTTTAGTAATGAGGTTTAAATGAGGCATCTGGGCATAGGCAAGAATATGATTTTAATGTGGGGCATTAGCTAAGCATAAGGAAAAAGAAAGGACCCAGGAGATGAGGAACATTTTCCCAAACGCTGAATGGTTAAGTGAATTCATCCAATAACATATTAATCTCAGGACAGGGATGTGCTGTGCTGTGCTAAGTTGCTTCAGTTGTGTCCGACTCTTTGCGACCCCATGGACTATAGCCTGCCAGGCTCCTCTGTCCATGGGATTCTCCAGGCAAGAATACTGGAGTGGGTTGCTGTCCCCTCCTCCAGGACAGGGATAATCTATCTTTTATTGTTTAAAAAGAGTTTTTTTTTCTTGGAGTGAGACTAAATTCTCTGTTGGGACATCTTGTTTTAGTAACTGTCTATTCTTTTCTATACAAGGGAAAAGAGGAATAGAGGGTCTGTAGGGGTTGCTGCAACTTGTCCATGAAAAACTTGTACCTAATCAAGGTTGGAGGGTTCAGGGAGAGGACTGAATTTGTTTCACCAGGCCCAAGACTCATCTTCTGGTGTTGATCCCTAAATTTGCTTGGAAGAAGAGATGCTTGTCTGGATTACCTCACAGTTGAACTCCTACTTTCTTTTGCTTGATCCTCTGTTGGTGGAATATGACCTTGCTTGAAAAGGTAGAACTCACACAAGGAAGCGTGGAAGATGGGTTGAATCGTGAGGGACCATGGTAAACTCAGCTTATATGTGTGTTTGTTGAATAATAATGAAAGATCTGTGATATGGGTATAGAGTTTGAGAGATGAGAAATAGATTTGTAGAGACAGTTATATCTTTCACCCCACAGAAAATCATGTTCTAGTCAATAGTAATATTTGATCTGGTCAACAGAAATTTGTTTTATTTTCTCCAGTTTATGGGCCAATATAGAATGGACTTTTGTACTGCTTGTTATATGATAAGTAATGGAGGGATCAAATAAGGGCCTGGGGATGGTAGCATAGGTGTGGTGGAGAAAACTGGTTTGAGAATAAGGAATCCCAGGGATAGATTTGCATGAGATCTAAGTTGTAAGAAGTTGTTGTTGGAAGAAGATTAGAAGGAAGTTTGTTTTGATAGTTGGCATACTAAGAAATACTTCCCTGGTGGCTCAGATGGTAAAGCGTCTGTCTACAATGTGGGAGACCCAGGTTTAATCCTTGGGTTGGGAAGATCCCCTGAAGAAGGAAATGGCAATCCACTCCAGGACTATTGCCTGGAAAATCCCATGGACAGAGGAGCCTGGTAGGCTACAGCCCATGGGGTCGCAAAGAGTCGGACACGACTGAGTGACTTCACTATAAGAAATATGTTAGGGACTAATGTTGTCTCTGCTTTTCACTTTTCTCATGCTCATTTTGTTCACTATAGGTTTTGGAATAATAAATAGTAACTTCTAGAAGGATAAGGAAATCTTGCAGACTAGCAGGGTAAGGTGAAGGGGGATAAGATCTATTAGAAAGCAGTATGTTTAACCAAAAATGAATTCAGAATCATTTTATTTTTAGGAAAATATGCTTAAAAACATGGATAGTGATGATCTTCTTACACAACGATGGACAAAAAGATTTGACAATTTGAAATAAATGGTTTGACAGGGAACTGATGACACCGTGCTCAATGGTGGGAGCAAACACATGACCTGGAGGTGAGGTTTTCTGTTCCAGAATCATCCACTTTCTAGCACAAGATGTTTCAGTTGAGTTAAACTGCACAGTCATTTTATTTCGTGTATTTATCGTTCTGATCTTGGCTAGAAACTGGAGGCCTTTGAAGTACCTTTAATTTTCTTCTATGTGCTTCTTCTGGATGTGGTATTTTTTATGGGTCAGCAGCTATATTAAACATCTTAAAAGGCATCTTCTTTATATCTTTCTTCAGGTGGTTCAGTTGTTTCTCACTAATGTGAATTTTTTTTCTCTTGGCTCTGAATTTTATGACTATTGAATTTCTTTGGTTTTAATATTATTGTTTGCATGATGATCTCTTGGTCCAGAAAGTCAAGAAGGCATTTGTATTTTTAAGGTTTCTTATAATAAAGGAAATCAGTCCTGAGTATTCATTGGAAGGACTGATGCTGAAGCTGAAGCTCCAATACTTTGGCCACCTGATGTGAAGAGTCAACTCATTGGAAAAGACCCTGATGCTGGGAAAGATTGAGGGCAAGAGAGAAGGGGACAACAGAGGATGAAATTGTTGGATGGCACCACCAACTCAATGGACATGAGTTTGAGCAAGCTTTGGGGGTTGGTGATGGACAGGGAAGCCTGCAGTCCATGGGATTGCAAAGAGTCAGACATGACTGAGTGACTGAACTGAACTGATAATACAATTGGGCTTCCCTGGTGGCTCAGTGGTAAAAATTATGTCTTCCAATGAAGATGATGCGGGTTCAGTCCCTGGGTTGAGAAGATCCCCTGGAGAAGGAAATGGCAACCCACTCCAGTATTTTAGCCTGGGAAGTCCTATGGAAACAGGAGTCTGACAGGCTACAGTCCATGGGGTCACAAAAGAGTCAAACTTCGCCACTAAGCAACAAAAACAACTACAACACAACACAGTTGCCTTGGTTGAAAGCAAAGATGGTCATGGGTTACTTGAGGCCTAATTCAAATATGTGAAGCAGTGGGCATCAAATTTAGTTCAGCAATGCTTTGACATTGTGTCCCCTTTCTACCTTTTTGATTCTCTTCTGGAAACTTATTTCTGACTTCAAACTTCATTAGTTTCCCTAATGGGTCTAACACGGACAAAGTATCTGGTATACACAGGCCCAATGACCAAAAACATGGGAAAGTTCCTTGTGATAGGAGTAAGATCAAATATAATAGCAGGTTTCACAGTGTGTTAGAAACTAGTGAACAAGAATAAGGATAATCTAAGAAAAGAGATCTTTGCCAAGAAACCAAAAGTATAGGATGGTAAGAAAAAGCTCAAGACAAATCGGTGTGCTAAGAAATAATCTGAGTACTATTTCTAACAAAGATTTACCTAGAGAAGTATAATATGTGAACCAAAGAAATTGGCTTTAATCTCAGTTGCCACAAAGGAACACCTATATATGTGCCTAACTTTACCATTCCTATATTAAAATGTTAACATATAGAAGTAATTGGAAGAACTGACATAATTATGTCCAAGATGAGTGAGCCTGTATAACCTTTCTAAAGGAGGTACGAGGAAAGAAAGTCTGCATCAAGTCAAAACAGTTGTAAAGAAGGAAGAAGTGATGTGATTTCAGAGAAATATATAAAACCAAACTCACATGATCAGAAAATTCTTGAGTACTAGTCTTGCTTTCCCTGCTGACTGACCTAATTTTAGTAGGTAGTAAGTCATTAACTGAATATGCATATTGCCTCATTTATTTCTAATTGACATCACTAACTGAAAGAAACCATAGTGTAGAAGAAATTCATTCTCCTGTAGTCTCCTCTGGAGGCTGGCTGATATTGGAGCAGTCCAAAAAGTCTAGTGGGTTGGGCCTGTCCTAAATGTGAACTGAAAGAGGGACTCAATAATGTCCTGGATGTTTATACTGACTTAGAAAGAGAATGCTCTTTCAAAATTTCACTGTTGGGTTCCATATTACATTTGACTTGCTTCATTACCATGCTACTGTCTGTACAATATGAGTGACATCTCCAGATGTGATCTTTTAAAGATTCTGGGGTCCAGTTTCAATCACTTGATTTCTTTAGTTGTTTTGAACCTATAATTACATGGTTGGTGGTTTTGCCATATTTGCTCATGGGATTTCAATGTTCCATGTAATTCAATCTGGAACTTCTACTTTATAAACTTTCTTAAGCACTTTTATCCTCAGACCAAGGAGTGATAATACACTAGTGGGTGGGAAATCACACATTATTGGCTGAGTCTCTACATAGCACATCTGGGAAAAATCCGCCCAAGAGGAAAGCCCAGTACTTTAGCTCTATAAATAGTGCTTTAGCAGAATGTCCTTTCCTCTTGTTTACCACTTCTTAAAGTGAATCTATGGATTGCATACGGAAACTGAAATTCTCTCTTGGAAAAGTATCTGGGGTGACTTACATCACTAAGGGGAGCCAAGGAATTTTCCAGTCCTTGAAATCCTGAAGCCCCTGGTGACTCTTCTTCAGAGGTCCCACACTTAATATTTCAAGAGAATTCTCTCCCAAGTCACTTGGCCTTTCATTTTCTATGACTTTTATCTGAGTGGCCACTTTTCTTATTCTTAGTCCCTTCATTAATACTACCCACTTCATCCAAAATCAGGGAAGAAATGAAAAAGCTTTTTGTTCCTATTTCTACCTCTCTCTTTAGTTCTTAGTTACATCATTGTTCAGTCACTTAGTTGTGCACAACTGTTTGTGACCCCATGGACTGCACCGTGCCAGGCTTCCCTGTCCTTCACCATCTCCAGAGTTTGCTCAAACTCATGTCCATTGTGTCGGTGATGCCATCCAATCATCTTGTCCTCTGTTGTCTCCTTCTCCTCCTGCCTTCAATCTTTCCCAGCATCAAGGTCTTTTCCAATGTTGGCTCTTCGCATCTGGAGGCCAAAGTATTGGAGCTTCAGCTTCATCATCAGTCCCTCCAATGAAAATTCAGGATTGATTTACTTTAGAATTGACTGGTTTGATCTCCTTGCAGCCCAAGGGGCTCTCAAGAGTCTTCTCCATCACTAAAGTTCAAAAGCATCAATTCTTTGGAACTCAGCTTTTTTTATGGTTCAACTCTCACATCCATACATGACTACTGGAAAAACCATAGTTTTGACTATGCAGACCTTTGTTGGCAAAGTAATGTCTCTGTTTTTAATATGCTGTCTAGGTTAGACATAGCTTTTCTTCCAAGGAGCAAGCGTTTTTTAATTTCATGACTGCAGTCATTTCTGCAGTGATTTTGGAGCCCAAGAAAATAAAGTCTGTCACTGTTTCCATCATTTCCCCATCTATTTGCCATGAAGTGATGGGGCTGAATGCCATGATCTTAGTTTTTTGAATGTTGAGTGAAAAAGCTGGGTTTTTCACTCTTCTGTTTCACCTTCATCAAGAGGATCTTTAGTTCATCTTCACTTTCTGCTGTAAGGGTAGATGATTAGCTAGCTTTATATCCCTAATCTCTAGCATAGTGTCTGGAATTGTAGACTATTGGGACAACCTCAGCAATTCGAAAATCATCACCCAGTTTGCATTTAGCTGTTATTTTCTTGAAGAGCAGATATTGCCTTTGACGGGCAACATTGAAAAGGAAATCGTAAAGAATTGAGCACCAAAACCATAACACCCCTAATCAAAACCTACTGTTTTCATCTCAGAAATGTATTCATTACAATAAATTGTGACTGTCAAATATTTGATTTTCAAACCCCTCTGCATTTATCATTTGGAATTTTACTGTAAGGAAGAACCCTCCACATGTTCCTAGTCACTTGTATGTTTATTATCAGTATTGACTCATGAATTCATATTTTATTCAATAGGCTGCGAGTTATTTAGTTTTATTTCTTTTCATGCTCAAATGATCATAAATTTGGCTAGTTGGAGCCCTTTCAAAATGGTTCCTGTGTCCTTTTGATATGCTCTCATCATTTTTTTGGAGCACTTACTTTTTCATCTGACAAGACATTTCAGGCTCATATTAAACTTTCCCCAATAGCCCTGCAATCAGTCTTTTCTGCTAGGATTTCCGTTTCCTTAGTAAGGAATGGCATCTAGAAAATATGATGGGGCACTAAACTGTGCTGCTCATTGCTTCTTGGGTTTACTTTTTCTAAGCTCTTTTCTCTCACAGTCTAGCAAGTAAAATGAATTGAAATTGCCAAGAATTTGAATATGTATTAATCTGGTGAAAGGAGAATAGTATCTCAGTGTAGTTTTAAAAAATTTCTTTAATTGGAAGAAAATTGCTTTACAATGTTGTGTTGGTTTCTGCCATACAGTAACACAATTCAGCTATAATTATGTATATATTGGCCCCTGTGCAGTGCTGGAGTGGCGAGCAGCCAAGAGGAGATACCCCACGTTCAAGGTCAGTAGCGACAGCCGTGAGGAGATACCCCACGTCCCAGGTAAGGAGCAGAGGTTGCATTTTGCTGGAGCAGCCGGGAAGAGATACCCCATGTCCAAGGTAAGAGAAACCCCAGTAAGATGGTAGGTGCTGAGAGAAGGCATCAGCGGGCAGACTGACTGAAAACCACAATCACAGAAAACTAACCAATCTAATCACATGGACCATAGCCTTGTCTAACTCAATGGAACTAAGTCATGCCATGTAGGGCCACCCAAGATGGATGGATCATGGTGGAGAGTTCTGACAAAATGTGGTCCACTAGAGAAGGCAATGGAAAACCACTTCAGTATTCTTGCCTTGAGAACCCCATGAATAGTATGAAAAGGCAAAAAGATAGGACACTGAAAGATGAACTCCCCAGGTAGGTAGGTGCCCAATATGGACTGGAGATTAGTGGAGAAATAACTCCAGGATGAATGAAGAGACGGAGCCAAAGCAAAAACAATATCCAGTTGTGAATGTGACTGGCGATGGAAGCAAGATCTGATGCTGTAAAGAGCAATATTGCATAGGATTCTGGAATGTTAGGTCCATGAATCAAGGCAAATTGGAAGTGGCCAAACAGGAGATGGCAAGAGTTAACATTGACATTTTAGGAATCAGCGAACTACAATGGACTGGAATGGGTGAATTTAACTCAGATGACCATTATATCTACTACTGTGGGCAAGAATCCCGTAGAAGAAATGGAGTAGCCATCATAGTCAACAAGAATCCAAAATGCAGTACTTGAATACAATCTCAAAAATGACAGAATGATCTCTGTTCATTTCCAAGGCAAACCATTCAATATCACAGTAATTGAAGTCTATGCCATGACCTGTAACACTGAAGAAGCTGAAGTTGGACGGTTCTATGAAGACCTACAAGACCTTCTAGAACTAACACCCAAGAAAGATGTCCTTTTCATTAGAATGGACTGGAATGCAGAAGTAGGAAGTCAAGAAACACCTGGAGTAAAAGGCAAATTTTGCCTTGGAATACAGAATGAAGCAGGGCAAAGGCTAATAGAGTTTTGCCAAGAGAATGCACTGGTCATAGCAAACACCCTCTTCCAACAACACAAGAGAGGACTGTACATATGGACATCACCAGATGGTCAACACCAAAATCAGATTGATTATATTCTTTGCAGTCAAAGATGGAGAAGCCCTATACAGTCAGCAAAAACAAGACTGGAGCTGACTGTGACTCAGATCATGAACTCCTTATTTCCAAATTCAGACTTAAATTGAAGAAAGTAGGGAAAACCACTAGACCATTCAGGTATGACCTAAATCAAATCCCTTCTGATTATACAGTGGAAGTGAGAAATAGATTTATGGGACTAGATTTGATAGACAGAGTGCCTGATGAACTATGGAGATTCGTGACATTGTACAGGAGACAGGGATCAAGACCATCCCCAAGAAAATGAAATGCAAAAAACCAAAATGGCTGTCTGAGGAGGCCTTACAAATGCTATGAAAAGAAGAGAAGTGAAAGGCAAAGGAGAAAATGAAAGATAAATCCATTTGAATACAGAGTTCCAAAAATAGCAAGGAGAGAGAAGAAAGTCTTCCTCAGTGATCAGTACAAAGAAATAAGAAGAAAACAATAGAATGAGAAAGACTAGAGAGTTCTTCAAGAGAATTAGAGATACCAAGGGAACATTTCATGCAAAGATGGGCTCGATAAAGGACAGAAATGATATGGACCTAAGAGAAACAGAAGACATTAAGAAGAGGTGGCAAGAATACACAGAAGGACTGTACAAAAAAGATCTTCATGACCTAGATAACGACAATGATGCAATCACTCACCTAGAGTCAGACATCCTGGAATGTGAAGTCAAGCGGGCCTTAGGAAGCATCACTATGAACAAAGCTAGTGGAGGTGATGGAATTCCAGTTGAGATATTTCAAATTCTAAAAGATGATGTTGTAGAAGTGCTGGACTCAATATGCCAGCAAATTTGGAAAACTCAGCAGTGGTCACAGGACTGGAAAAAGTCAGTTTTCATTCCATTGCCTAAGAAAGGCAATGCCAAGGAATGCTCAAACTACCGCACAATTGCCCTCATCTCACATGCTAGTAATTAATGCTCAAAATTCTCCAAGCCAGGCTTCAACAATACGTGAACCGTGAACTTCCAGATGTTCAAGCTGGTTTTAGAAAAGGCAGAGGAACCGGAGATCAGATTGCCAACATCCGCTGGATCATCGAAAAAGCAAGAGTTCCCGAAAAACATCTATTTCTGCTTTATTGACAATGCCAAAGCCTTTGACTGTGTGGATCACAATAAACTGTGGAAAATTCTGAAAGAGGTGTGAATATCTGACAGGGAATACCCTGCCTCTTGAGAAATCTGTATGCAGGTCAGGAAGCAACAGTTAGAACTGTACATGGAACAATAGACTGGTTCCAAATAGGAAAAGGAGTACATCAAGGCTGTATATTGTTACCCTGCTTATTTAACTTATATGCAGAGTACATCATGAGAAATGCTGGGCTGGATGAAGCACAAGCTGGAATCAAGATTGCCAGGAGAAGTATCAATAACCTCAGATATGCAGATGACACCAACCTTATGGCAGAAAGTGAAGAGGAACTAAAGAGCCTCTTGATGAAAGTGAAGGAGGAGAGTGAAAATGTTGGCCTAAAACTCAACATTCAGAAAACTAAGATTATGGCATCCAGTCCCATCACTTCATGGCCAATAGATGGGGAAAAAGTGGAAATAGTGTATGACTTTATTTTGGGGGGCTCCAAAATCACTGCAGATGGTGACTGAAGCCATGAAATTAAAAGACACTTACTCCTTCGAAGAAAAGTTATGACCAACCTAGACAGCCTATTAAAAAGCAGAGACATTGCTTTGCCAACAAAGGTCTGTCTAGTCAAAGCTATGGTTTTTCCAGTGGTCATGTAGGGACGTGAGAGTTGGACTATAAAGAAAGCTGAGCACCTAAGAATTGATGGTTTTGAACTGTATGTTGGAGCACACTCTTGAGAGTCCCTTGGACTGCAAAGAGATCCAACCAGTCCATCCTAAAGGATATTAGTCCTGGGTGTTCATTGGAAGGAATGATGTTGAAGTTGAAACTCCAATACTTTGGCTACCTGATACGAAGAGCTGACTCATTTGCAAAGACTCTGATGCTGGGAAAGATTGAAGGCAGGAGGAGAAGGGGAAGACAGAGGATGAGATGGTTTGATGGCATCACTGACTCAATGGACATGAGTTTGGGTAAATTCCGGGAGTTGGTGATGGACTGCTTCGGTCCATGGGGTCAGAAGAGTTGGACATGACTGAGCAACTAAACTGAACTGATACCTATATTGCCTCCCACTTGAGACTCCCCCCCCTCCCCTAATCCCACCCTTTGGTCATTACAGTGCATACATTTAACTTACATTTTTCTTATTATAATGAACTTGAACATGTTTTCATATACTTTTGTTGTTCAGTCATTCAGTTGTGTCTGACTCCTTGTGACTCCATGGACTATAGCACCCCAGGCTTCCCTGTCCTTTACCATCTCCGAAAGCTTGCTCAAACTCATGTCCCTGAGTCAGTGATGCCCTCCAAGCATCTTGTCTCTGTCATCCCCTTCTCTTCCTGCCTTCAATCTTTCCCAGCATCAGGGTGTTTTTTAATGAATCAGCTCTTTACACCAGGTGGCCAAAGAATTGGAGTTTCAGCTTCAGCATCAGTCCTTCTAATGAACATTCAGGATTGATTTCCTTAAGGATTTACTCGTTGAATCTCCTCACAGTCCAAGGGAGTCTCAAGAGTCTTCTCTAACACCACAGTTCAAGAACATCAATTCTTGAGCATTCAGCCTTCTTCATGGTCCAACTCTTGCATTCATACATGACTACTGGAAAAACCATAGCTTTGACTATGTACTTAAGGACTATTATATCTTTCATGTGCTTAAGGAGTATTACACCTTTCATACCATTTTTTTTGCTAAATTTTCTATTTTTTTGCCTATTTTCTATTATATTTGCTTCTCAGTTTGAAACTTAATAACTTTAGAAACAATTAACTCCTTTTTTGCCTTCAACTATGCTGTGCAAAAGGTTCAAATTTACTAATCATTCCTTTATTATATATTATAATTCTGATGCCAAATTCATAGGTCTCTGTGTGTAAGACGGGATGTTTCCCTACATACCAAGCAATTCTCTGGCACCAGCTCAGCTGCCTTTCTTACATTTCATCCTAATTCTGATACTTCTGCCCAGAGATAGCGTCATACCTCATATTTTAAGTATTCAGTCCTACACAATCCCCAATCCTGTTCCTGCCTCCCCTCCTGATGTCAACTGTTAGTCCAGGTTGCCTCCTGGGCTTCCTAATGGGCTAAAGATTGGAGGATCCAAAGACCTGCTCCTTGAGTTTGATTAATTTCCTGGAGAGGCTCAGGAACTCAGAAAAAGATTTACTATTAAATTATCAATGTTATTATAAAAGAATATAACTCAGGAATGTGTGCAGTTAATCGCTCAGTCATGTCCAGTTCTTTGTGACCCCATGGACTGTATCTAGCCCGCCAGTCTCCTCTGTCCATGGGATTCTCCAGGCAAGAATGCTGGAGTGGGTTGCCCTGCTCTGCAGAACAGCCAGATAGAAAAGAAGCACAGGGCAAGTTATGGAGAAAGGGGTGCAGAGCTTCCATTCTCTTAGAGCACAACATTCTCCCCTATGTCCCTCTCCCCTTTTTTTTTTTTAAATGAAGGCTTTATTACAGGTGTGTTGTCCAATCATTGACCACTGGAGATTGTTCTCAGGCTCTGGTCCCTCTCCCCTCCTCAGAGGTCAGGGAGTAGGGCTGAAAGTTCTAAATCTCTAATCACAGAGTTGGTTCTCCTGGCAACCAGCCCTCATCTTTAGGTCTCAAAGTGGCCTTTTTAACATAACAAAAGACACCTTTGTGGTACTCCTTGCTTAGGAAATTCCAGGGGTTTTAGGTGCTCTGTGCCAGAAACAGGGATGAAGACCAAACCTATATTTCTTATTGTAAATCACTGTTGTAGCACCCGTTCTGGGAAAGAAACTCACTCAGAAGGACAATATAGGTAGTGGAGTGCAGTTTATTACATTGGTGGGCCCAAGGCAGAGTCTGCTCTTAGCCAAGGACCCTGAGCAGTTTTTGTGTAAACCTTATATACCCTAAGTGTACGTGCCCAAAGCCACCTCCCCAAATTCCCTGAAACTAGTCTGAACAAAAGATACAAAAGATACAATCAAAGTTAACCCGTGATTCATATGCCTTAAGCCTAGGTAGTTAACAGTGGACAATTATTAATAGGCCTGTGGTCATACTGCAATAAGCATAATAGAATTTATGACTCTATTCGGTTACACAGATGATTAGGGTATCCTTTTAGGCAATGGAGAGTCTAGGTATGAGCCCTGGGGCTCTTCCATCCGGGGTGTCTGGTTTTCCACTTGGTATGTTGTTTCCATAGATCCTGGGCATATAGCTCAAAGTCCACAGTCCTGCCCAAGATGGAGTCCTGCTTTCAAGATGGAGCCTGTTCTGTCTGTTTCCTCCTTCATCACAATGTCACAATATGGATTTCGAATCATAGATTACAGAGTAATTCATCCATATTTTCTTTAAGTACTTGCATGGCTTTATTTATTTACATTTCAATTCCAGTTCGATTGGTAGTTTGTTCACATATTTGTTGTTAGAAATTGATCTAAATACATCTTTATTCCAAATGGCTATGCAATTGTCCAGTATTGCTTATTAAAAATGCCACTTTGTCCTCGTCATCTGAGATATCTCCTTTACATATACCAGATTTCCACACACAGTTACATATGTTTTTGGATTTTCTGCTGTATTCCATTGATCAGTTTGTTTGTTTATGTGGCAATATTACACAGTTTTACATACAGGTATCATAGTCGAATTTTATCTCTTAGATGAGGACACAAAGTATCTTTTCCCAAACCATGCAGAGGCAGAACCAGGGATGGAACCTGGTTTTCTTGACTTACAACATAGTTCTTGTCCTTTTCTGTTGTGTTGCTCTCATCTGTCTCCTCCACTGTCTTTGGTGAGAGTGAAAAATCTATTTGCAAGGAAGAGACTGCTTTGCCCATAAAAGAATAGGCAAGGAATTATGCTCTTCTCAGAACGGATTTGTAGCAAGAGTCATGGGGCAAACACTTTTTGGGAGAATGTGAAGAAATATTCCGCCACATGGATGGCTCCATGTAGAGAGTAGGACCTGGGAAGGTGTAGAGTGAGTAGTAGAGAGATTGTCTCAGAGGAAGCTGAGAAGCTGAGGGGTTAAGTGATATGACCAAGGTCGCTGAGTACACAGATGACAGAGCTGTGGTTTAACACAGATGCCCTGATAGCCCTCCCAGCTCCTTGGCAATGATTTATCAGACACTGTTTTGAATAACCGCTTCTTTTAAGCTGCTGTCCATTTGTGCGTACATTAAAATTTGACCTTGTTATATGATGTCTGGCACAAAAAGTTATTGGTAGCCTGCCTGTACCCCACTTAAGTTCCTGCTGAAGTTTTAACCCAACGAATGAAAAAAATTGTTGGATGGGCTTGGAGAGACAATTCTTCTTATAAATAGTGCTAAAACTCCTTTTTTATATGGACCTGTTCAGTGAAAATCTAAACAACAAAGACATTTGATTTACTGCAGGCATTAGGTTGGAGTGTTAAGTGGTTGTTTTAATTGCAGAGTTTTTATAAAAGAGCTGCTTTCACCATATAGTTGATTACAGTTTAAAAACAGAGACATATGATTTATTATAAACAGTGTTTTTGAGAACTAAACTTTTTTGAAGAACTAAAAATATGTATTTCAAAAATTTTCGACTCTAGGAGGTGTGGGGACTGTTTTCTTTCCCTCCTTTGGAAATGGTATGTGGCTGTTGAGTTTTAAGTAGTCAGAGAGTCTTCTTTGGTGGTATCAAAGAGTAAGAGACAGGAAATGGGAATCTCTGGGTTCTTTGTTTGGCTAAAGACTTGGCTCAGGCAAACTGGGTAAGTAATCTGCATGCTTCCCTGGTGGCTCAAACAGTAAAGAATCTGCCTGCAATGCAGGGGACCCAGGTTCGATCCCTGTTTTGGGAAGATCCCCTGGAGGAGGGAATGGCGACCCACTCCAGTATTCTTGCCTAGAGAATCCTCATGGACAGAAGAGCCTGGCCGGCTACAGTCCATGGGGTTACAAAGAGTTGGACACGACTGAGAAACTAACATTTTCACTTCAACCTGCATGCAGCATGGACTTGGTTTGGCTGGCGCACTCTTCAATTATAGGCTACCTCTAAATACTCAGCCTCTCCCTACCAGTCTCACCCCATCCTCTCTCAATCTTAGCTCAAAACAGGAACATAATTGATCAGAGTGGCAGCAGAGGCATACTCACACTATTAAAAGGTGTACTCTCTTACACTCACCATAAAACTCTGTGACCTCTGGGAATGCCAATGCCCCGTATAAAAAGTCTCTCCCTCTCCCAGGGTTTGTTGTATGGCTTTCTCCAGCAGTTACAAAATACTGAGGATGCCTCAAGATAGCGTGCTTTCCATCCAAAATCATGATTCATGAATCCCTTTGTTGTATACTAACGTGCAGACTGGGAGAAGGAAAGAAGAAGCAGGCAGGGAAAACCCATTTTGGGGTTTGTCAGTTTAAGACTTAGGTTCTGAGTTATTCCAAGAATGCCACTGAAATTTGGCTTATCATCCTATCATTTTCAGAAATATAAGCAAGAGCTCAACAAATCAGAGTAAGGAAAAGGAGACCATCTCAGGGAACCTCAGAGGGTAACAGAAGCAGATGAAGGTAATGTGGGATTCCAGCACAATTTTGTTATCATGTACTACAAATATCCATTTACTTAGTAAATGTCTAATTATGTCTTTTGAGGAAAACAGAATTCTATCCTGCAAAGGCTGGCTCTGATATTGTTACTCCTAGCACGGTGTTAGTCCAGTCTCTTTCCATATTTGGTGAGACTTGTCAGTTTATTTATTCATTCAGAAATATGAGAAGAAGGATGATCCAAGTCACACTAGACAAAAGAAAGGCATTTCATTACTAAAGGCAAGGGCAGGGTTTTAGTACCGGTTTGCCATGATCTGATGTGACATTAGGCAAATTATTTAACCTCGTTAGACTGAGATTTCCTCATTAGTAAATATGTTGCTGCTGATGCTGATCTGACATTCTGCAACTGTTGACTATTGCCTTCCTTTCACCAGAAAAGACTTCCAGGTAGCTAACTCCAAAACATGTACTTTTAGTTCTATATACCAGGGTACCAGCTCTGTAACAATGTGTTGTCAAATAAGACATTTTATTAGATTCAACAAATATATATTTGACTTAAAAATCTTACTTTAATATCAAATCAGTCTTTGTAGAGTTCTCTGGCTCTATTCAAAAGATTACTGATGTGTATGGCAATCTATGAATGAGTAAGGTATGGTTCCTGCTTATAAAAGGCTTATAGAAGTATAGAGGACTTAAGGCATTTATTTGAATAACTATAATATGATGGTGTTAAGTGCTACTAACTGCCTGCTCCTCATACACTAGGAATTTACCTAGGGAGATTTCTGCCTTTTCTTCCCCCTTCTCCTTCCAGGCTGATAGTCTTTCCAAAGTCCCTGAGAGAGACAGGGAGAGAGAGAGTGAGGGAGAGAGAGAGAGGGAGAGAGAGAGAGAAAGGGAATTCAGAGATCTTCTTAAGAATAAGGCTCTGACCAAGGAAGCATATGCATAACCTAGTGAATTAGGTACAAAACATACCTCAGTGTCATAAAAGGTGAATCTAAGCCCTAGTTTCTTTAATGAATAATCTGAAAAAAGTATTAATAAGTTTCCAATAATCACAAATTTTAAGAATTATTTCTCACTAGAAAATAAGTCTGATCTTGTATGCAGGAGAAATAAGGAGATAAGAATATTTTTCTTTTTCTGTGTGGGGCAATGTAAAGACCATGTAGTTTTATAGCCAGAAACTCCAGATTTTTGAATCTAGGGAATTCCCTGGCCATCTAGTAGTTAGGACTTTTCACTCTCACTGCCTGTGTGGGGTGTGGTGAAAACAAAAAAATAAACACACCAAACCCATCGCCCTCAAAACAACAAACACACAGATTTTTGAATCTGGACACTTTATTGCTTGCCACTTTATTTATTGCTTGCCACTTTATTACACAATAAAATTGTGTAATTTTATTTTATAGAAAATCAGAGATAACAGTACTTGCCTCATAGAATTGCACAGTTTGAAAGTAAATGATATTCCATAAAGGTTTGTTTATTCCTTTTGTAGTCAAGGATATGAACAATAATATATATATTTATTTACCTGGTTTATAAGGATGGTTGTCTATTTTCCATTGAGGAAGTTCCCCTCACTGTCGTGTTGACTAAAATGTAGAGAGTTAGTCTTTCCTTCTTTCTTTCCTCCTTCCCTTCATCCCTTCTTTCTTTTGTCTTTTTTTCTCCCTTTCTTTCTTTCAGTTTTGTAAAATAAACCTTATTTAATTGAAGTCTATTCCTGGAGTTACCAGCTCTTTTTTAAAATCCACTTTAGGCTGATAATTTCTAATGTTTACAATTTTTCTTTTATTTTTCATGCCAACTTAAAGGTTACTTTCCACTTACAGTTATTACAAAATGTTGGCTGTATCCCCCACATTGTACAGTACATCCTTGAGCCTATGTTGTACCCAATAGTTTGTGTCACCCAGTCATTGTTCTCTATTTTTAAGAAAATTTATTGGCTAAACCCTCAAAAGTTTAAGTAGATAGAATCCATTGGGATGAGGAATGAAACTTCTGATTCATTTTACATCTGGCATTTTACCAATAGATAGTCAGAACATGAGGACTTTGGTTGTGATTTATCATCTCTCAGATGCAACATCTATGCTAAAAGCTCAATTTTTGTCTTCATTTTGCACAGATGCCTTCCAATGGTATTTTCTGAGCAAGGCAAGGGCATGTAGTCTTTACACGTTAATGTCACGAGTGTTTAAGCTAGCAAAGCTTCTCTTCCCTATATCTCCATTCCTCCCCATTCTTCTCCATTAACAACTTGTGCACAAGTCAGATTATATATCTTCTTGCACATGACTCTGAATAGATATCCATACTCTTGTTCTGTTGACATCTGAGGGAGAATTCCACTGTATAAGAGAGCCATCTGGATCATGAGAACATGGCCTGTAACATACTCACTCCATCGTTTTATCATAGTAAAAGGAGATAGATACCAAAGGAGATTATTACAGCTCTTTTCTTGGAGATGTTTAACTTTTTGTTATCATTAGGGACGGTTTGACTTGGGTACATTATATGTGGCCATGTGACATCTGGAGCCTTATTTCAATGCTACTAACTCTATTTCTCGGATGTTGGTGTTGTGGTTTTGCTGATCCTGTAATCAGGAGCAGTGTACCAAGGACAAGGGGTTCAAATCCCACACCTTCTTCACCCCCATGCACCCTCTGGTTGAAACACATTGAATAGAGAAGAACTGGGTGGGGAGCAAATGGCAGCGAGCTAGTGGGAGTAGAGGCGGTGTACACACAGACTCATGTCAGGGGTTGAAATGAGTCTCCATGGGATATCATTTTTTAAGTGATTTGAATTAATTGCTCCTCAAATTATTTCCTTTCAAGGCAGAGAATTATCTGCAACCCTATGCAATAGCAATGAGCGTGAGTCTTTTCACACAGCAGAGATACATGGTTTTTGTTCAGTTGAGTTTGGAAATAAATATTTCATGAATTTCTATTGTAGTTCACATCAGTGGCCTTAATCTGAATACATTACATGGTCAATCTTAATACATTACAAAATTAGCAATGCATAGAATAGCTAGGCATAACAATATTAGATTCAATAAACAAAGTCAGATTAAGCAGGGCAGTTGGATCAGGACAGTGTACAGGGCAGGAGTTGGGGATGTGGTGAGGAGAACACCAACCAGATTTAATGTGTGAGACTCAGGAAAAAGTCAGCTGAATTACTATGATACATCAGTTGAGCTTACTTTTTAGATTATAAAGTATAAATATTTAATTATCTCTTTAAAATGTTGTAAAAACAAAATGGGTTTTCAGAAAGTTTGTAAAATAAAGCATACTGTTATGGAAAAATGATTAATTGTTATGTCAGCTACCTAGATATTAAATTTGGGCAAGTTCCCAAGGCTGTGCCAAGATGAAATCTCTAGATTTCAGTTTGTCTGTAAAATAAGAGGTTAGTTTAGATGTTTTGTAAGGTCTATTTTATTATATAGTTGTACGTTTGTATAATAATTAATGAATTCAACATTCAATATTTATTTAAGGCCATGGTGATCCCATAGTTACCCTGGGTGCTGTGGAGCCAGAGATAAACAAGACAGTAATCCTTCCTAAGATCATGGCGTTCAGTCCCATCACTTCATGGCAAATATATGGGGAAATAATGGAAACAGTGACAGACTTTATTTTTTGGGGGCTCCAAAATCACTGCAGTTGGTGACTGCAGCCATAAAATTAAAAGATGCTTGCTCCTTGGAAGAAATGCTATGACCAATCTAGGCAGCATATTAAAAAGCAGAGACATTACTTTGCCAACAAAGGTCCATCTAGTCAAAGCTATGGTTTTTTCAGTAGTCATGTATGGATGTGAGAGTTGGACTATAAAGAAAGTTGAGCACCAAAGATTTGATGCTTTTGAACTGTGGTGTTGGAGAAGACTCATGAGAGTCCTTTGGACTGCAAGGAGATCCAACCAGTCAATCCTAAAGGAAATCAGTCCTGAATACTCATTGGAAGGACTGAAGCTCCAACACTTTGGCCACCTGATGTGAACTGACTCATGGGAAAAGACCCTGATGAAAGATTGAAGGTGGGAGGAGAAGGAGATGACAGAGGATGAGATGGTTGATTGGCATCACCGACTCAATGGATATGAGTTTGAGCAAGCTTTGGGAGTTGGTAATGGACAGGGAAGCCTGGTGTGCTGGAGTCAATGGGGTCGCAAAGAGTTGCACATGACTGAGTGACTGAACTGAACTGAATCTTTCCTAACAGGCCTGCAGACATGTCTCCTCTGTATCTACTCATGTTCTAAAGTGCTTGTTTAGAATTATCTTTTTGTCATTACTATCCTAAGAGTCACATGGGATATGTTATTGGAAGTGTTTCTGGATTCATGCAACAGGGCATTAGTTGAACAGTGATTAGTGACAGAATGCTCTGATGGAATGCCAACTATGGGGACACAGGTTTTCTTGGCCTTCAGGATACTAAAGAAGCATCAGAACATTACCAGTATCTTAGATGAATTTTTTATTTTTGTCCTTTCCTGGCTATAGATTCCATATCATTCTGGTGAAATTTAAGAGTAAAGTATTTTGGAAACAGTGTTATCTCACTGTCCCAAATAGTTTCTTGCTCAATCTTGAGACTTAGGAGTCTGCTGTGTTGTTGGAGATGGTGCTGGGAAGAGGAGGGAACAGTTACATCTGTTAAAAGGAATGAGCCTGGGGAGGAAACAAATTGATAAAGATAGGCTCAGAAGATTAGTACCAGTTTCTGTGGAGGCAAAGCTTGAAGCGAGTGAAGTTGAGGTGGATGTGGGTTAGCAGAAAGTGACAGGTTTACTGCATTTCTGCTTTTCAGAGTATTAAAAGTGGGGAAACTCCTTGAAGAGTAAAAGAGATTAAACTTTAGGAAAAAAAGGAAATATCATAATGAATTTAGCAGTAAGGATTTATGGAATAAATTATAGAATGAAAATATGCTAAACAACAGTTTTAAATAAATTAGTGTATAGTAAGTAAAAAGTGGGATCTTGAGGAAAATCAGAAACAATGAAATGTGTTTTAGAGAAGATGATTTTGTTTTAGGATTCTGTTTTTGTTGCAGATAAGCTATATGGGCCTCAGGCCTGATTCAAATTCTCATGTTTTCTTGAACTGGTTTTCACTGTTGGGTTTACAACAGTTTACATTTTAATATATAGTATGTATTAGGTTGGGTTTCCCTGGTAGCTCAGTTGGTAAAGAATCTGCCTGCAATGCAGGAGACCCCAGTTTGATTCCTGGGTTGGGAAGATCTGCGGGAGAAGGGATAGACTACCCACTCTAGTATTCTTGGGCTTCCCTGGTGGCTCAGATGGTAAGGAATCGGCCGGCAATGTAGGAGACTCAGGTTCGATCCCTGGGTTGGGAAGATCCCCTGGAGAAGGGGATGGTACCAAACTGTAGTATTGTGGCCTGGAGAATTCCATGCACAGAAGAACCTGGTGGGCTACAGCCCATGGAGTCACAAAGAGTCGGACATGACTGAGAGACTAACACACACACACTCACACACACACACATTATGTTGTGTGATGATATGTTATTTGTCTAAGGAGGAATTTAAATTCTGGGCATAATGAGCTGAGGTTAAGTATATGAAAAATAAATGACTGAATTTTCCAAGTACTTCCTTATAGAATTTTCTCATGATTTCAAGTCTAGGTCAGAAATATGGCTAATGATGTCAGAACTGTTAAGCATATGCTAAATTTAAAATATTATCAATAAACAAATTAATAACTCACAATCAAAAGGCTTTAAATTATATTTGCATAATCATTCACCTGAGAGATTTGCCAAAAGTGTACCACTCTCTAGGTTGTGATATAGGAGCATCCAGCTTTAAGCAAATCTTATAGTTAAAATCTGGATACACAAGATAAGTCAGGGTGCAATTATTCTTGATTACAGTAGGATCTCCCATTTTTATGAAAATTATAGAATTATTATATGTGTATATTATGTATATATCAGGCTTCCTTGGTGGCTCAGATGGTAAAGTGTCTGTCTGCAATGTGGGAGACCTGGGTTTGATCCCTGGGTGGGGAATATCCCCTGGGGAAGGAAATGGCAACCCACTCCAGTACTCTTGCCTGGAAAATCCCATGGGTGGAGGAGCCTATTAGGCTACAGTCCATGGGGGTTGCAAAGAATTGGACACAACTGAGCGGCTTCATTTTCACTTTCATATATGTATATTACAAGTATATATATAGAGAGAGTTGCCTGCTCAGTTGAGAGAGGTATTTATAAGCCAAAAGTCAAAATTAGTCCTAACTGTTGCAGACTGCTGCTGCTAAGTTGCTGCAGTCGTGTCCGACTCTGTGCGACCCCATAGATGGCAGCCCACCAGGATCCCCTGTCCCTGGGATTCTCCAGGCAAGAATACTGGAGTGGGTTGCCATTTCCTTCTCCAATGCATGAAAGTGAAAAGTGAAAGTGAAGTTGCTCAGTCGTGTCTGACTCAGCGATCCCATGGACTGCAGCCTACCAGGCTCCTCCATCCATGGGATTTTCCAGGCAAGAATACTGGAGTGGGGTGCCATTGCCTTCTCCGAACTGTTGCAGATTATGTTTATTAATAAAATCCATAAGGCATAATGTTATTGTTTGACATAATGTGGGATCCGAGGAGATTTTTAATTTGGTCCTGAGTTACAGAGAAATTTGCCATTACCTGATATTAATGATTTATAATGTGCACATATACAGTATATGATGGTTTTCAAATATGAACACAAATTCCTTTTCACTCTTCCCAATGAGAGGTAGAATCGTCTCAGAACTGGGTGGGCTTTTGTGAGTGCTTCAACTGATAGAGTCATGGTTAATACATTCTAAGACCCCCAAGGTGGATGGCTAAAACTGTGGATAGTACCGCACCATATATATACTATGTTTTTTCCTTTACAGGTGTGTACATGTTAAGTCGCTTCAGTTGTGTTTAACTCTTTATGCCCTTATGGATCGTAGCCTGCCAGGCTTCTCTGTCCATGGGATTCTCCAGGCATGAATACTGGAATGGGTTGCCGTGTCCTCCTCGAGGAGATCTTCCCGACCCTGGAATCAAACCTGTGTCTCTTAAGTCTCCTGCATTTTCAGACAGGTTCTTTACCACTAGTGCCACCTGGGAAGCCTTTCCTTTACAAACATACCTACAATAAAGTTTAATTTACAAATTAGGCACAGAAAGAGAATAACAACAACAAAAAATAGAACAATTTTAACAATGTACTGTAATAAAAGTTATGTGAACGTGGTCTCTTTGTAAAAATCTTGTACAAATTTAACAGCTTTTCCATCTTAACTCATTATTGACTGGGGGATTTTTGCAGAAATTAAGGCCCGCGGCCAGCTCTAAAAAACAAATACATCTGCCTCCAGCTAATAACGTTCGGATAACAAAAGATGTATTAATATATCTCTGGTCAATAATGTGTTAACTAAGCACTTAGGCATTATTGCCGTAACTTCTGCAGTTTTAGGTGTGACATCAAAACTAGCAGAAATTTCTTTTTCCTTCTCCAAAATTTTGTGGATACTCTTTGTGACTCTATTAACTGCAGCATGCCAGGCCTCCCTGTCCATCACCAACTCCCGGAGTTCACTCAGACTCACGTCCATTGAGTCAGTGATGCCATCCAGCCATCTCATCCTCTGTCGTCCCCTTCTCCTCCTGCCCCGAATCCCTCCCAGCATCAGGGTCTTTTCCAATGAGTCAACTCTTTCCATGAGGTGGCCAAAGTATTGGAGTTTCAGTTTTAGCATCATTCCTTCCAAAGAACACCCAGGACTGATCTCCTTTAGAATGGACTGGTTGGATCTCCTTGCAGTCCAAGGGACTCTCAAGAGTCTTCTCCAACACCACAGTTCAAAAGCATCAATTCTTCCGTGCTCAGCTTTCTTCACAGTCCAACTCTTACATCCATACGTGACTACTGGAAAAACCATAGCCTTGACTAGATGGACCTTTGTTGGCAAAGTAATGTCTCTGCTTTTGAATATGCTATCTAGGTTGGTCATAACTTTCCTTCCAAGGAGTAAGCGTCTTTTAATTTCATATTTATCCTCAAAATCTGCAGCAGCCAGGAAAGCAGTCTGACTGCCTTAAGGCTGCCTTGCTGTGAAGAAGCTCAAACTAATCCATGTGAAAAACCATGAGGCAAGACCCCAAGACTCCACGAAGAGACCAAGATGCCTGGCCAGCCCTGAGGTCTGACATCTGCACTGGGGTTACCATCTTGCTGCAACCACTTAGAGATCCTGAACCAGAAATGCCCAGCCAAGACCTTCCTGAATTCTCGCCTGGAAGGAACGGTGAAATGTAATAAAATATTGTTTTTAAGTAATTAAATTTTGGTGTTTTGTAACTTGTTATGCATCAGTAGTACTAGCATATAAAGAGAGTTTGATAAAAAATATGAAAATCAAGAGATTAAAAACCCAAAACGTTTAGGGCAGTGATTTATAACATTGGGGGAGTGCTGTCATAAACTCCCTTGAGATTCTGATGAAAGAGATGGGCTTTTATTTTATATGTAACTGTTTTGTGCTTGTTTTTGCAGATCTTTTCCTTCTCTTGTGTTTCCTGCCTAAAAAAGTTCCTTTAGCATTTGTTGTAAAGCTGGTTTAGCTTAGTTTAGCTGCTCAGCGTTTTCAACTCTTTGCAAATGGAATGTAGCCTGCCAGGCTCCTTTGTCCATGGGATTTCCCAGATAACAATACTGGAGTTGGGTTGCCATTTCCTTCGCTAGGAGATCTTCCTGACCCAGACTGAACTCATATCACCTCTGTCTCCTGCATTGCAGGGGAATTCTTTGCCTGCTGAGCCATATTCTTTTAATTTTTGCTAGTTTATTTTATAAATATTTTGTGTAAATTTTCAGGTTGTTCAAGGCTACATGAGGCACAGCCTTGCTTGAGACCTCAGTTTTAGAAGCCGTTGAGAAATTTCTTCAGGTACCTGATTTGAGATAATTATTGCAATTGAATACAAAATTTAATTGTCAATTGACTAAAAGGGAAAAAAGATAGATTATACAAGATTTTTATTGTCTAGTAATAAAATGGAAAAGACTCTGATGCTGGGTGGGATTGGGGGCAGGAGGAGAAGGGGACGAAAGATGATGAGATGGCTGGATGGCATCACCGACTCGATGGACATGAGTTTGAGTGAACTGCGGGAGTTTGTGATGGACAGGGAGGCCTGGCTGCTGCAATTCATGGGGTCGCAAAGAGTCGGAGACAGCTGAGTGACTGGACTGACCTGAACTGAGTAATAAAATGAAATGAGAACCTAGATATTTGGCTGGGAAGAACTGTTTTTTCATGGCACAAAATTTTGGGAGAAATTAACAGTTTGAAAACTTCTTTGATCTGATTAACCAATGGGCAAGGTCACATGTAGGTTTTCTGGCTTAAGTATTGGCTAAGTAGATATGGCCTTGGGGAAATAAACAGTTTTCAGCTGATGGAAATTCTGTAAAGTTTAAAAGTGTTTATTTTTATCATCTGATAACTAAAGAGAAGGGAAGCCCTTAAATTTTATATTCTTTGATTGGTGAATATTTGCTTTAGGTTTCTGAGAAACAGAAACTATTTGGTAGCTTAACCAAATAGTTAAGAGGTAAGCAGTGGAAAAGGTCAGTTTTCATTCCAATCCCAAAGAAAGGCAATGCCAAAGAATGCTCAAACTACCATTCAATTGCACTCATTTCACACTCTAGTAAAGTAATGCTCAAAATTCTCCAAGCCAGGCTTCAACAATACGTGAACCGTGAACTTCCAGATGGTCAAGCTGGTTTTAGAAAAGGCAGAGGAACCAGAGATCAAATTGCCAACATCCATTGGATCATGGAAAAAGCAAGAGAGTTCCAGAAAAACATCTATTTCTGCTTTATTGACTATGCCAAAGCCTTTGACTGTGTGGATCACAATCAACTGTGGAAAATTCTGAAAGAAATGGGAATACCAGACCACCTGACCTGCCTCTTGAGAAACCTGTATGCAGGTCAGGAAGCAACAGTTAGAACTGGACATGGAACAACAGACTGGTTCCGAATAGGAAAAGGAGTACGTCAAGGCTGTATGTTGTCACCCTGCTTATTTAACTTCTATGCAGAGTACATCATGAGAAACGCTGGACTGGAAGAAATACAAGCTGGAATCAAGATTGCTGGGAGATATATCAATAACCTCAGATATGCAGATGACACCACCCTTAAGGCAGAAAGTGAAGAGGAACTAAAAAGCCTCTTGATGAAAGTGAAAGAAGAGAGTGAAAAAGTTGGCTTAAAGCTCAACATTCAGAAAATGAAGATCATGGCATCTGGTCCCATCAGTTTTTGGGAAATAGATGGGGAAACAGTGGAAACAGTGTCAGACTTTATCTTTTTGGGCTCCAAAGTCAGTGCAGATGGTGACCGCAGCCATGAAATTAAAAGACGCTCACTCCTTGGAAGGAAAGTTATGACCAACCTAGATAGCATATTGAAAAGCAGAGACATTACTTTGCCAACAAAGGTCTGTCTAGTCAAGGCTATGGTTTTTCCAGTGGTCACGTATGGATGTGAGAGTTGGACTGTGAAGAAAGCTGAGCGCCGAAGAATTGATACTTTTGAACTGTGGTGTTGGAGAAGACTCGAGAGTCCCTTAGACTGCAAGGAGATCCAACCAGTCCATTCTAAAGGAGATCAGCCCTGGGATTTCTTTGGAAGGAATGATGCTAAAGCTGCAACTCCAGTACTTTGGCCACTCATGCGAAGAGTTGACTCATTGGAAAAGACCCTGATGCTGGGAGGGATTGGGGGCAAGAGGAGAAGGGGATGACAGAGGATGAGCTGGCTGGATGGCATCACTGAGTCAATGGACGTGAGTCTGAGTGAACTCCGGGAGATGGTGATGGACAGGGAGGGCTGGCGCGCTGTGATTCATGGGGTGGCAAAAAGTCAGACATGACTGAGTGATTGAACTGAACTGAAGCAGTTACTGGGGCTGGTTTTGTAGTAGGTCAAGGATGTCAGCTGGGGCTTTTCTCATTCTGCCTTCAGTGTAGGAGACGCAGGTTGGATCCCTGTGTGGGGAAGATCCCCTGGAGGGGGCATGGAAACCGACTGTAGTATTCTCACCTGGAGAATCCCATGGACAGAGGAGCCTGGAGAGCTATGGTCCATTGGGTCACAAAGATTCGAACATAATTGAGTGACTGAGCCCACAAGGATGTCAGTGCTAAAACCTCTCTGTGATTCTCTGGCTTTACTTTCATAGTTGCAAACTGACTGCTAAATCATGAAATCCATATTCCAGGAAGGAATAAGAAGGAAATGTATAAAAGGGGTGTTATCTATATCAGGGAAGTACAATTTTCCCAGAAACCCTCAACTTTTGTTTCCCAGAAACCTTGACCAACTTTCATTGGTCAGAACTGTCACAGGTTACTTCTACCTGCAAGGGATGATGTGCAATGTATTTTAAAATTTAATTAATTAATTAAATTTATTTTTGATTGTGCTGAGTGTTTGTTGCTGCGAGAGCTTTTCTCGAGTTGCAGAGAATGGGGCTCCAGTTGCGGTGCAGGAGCTCTCATTGTGGTGGCTTCCCTCGTTGCAGAGCACAGGCTCTAGGGTACCAGGGGGTCAGTAGTTGCAGCACGTGGGCTCAGTAGTTGCGGCTCCCAGGCTCTAGAGCACAGGCTCACTGGTTGTAGTGCATAGGCCTAGCTGTTGTGCGGTACGTGGCATCTTCCTGGATCAGGGATTGAACTTGTGTCTCCTGCATTGGCAGGCAGATTCTTTACCACTGAACCACCAGGAAAGCCCCTGCATAATGTTTTTTAAAAAATTTGGGAACCTTGCTATCTTCCCTTCCATTTGCTCCCCGCCCCCAAATAGGGTTGTCTTGGAAAGGAGGAAGGAAAGTGTGGATTTTAGTTAAGGAACTAGTTATAAATGCCAAATATTTGATTAGTAAAATTTTTAAATAATGTTTTAACTTGGCGATACAAAAGTGCAGATATGGATTTGTTCAGTCTTTGTAGGCAGAAAAAACTTAAAACATCTTCACATAAGTGAAGAATTACTTAGAGATTTAAGCCTAAAACAAAGAAAAATTTATATCTCTATCAGTATATTATCTTTTGTTATGAACAGCTTTAATTAGTGGTTGTATATTGGTGATTCACAGAAATTGTTCATACAAACATCCTAGCAGTGAAAATAATTCATAATAAAAGATGACTATCAAATGAGTCCTGCCATGTTCCCCATCAATGAGTCTGGCTATCAGTGTACGGTTTTGGTGGCAGCTGAAAATGTAAAGTGGACTCATTGCAAAAGGTCATTTTCAATTAGCTCTTAATATCTGGTAAACAACATGCTGTGTATTTTCAGAGCTTTGAATTAAAATTGGTTACTTTTTAGCCAATCGTTAAGTTTTTTTATTAGTTTCAAGACCTCTGGGAAGAAAAATGAATACACCTGAGAGTGAAAAGAGTGTGTTTTGAATTGATGCTATTATACTTTCCAATGGCTGCTGCTAAATTTTTCTTTGTGAAAGAAGAAAAAATCAGGACTTGAACTGACCACAAATTAGATAATCAAGTTGAAAATTCTCTTTCTATGAAAATAAAGAATATGGACTATTCTTATTTCCTGGAAGATAAGTCCCAGTGTCACTAGTTTAAAAGAATAATTAATCTTCCTCAAGTTTTAAGAGACTGAAAATTTGAGTAAAATGTTACCATTTAAGTGTGTTGCAGTATATGGAGTCAAAAACTATCAAGAGAACAGATATAACCTAGCAAAGAATCTGAGAAGTGGAGTTTTGAATTTCTTTTTGAAATTAAGCTTCACATGATTAAAATTATTAATAAAGGAATTTTGGAAAGAAATTAATAAAGTATTGTTCAAAACCACATTTTAGAATTGAAGGTGGAAAGCATACTGTAAGGGTTTAACTAAAGCACATTTTATTTACTCTCTGAAGAAACCAAATTAGATTTGTAGCTTGTAAACTAAATGTTTGTCTCTGGAGTGCTTTGCAAATTTGATTATACCAGTGAATCCATAATTTTCAAATCTTTCAGCACTCTTTTGAATGCACACAAACAAGCATAGAACAGTGCAACATTATATCCCCATAAGTTTTAAAGGTTATGTTTTTATTTAATTTGGGAGATATGGAGAGTTTGGAAAAATATAGAATAATAGGTGGAGGAAAGAAAAATCACCCAGAGACAAATGTCAATATTTTAAAAAGTTTTTGAGGAGGCATTTTGAGGAGGCAAATCTTTTTGAAAGATTTGCTATAACAGATTATTAATGTAAAATATTACAAATAATTATGAATTCTATTTATGAGGAAAATGTTTTTAGATTCAGAGGAAACATTTTTATGACAGGAAGGAACTACGAAAATTTAGCTTGATGTAAAAATATAGGTGATTAAAATATCAGGTTGACGTTTACAATTTTTCAAAGCTTATATTGTGCTATTTATGATTCTTCTAGAATATCCTTGGTTGGCCAACTTCTGAGGTTGGTATTGAGTAGATAAAATATACTTATTTCATAAAAATATACTTGCCTTGTTCTTTGGTTGCTGATGTTCTGTTGATTATTTAACCTGATAAACTAATTTCAAATGAATTGTTAATAATTTTTATTGGTTTAATATAACTCTATCTTGCTTTGTGCAAGGAAAGCTGGATTTTGTAACTTAAGTCTTAACTCTATGTATACTTAGTCATTATTATTAGGAATACTATTATATTAGGAGGCCAGAACTGTTTAATATAGCCTCAATAACATACTCATATCACTAAATGTGGGGAAAGATTTTAAAATGCAAGTTTATAAATAGGATCGTGTATCAAATGACTTGATAACCATGATTTTAAAATATATATAAATATGTATAAGTTTATTTATTATTTTTGGCTGTGCTGGGTCTTCATTGCTGTGCAGGTATTTCTCAAGTTGTGGTCAGCAAGGGCTGCTCTCTAGTTGCAGTGTGTGGGCTTATTGCTGCAGCTTTTCTTGTTGTGGAGCACAAGCTCTGGGGCACTTGGGCTTCAGTGCCACACATGGGCTCAACAGTTGTGGCTCCTGGGCTCTAGAGCACAGGCTTAATAGTTGTGGCGCATGAGCTTAGTTGCTCCGTGGCATGTGGGATATTCCCAGATCAGGGATCAAACCCATGTCTCCTGCATTGGCAGGGGTATTCTTTACCACTGAGCCACCTAGGAAGCCCAAGAATATATTTATTTTGAGACTGAAGTAGCAAGCTGCTTCTTTGGGTCATCAGTTCAGTTCAGTTCAGTCGCTCAATTGTGTCCGACTCTTTGCGACCCCATGAATCACAGCACGCCAGGCTTCCCTGTCCATCACCAACTCCCGGAGTTCACTCAAACTCATGTCCATCGAGTTGGTGATGCCATCCAGCCATCTTATCCTCTGTCGTTCCCTTCTCCTCCTGCCCCCAGTCCCTCCCAGCATCAGGGTTTTTTCCAGTGAGTCAACTCTTCTCATGAGGTGGCCAAAGTATTGGAGTTTCAGCTTCAGCATCATTACTTCCAAAGAAATCCCAGGGCTGATCTCCTTCAGAATGGACTGGTTGGATCTCCTTGCAGTCCAAGGGACTCTCAAGAGTCTTCTCCAACACCACATTTCAAAAGCATCAGTTCTTCGGCGCTCAGCCTTCTTCACAGTCCATCACATCCATACATGACCACAGGAAAAACCATAGCCTTGACTAGACGGACCTTTGTTGGCAAAGTAATGTCTCTGCTTTTCAATATGCTATCTAGGTTGGTCATAACTTTCCTTCCAAGGAGTAAGCGTCTTTTAATTTCATGGCTGCAATCACCATCTACAGTGATTTTGGAGCTCAGAAAAAAAAGTCTGACACTGTTTCCCCATCTATTTCCCATGAAGTGATGGAACTAGATGCCATGATCTTCGTTTTCTGAATGTTGAGCTTTAAGCCAACTTTTTCACTCTCCTCTTTCACTTTCATCAAGAGGCTTTTTAGTTCCTCTTCACTTTTTGCCATAAGGGTCATAGTTTTCAATATTTTAAAATGGAAGCATCAAGATGAGGTAATTTGTAATGTTGTTTTCAAAACATTAAAAGACTTTAAGATTATATACTTATATATTCTCTTTAAACACAGTTAAACATTGCTACAGTGATATACTAATGATTAATAATGCTAATACCTGAAGAAAAGAAGCATACAGAGAGGACTGGATAAGAAACAGGCTAAGGTAGCAATGGGTCAGGGAGATATGTGACAATTATTAATATTATAAATAATGATTATTTTTTCATTAAAAAATCTGTCTAATGGATAGGGTACTAAGGGAATAGGACCAGGTTTCAGTGATCTATTCCTATTCTCAACCTATTTTCTCCCTTCTAAGCCATGTGGGTTTATCTTTCTTCTTACAGATTTTCTGAAAGCAAAATTAACAATTCCCAACATTGGTCTCTTAAATAATGGGATTATTACTTTAAACTATGTAAATTTTGTACATCAAGATCTTTTCAGCATTCTCTGATCTTTTCCTACACAAATCATTTGGATCAAGGTCAAATGTCGCCATATTAAAAAAAGAAACCTACACAATCAAATATGACTCCAGAATACTGAAGTTTAAAAGAAGTTCATTTGAGGTTTATGGGAAGATGAGGAATAAGCCTCATTATAGAAAAAGATTACTTAAAAATCTTATAAACATCTTCCCTGAGAATATTGTTATCAACCAGATAGGGTTCTATAAGCTAAGGAAGAAGTGTATTTTGTAGCGTTAGGATACATAAACAAATGTCTATGATGTCTTTGAGGGTCCAGTAACCAGCTCTGGAGTAAAGTTAAGAAAGGGGTGGGATGAATTGAGAGAGTAGCATTGAAACATATATGTTACTATATTAAAATAGATAGCTAGTGGTAAGTTGCTGTATAACACAGGAAGCTCAACCCCGTGCTCTGCGACAACCTAGAGTGTGGAAGGGAGGTTCAAGAGGGAGGGGACATATGTATACTTATGAATGATTTATGTTGTTGTATGGCAGAGACCAGCACAATTATCCCCCAAACAAAAATAAAAAAAAAAAAGAAAGAAAGAAAAGGAACTCAGACGCTATTTATCTTTAGAACATGATCTAGATGATGCCATCATTTTATTTGTTTAAGAGTAAGAGCTCTAGCTTCCCTTGTGGCCCGCTGCTAAAGAATCCTCCTGCAATGTGGGAGACCTGGATTTGATCCCTGGGTTGGGAAGTCTTCCCTGATAGCTCAGTTGGTAAAGAATCTGCCTGCAATGCAGGAGATCCCAGTTCGATTCCTGGGCCAGGAAGATCTGCTGGAGAATGGATAGACTACCCACTCCGGTATTCTTGGGCTTCCCTTGTGGGTCAGCTGGTAAAGAATCTGCCTGAAGAATCTTCCTGCAATGCGCGAGACCTGGGTTGGAAAGATCCCCTGGAGAAGGGAAAGGCTACCCACTCCAGGATTCTGGCCTGGAGAATTCCATGGACTGTATAGTCCATGGGGTCACACAGAGTTGGATACGGCTGCATAACTTTCACTAAGGGCTCTAGAATCTGAAGGACTGAGTCTTGGCTCTACAGTTATGTGTAGAAATTTTACTTAATCTTCCTATGTTTCAGTGTTCTCATTTGTAAAATGGAGTTAATGGTAACTTCAACTAAAATGGTTACTGGGAGGATTAAATTAGTTTGTGTACTTAGCACATTATTGGGCATATCCTTAGCATGCTGAATTTTCAAGTCAGGGTTGAAAAACAGTTTCTTTTAATATAGTTATTTTTTTATTATTGTTAATTGGAGGCAATGGTAAATATTTCACAACTGGATCTTAAAAAACTGTCCTAACTTTTTTTTAACTAATGCATAGTTGATTTACAGTGTTGTGTTAGTTTCTGGTGTACAGTAAGTGACTCAGTTTTATATACATATATAGTCTTTTTCGGATTTTTTTCAATTACAGTTTATTACAAATATTGAATATAGTTCTGTGTTCTGTGCAGTAGGACCTTGTTGTCTATCTACCTTGTTGTTTATAGTAGTTTGTATTTGCCACTTCCAAATTCCTAGTTTATCCCTCCTCTCCCCTTTACCCTTTGGTAACCACAAGTTTGTTTTCTATGTCTGTGAGTCTATTTCTGTTTTGTAGATAAGTTCATTTGTATCATTTTTTTAATATTCTACCTTCAGGTGATATCATCTGATATTTATCTTTCTCTGTCTGATTTATTTCACGTCCTGTGATAACCTCTAGGGTCCGTCCATGTTGCAGCAAATGGCATTATTTCTTCCTTTTTATGGTGGAGTAGTATTCCATTGTATATGTATACCACAAATGTTTCTTCATTTATCTATTGGTGGACATTTGGGTTGCTTCCATGTCTTGGCTATTGTAAATAGTGCTGCCATGAACACTGGGGTGCATGTATCTTTTTTGAATTAGAGTTTTCTCCAGTAATATGTCCAGGAGTGGGATTGCTAGATCATATGATAACTCTAAAAAGTTCTGATGTTTAGTGTTTGCCAATTTCTCTGGTATAAGCACTCCTACTGTGGCTGATTTAAGCTACCAACATGTTGTCAGCTGATGACCAAAATTCCCGAAAATTTAATTATTGGTTTTGGTGAACTATATGAGCCAGGTCCAGTGTATCATCTAATAAAAGACTGTCACTGAAAATGGTATCTGGCCAGTTATTTACTCAAAAGCTTCAGTTGCATTAGAATTGTTCCCCTAATTGTTAGCAAGTAGGGAGAAGGTTAACAATGAGTCTGTTCATTCTGACCTTCTCTTTGCATTGTATTTCCTGTTTTGGTAACCATAGAAATAGACAGGAGAGGTGACGTTGGCCCAGGTCCACCCTTCAATGCCCAGAAGGTGACAGTTGCACCAGTGCTTAGCCAGTGATGACTTGAAAGAAAGGGTGAAGGGTCAACCTGGAACAGCAACTAGTCTGGTTTTTGAAGGAGTAAACTGAAATGAGTCTGTTTAGTTGGATTTCAAGTAGATGTGATAATTCTGTCATTCACTATGCTGCTGTGTCACTGATTAGTCTTATAAATGGGCATATGTATTTAAAGTATCACCCTAACATCTGAATGGAAACTGGAGAAAAATTATCATTTTTACTTTTTCTTCTTTTTAAAAATGTTTTGCTTAGTTTTCTCCCCTAAACATCTTTATTCTGAGAATAAGCACCATTTCTTTGATTACAAATGATTGATGGAAATGCCATCTTAGTCATTTAGATGATAGATATCAAAATTTTGAACATGAGACCCCATGGACTGTAGCCAGCCAGGCTTTTCTGTCCATGGGGTTTTCCAGGCAAGAATACTGGAGTAAGTTACCATTTCACTGCTTTATCTGGAATTATCTTATTTATTTGTTTACTTTTTGTCTATCTCCTCTACTAGAATATAAGCTCCGTTACAGTTGGGATTACATTATTGACTTATTTGCTTTTTATTGTTAGTACCTAGAATAGTGCCTTGATTAATATAGGTGTTCAGTAAACATTTGAAGAATGCATGAATGAATGAATAAATAAACGATTCATCTAAATGCACTGAAAAATCATTCTTGTTCTCTATTTGTCCTTTAGGGGCTTGGCCTTAATTTTCCTTTCCTTTAGCATTTTATGCCTTTTAAAAATTTTATTCAAGGGTGAAGATAAGAATAAGCTAAATGAACACAGAAATTTGCAGTAGAAATTATGGGTTAGTCACTTAATTCTTTCTGGCTATGTGCCAGAAACTCTTAGAGAAGGCCAGTGGATATAAAGGACCAATTTCTTATTCCCAGGGGTATGTGAAGAAAGGCAAAGTTCTATTGCAAATTGAATGCTGTTTTTGTAATCAACTACGTGGATGCGTGCGTGCTCAGTCACTTCAGTCGTGTCCAACTCTGTGTGACCCTATGGACTGTAGCCTGCCAGGCTCCTCTGTCAATGGGATTCTCCAATGCAAAGATACTGGAGTGGGTTGCCATGCCTTCCTCCAGGGGATCTTCTTGACCCAGGGCTTGAACCCGTAGCATCTCCTTAATTTTCTGCATCACAGGCATATTCTTTACCACTGAGCCACCCGGGAAGACCAACTATGTGGATAACATTCCCTAAAAAAAAAAAGTCTGCATGATTTATAGGATAAGATAAACAGTGAACCCAAAGGGGACAAAAAGGAATAAAAAAAAATTTTCTTATTACAAAAGCAGAGTCAGAATAGGATGCTTCAAGTTGTTTTGAAATTTCTAGAGTCTATGGGCTAATGGTTGGAATTCCATAATTGCATCATTCTGTATCTATTTAAAACTGTCTAGCAAGCTCAATTTCCCTGATTGCTAGCTCCTTTCTTTCCATTTAATTAGTCTGAAATGGTCAAGGCCTGAAATTTATTTAGGGACTTTGGGACAGTATTATTTGATGAAGAATATCTTAATATGTGACTCTTGAGTGCATTAAATGGCCATTAGGGACTGAACGGGTAAAGCAGCTTATCAATATTGTAGATTCTCCCTGAGATTGAAACTTACTCCCAGAAGAGCTTATGTTATAATGTGAGGCTAAATGAAAACACAAATCCATAACATTTGGAGTCATGGTGATGATATATTAGCTTTGAATCTTCTAATAATCTGTCTTAAGAGGGAATGTAAAAAATGAGTTACCTGATGCCTTAAAGGCTAAGGAGAGTGAAAACCAATTTTATGTCAACAGTGCTAGCTGAATGTAGCTAAAAAGTGAATCTATATCAGTGAAGACATGTTTCAAAATAGCACACATTTTAAAAACGAAAAGAGTCAGAAAGAATATTTATAAAATAGTTATATTATGAAATAGTCTATAAAGTAGTTTTTATCACTTGCCATTTGTTTTCAAAGAAAAATGTATTCATTATCAGAGCAAGGAGGTAGAAACAAAAGATTTGTAATTGGTATATTGAAATGAACCTTTTGGAATCAATGAACTTTGAATTTGTATGCATTCATATTCCACTGAAAAGAAAAACTCTTCAAAATGTTCTCAACCCACATGTACTGATTGGAAGTTCCAAAGAAGTCTTATGAAATAAAGCATAATGTAATCTTTAAACTCTATTAGCTGGATCTTTAATAATGTATTTTATTTCTTCCCTAAGGAAGGAAATACACACACACATAAACACACATGTATCTGTTCAAGGTTCTTTCACTCCGAGCTGTGGTGCCAATCTCTTTTTAGAAATATTTGTTTATGTATTTATTTGGGTGTGCCAGATCTTAGCTGCAGCACTCAGGAGCTTTTAGCTGCAGCATGTGAATTCTTGATTGCAGCATGTGGGATCTATTCTAGTTCCCTGATCAGGGATAGAACCCTGGACCCCCTGCACTGGGAGCACAGAGTCTTAGCCACTGGACCACCGGAGAAGGCCTGACCATCCTCTTTTGATCCCTTTTCCTTGCTGCTTCTCCCTTAAAGCTCTGACTCAAGCCTAGACTAAAACTAGTCTCCTACCTTCCCCTGGTAGCCCAGATGAAGTGAACTAAAATTTTTATAACATTTTAGGGAAAAAAAAGGATAGAGAAAACTTAAAACAGTCAAACTTACACAATTCAGCTTTTTGCAAGGCTCATATATCCTGCTGCTGCTGCTAAGTCACTTCAGTCGTGTCTGACTCTGTGTGACCCGATAGACGGCAGCCCACCAGGCTCCACCTTCCCTGGGATTCTCCAGGCAAGAACACTGGAGTGGGTTGCCATTTCTTTCTCCAATGCATGAAAAGTGAAAAGTGAAAGGGAAGTCGCTCAGTAGTGTCCGACTGTTCTCGACCCCATGGACTGCAGCCTACCAGGCTCCTCCGTCCATGGGATTCTCCAGGCAAGGGTACTGGAGTGGGTTGCCATTGCCTTCTCATATATCCTATTCCATTCTATAACTTAGATCTCAAAGTAACAACCTTTAAGCTTCCCTAAAGGTATTAGCACATAAGAATAATCTACTTGTCATCTTGCACTCTTGTGGCCAAGATCCAAAGATAGCACTAAGCTTTTCTCATGGTCTATTTCATGTTTGTAGTGATGTACTAATTCCAGGGTCTGATATTGGTGAGATTCTAATGACTAACACAATGAAATCCTGTTTGGTAAGATCCTGTCTTTTGTATACTGAGAATGTCTAGGTTCCCCTGGAGGTATAGAAAAATGTAAAATTACCCTGTCATCCATACCACTTCAATTGTATGGTTTCACTATCAGAATTCATTCTATTTTAGCAATACAAAATTGAATTTTTGTGATGTTATTTGTGTGTAGAGATGTGTTGAGGGCAGAATAATTAATACTGCATGGTCTCACTTATGTATAAATTTTGAAAAGGTGAGCTTATAGAAACAGAGAGTAGAATTCTGGTTACCAGGGGCTGGAGTGTGGAAGAAATGAGGAAGTGTGGTCAATTGGTACAAATGTTTAGCTTGTAAGATGACTAAGTTCTGCGGACCTAATGCACAGCATAGTTAAGAATGCGGCAGTTAATAACATTGTTTTTTATACTTGAGATTTGCTAAGAGAGTGGACCTTAAATGTTCGCACACATGCATACACATTAGCCCAACCATGTGAGGTGCTGCTGCTGCTGCTGCTAAGTTGCTTCAGTCGTGTCCGACTCTGTGTGACCCCATAGACGGCAGCCCACCAGGCTCCCCTGTCCCTGGGATTCTCCAGGCAAGAACACTGAAGTGGGTTGCCATTTCCTTAGGAGTGTTAATTAACTTGATTGTGGCAATCACTTTACAATGTATATGTTTATCAAATCTGCACATGATACATCTTAAATACACACAATTTTATTTGTCAATTATGTTTCAATAAATTTGGTAAAAAGATAGCCTCTATTACTTTTACTTTGCTACACATATTCTATTTTTGTACTTCAATATGGGAGGGATTGGGGGCAGGAGGAGAAGGGGATGACAGAGGATGAGATGGCTGGATGGCATCACTGACTCGATGGACGTGAACCTGAGTGAACTCCGGGAGTTGGTGATGGACAGGGAGGCCTGGCGTGCTGCGATTCATAGGGTCGTGAAGAGTCGGACACGACTGAGCGGCTGAACTGAACTGAAGAACACTGTTTGCTAAATTCTTTGTATCAATATGAAGAATGCTTAACCCCATTTTGAATAAAAGTGAGGACTAGTGGAAGAAAAGACTAGTTATATTTTTACAAAGTGGTTTCATTTTAAGCTTGGTTGAAATACTACAATGGTGTTTACTCAAATGAAAAAGAAAATCTTTCAAAGTAAGTTTTAGAATTGCTCACTGTTTGGAGTCATCCATGTTCCTGCTTATTCTTGTTCATTTGGCTATTGGAGACATGTATGGTCTCTTTTGGAGAAGGCAATGGCACCCCACTCCAGTACTCTTACCTGGAAAATCCTATGGATGGAGGAGCCTGGTGGGCTGCAGTCCATGGGGTCGCTAAGAGTTGGACACAACTGAGCAACTTCTCTTTCACTTTTCACTTTCATGCATTGGAGAAGGAAATGGCATCCAATTCCAGTGTTCTTGCCTGGAGAATCCCAGGGACGGGGGAGCCTGGTGGGCTGCCGTCTATGGAGTCGCACAGAGTCGGACACAACTGAAGGGACTTAGCAAATGGTCTCTTTTTCCATTTCCTTTGTCTTTTTAATTGGTTTTAATAAGCCAGGCCTGTGCCACTAGGTCTCAAAATTAAGAAATACAGTTCAAATTCATTCATTCAAGTCTAATTTATTCAGAATTTGTGATGATGTGGTTTAAGACAGACGAGTTTATTTTACAGGTTCTGAGAAAACAGTTGTTGAATAAATTATTAGCTTTAATGACCTTACAAAGAGAGTCACATTTCCAGGATAGGATATGGAAGTTAAGACACTGTCTTAAAGCCCTGTAGTAATTAATGGTAGAGACAGGACTATAGCTCGGGACTCCTGATTCCCATCCAGGGGCAACTTGTGAGAAGAATCTCTAAGGAGTTTAGAAATTCCACTTGTATACTGAACTGAATGAAAACTTACAGTTTTTCAGATTCATCTACCCTTTTCTGTGTGTGCGTGTTCTCCTCATCTGCTCCTATATAACACGATGTGACTGCCTCACCCAATTTGAAGATACAAATTTCTAGCTAAATGAAATTTGGGAGTCATTGACAGAGTGAGAAGACCTTTAAAGAACTGTAGTATCATTGTGAAGCAACTCAAAATTAAATTTAGTCATAGGGTAAACTGATATGAGGAATGCGTCTGTTGCTGTATGAGGAAATGGAAAAACAAGAAAAGGGTTTATGTAAAGGATAAATAAGGGGCTATGGAAGTGTTCACCTCTTTGGACATAAACTGGCCTACAGGATGTTAAAAGAAATCAGTTTCACTCCAAGTTTGTGTACATGGTAGGCAGCCGGGTTTATCCAATATGGACTTTAAAGGAACAAACAAGAAAGGAAACAATTTACGTCTGTCTTTTGAGTAACACAGAGGAAATGATTGGCGATGTAGACATAAGGGACTACTTAACAGAGTGATAGCCATCATAATTCAGTTAGATTGTAATTGGGAATCAAGTGAGACCCAGAAAAGTAAAACTTCAGATGACGATTACCAAATTAAAGCAGAGAAAACAGTAAAAAGAAAGGCAACACTTAGATACAAAATCAAGGGAGAAGGCTCCAGAGGACAAAATTGAATGTGCAAAAAGAAATGGCCACCTAGAATATTCACTACTATTGTTTTTCAAATTTTAAAGTGACCGAGTCAAATACTATGATCCAGAGAAAGAAAAAAGTGTGAGTAATAAAATATAAAATGCAGATGTGGGTCAAGAAAGATTATGGAATGAAGCTGAAACAGTATAAAATGATAGTAAAAATAACACCAGCAAAAGTACCTACCATTGCATGAGAAGCTAATATAAATAAAGTAAAACTTTTTTTTCAAGGTTCTAACATATGAAATTTCAGGGATAATTTCAACTAGACCTAGAAAAATGGCAAAGAAAAGCTATGGGTAGAAGTGGTAGGTATGTTGTTAAAGTCAGAAAAGAATTTTAAGTTGAGTTGACAGCAAATATAACTTAATCTGCCCTTTTAGCTTTAAGGATACAAGTAACTGTTCTACCTAAGGGTAGGATAAAGACCAGGGTTTATTTGCGCTTTAGGGAGATTCTGTGCAGAGCATCATGTTAAGATTAACCTGTTACTGAGCTGGAGGACTTTTCAACCCTTGGCACAAGGAAGTAGGGCTTTCCTTTGGCAGAACTGATGTAGTGGAGAGTGTGCTGGCTTTGGAGTCAGTAGAGAAGGTCCAGTTCCCCAGGTCTGCCACTTAGAAATGATGTGAATTTGAGACAGATCTTGTTTATTATGGGGTTTAGTTTCTTCAAAGTTATTGATTAGATAAGATCATTTCTTGTTACTTTTAAACTGAAGTTTATGGAAAAGGAACATATAAAAATAAAATCCAAATAGCCCATTCTCCCACTCCTGGATCTGTGAACAGAAATCAGGGGCTTAAAAAGGGAAGTCTTCTAATTTTTCTTTTTCCCCCTTGACCTCTGATTCTAGTATTGACTGCGAGGCTAAATGTTAGGTGGGGAATTTCATAACAATTTAAGGAATATTTTGAGAGATTTGGAGAATCTTGCAATTCTGTTGAATCCTGCCTTAGAGTTAGGTCTAGGAAGCTTAGGTACCACTGTGGTTTATACACAATAATTATACTCACTCATTCAGCAGAGATCTTTTTAGAGCCTGCCATGTTCTAGGTGTGTGCTAGAGTGTTTGGATATCAAGTAATAAAACATCACTCCTATTCCTGAAGAACTCATTTTAATGAGTTGAATATCATATACTGCATTGAGTTGAGAGTTTGTACAACCAAGGCTGTTTGGGTGTGCTTAGTCACTCAGTCATGTCCGACTCTTTGCAAACCCATGGACTGTAGCCTGCCAGGCTCTTCTCTCCATGGATTTCTACAGGCAAGAATACTGGAGTGGGTTGCCATTCCCTTCTCCAGAAGATCTTCCCAACCCAGGGATTGAACCCGGGTCTCCCACATTGCAGGCAGATTCTTTACCATCTGAGGGAATGAGGAAGCTCCTATGTACTGCATTAGTGGAAATAAATATGATATTGTTGAACAGCAGCTTGTATTCTTTTATGAAGGACATTAAAAAATTAGTTACTTGATATCAGGATACTTGTTTTTAAATAACCACCACTTGCTGCATCTTTATGAATTTAATATGGCTTTTCATCAACTTTAAGATATCATTAGTTATTAGTCACATCACCAGTACAACAACTATTTTGTGGGGTAAAGAAGAGACTGCCTCACTTATGCACACATTGATTTTCAGACATGTCTCAGTTTCTGAACTCTTAGAATATGAAAGAAATGTGATTTATAATTCAAGAAATGGAATAGGCCAACAAGTAATAAAATAGTTAACTCGTGTTTATTTTGGAGAGAGCAGGGCCCCAGATAACAAAAAATAGCAAATTATCCTAAGCCAGAAATAATAAATAATGCATTTCTCTACTTACAGTAGGCTTCCCAGGCGGCACAGTGGTAAAGAATACACTGCCAATGCAGGAGATTAAAGAGATGTGGGTTTCATCCCTGGGTTGGGAAGAGCCACTGGAGTAGAAAATGGCAACCTGCTCCAAGTAATCTTGCCTGGAAAATTCCATGGACAGAGGAGCCTGGTGGGTTACAGTCCATGAGGTTGCAAAGAGTCAGACACAACTGAGTGACAGCACACACACGCGTCTTACAGTGGTATAGAAAGTCATTTGACAATCAGGACACACACAGCCTCTCCAACAAATCACAAATCGTGTGCCAAGATCTCATTTGTGAGGGGTTAGAAAGCGGTGCAGCTTCCCCATGTCCACCTGTTTTATCTCAGATACACATTCCTCACTGAAAAAGCCAAAAGGTTATTGAATAGACAAGCTGAATTGCCTAAATTCAGACTTCTGAGTTCTGCTTTAAAGGAGAAAGGGTGGTGATGGTGGGAAAATTTAGAACAAATATTGTTTTTTCTTCTTTTTTTAAAAATTATATTTATTATTGGCTGCGTTGGGTCTTTATCGCTTTTAGCAGGCTTTCTGTAGTAGTGAGTGGGCTTACCCTTACTCTTCTCTGTGATACACGGGCTTCTCCTTGTGGCACCTTCTCTTGTGGTGGTGTGTACGCCCTAGATGTGTGGGTTTCAGTAGTTTCAGCACGTGGGCTCTGTAGCTGTGGGACACAGGCTTAGTTGCTCTGAGCGTGTGGAATCTTCCCGAACCAGGGATTGAACCTGTGTTCCCTGCATTGGCAGATGGATTTTTATCCACTTGCCACCAGGAAAGTCCAAAATATCATTTCTTTTTAATGCATTACTTATCCATCAAGGATAACTGCGAGTCATAGGTATAAATAATTAAACTGAAGATGGTGGCAAGCTGCATGCTTGTGTGTGTGCTAAGTCGCTTTAGTTGTGCCTGACTCTCTGTGATCCTATGGACGGTAGCCTGCCAGTCTCCTCTGTCCATGGGATTTCCCAGGCAAAAATACTGGAGTGGGTTGCCATGCCCTCCTCCAGGGGATCTTCCTGACCCAGGGATCGAACTCACATCTCTTATGTTTCCTGTATTGACAGGTGTGTTCTTTACCACTAGCTCCACCTGGGAAGCCAAGCTGCATGAGCAGCTGAAGCTGCTTGGGGTAGGGAAGTGCATTTCCAAACTGTTGCTCTGAAAACATTCACATCACTGCACGCACAGGGTGGTTGGGTGTATTTGTGTTTTGTTTTGCTTTTATGTGTGTGTGTTTTACATAAATCAAATTTCTTGCTCCTCTAAGAATATAGCACACACATAATCACACATATTTACCTATCATGGGAGTAAAGTGCATGCTTATACAAATTTTGAAACATGATAATTTCTTGAAAAACTAGGTTTCAAGTGATATGTACAGTAAGCTTGGGCCAAGTAGATGTAGAAATGGACCTCAGGCGCCAAATCTGATTCGGATAACAAATTGACTAGAGAAATTGCTGCCAAAAATATTTGTAGTAGGTCACAATTTCTTCCTATATAAACTTAAAGAAAAAAAATGTCTGTATCAGGTATATGGTGTGTCATATGACTAAAATCATATAGAAATAAGCCAATAAACTATTGGCTTTAACATATGTATGTACTTAACATATTTTAACTTAATTAAAAGCCCGTGGGCTAGAATTATATTTGATTCTGTAGGATTTTTCTTGTATAAGTCATTCATCATTCATGCAATCATTTATTCAGCTAAAATTATGCAACATGGCAGGAAGTAGGTGAATAAAACTTATAAAGTATTATGATGGGTGCTCTTATTGTTATAAGCACATAGTGCAAAGGGCTCTCCTGACTCAACCTAGGGCAAGAGGAGCAGGGCAAGCTCCACAGAAGAATGAGAACTTATAACTTGGTGTGGCAGTGCATGATCAGATTAGAATGTGAAATTCTTTCAGGGAGGGTATAGCCCTAGCTGAAGCAGTCTATGAACTGTTTGCTACAAGTTTCCAAAGAGGTGAGCTTGTGCCAGCATTCAGAGCAATGACTTGCTTCCCTCATTGAGCAAGAATGGCTACCAAAAAAAAGTTAGCTGAACTAAGCAGTATGCTTAGTGACCTTCTGGTGCAAGCTCCTTATCTCCTTGTGGAAACAAACAAGGAAACAAACAATTATTAGACTGTCACTAGACTGGGAGTCACAATTTGAGGACCATATGAGTAAAAAACACACTGGAAAATGAAAATACTGGCTTCTGGGGTTTAAGTTGGAGGTAATTAAAATAGACTGAAAGGAATTCGTGAGGTAGTACCAGAAGAAATGGGAAGAATGGGACTAATTCTTGAAATATTTAGGGGACAAATATATAGAAGTTGGGGAATAATGAAAATAGGATTGAGGGTAACTAGTGGTTGAGTATTTCAAAATTTCTGGATTAGGCAACTGGTATTTGTCAAACACGGGTATACATGAAAACAATTTTGTGGCAAGATGATGGTTCAGCTCTAAACCTGTTGTGAGATAAATGACTGTGGAAAAGCCAGTAGATATTTGGAAAACATGTATCAAGATCTCAAGCAAAAGGTCCTTACTGATAGATTTAAAGGTCAATTAATAGTGCTAATAGTAAGTGAAGTCTTAGTTTATATGAGATTACCCAGGGAGAGTAAATAAAGTTGAAAGAAAAAAGAAGCCAGGATTGTATCTGGGAACAACATTGATGCGTGGTTTGAAGAGAAAGAATTTTCAAGGACGAAGAAGAAAGAATGGAAAAGGTTAGAGAAAAATTAGGAGAGTGATATTGAAGGCAATGCTAGAAAGAGTTACAAGAAGGAGAAAGCAACATGATCAGACTCTTCAGGTCATGATTTTATTGCAAATGTTGTTGGTTGTGAGAACTGTTCATTTATTCAACAGACATTTACCGAGTGCCCATTTGAAATGTGCTGAATGCTAGAGATTCAGTAATGGAGAACAACAATGGATCTGTTCTTGCTGTCATGGAATTTATAATCGTGCCGGGGGGAGAGAGACATTAATCAAAGAACTACTAAAATAAACGTAAAATCATGACTCGTAACTAAAAAACATTAAAAGTAGTTTATTTAGGAAAAAATGGATTTGAATTGGGCAGCATGAAGCCAGAAGTGGTTAGGAGTACTCCATCAACAGGAACTTAAAAAGAGAATTTTATCGAGAAAAGGACAGAGGAAGGCAGTTATTGTTTGGTTAGAGCTTAAAGTAGGTTGGCTGTTTGTGATTGTTTGTCCCTAGTGTTTTGATTTCATAACCTTGAGGCATTTACAGGCTTAGAATTTGCTTTGCTTACATAGGCTGCCATGGCATTAGAGCCACATCAGTCTAATGACCTCCTGGTTGAATTAGTTTAACAATTCCCTCCTCTGGTCATCCTCTCATCTGTGAGAGATTGGTTGAAAACTTGATCTTAGCTTCATTTTCAGTCACCATCAGAGTTAAACTGCTCTTATCTCATAGTGAAACTCACAGGTTATGAAGTCAGTTTCCTGGAAGAAGTTTTTTGCTGTTCACTTTGTTTCTGTTTCTCCAAGGACAGTGAGAGCATCTAACGTCCTGCTGATGGCTGTGGTGTTTAAGACCACTGAGAGAACACAGCGCACCCAGGAGGCCATGATGGAAACTGTTAGGAGGGTAATACCAGAAAACGGAACTGTACTTTTTAGTTAAGACCTTTGTAAACCAAACCAGTTGGCATCAAATAAAGCAAAGAATGTACCTGAAGGGGCGTCAACCTGTTTTATACAGATAGCTTGTTTGTTGATTTCTTACATTTGCTATGATACCAGAAATGTTGATCCAGGTACAGCAAGACATATTGCTATTGCACAGACTCATTCAGCCAATAAGTAATCTAAAGCAATTCTATTATCTATTCAATAAAACCACCTTTGCAAGAAAATTAGGGACTTTTGTTGTGCAATTGTAGCCTAAGCAGTAGACTCAGCTATAGTTGCCAGTGTTAAGGAACACTGTCTTCCCATGTATTAACAGAGAGATAAAGTAAGTAGTGAGAAGGCAAAAGTAATAGACAGCAGCCCACCAGGCTCCCCCATCCCTGGGATTCTCCAGGCAAGAACACTGGAGTGGGTTGCCATTTCCTTCTCCAATGCATGAAAGTGAAAAGTGAAAGGGAAGTCGATCGGTCGTGTCCTACTCTTCGTGACCCCATGGACTGCAGCCTACCAGGCTCCTCTGCCCATGGGATTTTCCAGGCAAGAGTACTGGAGTGGGTTGCCATTGCCTTCTCCAGGAACTTCCCTAATCAGTTTTAATTTTAGATCTTCAACTGGTGTGTAATTCCAAGAGTCTGGAGGAGTGCTTTGTAGTTGGATGTGGACACAAAGTTCAAGTCTAGGTAGTGAGGTTGTACAAGATGGCATTGTAGAAGGATGTGCACTCATCTTCTCTTGCAAGAACTCCAAAATGATAACTAGCTGCTGAACAACCATCAACAGGAGAATGTTGGATCCCATCAAAAAAAGATACCCCATGTCCAAGGGCAAAGGAGAAGCCCCAGCAAGATGGTAGGAGGGGCAAAATTGTGTTTAGAATCAAATCCCATACCTGCCAGAGATGCTCGGAAGGCTCACACAAAACCTTGTGCACACCAGGAGACCCCACAGAGACTGAACCAGACTTGCCTTTGAGTGTTTGAGCATCTTCTGTGGAGGTACAGGTCAGCAGTGGCCTGCCACAGGGGCAGGGGCTCTGGGTGCAGCAGACCTAGGTGTGGCATAAGCCCTCTTGGAGGAGGTCGCCATTAACCCCACCATAGAGTCGCCAGAACTTACACAGGACTAGGGAAACAGACTCTTGGAGGCACAAACAAAATCGTTTGCGCACCAGTACCCAGAAGAAAGAAGCAGTGACACCCCCAAGAGACTGACCCAGACTTGCCTGTGAGTGTCCAGGAGTCCCTGGTGGAGGCGTGAGTCGGCAGTGGCCTCTGCAAGGTCAGAGGCACTGAGTGAGGCAGTGTGTGCACGGGACCTTTTGAAGGAGGTCACCATTTTCTTCATTACCTCCACCATAGTTTGGTCTCAGGTCAAACAACTGGGCAGGAACACAGCCCCACCCATCATCAGAAGATTGCATTAAAGATTCACCAAGCATGCCCCCGCCCATCAGAGCAAGACCCAGTTTCCCCCTCAGTCAGTCTCTCCCATCAGGCAACTTCCATAACCCTCATATGCTTATCCCTCAGAAGGCAGACAAAATGAAAATCACACTCACAGGAAACCAAACAAAATGATCACATGGACCACAGCCTTGTCTAACTCAATGAAACTATTAGCCATGCTATGTAGGGCCTCCCAAGACGGACAGGTCATGGTGGAGAGTTCTGACAAAACGTGGTCCACTGGAGAAGGCAATGGCAAGCCACTTCAGTACTCTTGCTTTGAGAATCCCATGAATAGCATGAAAAGGCAAAAAGATATGACACTGAAAGATGAACTTCCCAGGTTGGTAGGTGCCTAATATGCTACTGGAGAAGAGTGGAGAAATAACACCAGAAACAATGAAGAGACGGAGTCAAAGAGAAAAAATACCCAGTTGTGGATGTGACTGTTGATGGAAGTAAAATCTGATGCTATGAAGAGCAATATTGCATAGGAACTTGGAATATTAGGTCCATGAATCAAGGTGAATTAGAAGTGGTCAAATAGGATATGGCAAGAGTGAACATTGACATTTTAGGAAGCAGAGAACTAAAATGGACTGGAATGGGTGAATTTAGCTCAGATGACCATTATATCTACTACTGTGGGCAAGAATCCCTTAGAAGAAATGGAGTAGCCATCATGTAAACAAAAGAGTCTGAAATGCAGCACTTGGGTGCAATCTCAGAAATGACAGAATGATGCCTGTGAAGAAGCTGAAATTGAACAGTTCTATGAAGACCTACAAGATCTCCTAGAAGTAACACCCCAAAAGATGTCCTTTTCATTGTAGAGAACTGGAATGCAAAAGTAGGAAATCAAGAGCTACCTGGAGTAACAGGCAAATTTGGCCATGGAGTAGAAAATGAGGTAGGGCAAAGGCTAACAGAGTTTTGCCAAGAGAATGTATTGGTCATAGCAAACACCCTCTTCCAACAACAAAAGAGAAGACTCTACACATGGACATCACCAGATGGTCAACACCGAAATCAGATTGATTATATTCTTTGCAGCCAAAGATGGAGAAGCTCTATACAGTCAGCAAAAACAAGACCAGGAGCTGACTGTGGCTCAGATCATGAACTCCTTATTGCCAAATTCAGATCTAAATTGAAGAAAATAGGGAAAATCACTAGACCTTTCAGGTATGACCTAAATCAAATCCCTTCTGATTATACAGTGGAAGTGACAAATAGATTTAAGGGATTAGATCTGATAGACAGAGTTCCTGAAGAACTATGGATGAGGTTCATGACATTGTACAGAAAGCAGTGAGACCATTCCCAAGAAAAAGAAATGCAAAAATGCAAAATGGTTGTCTGAGGAGGTCTTACAAATAGATGTAAAAAGAAGAGAAGCTAAAGGCAAGGAAGAAAAGAAAAGATATACACATTTGAATGCAGAGTTCCAAAGAATAGCAAGGAGAGATAAGAAAGTCTTTCACAAGGATCAATGCAAAAATACAGGAAAACAATAGAATAGGAAAGACTAGAGATCTCTTCAAGAAAGTAAGAGATTCCAAGGGAACATTTCATGCAAAGATGGGTACAATAAAGGACAGAAATGGTATGGACCTAACAGAAGCAGAAGATATTAAGAATAGGTGGCAAAAATACGCAGAAGAACTATACAAAAAAGATATTCATGACTCAGATAATCATGATGGTGTGATCATCCACCTAGTCAGACATCCTGGAATGTGAAGTCAAGTGGGCCTTAGGAAGCATCACTACAAACAAAGCTAGTGGAGGTGATGGAATTCCAGTTGAGCTATTTCAAATCCTAAAAGATGATGCTGTGAAAGTACTGCATTCAATGTGCCAGCAAATTTGGAAAACTCAGCAGTGGCCACAGGACTGGAAAAGGTCAATTTTATTCCAGTCCCAAAGAAGGACACTGCTAAAGAATGTTCAAACTACCACACAATTGCACTCGTCTCAGTTCAGTTCAGTCGCTCAGTCGTGTCCGACTCTTTGCAACCCCATGAATCGCAGCACGCCAGGCCTCCCTGTCCATCACCAACTCCTGGAGTTCACTGAGACTCACGTCCATTGAGTCAATGATGCCATCCAGCCATCTCATCCTCTATTGTCCCCTTCTCCTGCCCTCCCAGCATCAGAGTCTTTTCCAATGAGTCAACTCTTCACATGAGGTGGCCAAAGTACTAGAGTTTCAGCTTTAGCATCATTCCTTCCAAAGAAATCCCAGGGCTGATCTCCTTCAACACTCATCTCACACGCTAGCAAAGTAATGCTCAAAATTCTCCAAGCCAGGCTTCAACAGTATGTGAACCATGAACTTCCAAATGCTTCCAAATGATCAAGTTGGATTTAGAAAAGTCAGAGGATCCAGAGATCAAATTGCCAACATCCACTGGATCATCGAAAAAGCAAGAGAGTTCCAGAAAAACATCTACTTCTGCTTTATTGACTATGCCAAAGCCTTTGACTGTGTGGATCACAACAAACAGTGGAAAATTCTTAAAGAAATGGGAATACCAGACCACCTGACCTGCCTCTTGAGAAATCTGTATGCAGGTCAGGAAGCAACAGTTAGAACTGGACATGGAACAACAGACTGGTTCCAAATTGGGAAAGGAGTACGTCAAGGTTGTATATTGTCACCCTGCTTATTTAACTTCTATGCAGAGTACATCATGGAAAATGCCAGACTGGATGAAGCACCAGCTGGAATCAAGATTGCTGGGAGAAATATCAATAACTTCAGATATGAAGATGACACCACCCTTATGGAAGAAAGCAAATGAGAACTAAAGAGCCTCTTGATGAAAGTGAAAGAGGAGAGTAAAAAAGTTGGCTTAAAACTCAACATTCAGAAAACTTAAATCATGGCATCTGGTCCTATCACTTCATGACAAATAGATGGGGAAACAATGGATACAGTGACAAATTTATTTTTTGGGGCTCCAAATTAACGAAGATGGTGATTGCAGCTATGAAATTAAAAGACACTTGCTCCTTGGAAGAAAAGCTATGACCAACCTAGACAGCATATTAAAAAGCAGAGACAGTACTTTGGCAACAAAGTTCCGTCTAGTCAAAGCTATGGTTTTTCCAGTGGTCATGTATGGATGTGAGAGTTGGATTATAAAGAAAGCTGAGCACCAAAGAATTGATGCTTTTGAACTGTGGTGTTGGAGAAAATCTTGAGAATCCCTTAGACTGCAAGGAGATCCAACCAGTGAATCCTAAAGGGAATCAGTCCTGAATTTTCACTGGAAGTACTGATGCTGTAGCTGAGGCTCCAATACTTTGGCCACCTGATGGGAAGTGCTGAGTCATTAGAAAAGACCCTGGTGCTGGGAAAGATTGAGGACAGGAAGAGGAGGAGATGGCAGAAGATGAGATGTTTGGATGGACATGAGTTTGAGCAAGCTCTAGGGGTTGGTAATGGACAGGGAAGCCTGGCATGCTACAGTCCACAGGGTCACAAAGAGTTGGACATGACTGAGCAATTGAACTGAACTGAGGTAGTGAGGATGACCTGGTATGTTATGTTTCAAGGGAATTCAAGAGAAGTCTTTGTTTTTAGTGAATCCAAAACAGAAGGATGGGAGAAATTTGGAAATGTTAGTTTGGAGTGTTTTTGCCAGATATTTGAGGAAACTAGAATTCAGGATCCAGTTTGGTTTACAGATATGTACTGAAACAAAGGTCCATGTAGTCAAGGCTATGGTCTTCCCAGTGGTCACACAAGGTTGTGAGAGCTGGATTTATTTATTTTATTTTATTTTTAAACTTTACAATATTGTATTGGTTTTGCCAAATAAAGAACGCAGAATGCCAAAGGATTGATACCTTTGAACTGTGGATGAGATGGCTGGATGGCATCACCAATGCAATGAACATGAACTTGAGCAAACTTCAGGACATGGTGAGGGACATGTAGGCCCGGTGTGCTGCAGTCCAGGGGGTCACAAAGAGTCAGACATGACTGGGCGACTGAACAACAACAACAAAAACAACAACACCTGAAATCTCAAAAACAATAAACAGGCCAAAAATCTTATGTCCATATGCACAACATATAAGTTGTGCAATAATTTTCTACAGAAGCATATTTTTTTCCTCTATTTGTGTTGTTCAGTCACTCAGTTGCATCTGACTTTTTGTGACCCCATGGACTGCAACACACCAGACTTCCCTGTCTTTCACTATCTCTCAGAGTTTGCTCAAACTCATTTCCACTGAGTTGATGATGCCATCCAACCATCTCATCCTCTGTTGCCCCATTCTCCTCTTGCCCTCAGTCTTTTCCAGCATCCAAGTCTTTTCCAATGAGTCAGCTCTTTACATCAGGTGGCCAAAATACTGGAGCTTCAGCTTCAGCATCAGTCCTCTCAGTGAATATTCAGGACTGATTTCATTTAGGATTGCGTGGTTAGATCTTGCTGTCCAAGGGACTCTCAAGAGTGTTTTCCAATACCACACTTTGAAAGCATCAATTCTTTGGTGTTCAGCCTTCTTTATGGTCCAACTCTCACATCTGTATATGACTACTTGAAAAACCATAGCGTTGATTATACGGACCTTTGTCAGCGAAGTGATATCTCTGCTTTTTAATATACTGTCTAGGTTTGTCATAATTTTCCTTCCAAGGAGCAAGTGTCTTTTAATTCCATGGCTGCAGTCACTCTCCACAGTGATTTTGGAGCCCAAGAAATAAAGTCTATCACTGTTTCTATTTTTGCCTCATCTATTTGCCATGAAGTGATGGGACCAGATGCCATGATCTTTGTTTTTTGAATATTGAGCTTCAAGACAGCTTTTTCACTCTCCTCTTTCACTTTCATCAAGAGGCTTTTTAATTCCTCTTCACTTTTTGCCTTTAGGGTTGTGTCTTCTTCATATCTGAGGTTATTGCTATTTCTCCTGGCAATCTTGATTCCAGTTTGATTCATCCAGCCTGGCATTTTGCACGATGTACTCTGCATAGAAGTTAAATAAGCAGGGTGACAATATACAGCCTTGACATACTGCTTTTCCAATTTGGAACCTGTCCATTGTTCCATGTCTGGTTCTAACTGTTGCTTCTTTACCTGCATACAGATTTCTCAGGAGGCAGGTAAGGTGATCTGGTATTCCCATCTCTCAGAATTTTTCAGTTTGTTGTGACCCACAGAGTCAAAGACTTTAGCATAGTCAAGATTCATTTTCTTTCAAAGATATCACAGTGAGACTAATTTCTTTGCAAAGTTAGTATAGTCTCTTTAAGTGGGCCTGATTATTTATATGTGTCTCAAGAATAATGATTGACTATACAGGGTTTTTAAAAATCTACTTTGCTGGAACTTCAGATAAGAATCTTTAGGTTAGACTTTTATAAGCTCCCTAGGCTAAGAAACTAAGCCAAGAACTATCATACTTCACCTGGAATTCCTGTATTTTGGGGTTAATTCATCTTTTGGAGGTACTTGGGTCTGCCAGGAAATGATTTTTCTTACTTAACTAGTACGGTTACCAGAAACTCTGACACAGAGTACCAGGCTGGTTTTGCAAGGTGCTTTTATTGGTGCTATAAAATCAACTTTACTGCCATGAAACTGTCTAGTCATATCTGATTTTTGCATATTCTCAAATATGATAGTCAAAGCCTTGGTAATATAATCAATGTTTCCAATTGTGTCTATTATAAGGAGAAGAGATTCTTACTGAACTAATAAATTGCTGTATTGTCATGAAAATAAGGATATTCAATACGTTTCTGAGTTCTAGAGAGATCAAGTAAGTAGAAAAAGTATATGTTTCACTTGTTTAGAGATATAAAAAAAATTAGTGTAAGTCATAGATAGTTTAAGAGAAAAGAAAAGATACTTTCCTTAAATCTGGAAAAGTAAAGCATTAAGGATCCAACAGTGTTTCAAAGAAAGTGAAAGTCCGACTCTTTGTGACCCTGGGGTCTATATAGTCCAAGGAATTCTCCAGACCAGACTACTGAAGTGGGGAGAATCCCAGGGACGGGGAGCCTGGTGGGTTGCCGTCTATGGGGTCGCACAGAGTCGGACACGACTGAAGCAGCTTAGCACCAGCAGCCTTTTCCTTCTCCAGGAGATCTTCCCAACCCAGGGATCGAACCCAGGTCTCCTGCACTGCAGGTGGATTCTTTACTAACTGAGCCACAAGGGAAGCCCAAGTATACTTGAGTGGGTAGCCTATCCCTTCTCCAGCGGATCTTCCCAACCCAGGAATTGAACTGGAGTCTCCTGCATTGCAGGTGGATTCTTTACCAACTGAGTTATGAGGGAAGCCCATCTCAAAGAAAAAATATAAAAAATTAAAACTGTCCTAGTTCATTTATTCAATTCCATATTATTAATTCTTATTCTGCTTGAAGCCATTTTTCCCATTAGTTCTGGGACTTCTTACCCAGTTCAGTTTTATGATGTTAAAGTTATCAGAGGCCTATATTCTAGAATACTTGTCAGGATCCTTTCCATGAATCTCTCTAAAGATGAGTCACCTGGGCAAAAGCACTAGAGTAAAACAATAACTGTGGCTAAATGATAAAAAGACATAAAAATATTGGCCATATTTAAAAATCTGATGAGATTCATTTGATAAGGAAATGCTATTTATATCACAAACAATAATTTGTGATAATAATTGGACAAGGAGAGTATTGACAAATATCTAGAAACTTTAGACAATTTCTGGAATACACATTTTAGGTATATATATTCATACACATAACCTAAGAAGGTTTATTATCACTTCTTACTTTACAATGCTTCCCAAGTTATTTAACACACAGAATAAATTGATTAGTTTACCATCTCTCTTTTGCAAGGTAACAGAAAAATCCTTAGAGATTTTCCAGGAGCCCCCCTGCAACCCGACAATTTTCAAGCTAAGTTCTCAGGACACAAATGAGATAAACAAGGAGGTAATAGCTGTCTTTGGGAGAGAAAGGATTGATAACCTCTTTTTTTTCCCCTGACAATCTGAATTTGGAAAGGAAGGGACAATGTGAAATTTTACCTTCCTGTTTTGACCAGGCATCACAGATAGAGAACTGAGAAAGCTGACTTTGGTAAGAATTCTTACTTTTTTTCTGGCTTTTGCCAATTTCCCCAGGATCCCATCTGTAGGCTTTGGAGTGAATGGGTTTGTCTCAGCAGCTCTCATTATGGTCACCAGAAATGGTAGAGGAGGAAAATGCCTTTCCCTCTACCCATTATGGTGAGTCCCTGGCTGAAACTCCCTTTTCTCTAGGATACCTCATGAATAGATAAATGTATCTATATTTAAAGTTCTCCACTGGTGGCCACTATCATTCAAGGTTCTCTTTGGTAGGGTTAACCTACTCCTTCAGCTTTAAAACAACACGTGTGGCCTCACACTGGACTTGCTGCTGCTAAGTCACTTCAGTTGTGTCCGACTCTGTGTGACCCCATAGACGGCAGCCCACCAGGCTCCCCTGTCCCTGGGATTCTCCAGGCAAGAACACTGGAGTGGGTTGCCATTTCCTTCTCCAATGCATGAAAGTGAAAAGTGAAAGGGAAGTCACTCAGTCGTGTCCGACTCTTCGTGACCCCATGGACTGCAGCCTACCAGGCTCCTCCGTCCATGGGATTTTCCAGGCAAGAGTACTGGAGTGGGGTGCCATCGCCTTCTCTGCACACTGGACTTAGTCCAGCTTAAATCAGACCTAGGCTGATCCTGGACCCAGAATGTTTTTTTTAAGTTGGACCTAGTTACTCTCAGGCTGATTCTGGACCAGTTTTGAAAAAGAAATGCTCAAATAAATTAAAAAAGCTCATAGTACGAAAGCTGTGGAGCTAGGTTCCAGGATCCAAGGATTTGCCCATAACCTCCAGAGGCAGCAAGAAACCTGAGGTCACGGGTTCCACAGATACCTAGGTTTGGTTGCTCCCGGGGGCTGTTGGTGGTGGTGGTGGGGTTGAGAAAAAATTGATTTGAATCTGGAAGTGACAAATTAGAAGTGGTTTGGAATGCTCCCACTCTAATAGATTCTATGAAGCAAGGATCTGTGGCGACCCTAATAAGAATATGTTCAGTGAAGAGGTAAAGAGAAAATTCAGATCAGTTAGTTCTTTCATTTATTTCTAGGTTGTATGTTTTTTTTTTTAATATTTTGGTAACTTTATTCCAACTTTTTCCTCAAAGGATTTAAATTCTTTTGTAAACCCAAATCTATAGCTTTTATTAGAAAAATAATGGTTTAACAAATAAGTCAGCATCCTAAGATTTCTTGGGTCTGTGGTTGACCACTTAACAAGTCGGACAAACATGGGGTAACTGAGTCTTAAATTTTTGTATAGGGTTTTCATAAGGATTGATACAAATAATGCATTTGAAATTATTTTGTAAAATTAATAGAATAGAACAAGTGTTGGTAGTTATTATTTTTGGAATTTATTTTTTTCACATAGTGTACAGAAATTTCACTGGACTTAGGTGTTAGGCTGAGTTATTGGTTTCTTGGTTCTATCACTAATGGTACAAGTTTGGGTAGTTTTTAAACTTATTTTGCTTTTAATTTGTGAAATAGAAATAATAGTACTTATCTGACAAAGTGAGAAAATGCTTGGTGGTGCATCGTATAAGGGTTTGTAAATCATACTGCAGCCTTAGTTTTTTCAGATTCTGAGTTTATAATTTGTAGGCAATTGTTTTGAGGAATGATGGATAAGAGTTTTCACACCTTGCACTGAACCTTGTAGGCAGCCAGCAATTAAGGATCAAATATTTGCTCATCCTTCCACCCTTGTTCTGGGCAATTTCCCTAGCAGATCCCTGGTTCCCTCTATAACCCACTAGTTGTATTTTTCTTAATCTTGTACCCATGCTTCTGAATGTGCTATATATTCTGTGCAAAAGGACTTCTTCACTTTATTGTCCCAAAGAACTCCTACTTATTCTTCAGGTTAAATTTAAGAGTCACTTCCTCAAGGTAGGATTAGGTGTGGCTCCTCACAGCTTTTACCTTGTTGCTGTGAATTGTTGGTACCAACTAGCTTCTATACACAGGTGCTAACAAATGCCTGTTGTTTTAATGACTGTTTCATACTTTAGAGAATGACTCGTTAGTAAAGTATTAAGGAGAAATAGTTTCCATTTTGACTTCTCTATTTAAAAATATGTCTGAATTCTTATGATTATGAAATCTTATCAGTTTATGTTACACAAGGAGCTTGCCAGGCTTGACTTTCTGACCTTTGGAAAATTAGGCATTTTCCACTTATTTCAGCAAAGAGTCACCCCTTTAGGGGTGAGCTTATTTCTCAGTGGAGGAAATACCATCTATATTGAGGTCTGCATAGCTTGTTGGATACTTGGCTGGAATCCTAAAAAGGAGAGTTTCTTAAGCGTCGTTAAGCCCTATAACTCTGTCATCGCTATTATCATGTTTTCTGCCAAATGAGGAGATAGCATTTGTGTAGAAACATAAGGAAAAGGGATTCTTTGGCCAGGGGGCATCTGGAAATAAATAAGCAGACTCTGTTACACGATTATAGTGGTATAATGTCCTGTTTCTGCTCTGCAAGGAAATCTGAGTTGGATTTCCTGAGGACGGCATGTGGCAGGGAGGATTCTACTACAAAGCTCTGCCCTGCACATCTGTAGCCAGAGTGGGCAGTGTGCAAACAGAACATGGAACTTGGCCTCAGAGTTTGAATTCTCATTCAACCTGTAACAAACTATATGAACTGGCTTTCTCAGCCTCAGTTTCCGTAATTTAAAATGAGGTCAGTGATACCTGCTTCACTGGTTTGTGGTCAGGATTAAATACAATTATTTTATGCAAATAAAGTTGTATGTAGGTAGAATAATTTTGATAGAGGTCTCTTGAAAATGCAGTCATTTTAAGCAAAAGAAATTTCTCGTGGTGAAATATTGAATTTTATTCCATCTTGTGATGGTGGAGGGGGCTATGTTTGAGCAGAAAATGTTTCTCTCCACATTTAATCATATTACATGAAAAATATGATGTAGAGTCAATCAAATGCTGTAGGATATAAGGTTGATTTGATTTATCATTATAAATATGCTAATTTTTCCTCTCCTCATTTTGTAATTATTTTACTCCCCAAACTTTTGACATTTATATATACAGATGAAATAATAAGAAAAAATACACAATGTATTTACATTATTGTTTATAGCTTCTCTCATTGACTGTTCTTTTGCCTTTGTGAAAAGATCAATTAATTTAAAAAAACTGATTTTTTTTTAGGAGTGGTAGTATCTGTATATATCGCAGGCATGATTGTGTGGCTAATCTCATTCTGCCTATTGCTTAACCTCTCAGCAGCTGACTTGAACTGAGATAATAGAAGCATTGAGAGAAAGATATGCAAGCAAAATAAGCAGGTGAAAGAAGTCACAGACAGTAAGGAAACTTCCAACTTGCCGTTAGCAGATGCAGAAAAAAAATCTTCCAAATATTTGGTAATGAGTCTGGCAACAAGTGAGCTTCCCAGGAGGTGCAGTGGTAAAGAGTCTGCCTGCCAATGCAAGAGATATAGGAGTCAGGTTCAATCCCTAGTTTGGGAAGATCCCCTGGAGAAGGAAATGGCAACCCACTTCAGTATTCCTGCCTAGGAAATTCCATGGACAGAGGAGTCTGGTGGGCTACAGTCCATGGGGTAGCAAAGAGTTGGACATGACTGAGCCACTCACACACACACACACACATGCACACACACACAGAATTCCATGGAAGTTATAGAACTAAGAAAATGAATAGGTAGATTATATTCTTGTTCTCTATTTGTGTTTTATTATATTTATTTTATAATAAATACAAAATATTATTTGATAATTATTTTGGCAATCATATAATTCTATAATTCTGTCTCCCTCTCCTCCCAAATGTGGATAAATAAATGTGACAAGTGAAAGTTGCTCAGTCAAGTCTAACTCTTTGTGATCCCATGGGCTATAGTCCACGGAATTCTCCAGGCCAGAATACTGGAGTAGGTAGCCTTTTCCTTCTCCAGGGGATCTTCCCACCCCAGGGATTGAACCCAGGTCTCCTGCATTGTAGGCAGATTCTTTACCAGTTGAGCCACAAAGTTCAGTTCAGTTCAGTTCAGTTCAGTCGCTTGGTCGTGTCTGACTTTTTGCGACCCCCTGAGTCACAGCACGCCAGGCTTCCCTGTCCGTCACCAACTCCCGGAGTTCACTCAGACTCACGTCCATCATTGAGTCAGTGATGTCATCCAGCCATCTCATCCTCTGTTGTCCCCTTTTCCTCCTGCCCCCAATCCCTCCCAGCATCAGAGTCTTTTCTAATGAGTCAGCTCTTCGCAGGAGGTGGCCAAAGTATTGGAGTTTCAGCTTTAACATCGTTCCTTCCAAAGAACACCCAGGGCTGATCTCCTTTACAATGGACTGGTTGGATCTCCTTGCAGTCTAAGGGACTCTCAAGAGTCTTCTCCAACACTACAGTTCAAAAGCATCAATTCTTCCGTGCTCAGCTTTCTTCACAGTCCAACTCTCACATCCATACATGACCACTGGAAAAACCATAGCCTTTAACTAGACAGGCCTTTGTTGGCAAAGTAATGTCTCTGCTTTTCAATGTGCTATCTAGGTTGGTCATAACTTTCCTTCCAAGGAGTAAGTGTCTTTTAATGTCATGGCTGCAATCACCATCTGCAGTGATTTTGGAGCCCCCCAAAATAAGGAAGCCTCCAAAGATGGATGGACATATTTCAAATCAAAGTACTTCAATCCTGCTTATATTCCACATTATCTATCAGAAGGTTATTGCAGTTTGTGTGTATGTGTTAGTCGCTCAGTCACGTCTGACTCTTTGTGACCCCATGGACTGTAGCCTGCCAGGCTCCTCCATCCATGAGATACTCCAGGCAAGCATACTGGAGTGGATTGCCATTTCCTTCTCCAGAAAATCTTCCTGACCCAGAGATTGAATCCTGGTCTCCCACATTGCAGGCTGACTACTGAATGAGTTGCAGTTTATCCAATCAAATTCAGGTTTCCACTGTAAACAATTTTTTCCTTCTCCATTATGGTTTATTACAGCCAAGCGTGATGGTCTGTACCTATAGTCCCAGCTACTCAGGAGGCTGAGGCAGGAGGACTGCTTGAGCCTAGGAGGCCTGTAGTGTGGTCTACCAATAGGGTGTCTGCACTAAATTCATCAATATGGTGACCTCCTGGGAACGAGGGACCACCAGTTTGCATAAGGAGGGGGTGAACTGGCCCATTTCCAAAATGGAGCAGGTCAAAACTCACATGCGATCCATTATGGCTTATAATAGGGTATAAAATATAGTTTCCTGTGCTGTACAGTAGGATCTCGTTGTTCATGTATTTCATAGACAGTAGTTTATCTGCTAATCACAAACTCCTAATTTATTCGTCTTTTGTCATTTTCCCATTTGGTAACCACAAGTCTCTTCTCTATGTTTGTGAGTCTGTTTCTGTTTTATAAATAAGTACATTTGTGTCATATTTTAGATTCCACACGTAAGTGATAATCATGCGGTGCTCATCTTACTGATTTATGCCACTTTGTATGATATTCTTTAGGTCCATTCATGTTGCTGCAAATAGCAGTTATTTCATTTTTTCATGGCCTAGTAATATTCCACTCTGTATATGTACCACATCTTCTATATTCACTCATCTCTCAATGGACATTTAGGTTGCTTCTGTACCTTGGCTATTGTAAATAGTGCTGCTATGAACACTGGGGTGCATGCATCTTTTTGAATTATAATTTTCTCCAGATATATGCCCAGGAGTGGGATTGTAGGACCACATGGTAACTCTAGTGTTAATTTTAAAGAAATCTCCATACTATTCTCCATAGTGGCTGCACCAATATACATTCCCACTAACAGTGTAGGAGGGTTCCCTTTTCTCCACACACTCTTCAGCATTTGTTATTTATAGATTTTAATCTGATGGCTGTTCTAGCTTGCGTGAGGTAGTACCTCATCAAACAAAATTTTAAAGAACCCTTCAAAAATACAATTGAGTAGTCAAAAATACAATTGGCTATTAAAAATAGCCAAACAAGTACATATAACACATAGAGACAGCTCTAAATAATCAAAAATACTGTTGGTTGCTTGGCCACCAATCTTTCTTTACTAGAGGTTTATGATCACTTGATAGCCTAAGGACTTGTTTTTTTTTTTTTTTTTTTTTCTTTTCTTCTTCTGACTTTTTGGTCTTGATTCTTACTTTTTGTCCCATTCCTCAACTGAAGAAATAATTATCTTTTAGGTTCTTTTAACTTCTAAGGAGCAGAGACATATTTACCTTACTTAATGGGATTTATTGTAATGATACACTGGGAAATAAGGAAACCAGAAACAGTTTCAACACCAGACATTCAGGCCTCTAGGAGACCACAGTATATTTTAGGATATAGTTCTTAGCTCTATCACCCTGAGACTCAGAAACTCCAGAAACCTCTTGCTCCCTATTCTACATGTCACCATTATATTATGTTGACATTGCTTGCTATTTCTGGATCTACTACTCATGACACTTCTCCCTGATCTCCTCCTGGTTAAACATTAAACTTGATCCACCCCCTGACTCCAAGGGTGGTATAGTTAATCAACATCTATTTTATAGTGCTTTCCTGGCTCCCACAGTGGGCTGAGTTCTCATGGAGATTACTTGTCAGTCTGTTAGCCAACCTCTAAATGGCAGCTTCTGGGTCAGCAGCACATTCTTTGTCCACACATCAAGACCAGGGTATTAGGATACCTTCCTTATTTGTGAGTTTGTGGATTTGGAAGAACTTGAAGATTTCTTTGAAGTTGTCAATATAATTATGAAGTACATTACTCAACCAGACAAATAAGAATGATTTCTATTTTGTTAAACATGTAGGAGAGACTTACATATAACATCTGCAGGCATTTTGATGTCTGAGATGACTGTTTTCTAATGGTTTCCTTCAAAGCTAGTGTGGCCAAATTGTCTTGGCTTTCTTGAGTGTTTCTGGGTTTGAGCATTGAAAGTCCCTTAGACTGAAATTCGTCAGTCCCAAGCATGCTGGGAGGTTGGTCACTCTAAAGTCAAGTCCTTATTCTTTTCTTTCCTCTCCCTCCTTCGCTTCTCTCACCCTCCTTTCTTTCCCTCTTTCCTTCTTTCTTGTTTTCCTTGCTTCCACAGGCATTTACTGAGTGCCTGTTATGTCAATATCTGTGCTAAGTGGCTCAGAAATAGTGGTGAGTGGGACAGATATATTTCATCTTCTTTTTGAACTTACAGTTGATGGTGGTAGACAGAACCTGACAGAATGCCACGTGATGAGTAAGTGGAAAGGCCAAGTAGAGAGTAGCCTGGGAAAGAATAATGGAACCCGGGGGCATCTCCATTTAGTTTAGTGGGTACTGGGGGAACAACTGAGAACAAAACAGACAAGCTGTCACTCTTGTGGATTGCATTCAGATCTCCCTCTGTGTGTGTGGGTGTTTGGGGAAGACAATCAACAAGTAAACAGTGAGTTTTCTGGAAAAAAAAAACAAAAAACCAGATGATGAGATCATGACTTGGCAAGAGATAGGTAGAAATTCTCTTTTAGAAGGTGGAATTTTGGCTGAGACTTGCATTACAAGAAGGTTGTTATCCATGGTATGGGAACAAAAAGGAAGCTACTGTCACTGGGGTTAGAGTAAAAAGTATTAGGAAATGAGGCTAGAGAAACAGGCAGAATCCATATCACTGAGGGTCTTGGGCTTTGTAGGCCATAGTAAGGAATTTATTCCAGGAGTGGTAGGTAGGTTATATGCAACCTGATCTCATTTCAGGAATAGTTCCCTTCTTGAGTGAAAAGATTAAAGATTGAAGTAATATCCATTATAATATTTGAGAGTGAGGGATCAAGAGGTTGAAATGTCATTCAATGTCACAGAGAATTAAGAAATGATAATTTATGGAGAAAGAAATTGCTTCATATTTAAGATGCAAAGTTTAAGAGAGGCAGTGAAGCATAAAAATTACTGGCTAATGATTTTAAGATTGATCTTTAAACTAATATTTAAAAGCCACTGTGTACTTGTACCAGTGGTTGAAAAGGTGTGATCATATTAGTTTCCCAGAGCAGAGAGTACAGAAAGAGGAAATCAGAGAACTTAGGATCATGTGAGAAGACAAGTCCAATTTTACTGTGTCAAGCGTTTGTACTTTGTTTTTGAGACATTCATAATGGCAAAAATGACTTGACTTAAGTAAATAAATGCCCAATAACAACAGTTCACTGAGTAAAACAGACTTTCAACGTCTATATAGACTACCTATAAACAATCCTTGTCTTATGGAGGATGACTCGATTCTCAGACTTTTAAAGTAATGTTAATTGTCCATAGAAACACACACCCCAATTTTAACTTGGGCACTTACACAAAGTAGATGACTAGATAGTATTCCAGAATGGGAAAGTTTTGGATGAAGCATTAAAGAAAACATGCAGACTATGAATTTTATGGGAACATTGCAGACAGAAAACATGAGTCTAGTCTGGGTTAATTTGCTGCTTTTCTTTGAGCAGCCTATTTTTGGTAAAAAGCTAAGTCTCTTAGCAAGAAAAATAGAACAATTGGCAATATCTTCCATTTCATGTGCCCATGAATCAGAAAGACCCAGCTGATGCTAAGCTTATCCTTCAGAAGAAGACTGACATGGGAATAAATGAAGAAAATAAAAGTGGTAAAGGAAGAAAGAGGAAGGATCAGGGAAGAGTCAAATAATCTTGACATGTTACTTTGAGAAATAAGATGTAGAGTAATGGGCTAATTTTTTGCCAGTATGAACTGGGATAGTCACAGAGAAGAATGAGAGGAACCTCCATTTTCTGTGTTATAATAACTGGTGCTCTGGGCCCAGTAAGGTAGATATGATTTCCACTGTACAGATGAGATAGGTGAATGTTGACATAACTTGTACAAAATTTCAGAGATAGTAAATACAAGAAGTCAAATGAGAGCTCCAGCAATCTTAATTTTTCAGCAGAGTCATGATTTCAGATTTCTGCTCAGTGTTACATTTAGAATACTTTTAGTTGTGAAACCATGTGTATCAACTGACTAGAAGCCATGTATTTTGGGTCTCGGTCCAGCATTCTTTCTACCATATGTGCTTAGTTGCTCAGTTGTGTCTGACTCTTTGTGACCCCATTGACTGTAGCCCTTCAGACCCCTCTGTCCATGGGATTCTCCAGGCAAGAACACTGGAGTAGTTGCCATGCCCTCCTCCAGGGGATCTTACTGACTCAGGGATCAAACCCATGTCTCCTTCCTCTCCGGTATTGTGAGTGGATTCTTTATCCACTGACCCATCAGGGAAGCCCATCTTTCTACTACACTTGCCACATTATCACCCAGAAGCAGTATGTTGGATTATGTTACTTTGACACAAATTATTCCGTAAGAGATTTAACCAACTGATATGTAAGAGAGAAGTGAAATTCTTTTCACTATTGGACTGATTTACCCTTAAATTATAGGTGACCACTGGGCAATCTATTTGAAATGGAAACTTCAGTAATATGATTAAGCTATGGTCTTTAGAGAGGTATTTGTTTTACTCAAGCAATAAATGTCATGAGAAACAAATCATTAGTTCTGTGTGGAAAAATAAGAGGAAGAAATTTATCTTCTTAACTAAAACACTGAAATATTTTGATGATGTAGATGAGAAAGATGTGAGACAATTTTAAGGAGCAATCATTAATGATTTGGCCATGGAGAATTTCAAAGTCTGATAATAGTACAAGAACAAAATAGAGCACAGTTTGAAGCAAAGCATCTTGATTGGTGAGAAATTCAAATAGGTATAGACCATATTTGTGAATAGTAAGAAGTAGCTTGTTTTGGATGTAGGTAATACACAAAGTGAAGATCCTGAGTTATAAACAGTAAAAGTCTTTGAAAATTTAGTAACTTCTAACTAAAGAGTGGACTAGTGGGCACATTCTAATCTTAAAAGTGTCTAGGAGAGAATGTCTTATCTAATTAACTTTCCATTGGAAGCACAGGGTGTCATGTAAGTTGGGGACACCTGAATGTAGGGAATTGAAAGTGGTCTCAGAGGTGCCTCTGCCTTCATGAACCTTATGATTAAGTAATGAAGATATACATAAATATGAAGAGCTGAATAGTCTTTTACTCTTACCTCCCTCTATTTCTTGTCTTCTGTATCATTTAGGCAAACTGTATTGTAGGTATATCTATTTTATTGCACTTTGCTTTATTACTCTTCACAGATATGGCCTTTTTTTTACAGGTCGAAGGTTTGTGGCAACTCAGCATTGAATAGCTCTATTGGTGCCATTTTTCTAATGGCATTGTTTTGAGAGCATTTGTTTCATGCCTCTGCATCACATTTTTGCAGTATTTCAATTTTTTCTTTATTATTATATTTATTACAGTGATCTGTGATTAGTGATCTTTGATTTACTATTGTTTTGAGATGCTATGAACTGTGTCCATATAAGTTGGTGAACTTGATAAATGTTGTGTGTTTTCTGACTGCTCCACTGATCAGCCCCACTCTCTCCCTCTCCTCAGGCATCCGTATTCCCTGAGACACAACAATATTGAAGTTAGGCCAATTAATAATCCTTCAATGGCATCTAAGTGTTAAAGTGAAAGGAAGAGTTGCATATCTATTGTTTTAAATCAAAAGCTAGATATGATTAAGCTTACTCAGGAAGGCTTGTCAAAAGTTGAGATAGGTCAAAAGCTAGGCCTCTTGCACCATTCAGTTGGCTAACTTGTTCATTCAAAGGAAAATTTCTTGGAACTTAAAGGTGCTACTCCAGTGAACAGATGAATGATAAGAAAGCAAAAGTATAGCAGCAGTTCTACTGAGGATGTGGAGAAAGTTTTAGTGGTCTGAATAGAATATCAAACCAGCCACAACATCACTAAAGCCAAAATCTAATCCAGAGCTAGGCAGGCCCTAACTCTCTTCAATACTATGAAAGCTGAGAGAGGTGAGGAAGCTGCAGAAGAAAAGTTTGAAGCTCTAAGAAGGAAGTTGAATGAAGTAGAATGAAATTGAAAGAAAGAAGCCATCTTTATAACATAAAAGTACAAAGTGAAGCAGCAAGTTATCCGAAGATCTAGTTAAGATCACTAATAAGGGTGCCTACCTTAAACAAGAGATTTTCCATGTAGACAGAACAGTCTTGTATTGGAAGAAGATGCCATTTAAGACTTACATAGCTACAGAGAAGAAGTCAATAGCTCACTTCAAAGCTTCAAAGGACAGGCTGACTCCCTTGTTAGGGGCCTAATGCATCTGGTGACTTTAAGTCGAAGCCAATGCTTATTTACCATTCTTAAAATCCCACGGTGCTTAAGAATTATGCTAAATCTACTCTGCCTATGCTCTATCAATAGCCTACAAAGCCCATCTGCTTTCAGCATGGTTTATGAAATATTTTAAGCCCACTGTTGAGATCTACTGCTAAGAAAAATGATTCCTTTTGAAACATTACTGTTCATTGACAATGCACCTGGTTACCCAAGAGCTCTGATGGAGTCATACAACAGATTAATATTTTTATGCCTTCTGATACAACATCCATTCTACAGCCCACAGATCAGTGAAAAATTTCAACTTTCAAATCTTACTATTTAAAAAATACATTTCATAAGGTTATAGTTGCCATAAACAATGATTCCTCTGATGGATCTGGGCAAAGTAAATTGAAAATCTGGAAAGGATATATCATTCTTCATGCCATTAAGAACATTTGTGATTCATGGGGGGTCAAAATGTTAACATTAATAGGAGTTTGGAAGAAGTTGATTCCAACCCTCATGGATGACTTGAAAGGGTTCAAGACTTAAGTAGAAAAAGTAATTGCAGAAGTGGTGAAAATTGCCAAAGAACTAGAGTTAAAAATAGAGCTTGATGGTATGACTGAGTTGCTGTAATATCATGACAAAACTTAAATGGATGAGGAGTTGCTTCTTCACTTCAATTCAGTTCAGTCGCTCAGTCGTGTCTGACTCTTTGTGACCCCATGGACTGCAGCACGCTAGGCCTCCCTGTTCATCACCAACTCACAGAGTTTACCCAAACTCATGTCCATTGAGTTGGTGATGCCATCCAGCCATAAATCCTCTGTTGTCCCCTTCTTCTCCTGCCTTCAATCTTTCCCCACATCAGGGTCTTTTCAGATGAGTCAGCTCTTCGCATCAGGTGGCCAAAGTATTGGAGTTTCAGCTTCAACACCAGTCCCTAAAATGAACACTCAGGATTGATCTCCTTTAGGATGGACTGGTTGGATCTCCTTGCAGTCCAAGGGACTCTGAAGAGTCTTCTCCAACACCACAGTTCAAAAGCATCAATTCTTCAGTGCTCAGCTTTCTTTATAGTCCAACTCTCACATCCATACACGACTACTGGAAAAACCATAGCCTTGACTAGATGGACCTCGATTGGCAAAGTAATGTCTCTGGTTTTTAATATGCTGTTTAGGTTGGTCAACACTTTCCTGCCAAGGAGCAAACATCTTTTAACTTCATGCTGTGATTTTGGAGCCCCCCAAAATAAAGTCTGCCACTGTTTCCACTGTTTCCCCATCTATACATGAGTAAACAGGGCAGTATATTGAGATGAAATTTATGTGAATATGCTGTGAAGATTATTGAAATGATGACAAAGAATTTAGAATATTACATAAACTTAGTTAATAAAGTAGTGACAGGTTTGAAAAGGATTGATTCCAGTGTTGAAAGAAATTCTATTGTGGTTAAAGTGCTATCAAACAGCATCATATACTACAGAAAAATTGTTCATTAAAGGAAGAATCAATTGATGCAGCAAACTCATTGTCTCATTTTAAGAAATTGCACAGCCACCCTAACCTTAAGCAGCCATCACTCTGATCAGTGAGTAGCCATCAACATCAAGGCAAGACCCTCTACCAGCAAAAAGATTATGACTTGCTCAAGGCTCAGATGATGATTAGCATTTTTAAACTAAAGTGTATACATTATTTCTTTAGAAATAGTGCTGTTTCACAATTAATAGACTACAGCATGGTGTTAAAGCGTCTGCCTGGAATGCGGGAGACCTGGGTTCCATCCCTGGGTCGGGAAGATTCCCTGGAGAAGGAAATGGCAACCCACTCCAGTACTCTTGCCTGGAGAATCCCATGGAGGGAGGAGCCTGGTGGGCTACAGTCCATGCGGTCGCAAAGAGTTGGACACGACTGAGCGACTTCACTTTCTTTCTTTCACTTTGGTGTAAATATAAATTTCATATGCAGTGGCAAACAAAAAAATTTGTATAACCTTCTTTATTGTGATATTTGCTTTATAGTGGCAGTCCAGAACCAAACCTGTAATATCTCTGAGGTATGCCTGTATTTTCATTTTCACAAATACAAGACACACTTGAACCTCCTTGTCATTTCTCATATAGTCTCATTTCTTAGAACACAGTTCCTTCCCTTAACCTCTGCATATCTATCTTACTAGTCTTTCTAGAAATTAGACATTGGGGCAATAGAATCATTATCAGCCAGTATACTAGGCACTAAGAACGATAACTGATGAAAGTGTAAAGGAGAATTATGAGCAAGTGGTTGTCATTGTTCAGCCACTCAGTTGTGTCCAACTCTTTGTGACCCCAAGGACTTGCAGCACACCAGGCTTCCCTGTCCTTCACCATCTCCCAGAGCTTGCTCACGTCCATTGAGTTGGTGATGCCATCAAACCATCTCATCCTCTGTCATCCCCTTCTTCTCCTGCCTTCAGTCTTTCCCAGCATCAGGGTGTTTTTTTGTTTTTTTAAATGTGTCAGCTCTATGCATCAAGTGGCCTAAGTATTGGAGCTTCAGCTTCAGCATCAGTCCTTCCAATGAATATTCAGGATTTATTTCCTTTACAATTGACTGGTTTGATCTCCTTGCTATCCAAGGGACTCTCAAGAGTCTTCTCTAACACCGCAGTTCAAAAACATCAATTCTTCCATGATCACCTTCTTTACGGTCCAACTCTCACATCCGTACATGACTACTGGAAAAACCATAGTTTTGACTATACAGAACTTGGTCTGCAAAGTAATATCTCTGCTTTTTGTCTAGGTTTGTCATCGCTTTCCTTCCAAGGAGCAAACAGCTTTTAATTTCATGGCTGCAGTCACCATCCGCAGTGATTTTGGAGCCCAAGAAAATAAAATCTGTCACTGTTTCCATTATTTCCCCATCTATTTGCCATTAAGTGATGGGACCAGATGCCATAATCTTAATTTTCTGAATGTTGAGTTTGAAGCCAAATTTTTTACTCTCCTCTTTCATTTTCATCAAGAGGCTCTTTAGTTTCTCTTCACTTTCTGCCACAAGGGTGGTGTCATCTGTATATCTGAGGTTATTGCCATTTCTCCTGGCAATCTTGATTCCAGCTTGTTCTTCATCTGGCATTTTGCATAACGTACTCTGCATACAAGTTAAATAAGCAGGGTGACAATATACAGCCTTGATGTACTCCTTTCCTAATTTGTAACCAGTTAATTGTCCCATGTCTGGTTCTAACTGTTGCTTCTTGACCTGCAAACAGATTTCTCTGGAGACAGGTAAGGTGGTCTGATAGTCCCATCTATTTAAGAACTTTCCACAATTTGCAAATGGTAAATACAGCAAAAAGAGAAGAGTGTTCTAGAAACTGGTATTTGATGGAAAATAGGATAAGGAAAAGGTGTTTGGGAAGAAATGGGAATTTTTACAACAAGCCCCTGGATGGAGTACTCAACCCTGGATATATAGCTATTGGCCTTGTGCTTTCCCTGGATGGCGGTGACCTGGGTACATTTAAGAGTTGGTTGTGGAAAGACAGTTCAAATGAAATTGTGAGCCTTTAGAGATGCTCAAACTTTGTTCCTGATTGAACAGGACTTCAGCAGAGCAGAATGGGAGAGACAGACTGGGTAGACTAGGTGTTGGCATTGGAGTGGCCACGCGGAGTAAGAAAAAGCATGGAGGGAATTATTAAGTTGGTGCAAAAGTAATTGTGGTTTTACATTGTCAAACTTTGCCCTTTGATATTGGAGTATCAATACATTCTTAAATAAATGTGGTTATATTATACATCATTTTAGTGTGCATTTTCACTTCATGTTTTCTTGATAATGACATTATTTGATGTTAATTTTATGTTTATTTTAGACTATAGGAATGTTAGGCAAAATGCAAAGTCGAGCAATTTTTTGAGTTCAAAATGGGTCATAAAGTAGCAGAGACAACATACAACATCAAAAACCCATTTGGCCCAGGAAGTCTGACAAACTTATAGTTCAGTGATGGTTCAAGAAGTTTTGCAAAGGAGGTAAGAGCCTTGAAGATGTAGAGTGCAGTAGCTAGTCTTTGGAAGTTGACAGTGACCAACTGAGAGCCATCATCCAAGCTGATCCTCTTACAACTACACAAGAAGTTGCTGAAGAACTCAATGTTGACCATTCTATGGTATTTGGCATTGAAACAAATTGGAAAGGTGAAAAAGTTCTATAAGTGGGTGCCTCATGGGCTGACTGAAAAACAAAAAATCACTGTTTTGAAGTGTCATCTCTTATTCTACGCAACAACAAATAATTTCTCAATTCGATCATGATGTGCAAGGAAAAGTAGGTTTTATACGACACTGGGTGATGACCAGCTCAGTGCACAGGCCAACAAAAAGCTCCAGAGCACTTCCCAAAACCAAACTTGCACGAGGAAAAAGGTCATGATCACGGCTCAGTGTTCTGCTGCTGGTCTGATCCACTGCAGCTTTCTGAATCCTGATGAAAGCATTACAATCTGAGAGGTATGCTCAGCAAATCAGTGAGATGCACCAAAACCTGCAAGGCCCTCAGCAGCTATTGGTGAACAGAATGGGTCCCATTCTTCTCTGAGACAACACCGACCACACATTGCACAACCAGCACTTCAAAGGTTGAACAAATTGGGCTATAAAGTAATTAGCCTCCAATTAAATAAATTTAAATAAAAAAAAAAGTCTTACCTCATCCAACATTCACCCGATCTCTCACCAGCTGAGTATTACTTCTTCAGGCATCTCTACAACTTTTTTTCAGAGAAAACACTTCCACAAGCAGCAGGGTGCAGAAAATGCTTTCTTCATAGAATTCTGAAGCATGGATTTTTGTGCTACAGGAATGAACAAACTTATTTCTTTTTGGCAAAAATGCATTGATTGTAACGGTTCCTATTTTGATTAATAATGATGTATTTGAGCCTAGTTATGATGATTTAAATTCATAGTCCAAAACCACAATTACTTTCATACCAACCTAATAGTAGAATGGAGGTTTGCTATGAGGATGCTGAGTGTGAATGACTGGATCAGAAAATGCAGCTGATTAGGTATAGTTAGAAGAAGTGAATGTGAAAGAAGTGACTGCATTTTTAAGTATGATTATTAACTAGATTTGAAATCATTGGGTTGTGAATTTCAGTTCTGACTATCAGCTAATAGAGCTTCAGGGCTAGAAAACTAACAGTTAAACATTATTGCTCAATGTGTAACATCAGGATAACGACACTTGCCAAACATTTCTCACTCTGTTGTCTTTATAGTCATTTTAGAATGATCATATTATGTATGAGCATATGTGCTCAGTCACGTCCGACTCTGTGGCCCCATGGACTGTAGCCTGCCAGACTGTATCCCTGTCCATGGGATTCTCCAGATAAGAATACTGGAGTGGGTTGCCATGTTCTCCTCCAGGGGACCTTCCTGACCCAGGGATAGAACCTGCATCTCCTGCATTTGCGAGTGGATTCTTTACCACTGAGTTACCTGGGAAGCCCATATTATGTACATATGTACATATATAAATATTTCTTTAGAGTAGGGAATCATTAAAGTTAAATTAAACACTGTTTAAATTCAACAATTACAACATTTTTTTCTTAGAGAAGTTAGACTTTATCAGCACCAAAGTTCCAAGTGGAATGATGATATGCATCCAAAGGAATGACTTCCTCCACTCAGGAAATCAGCGTTCCCATCTCAGATGAACTCCTCTAGGTGAAATGGGGTTCATCAAAGTTGCCACAGGGAACTGAACCTTGGAAGCCAATGAAAGATGGAAGGAGATTAAAATTAGTGGGGCCTTAAGAGCCGTGATTGTTTTTAGACCTTGGGGTTTTCTTGTAACTAGGAAAAAAAAAAGGAAAGAAAACAAAGGCCTCTTTGTCTTTTTCCTATCAGTCACTAGATGCCTGCTTCATCATCCCGTATTCAGACTGGTTATTTATTGAGAATTGTTGCCAATGCTGTGTGTTGTGTTTAGGAAAAGGGTGCTAGAGGGGAGTAATTGCAAGTGCTTCTGGCCTTTCATCGAAACCCAGGAATCTTAAGTGACAGCTGTTTGAGGGACTTGTCATTCAATTTAGTGGTTTGAAATCCTGCCAGTGGTTAAAAAACCTGTGGTTCATGAGTTTGCAGCCACTGGGGCTTGCACAGTCTCACCAGAGCACTCGCATTTCATAGGAAACCACCGTCTTGTTGGGCCAGAAGGATGCCGGGCAGACATCCTGACCACGATATTTATTTCTGGAGGGCAAAAAAAATCACAATGGAAATTGGACCTGAGTCAAGCAGAAAATGATTTTTTTCCCTAAAATGTATAACACGCAATTAGAAATGAAAGTCTGTATGTGCTTTTAGTTCACTCAGAATTTGCAGAGAGTGAGATTTTCCTATTACTCTTTCTTTTCTTCCTATCAGGTAGAGAGACGTCATTTCCACCTCAACCAATAATAAATAAATTTTTCTTTCATAGTGTTGCACTAGATGAATGTGGGAGGAAAAGAAAGGAAGAAGTAAACCACTTTCTAGAATTTGCAATTATTTGAGGAGTTACATTATATAAGGTATAATTTCGAGGCAATTCATGAGCTCCAATGAGACTGGTAAGTATTGGCAGAACTCAGGAGAGCCTGCGAATTAGGGAATGAACTACCTCAAGTGAAGTTCCTAATGAACGGGTTTCTGACAGAGAATGAGAATGCCACCAAGTCCAAACTGAGAGGTAGAGACAGCACCTCCCTGAACTAGTCCTTTAGAATCTGTGTGGTCACTCTCTCTCATTTCCTTTGCTTTGGTTGGTCTCTGTTTGGCTTTTTTCTTGTTATATTATTCTGCCGTCTCTATTAGAGGTAAAATATTTATTTATTATCCATTTTCCTGTGGATATAGTATTAACTTTTTCTCTGAAAAATGGTTAGGATTATTTCAATGAGGTCTCTTTCATAGCTAAATCTCTAATTTTAAGAACTTTTACCTGGTAGCTCAGATGGTGAAGAATCTGCCTGTAATGTAGGAGACCTGGGTTCAATCCCTGGGTTGGGAAGATCCCCTGGAGAAAAGAATGGCTACCCACTCCAGTATTCTTGCCTGGAGAATTCCATGGACAGAGGAGCCTGGTGGGCTACAGTCCACGGGGACACTTTTGCTTTAGAATATTATGCTAAAACCTCTGAAACCATGATAGATAAATAGATTTATTTATAATAAATAAATAGAAACAATAGTAAGTGGAGAGCTATTTCTTAGGACATGTCCTATAGGTTAGGAGAAACTATGTGAAGTTTTCTTACCTCAATTTTATGTTATTGCAGTTAAAAAAAGGACATTGGAGGAGTGTTGCAGAACTATTGTAAGACAAAAATATTTACATATAAAAAAGCAAAATGAATTTAACGTCCTCTCATGTTTTATATCTATCCTTCCTTGATGTCATCCAAATTTCCTATTGACAGAATTATACTACCTTTATTTTAAATTTGGTGATCAAGCAGGAAGCCTTTCCTATCAACGTCTGTCCTTGCTCCACCAATTTAAGAAGACTATTCTCTGAGAACAAAGGACATCCCGTTCAAAAAGTTGCCCCCTGTAACCCTAACCTGATACCTGTTTGCCTTTAAACCTTCCACAGTAGATCATCCCTCAAGCACACAAAGGCATCCCCTTTCCAAGCTCCACATTTATCAGCAGGAAAAAAGCAAACACCACCATTTCTCAGGTACACAGTGTCTCCACACCTATTACAGTTGTGAGCAGTGGTGACCTTGCACTGGCCCAAACCACCCACGAGTAGCCTTTGATGTTCCTGGAGCCTCATGTTTTAATACAGTCTAAACACCCCACGTTTGAACTGCAAGAGTCCTGTTTCCAGCCATATTAGAAGTGATATCAAAGATGGTCACATTTTAATGGCCTTTCAGTCACAGAGAGGGCAACAGGCAAGGGAAAATTTGGTGAGGCTGTATTTTTTCCCTGCTTTTAACTCTCCTGCCCACCCACTCTCCATCTTTCCTTCCCCAGACTATCCATATGCCACACATCTGTCACTAGAGGGATTGACTTGTTCTGGGGGAAAAACAAGACATCTCAGGAATAATGAACCCACTTCTTTTACAAAAAAAAAAAAAAAAAGACAAATTCCATGATAGAGAATTTTCTGTGAGCTTTTCCCAACTGAGTGGGTTACATTCATATTTGGGATTGGGCACTTGGTGGATTTACAGCACACCTGGAAAGTAGTCACAAGAGAATGATAATTAGCCAATGGGCCAAGGAAGTCAGGGATTCCATACTGAAGACTGATGATCATTTGAGCAGGAAGAAAGTTTAGCAATCACACTGTACAAGAAATTCATTTTATAGATGATATTTTTGGTCTCTGAGAAGTTATTTTTCATTATAATACACGCACAAAGGGGAGTTAAATCTTACGTTGAGACGTTTAATGGTCATCCTTGTTTATGTACTTGTAATAATAATAATAACACACACTTCCTATATGATTTTCTGTGTCTCATACTCTTCTAAGCACTGGATTTAATTCATTTTACTTTCACTAAACCCTACAAGGTAGGTACTATTGTTCTCATTTCAGTTTTTCAGATGGGATAACTGAGGCATAGAGAAGTTAAGTGACTAGCTCAAGGTTACCCAATTAGAAAGTAGCAGAGGTAGAGTCCAAAGCAAGACTCTTGGCCACCACATTACACTATGTCTCTGACAATATCTCACTGAGAAAGTCAGAAATGGAATTTTTTTTTGTTTCTCATCAGTTTTAAAATTGAAATAATTAGGTTAAAATAGAAATAATTAGGTTAATTTTTGAAAGAAAATGACACTCCTAGATTTGTGTTGCTCTTGTTGTGTCTGCTCAATGATATATAAACATTCAGTTGATCAACTTCTGCACTTGCCTGTCAAGCAACAGTGCTCACTATGAGAAAACCCTTATGAAGCTTTGCTTAAATGGTCCATCTGTATACTGCGCTGGAGGGAAAAATGTCTTTGGATATTTCTTGACATTACTGTCTTTGAAATTGTTAAAACCTTTTGTTTACCAAACAGTGTACACTGTTAAAAGTAAAACTTCCTCTGTGTTCTATAGTTTGGCCCAGTTGGTTAATCTTTCAGGAGTGTTGAAAACAGGGCTTTAATTAACAATTTTAACATTAACCCAGTCACTCATCTCCAGTTCTTATCTGAAACCTTGGTAGTGCAGACACTTAGGGACATGAGAAAAAGGCTGTCTTGTCAGTATGACAGTTGAGAGGACTTCTGTTGGAGAAAAAAAGAAAGATCCCAGAAATCAACAGTATTAAATGGAATCTGATACCAATGCAAATTATTTCACCAGAGGAAGGTATAATAGGACTTGGTTTCTCTTGTATTGCGCTGTAATCCTCTATGGCACGTCACCTTTGTTATCAAGCCAGAGTCAGTGGTCTTGTGTGATATGGAGACGAGACCTAAAAAAAGGAAATTTCTAAGTCAGTTAGTCACTGACTAGAACATCACCCTGGAGGGATACTTCATTTTTTGCAAAACCAAAGAATAGTTGGGAAAATTAGTGCAGGGCTTGAAGAACTCGGTTTGCTGATGAAACTGAGAAAAATATCAATAACTTGAAGTATATAAAAAGTATATTACTTTTTGCCTTTTCTAATGTAATCCAGTCAAGAGGCTTGAGTCTTTTCCTAAACTCAATTTATTTTTCCTTGTGGTATTTTTTATTGATTGTGTTCCTGATTTACTAAACATCTTGTTTTTCCTTTATTTGTACTATATTAAAATGTATCACTATCTGGAAATAAACCTCTATTTCATAAGAAATGAAAAGCACTTAAGCTATAAAAAGGAGAGCCATAATTTTATTATCTCAGCATGGGCCTGCTATCATTGCAACAGCAGAGCAAGTAATACACACACAAAAAAATTCCATAAGGGATACACTGGAGCCAGGAGATATTTATGCTTGCCTAAGCAGTTCTGATGATTTGATAGTTGAAATGTTTATGCTTTTGTTCACTTAGATAACGTACTTAGGACATCTTTTTTTAAACAACAGATAATCACAGTGGTGTACTAAGGGGCCTGACACAGTGGAAGTGGGTATCTGAGAATTATTAAAACAAACTTAGATGGTTGTAATACAGGGTGACTATTTTTGGTGAAACAATTACTTAGTGTTTCATGGTAAAAATGATAGTGTTTTAGATTTATTATAAAACCACAGAAAAACACATTATTCTTCAGAAGGAGAAGGGTGAAACATTAGTTAGAACTTAAGAAAAATGTACTTTGTTCTTATTTTTCTTAGCCATGCTGAAGTAAAATTGGTATATGACCTTATTTTGTCTTTTGTCCTGTATTCTTTCCCCCTCTTTATTGTTTGATTTAATTTCAAAGTCGCTAAAAGTGCCAGAATCAAAGACCAGGTTAAATTTTCCCTGAAGGATATTGAATATCATAGTCATTATTCTAATAATAAGAGGTTTGTTTAGCTGCTTTGATTCCACAAGCTTGATAGCCCCTTTTCAGAGAAAAAGGACTTTTGCCTCAAGTTTTCTCACAGGTAAGCAAGTTAAATATCATGTCAATCCTTGAACTTGTAGCAAGCTGGAATCCTGTTGCCTTCACTTATTTATTGAGATATAGAGAATTATTATCAAATAAAAAGCAAGGGTTGGCTAAATAGGCTATATTAGACTATGTGTTCTATAGGTAAACTCTAAAGGATATTTGAATCTTATGTGTGTTTAGTGACTTCAGTCGTGTCTGACTGTTTGAGACCCTATGGACAGTAACCCTCCAGGTTCCTCTGTCCATGGGATTCTCCAGGCGAGAACAGTGGAGTGGGTGGCCATGCCCTCCTTCAGGGGATCTTCCTGACTCAGTGATCAAACTTGTGTCTCCTGCATTACAGGTGGATTCTTTATCACTGAGCCACAGGGAAAGCTCTATTTGAATCTTAAACTTAACTCTACTAATGGGATATTAGTATCCCACTAAGCGCGAGCCACAGCTGTGTGGCGCTGAAGTGACCAACAGGAGATACCCCACGTCCAAGGTCAGAGAAACCCCAGTAAGACAGTAGGTGGTGGAGTGGCTGTGAGGAGATACCCCATGTCCAAGGGCAAAGGAGAAGCCCCAGCAAGACGGTAGGAGGGGCGAATTAGCATTTAGAATCAAACCCCATTCCTCCCAGAGATGCTCAGAAGGCTCAAACAGGTGCACCAGGACCCAGGGACCCCACAAAGACTGAGACAGAACTGTATTTGAGCATCTCCTGTGGAGGTACGGGTCTGTGGTGGTCTGCTGCAGGGACAGAGGCTCTGAGTGCAGCAGCCTTGGGTATGGCATAAGCCCTCTTGGAGGAGGCTGCCATTAACTCCACCACAGAGCTGCCAGAACTTACACAGGACTGGAAAATAGACTCTCAGAGGGCACAACAGAACTTTATGCAGCAGGACCCAGAAGAAAGGAGCAGTGACCCCAAAACAGACTGATCCAGACTTGCCAGTGAGTGTCCAGGAGTTTCGGGTAGAGGCATGGATTGGTGGTGGCCTGCTGCAGGGTTGGAGGCACTGAGTGTAGCAGTACATGCATGGGATCTTTTGATGGAGGTCAACATTATCTTCATTAGCTCCACCATAGGTTCAGCTCAGTTCAGTCGCTCAGTCGTGTCTGACTCTTTGCGACCCCATGAATCACAGCACACCAGGCCTCCCTGTCCATCACCAACTCCTGGAGTCCACCCAAACCCAAGTCCATTGAGTCGGTGATGCCATCCAGCCATCTCATGCTCTGTCGTCCCCTTCTCCTCCTGTCCCCAATCCCTCTCAGCATCAGAGTCTTTTCCAATGAGTCAACTCTTCGCATGAGGTGGCCAAAGTACTGGAGTTTCAGCTTTAGCATCATTCCTTCCAAAGAAATCCCATGGCTGATCTCCTTCAGAATGGACTGGTTGAATCTCCTTGCAGTCCAAGGGACTCTCAAGATCTTCTCCAACACCACAGTTCAAAAGCATCAATTCTTCGGCGCTCAGCCTTCTTCACAGTCCAACTCTTACATCCATACATGACCACAGGAAAAATCATAGCCTTGACTAGATGGACCTTAGTTGGCAAAGTAATGTTTCTGCTTTTGAATATGCTATCTAGGTTGGTCGTAACTTTCCTTCCAAGGAGTAAGTGTCTTTTAATTTCATGGCTGCAGTCACCATCTGCAGTGATTTTGGAGCCCCCAAAAATAAAGTCTGACACTGTTTCCACTGTTTCCCCATTTATTTCCCATGAAGTGATGGGACCGGATGCCACAATCTTCATTTTCTGAATGTTGAGCTTTAAGCCAACTTTTTCACTCTCCACTTTCACTTTTATCAAGAGGCTTTTTAGTTCCTCTTCACTTTCTGCCATAAGATATGTCTCATCTGCATATCTGAGGTTATTGATATTTCTCCCAGCAATCTTGATACCAGCTTGTGCTTCTTCCAGCCCAGCATTTCTCATGATGTATTCTGCATATAAGTTAAATAAGCAGAGTGACAATATACAGCCTTGACGTACTTCTTTCCCAATTTGGAACCAGTCTGCTGTTCCATGTCCAGTGCTAACTGTTGCTTCATGACCTGCATACACATTTCTCGAGAGGCAGGTCAGGTGGTCTGGTATTCCCATCTCTTTCAGATTTTTCCACAGTTGATTGTGATCCACACAGTCAAAGGCTTTGGCATAGTCAATAAAGCAGAAATAGATGTTTTTCTGGAACTCTCTTGCTTTTTCGATGATCCAACGGATGTTGGCAATTTGATCTCTGGTTCCTCTGCCTTTTCTAAAACCAGCTTGAACATCTGGAAGTTTACTATTGATGAAGCCTGGCTTGGAGGTTGGCCCCAGGTAAATAGCAGGGAGGGAAAACAGCTCCACCCATCAACAGAAAATTGGATTAAAGATTTACTGAGCATGGCAAAGGAAAAGATATAAGCATCTGAATACAGCAAGGAGATGTAAGAAAGCCTTCCTCAGTGATTAATGCAAAGAAATAGAGGAAAACAACAGAATGGGAAAGACTAGAGAGCTCTTCAAGAAAATTAGAGATACCAAGGGAACATTTCATGCAAAGATGGGCTCAACAAAGGACAGAAATGGTATGGATGTAACAGAAGCAGAAGATATTAAGAAGAGGTGGCAAGAATACACAGAAGAACTGTACAAAAAAGATCTTCACGACCTAGATAAGCATGATGGTGTGATCACTCACCTAGAGCCAGACATCCTGGAATGTGAAGTCAAGTGGGCCTTAGGAAGCATTACTGTGAACAAAGCTATTGGAGGTGATGGAATTCCAGTGGAGCTATTTCAAATCCTAAAAGACGATGCTGTGAAAGTGCTGCACTCAATATGCCAGCAAATTTGGAAAACTCAGCAGTGGCCATAGGACTGGAAAAGGTCAGTTTTCATTCTAATACCTAAGGAAGGCAATGCCAAAGAATGCTCAAACTACTGCACAACTGCACTCATCTCACACGCTAGTAAAGTAATGCTCAAAATTCTCCAAGCCAGACTTCAACAATACATGAACCCTGAACTTCCAGATGTTCAGGCTGGTTTTAGAAAAGGCAGAGGAACCAGAGATCAAATTGCCAACATCCGCTGGATCATTGAAAAAGCAAGGGAGTTCCTGAAAAACATCTACTTCTGTTTTATTGACTATGCCAAAGCCTTTGACTGTGTGGACCACAATCAACTGTGGAAAATTCTGAAAGAGATGCGAATGCCAAACCACCTGACCAGCCTCTTGAGAAATCTGTATGCAGGTCAGGAAGCAACAGTTATAATTGGACATGAAACAACAGATTAGTTCCAAATAGGAAAAGAAGTACGTCAAGTATGTATATTGTCACCCTGCTTGTTTAAATTAAAAGCAGAGTACATCATGAGAAACACTGGGCTGGACGAAGCAGAAGCTGGAATTAAGATTGCTGGGAGAAATATCAATAACCTCAGATACGGAGGTGACACCACCCATATGGCAGAAAGCGAAGAAGAACTAAAGAGCCTCTTGATGAAAGTGAAAGAGGAGAGTGAAAAATTTGGTTTAAAGCTAAATGATCAGAAAACAAAGATCATGGCATCCGGCCCCATCACTTTATGGCAAATAGATAGAGAAACAGTGGAAACAGTGTCAGACTTTATTTTTTGGGGCTCCAAAATCACTGCAGATGGTGACTGCAGCCATGAAATTAAAAGACGTTTACTCCTTGGGAGAAAAGTTATGACCAACCTAGATAGCATATTAAAAAGCAGAGATGTTACATCTAGTCAAGGCTATTGTTTTTTCAGTAGTCATGTATGGATATGAGAGTTGGAGTATAAAGAAAGCTGAGCTCTAAAGAATTGATGCTTTTGAACTGTGGTGTTGGAGAAGACTCCTTAGAGTCCCTTGGACTGCAAGGAGATCCGGCCCGTCCTAAGGGAAATAAATCCTGAATATTCATTGGAAAGACTGATGTTGAAGCTGAAACTCCAATAGTTTTGCCACCTGATGCGAAGAGCTGACTCATTTGAAAAGACCCTGATGCTGGGAAAGATTGAAGGCAGGAGGAGAAGGGGACTCAGTGACTGAATGGACATGAGTTTGAGTAAACTCTGGGGAATTGGTGATGAACAGGGAGGCCTGGCATGCTGCAGTCCATGGGGTCGCAAAGAGTTGGACACGACTGAGCGACTGAACTGAACTGAACTGAATTTGATATTTGCAGAACAGTTTCTGACTAATCCTGGGGCTAAATTTTCTCATCCTCTTATTATAAGATGATTATAATAATTATATTGTTTATTTGTTGTTGTTCAGTCACTCTGCTGCTGCTACTGCTAACTCGCTTCAGTCGTGTCTGACTCTGTGCGACCCCATAGATGGCAGCCCACCAGGCTCCACCATCCCTGGGATTCTCCAGGCAAGAACAGTGGAGTGGGTTGCCATTTCTTTCTCCAATGCATGAAAGTGAAAAATGAAAGTGAAGTCGCTCAGTCGTGTCCGACTCTTAGCGACCCCGTGGACTGCAGCCTACCAGGCTCCTCCATTCTTGGGATATTCCAGGCAAGAGTACTGGAGTGGGGTGCCATTGCCTTCTCCTTATTGTTGTTCAGTCACTCAGTGATGTCCAACTCTTTGCTACCCCATGGGCTGGAGCACTCCAGGCCTCCCTGTCCCTCCCTATCTCTCAGAGTTTGCCCAAATTCATGTTCATTGCATCAGTGATTCCGTCCAGCCATCTCATCCTCTGATGCCCTTTCCCTTCTGACCTCTATCTTTCCCAGCATCATGGTCTTTTGTAATGAATCACCCGTTTTCATCAGATGACCAAAATACTGGGGCTTCAGCTTCAACATCAGTCCTTCCAGTGAATATTCAGCGTTGATCTCCCTTAAGATCGATTGGTTTGATCTCCTTGCTGTCCAAGGGACTTTCAGAAGTCTTTTCCAGCACAACAGTTTGAAGGGCTCAATTCTTTGGTGTTCTGCCTTCTTTACAGTTCAGCTCTCCTATGGAGGATCAAGGAAAGATGAAGGAACAGCAGATTATAGATACCAGATAGATGTAGGTGTCTGGATACCAGAGGGTATGAACTGAGAAATTATGAGGTAATGCTTAGGGAGAGAGATGCTCATTTATAACTCATTTATAACTCCTCAAGGTTATTACTGATCACATGGACACATTGCTATATAATAATACATAGTATATATATATAATATTGTATATGATAAATATATAGTATACATATATATATAACATTATATATTGATAATGTTATATGAGTTCCAAGCATCTGTCTCCCTAAGCATTACCTCATAATTTCTCAGTTCATACCCTGTGGTACCCAGACACCTACATCTACCTGGGATCTATAATCTGTTTTTCCCTCTTCTTTCCTTGTCCCTCCATGGTCTCACAGCCCTCATTTGCTCCTTATCTGACTTACACTGTATCATTATAATCACTTACTTGCATATTATCTTCAACTCTTTGGTTCTTTCTGGCTTTGCTGTACTAACTTTCCTGCTCCAATCCTGTGCAGCTGAACCTAGCTGGAAAAACACTCAAAAGCAAGGGTACTGGCCTCATTTGATATCCGTGACTACTAACCTCAAGTGAACCTCAAGATGACCACGATGTTTGCATTTCTCTAGTCCATTCACTCTCTCCATCACTTACTAGAATCAATGGTTCTCAATTAGGGTGATTTCACCCCCAGAGGACATTGGCAATATCTGGAAATAGTTTTTGTTGTCATAACCTGGAGGAGGGAATGTGACTGGCATCTCATAGGTAAAGATCAGGGATGCTGCTAAACATCCTATAATGCACGGACAGCCCACCCTGCCCCACAAAGAATTATCATCCCACAAACATCTGTAGTACTAAGGTTGAGAATCCCTGTGTAAAGCATGTAACATGTTTTCTCTCTTTAAATTTTCCAACACTCTCTCTAATCTGTACTTTCACTAATGGTTTTCTTTTTTCATTTGAAAAGACCAATTTCAAGAGACTTGCTGAAGCTCACATTGGCACTTGCTCACCTTCTTGTATCTGTGCTCTCCTTCCTGTTACTATGGATGGCTATCTCTGGCCCTGGATAAGACAAAGCTCTCTAAACCTATACTGGGTCCCATTCCCTCTCTTCTACTCAGGGACAGAGTGCCAGTAGTTTTCCATTTTATGTCTTGAATTCTGATTTCCCCGCTTTGCAGTCGATCATTCCCATCAGGAAAACAATATGCTGATATTATCTCCTATCTTAAAAAATGAAAACAAACAACCCTCCCTAAATCTCTCTTGACTTCACATTTTTTTAAGGGCAGCATGGTCCCTTATTTTTCTCCTCTCATTCTTTCTCAAACGTCTTCCAATCAGATTTTTATCCCCTCCACTCCAGACACGCATTTCTAAGAAATGTTACCAATCATATGTCCATTGTTTAATCTAGTGATCATTTGTCTTTGATTTTCTTGTGCTATCAATGATTTTTTACACAATCATCCCTCTTTCTTGAGACCCTTTCTTCACTTGGCTTCAGGACACCATGCTCTTATAATTTTCTTCCTCCTTCACTATCTTTCCTCTCAGTTTTCTTTGTAGCAAGTTACTGAACCTGAGGGGTTCATCCCTGAGGGGATGATGTGTGGGAATCACTAACTTTGTAACCAAGTTGGACAGAAGTATGGTAAGCTGAGGACTTGATATTGACCACTGGTGCCTGAAGTGTGGTAGTCTTGTGGGACTGAGTTCTTAAACCTGTGGCATCTGACACTAGCTCTGGATAGTTAGTGTGAAATTGTAGTACATTTGGTTGGTGTCAGAGAGTTTGGTTGGTGTGAGGAAAAAGCCAATCATTTGGCATCAGGAATGGGATTTTCTAAAACAGCACCAATTCATGGATGATGTTGAAGAAACATTTTAATGGAGAGAACAGTGCCCAGCTGGATTCTACAATAAGATGGTTTATACCAGAAATGGTTTAAAATGGAAACGGTTTATACTAGATTGTGCTACCAAAAGTGTGCACTACACTTAACATTTTGGGGTGCAAAACATGCATTCTAACTCCACTCAGGCCTTTGGCACAAAATGGCAACAACATGTGTGATAGATTAAATAACACTGGCTCATAAGACAGAAAGGGCTTTAGTGGAGGTAGATGCCAGTCTAGGTATCCTGAGACAAACTGAATTTGTTTCTAAAGAGGAGCACCACTCAAAGGAAAATAATTTTTTAACTAGGAAAAGCCTATCAGAGTGTGTTCTCTTTAGGAGGAAGGCAAAGGGTAGAAGTCAGACTGGGAAGGTAGGAATTTAGCAAAGTGGATCAGTCAAACTCAACATGTAATACTGGATGATTCTAGAAGCCAGTATTGAGAAAGGGCCTGTAGTTGACTATTTTAACACACGTGGAGGCTGGAATGGCCTTGGGACAGTTGCCCTCAGTTTTAGCCAAATTTATACATACATTTTATAATTTCTAGCAGTATAGTCTTAGAGTAAAATTTTCAATGTGGTATAAAACACGTTCATTAATAAACACAAATATCTTTAGTCCCACTGTAAAAAAGAAACTAAAAGTAAATAAACCTATGCAAAATAATTAATGTTCAGTATTTGGAAATTATCTAGATTTTCAACAAATGTACATTTTTAACTGGTTTCAGTAGAGCTTTAAGATTTCAAGCTACTGATAAGAGTTTGGAAACTGTTTTTAAGTAGACATATCATAAAACATAATTGTAGTTGGAAATTTCATCTATAAACTTTTATCTTACATCTATTTAATTTATTTGTTCTTAACAATTATGTTTAGATTAGTCACAAAAATTTCATGAGACATTAAAACTATCATTTTAAGTTATCTTTCTGGCTCAGAAGGTAAAGAATCTGCCTGCAATACAGGAGGCCCAGGTTCAATTACTGGGTTGGGAAGATCCCCTGGAGAAGGGAATGGCAACTCACTCCAGTATTCTTGCTTAGAGAACAGAGGAGCCTGGCGGCCTACAGTCCATGGAGTTGCAAAGAGTTGGACACCATTGAGTGACTTTCACTTTCACTTTCTTGCTGACTAATTCTGTGACAGAGATGACATGAATTTGTTTGACTGTTAGTAAACCTAGGTCGAAAAAATTATTATATTTAATGCTGATAACTCTGAAGACATGCCTGTTTTAATTAAACCAAAATGCATAAACTAGCTTTAATTTACTGAAGAATATCCTAAATTGTGTGAATTTAAAAAATAATTGTGTTAGTTTTTATATTTCTGAGAGTATACTTGATTTATACAAATGCTTGTCTTTAATCCAATTAAATAGATGTCTTTGCAAACTAATTTTTACAATACCATTTGGGCGGCTTCCCAGGTGCTGCGAGTGGTAAAGAATCTGCCTGCCAATGCAAGAGATTCAAGAGACGCAGGTTCAATCCCGGCATCAGGAAGATCCCCTTGAGTAGTAAATGGTAACCCATTCAGTATTCTTGCCTGGATAATCCGATGGACAGAGGAGCCTGGTGGACTACAGTCCATGGGGTCACAAAGAATCAGACATAACTGAGCACATAAATACACACACCCCATTGGGAAGTGGAAAAAAATCACATTTATAATATACACATATAGCCATGGCTTCCCTCGTAGCTCAGTCAGTAATGAATCTGCCTGTAGTGCAGGAGACCCAGATTCAATTCCTGGGTCGGGAAGATCCCTTCGAGAAGGAAATGGAAAGCCACTCCAGTATTCTTGCCTGGAGAATCCCATGGACAGAGGAGCCTGGCAGGCTACAGTCTGTCGGGTCGCAAGAGTTGGACATGACTTAGCGTCTAAACCACCACAGACATATATAAACATACAAATGTGCTAAAAGATCTTAAGACTTTTGTTTTAAACTTGTAGCCATAAGACAGGTACAGTAATTTATAACTTACTAGTTTATAAAAGAACAGTTAGATCAAAATCATGTTTCTAGCAGGTGGAGTAAGTTTACCTTCTCAGATGGTGAAAATTTTTACTAGTATTTGTGGAAGAGACTTTTCAGATTTTTTAAGGCCTAGTTTTCAAAGTAGGTTTTCCTTTTTCCCCTTCCTTCTTCTGATAAGAAATACCTTGATTACTGAAGAAGACCAGGTAGAAACCTTACATTTCAAAAGATACAGAGAAAGAATGTAAGTTCCACCAAGAGAGACTTTTGTTCCATAAGTCTTATTGTTCAGTCACTCAGTCATGTCTGACTCTGCAACCCACGAATGGCAACATGTCATTCTTCCCTGTCCTTCACTATCTCCCGGAATTTGCTCAAACTCATGTCTATTGAGTCAGTGATGCCATCCAACCATCTCATCCTCTGTTGTCCCCTTCTCCTCCTGCCCTCAATCTTTCCCAGCGTCAGGGTCTTTTCCAAGAGTCCTTTTCCAGGGTCTTTACAAAAATCACAAGCCTTTGAAATGACTATGGAGATTTTGAGATTGGTTAAAAGACAGATGAACTTTGAATTGTTTTTAGAGCCATATTTCTGTTCTTATAAAGATGAGATTTGAAAGATAAGTACAGTTATTTTTAATTCCTCAAAGAATTGAGTTAGAAACTGAATAATGCAAAGAGGCTGCTCCACCCATTGAACTACATTACCTCAGTTTGCTTCTTTATTTCAAGGAGAAGATCTTCAACTAAAATGGAGATTAAAAATTTCCTATGTCCTAGATTCAGAGCTGGTGTCTTTGGAATGTTTTAGTAAATCCTTCCCTAAAGGTTTCAGAATGTTTTTCTTTCCCTCTGGGCACATGAATTCATTTTAGCTTAGGGAGAAAGCCTCAGAAAAAGTTCTTATCAGGCTTTGAATATCAGCTTCTAATTTGGTCAACTTCTGACCATAGAGTTACTTAAAAAAATTCTCTCAAATATCTTGTTAAGTTTCAGCCAGGAAAAGCAGTAAATATTCCTGGCAGGGCTGAACAACACTTTGGACACAAGCGATATCCCCACAAATGGCGCAAAACACACCATCCACCCAAGATCCAGAGTCACTCACTCTCAAAGACAGCTTAGAGAAAGAGACTCAGATCATTCCCTTGAGAGCTAGCAACAGCTGGCAGGACCCTAGCTGCAAATGGGAGTACATTTCTAGCCACTAATGGGATGCAACTGATATTTATGTTTAGCCATATATTTGGCCATGTCAACTGATGGTTGTCAAGCCAAGTTCTCAGGACACAAAATGAGGCAAACCAGACGGCAATACCTGTTCCTGGTGGACAAAGACTTGACAACAAATGGATACCTGAAAGCAAATTCTTGATTCACAATTCAAAGATCTAATTCTTCCAAACTATTTTGCTTGCCAATTTGAATTTGGAAAGAAAGGGATAATGTGAAAGTCTACCTTTCTCTCTCAACTAGGCACCAGATGGAAATCTGGGACCGCTGACTTGGGTAAGGATCTTCTCATCCTTTATAGGTTTCTGTCCGTTTTCCCAGAATTCTGTCTGAGGGTTCTAGAGCAAGTGGAGATATTCCAGCAGGTCTCATTCTGGTGCCATAAACTGTAGAGAATGAAAAAATAATTTTTCCTCTACCCTTTGTGTTGTATGTTTGGCTGAGACCCCATTTTCTCTAGGGCATCTCATAAATATTAACGGTAAGCTTACGAGGTTAAAAGTTCTCTTCTGTGACTACTTGAATTCAAGATTATTTTGGTAAGGTTAACCTGTTTGTTCAGCCTTAGAAATTGGACTGGATCCAGGGTCAGTCAGAGCCACTCTGCCCCCAGAACCAATCTGGTTTTAAAGGCAGATCCAGTCCAATTCTGGCTGTTTCTGGACCCAATCCAGAAAAAGAAATACTCAGGTGAAGTCTGAAAGCTCATACTGCAAAATCTGCAGAGCCAGGATCTGAGAGGGACTTACCCATGACCTCCAGAGACATCAGGAAACCAGCAAGCTCAAGGGGCTCAACAGGTGCTCATGCCTGGTTGCTTATTGCTCCTGGGGACAGTTGGCATCTCCTTCAATTCTCTCTTCTGACACTGTTAAAAGATAAACTGAAGCATATTAAAGATTTAAACAGTTTGGGTGAAAATCGGTTTGAACTGTGCAGCATTCCATCTGGAATGGATGGAAAGGAACTCTGAATAGCTATACAAAATGAAAGACTTTTACAGGTAGCAGGGAATGGGAACTATGCAAAAAAAGCTGCTTGGTTATTGCAAAGTTACTTTCCTTTAGGGGATGGCAAGGGTCTGTCTGGCAGACTTACCTAACTACTGCTGATCGGGTGATTACTGATTGGCTTAAGATTCCATTTCTGGAAGAGTCAGACTGTAATTAAGTCAGGTCTTGGTCTGATGACATGAGGCTTAGCATAAATGATTCCATTTTGGGCTTGTTTTGTTTTTTAACATTAGCAACTGGTATCTGAAGTGGGGCAGTCTCATGGGAGTAAACTATAAAACCTATGGAGTCTGATGCTAACTCTAGGTAGTTAGTGTCAGAATTGAATTGTAAGACACATTCTTCATGTTGGAAAGTAGAATTGATTGGTGTGAGAAAAAACCTACCCATTCTGTGTTTGTCCAAACTCTAAACACTGATTGCTCCAAGGCTTAGCCCTGGATCTCTTCTCTGCCCTGTCTACTCTGGCTCCTGATTGGAGAATGCATCCGGTTTCATGACTTCAAATATTATCTATACATTCTTGAATCCCAGGTTTTGATTACCAGCCTGAATTTTATCATCAATTTCAGACTCTTTATTATCCAGGTGCCTTCTTTATATATCCACTTAGATGTCTAGTGCATGTTTCAAACTTAGCATGTGTGAAGCCAAACTCCTGCTCTTTCCTCCCCAAGCTTCTCCTTTCATACTTTTTCTCACAGGTGACAAATTCATCTTTTCAGCTACCACAGCCAAAAGCTCAGGTGTTATCTTTGTCTCCTTTTTTCGTGATCTCACATCTTATGTCCAATCTATCAACAAATCCAATCACCTCTGCTTTGAAAAACATCAGAATCTGACAATTCCTCACTGTTTTCATATCTACCATCCTGATCAAGCCACTGTTATCTTTTACTTGGAATATTGCAAAACGCACAATATTGGTCACCTGTCTTTTATACTTGCTGAAGCTAGTTAATTTTAGATGCCTTTCATTTAACTTGGAGTAAGATCTGAAGTTCTTAAAATGGCTTAGAAGGCTGTAGATGATGTAGTTCCCATTTTAACCCACCTATATCCTGCCCATTCTTGACATGCCATCCCTGGCTTTGCTATTTTTCTGACACGCCTGGCTTGCTCTTGTCTTAGGATCTTTACGCCTACTCTTTCCTCACTCTTACTATTATTCCCTCAAATATTCCAGTGGCTCTCCCTCATCTTATTCAAATATCTGCGGAAATATATCCTTCTCAGTAAAGCCTACTCTGGCCATTCTATTTAAAATTGAAAATACAGTCAGTCATATCATTTTGTGTAACTTTTTCTTGCCATGCTTTTCTTCATAACACCTATACCCAGATGTTATAGCATGTTTTACTTAAAAATATATTCCTATATAAGCATGTAAACTTCATAAATGTCAGGATTTTTTTTTGGTCTGTTTTTTTCCTACTGCAGTATCCTTAGCACCTAGAGCAGTCCCAGGAACATAGCAGATTTATGACAAATGTATATTAGAAGGATGAATGGATAAGAAAAGTGTAAATGGATCTTGAAGAAACTATTCAATGATACAAAATCTGGCTGCCTTAAGAAAAAGTCCTAAATGACAGTATTGGGGAGAAAACATTTCAGTAAATGTAGTGGTGAAAAAGGGAACCAACAGCTGTTGACTACTTTGTTCTAGGTACTATGCCAGTTTCTTCATGTCTGGGTGTGTGCTCAGTTACTAAGTTGCGTCTGACTCTTTGCGACCCCATGGACTGCAGCCCGCCAAGTTCCTCTGTCCCTGAAATTTTCCAGGCAAGAATACTGGAATGAGTTGCCATTTCCTCCTTCAGGGAATCTTCCCAACCCAGAGGTAGAACCTGTGTCTCCTGCAAATGTGGATTCTTTACCACTGAGCCACTGGGAAGCCCTTCAAAGCTAATACTGATTTCACATATCATAAGCTTTCTACATTAACCATGTTTCTTACAAAGAGGCAGATAAAGAAAATAAGATGGGTCATTAGTGCCATAACGTCCTCTGATGGACATCAATGAGTTTTGACATTTCTTTTACATAGTTTCTTAAAAATATTTATATCTAAAAATAATCACGTATAAGGAGTTGGATAATATTTCTAGAAACATAATTGTCAATTGTTTAATCAACATTGTGTCATAATTATATTATATCCTTTATTTTAGGATCTGTTGTTGGGGAAAGCATTTCAAGGTTTTACTTTTTTTAAATTGAAGTATAGTTGATTTACAGTATTATATTAGAATCTGTATACAGCAAAGTGATTCAGTTTTATATATATATATATATCTTTTTCAGAGTTTTTTCCCTTATAAATTATTGTAAGGTTTTACACGATAGGTTTACAAGGTATTACATTTTTGATCACTAATTCCCTACTCTACTACACAGTAGGACCTGGTTATTTATCTATTTTACATATGGTAATGTATGTTTGTTAATCTCAAGATCATAATTTATCCATCCCCCTAACGTTGTGTTACTGTTGTGTAGAGTGAAATTACATTTAAATATTAACTGCAAACTGACAGCATTCTTTGACATTTTAGAAAAATGTTTATATCCCTGATTTACATAATTTTCAAAGGTTGCATCACCTTATACGTTTTGAGACAGCTGCTATTTTCTGTCCTGTTGCGGTCATGCATTGTATAAAATCTAGGGCAACATTACTCACTTTCTCTTGAATTTGTTGTGTGTACCCATGGAGACATTTACTAATCCCTATTCTCAAAAACTGCGAAAAGGTGATTATATTTACCCTTTTAATAGAGAAAGTGAGAAAGCAGGTAGTGTTCTGTTAATGCAGTTGATTATATAGACATGTTTTCTTTTGGAAGCAGGAAATTAAATATGCCTCACAATGTATAGGTTTACATTTTATTTTTGACTTTATCATCATCAGTTTAGGACAAGAGAATAAATTATTTTGTATGCTAATAGAGGTCACAGAGCAGTGACTTGATACCAATGTCTGATGATTCATACCAGGCCTTTTATTCTGTAACCTTTTAAAAGACATTTATTAACTTTTGTGGAATATCTTCCTATGAGACATGAGAAAGGTTTATCATATGGAACAAACTCAAAGAAAATTATTAACTTGTGTGAGGTTGAACAGCACAAAAATCAATGGTCCATTAATCTGAATGGCAGCTGTAGATAATTATAATGAAGAAGTGATGTTTGTTTATGTTAACAGGATCTCAAAAGTCTTTGGATCCATGTACTAGCAACACTGAAAAATAGAAGTTATAAAAAAAAGTTAGAAATTGAAAGCATGTTATAATCACAACTTGGAACACTCTAGTCATTAAAAATTGTAACATTAAAGGATTAAGTGAATATGGGAAATTGTTTCACAATATGATGGCAGATAAAATGGTTACATGACAAAGTGTATAATATGGTATGCTTTTTGTACATATATATTCTTATTTACACATGAATATGAAAAATGTTGAGAGCTTATGCTTGAGAGGTAATGTCTTTCTTAAGGTCAATGTAGTAACCTCAATAATTTTACTGAATCAATTGTTGGCTGAGAGGTGGTCAGGGTGGTGTGGGGCTACTTCACATAGTCATTCAAGGATTCAGGCTGGCATAGGTTCCACTATCTTTAACTCAGAATTTCCAGTGTCCCGTGGACACTGACTATCAATTGGCAGATGGGAAAAGAGGGAAAGTGGAAGATCTCTGGAATGTTTTATGGGTTAGGCTAACAGTGTTCTCCCATATTGACCAGAGTTCAGTTCTATGGCCTTATCTAATTGTAAGAAGGGTAGGAAGTGTGGTTGGCCTGTATGCTCAGGAGAAAAAGGGTTTTGGTATATCCAGAGCAGTCTCTGGTTAGATCCTGGATCATGTGTATAGTCATTCTCATGCTTTACTGTGTTTTTAAGTTGTCATTGGATTTACTAGGACTCTGCTTCAGTCAAACAGCATTATATATCATCATTTGATTTTGTAACCAATTCTCATTACTGTTGCCACCACCATAGCTTGATTCTGGCAGCATGGTTCTATATGAAGAAACCTAGGAACAGGTTTTTGGTATTTCATTGGCCCACTTACACTCTGTGTGTTAACCATTATTCCGTTGTGAGTCAGAGTCTTGACAATTTACCACCAATCCCCTTTGCCTTATAAGCTACAAATCATTATAATAAACAACCTCAGGAATAAAATGGCTAATTGAAGTCACACATAAGTTTTATGTACTAGACAGTGCATAGTAGGTGTTAGAGGAATGCTCCTTGACTGACATATAGTCTTCCTATATTTTTCAGTGTGGTGTTCTTTCCAGTCCATAATCTGAGAGCCCCTGGAAGGCACAGACAATGCTTTCATTCTGTAAGTCTCTTTTGGTGTGTGTTTGCTTAATTAGTTCTTAGTCTCTTTCTGCCATACAGTGGGGAATATCTTACATGGTGGCTCAAACAGTAAAGAATCTGCCTGCAATGAAGGAGACCTGGTTTGATTCTTGGATTGGGAAGATCCTGTGGAGACGGGAATGGCTACTCACTCTAGTATTCTTGCCTGGAGAATTCTATGGACAGAGGAGCCTGGTGGAGTACAGTCTATTGGGTTACAAAGAGTCAGACATGATTGCACGGCTAACACTTGCACTTTGGGCTTCCCAGGCAGCACTAGTGGTAAAGAACCCACCCGCCAACGCAGGAGACATAAGACACAGGTTCGATTCCTAAGTCAGGAAGATCCTCTCAAGGAGGGCATGGCATCCCACTCCAGTATTCTTGTCTGGAGAATCCCTTGGACAGAGGAGCCTGGTGGGCTATAGTCCATAGGGTTTCAAAGAGTTGGACACGACTGAAGTGACTTAGATATAGCACACACGCATACCAGCTTATGTGCTTAAGGCCAAGTGGAAAGATCTCTAGATTTAGAGGTTGAAGCTAATGTTGGGAAATAACTGGTGTCAGACAGGTCCATGGACACGGTGGCCTTCACTAAATCTTTTCTTGGGTGATTTAGACAAGTAATTTCTCTTCTCTGTCCGTGATATCTTCCTCTGTAAAATGAAGGCAATACTAATAACATCTTCTCTATCTCTAGTATCCCTGTGAAGATCAAAGTATTATTAGTTTTCACTTATAAATTTAAAAGATGTATGTGATCTATTTGGGCTTTAGAAATATAGGCTTTTACATATTCAATTAAATTCTTTATGAAGATAATCTCCATTATCTTTCAAGATCCATTCTTTTGTCTTCTCCATTCTTCTCTGTTTCCTAGGAGGCTGATCTCTATGGATTATTATCAGTTAGGCGCTCTTGCCCTTTGGATCAGGCCAAAGGCCAGTGCCGGCTAGAGACTGGATGGCTGGAAAAGAGAGATTTTGGAGTATTTACTCCACAACTTCTTTTCCACAGGGTTGTATACTGGCAGCGGCTGCACTTTTTTTTTTTTTAACCAAAGAAGACTCCTTTGGCCAACTCCTGCCTGGCAGGCTTCTACAGTTATAGACTTCTCCACGTTCCTATGACGGCTTTCTCTCTTGCCCTTTCAAGCCTAGGGATGATAGCAGTCTCCTTTGGTTTTTTTTTTTGTCAACCCTTATGGTTTCCTTTATTTTGCCCACACCTTTGTAAGTGACCCTTCATTGAACTGAGATTATTCACCCCTTTTGAGTGTGTCATCTGCGTGCTGTTGGGGCTCTGACCTATATGTAATCCAAAGACATCTGTACTGCATCGTCACATAATGTGCCATGCTTAAGAAAATGATGGTGGTTAATCCATGAGCGGTAACAAGATATTTCTTCAGAGATGGACGTAATCTTCATATTCTCCTGTATGTATTATGCAAAATCAATGCAGACTAAGTCTATATACAGGAAATTGAAACAAAATTCCTGACATTTAGGGCCTTAAAATTTCATAGATGTCATCAACGTAGGAAAAAGCAGTGGAAGGGCATGTAAACACTGAGAAATTTCAGAGATGTTATTTACAACTTGCACAGATGGTGTGTATGCCCAATAATATCCACTTTCATCGAGGTCAGCAACTAGCAGAAGGCCCTGCAGTTCTCTCCTGCTTGGGAAACTTTTGGGCCCCTCCTCAAAGAAGTTGTGTTTTTCCTCTGAAGATTTCACCTTTGGTGCCCTTTCTTCAAAGTGTTTCTCTGGTATAACACAGGGGTTTAATATGTAATAAGTTTGACCTTACATCTCAGTTTGACTGAGACAGTTTTAATTTAATTAAGTACCAGCTTAATTATTAGTGGCACCCTTTTACATCTTAAAAGTGTTCCAGTTTGAATGATAAATTATATCGTCTCCTGTGTATAGGGATTTGTTATTGCTGTTTGTAGAGATCTTGGATATAAGTTATGTATGACCTGTAAGTTTCAAATACACAGCCTCATTCTGCTACTGCTTCATTTATATAGACTCTTCTATGGGCATATGTGGTTCTTGGTTTGTTTATGTTACTGGCTACCCAGGTATGGTAGGTTTAATTCTCTGGTCACTTAGTTTTGCTTTCTTGGCCTATTGATTTAGCTGTCAACTCCAGGTTGAAATAGGCACTCTCTTTAGGCATTTCAACCTTATTTAAGTTCCAGCATTCCTTTCTAAAGCAGCAAAGTTTTTGTCTTTCTTAATGATAAGCCCTTTTTTGATAGTTTGAATAGCAATAATTTTTTTTTTTCCTTTTGTGGAAGTCATTCTGAATTGTTTTATTTCTTCACTTTCTCCATACCATTCTCTTCTCCAGTTTTAAATGTGTCATGATGCTTCTGTATGGGCTTCCCAGGTGGCTCAGTGGTAAAGAATCCACCTGCCAATACAGACGATGCAAGAGACACAGGTTTGATCCATGAGTCAGGAAGACCCTTTGGAAATGGCAACCCACTCTTGTATTCTTTCCTGGAGAATTCTTTCCATGGGCACAGGAGCCTAGCGGGTGACAGTCCGTGGGGTCCAAAGTGTCGGACATGACAGAGCACGCATGCACAATACTTCAGGATATCTCTACCTAACATGTAGAATTTGTTTCTTATTTTTCAAGTTGTTCGTGTTTTTGAACTCTATTTCTCTTTAAAAAGTCAACATTTCACTTTACAATTACATTCCCTCTGTCAAATCATAAGTATAATTCTCCCACATTTTGTTCAGTATAAACACTCATAAATTAAAAATCCACATTACGATTGTGTCAGCTCTGGGAGACAGCAGAATTTTGATTTTCCTTGGAAGTTTGAGGAGAGGAGTTTTCTTTGTAATACATCATTGAAGATTTCTGAAATAAACCATAGGCAGAATTTTATCTTTTGCAGTCACCACCGCATAATCAGAGATAGAAAGTTTATTAAGTCTCTGAGATAGGATACATAAAAGTTAAATAACCTGATTACTGCATGGAATTTTCCTTTTAGCAATTAGTATTTGTTAAATAACCATCTGGTTGTGAAATGTTTATTATCAATAAAATACTTCATGTTTTTAAAGATGTTGAATAAGCATTAAAATATTTGTTGCTGTCATTTACCCTAGTTTGTATAATATCATATATGAAATGAGTCGCCAGTCCAGGTTTGATGCATGATACTGGATGCTTGGGGCTGGTGCACTGGGACGACCCAGAGGGATGGTATGGGGAGGGAGGAGGGAGGAGGGTTCAGGATGGGGAACACGTGTATACCTGTGGTGGATTCATGTTGATATATGGCAAAACCAATACAATATTGTAAAGTTAAATAAAAAAAAGAACAAAAAATAAAATAAAATAAAATAGCTTAGTCAAAACATTTATTTTGTCATTTATTTACCCATATACTCATTCTGTCAACAGTTATTAATTGAGCACTTACTGTATATCAGGTGTTGTGTTGGGCACTGAGGATGAAATGATGAATGAGAAAGCCACAGTCATTTGCTGTCAGGGAGCTTATAGACTTGTGGAAAGCAAATAAGTCCCTAACAAAAAGTGTGATAAGGAAGATACAGGTGTAGAAGTTGCAGGAGGAGGAGGTTGGAGAAGGAAAAATGTGAAAAGCATTAGAGGAAGAGAGAATAGCATGTGTCCATTGGTCAGGGAGAATTGGACCTATTCAGGGAACCAAATAGTCTGGCTGGAATGTAGAGTGTGAGTGGTGGTGAGATGAGGCTGGCGTGGAAGCTGGGGGCTTACAGGTTGTAAGCTGGGGGAGGAGCTAGGACCTAATGGTGAGAGCAGTGGGGATATGTGAATAATTTGACATCCAGAGCCTTTGGGGATCTGGCCCAACATGATTTTCTGAGATATAGTCCTACCATTTATCAATATATTGCTCCAGGTTCAGGCCGAGAAGATCATGGGCTGTTGCTTTTCAGTGAAAATCCTCTTCCATCCTTTTGCAGAGACTGTCTGCTCCAACTTTCCTTGATTTTCACAGTTGGGAAATACCTTCTTTCTGTTTTGAACTCCCACTGCTCTGTGTACCTGTCTTATGGGCTTTCTTTGCAAACCCATGGACTGTAGCCCACCAAGCTCCTCTGTCCATGGAATTCTCCAGGCAAGATTATTGGAGTGGGTAGCCATTGCCTTCTCCAGGGGATCTTCCTGACCCAGGGATCAAATCCAGGTCTCCCACAGGCAGATTCTTTATCATATGAGCCACTAGGGAAGCCCCCTTATGGGCTTACCTTATTGCTTTCTATATGTTTATGGTATATCTTAGCTTTTTGCTAAACAATGTCTTGATAATGCTTCATCTATTTCAGCTGTCTTTATCTCTGAGAGTGATTATCTAAGAATTACTGTGAATTTATTTGGTACATATTCATCTCCAGTTAATCCACTGCAGTTGGAAACATTCTCTCTCTCATGGACCAGATACTGAACTTCTGGAATATTCTTCCTTTTCTTCATCCTAAGTGTTTTGCCGCATCCTTGGTACACAGGGAGTTAGCATAACATTCCTACTGTGACCTCGGCAGAGAAAAGATGGCACTGATGCCTTTGGGGCACTGTGGCAGCAAGCTGCTTTCTATTATTGCAGTGACCGGGCACATCACCTCCTTGAAATGGAACAGGAGGAGGAAAAATTGATATAATGAACAGACAACTGGACCAGCAGACAGCCCACTAGATTGTGGACTCCTGGATCTATCTGGGAGGAATTGGAAGGAGATTAGAGTTTTTGTGAAACAGGTGGGAGTTAATCTAGAGAAATATTTTTGTAGGACTGCCTTCATCTTTTAGTTTTTACCACAGACTGGTATGCATGGTAAGCATGTCAATTATATTTCATTTGTTTCCTCAAAGGTACTTATAAATGTCCTCTAGGAGGGGGATCCTAATCCTGCATGGTTAGGGAAGCACAGATACCATCTAATGTGATTGGAGTCAGGTACTAGCAATATGACATTGGAGACATGCAGCTGGTCTGCAGCTCTAAACTACCACCTCAACTTAGGGGCTGTGGGGGCAGGGGGCAGCACTAGCCTCTCTCCAGGGGTGATCAGGGTTCTGGGGCCCACGCAGTGTATTTGTAGCTTATGAAGTGGTGGACTTAGCCAGATTAGCCTTATCAGTGTTGAAGGGAGCACCAGTTCTTTTCCTGACTTGATGGGGAGCTGGAGTCCAGATATTTCTGTAGATCAGTTTTGCTTGTTTTAAGCCCTTGGCCATTTCCAGTTTCCACTGAGTTTTGCAGGAGGCCAAACTTCCCTCTGAGAGGTTATGCTGTCAGTTCAGTTCAGTTGGTCAGTCATGTCCGACTCTGCGACCCCATGAACCACAGCACGCCGGGCCTCCCTGCCTATCACCAACTCCCGGAGTTCACTCAAACTCATGTCCATCAAGTCAGTGATGCCATCCAACCATCTCATCCTCTGTTGTCCCCTTCTCTTCCTGCCCCGAATCCCACCCAGCATCAGGGTCTTTTCAAATGAGTCAGCTCTTCACATCAGGTCGCCAAAGTATTGGAGTTTCAGCTTCAACATCAGTCCTTCCAATGAACACCCAGGACTGATCTCCTTTAGGATGGACTGGTTGGATCTGCTTGCAATCCAAGGGACTCTCAAGAGTCTTCTCCAACACCATAGTTCAAAAGCACCAATTCTTCAGCGCTCAACTTTCTTTATAGTCCAACTCTCACATCCGTACATGGCTACTGGAAAATAGGTAGCCTGTAGGAGATGGATTTTGGACCAATTTTCTCTTACTCTCTCCCTTTCTAAACGTGTGAAATTAAAGATGTTGAAAATGTTTTTTACCTTTTAACATATGACTTATTTTATTCTGCTGTGCAATACTTAGCTCTATAAAAGACACAATTGAGTTCTCAGCTTTTAACTTAAAAACTTGTATTTTTATTATTATGAAAGTAGAAATGTTTTGTAGAAAAATTAACATAATATAAAAGAAGAAAAACAGAGGAAATGTTTTTCCATAATTTTTTTCTCTCTCTAGACAAAAGCATACACATATACACACAAATGTGTATAGTTTGGTAACAATAAGCTAAATGTGAATAGAACTTTAATGTACCTTAGAGTTCATTCAATGCTCTCAATGCACCTCAAATGATAAACTTATTAACTAAGAAATAGTGTCTAATGATCTAGAAAGCCCATATTATCTGTGAAGTAATCGTGTGGCAGAGGTCACCATGAGATGGTGACTCAGATCATGCTGGTAGTTTCTCTAATGTAGTGTCCATTTTTGTCTATGTTGGATAAGGGTCTTCCCAGATAAGCCTATCTGTAAATAACCTCAAACTAAGGTTTTGCTGTTCCACTTGGGGGGAAAATACTTCTCTGGGTGCAACTACTGAGAGTTAGCTTGTTGAGTCAGTATTATTAATTGATGCTCTAAAGAGTATTGATTCTCTTCTTTGAGTCAAGGAATTTTAGAGCAATTTGTTAGATACAATATATTGCTTAATAAGATAGAATTAAGTTTTAATTTTTTTCTCTTTCTTATCACTAAGAGTTTTTAAGAAAAATGTAAGCCACAGAAAAGATATTGACTCCCAACTACCTAAAAGGAAAATTACAAGGATGCAGGGAAGGAGTAATCTGTCGGGAGAAGATGAGACAATTCTTCCATAATTTGTAGAGATCATCAAAGCAGTGTTCTTGGATGGTAAAGCTTCTTGTTCGTTGCCAAGCTTGTATGGCATATCACTGAGATTTAACATTTATTATTACTGACATTGCATGGATTTTGGATAAAAACACTGGTTTGTGAACTTGAAATCTAAATGAAATCACTTCCAAACATTGAAGAAATGATGGCTTTTAGGAGTGCCAAACTGATTCAAGATGAAATGCTTGCAAAGAGCTCGCAACAAGCAATTTCAAAGTGGTCAAGAAAAGAATAAATAAGATATTTTAGATACAAAGTTTATTTTCTGAGTAGTTGACATCTGGTATGTGAATAGCTTTCTTATATGGAATGCAATATACAGAATTATGGCAGTGTTCCATAAAAGATGATTTTAACGTGTCAGTGCTTTCAAATTCAGGCATTTTTATTATTATGCATCACATGTCTAACTAGGGATTGTAAATACAAAATGATTTAGCTCTTTTTCATCACTTGGAGTCACAAGTGTGAGTAGCTCATATACTCTAACATAGAAACAATAATGTCCTGAGAAACTTTCTTTACTCCCTATTTCTAAGAGTCTGTATTTTTAGATTCCATGTAAAAGTGAGTCATATAGTATTTGTCTTTCTCTAATTTATTTCACTTAGCATAATACACCCAAAGTCCATCTATGTCGTAAAAAATGGCAGGATTTCATTCCTTTTTATGGCTAGATAATAGTTCATTTCAAGAAAACATCACATTTTCTTTATCAGTTTGTCTGCCATTGGGCACGTAGCTTGTTTCCCCATCACGGCTACTGGAGTTTCTTTTAGGCAGTATATAGTGGAGTCTTTTATTTTTTTGATCCCTCAGCCACTCTAAATTTTTTGATTGGGACATTTCATTCATTTGCATTTCTAATAATTACTAATAGGTAAAGTCTTACCAAGGCCATGTTGTTAATTGCTTTCCTGCTGTTTTGTAGTTCCTTTGTTCCTTTCTTCCTCTCTTGTTGTCCTTTGTGAACTGTTGATTTTTATAGTTAGTATACTTTGATTCTTTTCTTTTTATCTCGTGTGTATCTACCATAGGCATTAGTTTTGTGGTACCTTGAGGCTTACTGGGGTTTACCAGATGGTGCTAGTGGTAAAGAACCCACCTGCTAATGCAGGTAGACTTAAGAGACGTGGCTTTGATCCCTGGATCAGGAAGATCCTCTGGAGGAGAGCAAAACCCACTCCAGTATCCTTGCCTGGAGAATGACATGGACAGAGGAGCCTGGCAAGCTTCAGTCCATAAAGTCGCACAGAGTCGGACACAACTGAATCGATTTTACACGCACGCACGAGGCTCACTTGTAACATCCTATGGATACAGCAGTCGTTTGTTTTAAATTTATTTTTTATTGAAGTATAGTTGAATTGCAATGTTGTATTCAGTTCAGTCAGTTCAGTTGCTCAGTCATGTCTGACTCTTTGCAACCCCATGAACTGGAGCATGCCAGGCCTCCCTGTCCATTACCAACTCCTGGAGTTCACTCAAACGCACATCCATCGAGTCGGTGATGCCATCCAGCCATCTCATTCTCTGTCGTCCCCTTCTCCTCCTGCCCCCAATCCCTCCCAGCATCAGGGTCTTTTCCAATGATCACCTCTTTGCATGAGGTGGCCAAAGTACTGGAGTTTCAGTTTAGCATCAGTCCTTCCAAAAAACACCCAGGACTGATCTCCTTTAGAATGGACTGGTTTGATCTCCTTGCTATCCAAGGGACTCTCAAGAGTCTTCTCCAACACCACAGTTCAAAGTAGGTTGGTCATAACTTTCCGTCCAAGGAGTAAGTGTCTTTTAATTTCATGGCTGCAATCACCATCTGCAGTGATTTTGGAGCCCAGAAAAATAAAGTCTGACACTGTTTCCACTGTTTCCCCATCTATTTCCCATGAAGTGATGGGACCAGATGCCATAATCTTAGTTTTCTGAATGTTGAGCTTTAAGCCAACTTTTTCACTCTCCTCTTTCTCTATCATCAAGAGGCTTTTTAGTTCCTCTTCACTTTCTGCCATAAGGGTGGTGTCTTCTGCATATCTGAGGTTATTGATATTTCTCCCGGCAATCTTGATTCCAGCTTGTGCTTCATCCAGCTCAGCGTTTCTCATGATGTACTCTGCATAGAAGTTAAATAAGCAGGGTGACAATATTATTAGTTACTGCCATACAGCAAACCAACTCAGTTATACATGTACATATACATATTATCTCCTCTTGGCTGCTCCAGCACTGCTCAGCCACTGCTCGCTGCTTTATTGACTATGCCAAAGCCTTTGACTGTGTGGATCACAATCAACTGTGGAAAGTTCTGAAAGAGATGGGAATACCAGACCACCTGACCTGCCACTTGAGAAATCTGTATGCAGGTCAGGAAGCAACAGTTAGAACTGGACATGGAACAACGACTGGTTCCAAATAGGAAAAGGAGTACCCAAGGCTGTATATTGTTACCCTGCTTATTTAATTTATATGCAGAGTACATCATGAGAAATGCTGGGCTGGATGAAGCACAAGCTGGAATCAAGATTACTGGGAGAAATATCAATAACCTCAGATATGCAGATGACACCACTCTTATGGCAGAAAGTGAAGAAGAACTAAATAGCCTCTTGATGAAAGTGAAGGAGGAGAGTGAAAAAGTTGGGTGAAAATTCAGCATTTGGAAAACAAAGATTATGGCAGCTGGTCCCATTAGTTCAGTTCAGTTCAGTTTAGTTGTTCAGTGGTGTCAACTCTTTGTGACCCCATGAACTGCAGCACGCCAGGCCTCCATAGCCATCATCAACTGCTGGAGTCTACCCAAACCTATGTCCATTGAGTCGGTGATGCCATCCAACCATCTCATCTTCTGTCATTCCCTTCTCTTCCTGCCCTCAATTTTTCCCAGCAGCAGGGTCTTTTCAAATGAGTTATCTCTTTGCATCAGGTGGCTAAAGTATTGGAGTTTCAGCTTCAATATCAGTCCTTCCAATAAACACCCAGGACTGATCTCCTTTAGAATGGACTGGTTGGATCTCCTTGCAATCCAAGGGACTCTCAAGAGTCTTCTCCAACATCACAGTTCAAAAGCATCAATTTTTTGGCACTCAGCTTTCTTTATAGTCCTATAACTTCATGGCAAGTAGATAGAGAAACAGTGGAAACAGTGGCAGACTTTTATTTTTTGGGGCTCCAAAATCACTGCAGGTGGCAACTGCAGCCATTAAATTAAAAGAAACTTACTCCTTGGAAAGAAAGTTATGACCAACCTAGACAGCATATTAAAAAGCAGAGACATTTCTTTGCCAACAAAGGTCCATTTAGTCAAGGCTATGGTTTTTCCAATAGTCATATATGGATGTGAGATTTGGACTGTAAAGAAAGCTGAGCGCCGAAGAATTGATGCTTTTGCACTGTGGCGTTGGAGAAGACTCTTGAGAGTCTCTTGGACTGCAAGGAGATCCACCCAGTCCATCCTAAAGGAGGTCAGTCCTGGGTGTTTTTTGGAAGGACTGATGTTGCAGCTGAAACTCCAATACTTTGGCCACCTGATGTGAAGAGCTGACTCATTTGAAAAGACCCTGATGCTGGGAAAGACTGAGGGCAGGAGGAGAAGGGTACAACAGAGGATGAGATGGTTGGATGGCATCTCCAACTCAATGGACATGAATTTGGGTAAACTCCGGGAGTTGGCAATGGACAGGGAGGCTTGGCGTGCTGCAGTCTATGGGGTTGCAAAAGAATTGGACACTACTAAGCGACTGAACTGAGCTGAACTGATACATATTATTTCCATTATGTTTTATCACAAAATATTGAATAAAGTTCCCTGTGCTGATATAGCAATCTATTTGAAGCTGATGATAACTTTGATTGCATATGAAAATTCTAACCTTTTGACTCCTTCCTTGCTTTTTATGTTTTCAGTGCCAAAAGGAGACCCCTATTCAATTCCTGGGTTGGGAAGATGCCTTGGAGAAGGAATAGTCTACTCACTCCAGTATTCTTGGGCTCCCCTGGTAGTTCAGAGGGTAAGAGAATCTGCCTGCAATGTGGGAGACCTGGGTTCAGTCCCTGGGTTGGGAAGATCTTCTGGAGATGAGAATGGCTACCCACTTCAGTATTCTTGCCTGGAGAATTCCATGGACAGAGGAACCTGGTGAGCACAGTCCATGGTGTTGTAAAGAGTTGGACATGACTGAGCGACTAAGCACAACACATATCTTTTTAAAATTGTGTATCCATTGACAAATCATTGTAGATACAGCTATTTTTTTTTAGCACTTTTGTCCTTTAACATTTATACTAGACTTAAATGGTTAACATACCACCATTTTACGTATTAGAGTATTCTAAATCTATGTATGTTACCAGTGTTTTGCATATTTTCTGTTTTCATACAATTTTATTTTTACTAATTATATCCTTTCATTTCAGTTTGAACGACTCCTTTCAGCATTTTGTGGATAGGCAGGTCTAGTGGCGATGAACTCCTCATCTCTTGTTTGTTCAGAAGTCTTTATTTTGCCTTCGTTCTTTATCTGCCTCTTTCAGACTTTATGGACTGATCAACAGGGAAAGGCCTTCACCTGGTGTGGTGTGCTAGAGTGTGCTGTGACTCTGGGTCTTGTGCTTCTGGGCACCAAGTGCGAGAGTGCGTGGTGGCTCTGGTCCAGGGAGGCATGATGTCTTGTTAGTTCAGGCCACTGAGGTCCACAGGATTGATGACTGAGTGATTCTTGGCACTTGCTGCAGGGGTCCACAGTAGTTCTAAAGGCTGTTGAGGTCCTCACAGCAGCTCCGGGTTCAGTGGCTAGGGATCAGGGCAGGCAGAGGTGGTGGGCAGTGCCGGCTGTACGCAACCACAGGACTGCGGATGCCAGCTCTGTACCACAGGAGCTGTTGTAGACACACGTAGGAGCGGGGGCCAGCTATTGCTAGGGTCAGGACCTACTGCAGGTAAGCTGGATGCTCCTGGGGCACTTGAGTGTTGGCATGTACTTTTGCGGCTACAAGGTCTCATCTCAGGCACACATACCTCATCCCCATTTGGTGGTATCACTCCTTTCTGTCTCACTTTGAAGGTCACAGGGCCAGAGCTGGGCCTAGAGCACATGTGGGGGCTCTGGCTATCCATGAGCATTTCTGCGGTTGCAGGGTCTCACCCAGCACCCGCTGCAGTGGAGGTTGGTTAGAGGAGTCAGGCCAATGTGTGCAAGTGCACAGTTGGAGGGGTTAGCCCCGAGCATACCTACGGCAGTGGGGGTCAGCCTCGGGGCTCCAGGCTGAGGTCTTGTACTTGTGCAGCTGCAAAGGCCTGAGCCAGCTGCTATGGATTCCAGGATCTAGCAGGGGAGGGAAAAGGAGGGACTCAGGCAACTAGCTGGCATATGCTTGGCCAATACCTGTGGGGTGAAAATCAGTAAACTCTTCAGGGGGATCTGTGGTGAAAGCTGCTGGGGTCTTCTGCACAGCGAGTCACTGGGAATCGTGGTCCCTCCTCCTGTATGACTAATGTCAGTGCTGTCTGTTCTTCTTTCTTGTTTCTCGTCATCTCTGTAGTCTCAACTCTGCCAGTCTCTGGGTGGTTTGAAACCAAAGTGGATCTCGCACATAGTGCCTTGGAAGTCAGGGGAAGCTGCTTGCTCACCCTGCTGTCTTTCGAAGCCAGGAGAGATCTTTCTAGCTGTGGAGTTCCCTCTGGGCTCTGGACAGTGCCTGCCTGGGGGAGGAGATGATGCCCACAAAATGAAATTATTTTTCTTCCCCTTTCAGTGAGGTTGTTCTCAGTTTTGTTGTTATGGTTGTTGCTGAAATTTCTTAAGTGGACTTCTGGGCTGTTCCAGAGCTGGTTCTGTTTGTGGATAGCTGTTTGTTGATCTTTGTGGGAAGACAGAGGCTGGGGGCTCCTACTTCACCATTTGGTGGTCTCATTCCGTTCTTATTCTTGAATATGTCTTGACTAGAGACATTTTTAAATGGATAGTTGAAGTAATAGCCTTAGTACTTCTATGTGAAAGTCTCAGTTTAGAATGAGATAAGATCTGCCACACCTTACTTTATTACTTACATCTTTCTAGCCTCAGAGAGTGGGTGGTCCTCACAAGAAAAATTCTAGCCTGGAATGCTTTTATTTTGTAGTTAATAGCCCATCAGCTACAGAATTAAATATTATTTGTTTTTAAGCCTCTCTCAATCAAAGCCATTTAGTAGATTTTTCTTGGTTTTTGGTCATGCTTCATTAGTTCTCGACTGCTAGAATTCCCTTATGGATACTCCATTTTTTGGAAAGAGGAGGGAGAGATAGTTCATCCTTTTTGCATATAAATGACTTTGAAGCCTGCCTTATATGTTCTGGCAGCCAATTTCTACATGAAAAAATCACAACTCAGTGTATCTATATCCTCCAATTGTTACCTTTATGTTGTTATAATTTGATCCAGCACCTTAAAATAGGCTTTATAAATTTCTATAAAAATCTCTTCAGCATTTGTTATGTAAAGTACCAAAACTTCAGTAAAAATTCTTCACATGGAATCAGGGTGCATATATTTGAAATCATCTCAGGATATTAAATGAAATACACATGTTATTAAGTGAGGGAATACATCTTGGACATAGTCTGTCTGATCTAAACCTCAATATCTTGTGTGCAGTTTTATAAAAGTTGTGGGCTCTTTGAATCAGATTGAGCTCTTGCTTTCAAACTGCAGACATGAGAAGTGGATTTTAAAAGTAAGAAAACATTTACTATAGATATAGAAATAAAAGAATAAGAAAATGCCAGGCAGCTGCCATGGCTCCTCACCTGGCCCCTCTTGAGAAACAGGAAAAAGAAAAATAAGAGATGAGGACAAAGCTTGGACACAGCCCTAGGCTAGGATTTGCTAGTAAGTAAACAACTTCTAACCCGAGCTTCAAATTGTAGCATCTGTCTCTTGCAGAAGAGACAAAAAATATTTCCTTACAGTTTCCCTAAATAGGCAGGCCCACTCCAGTTTTGGGCCCTCTACACTAGTCAGTTTTCTGCCTTCCTTCCCACGGCTTACCCACCTGGCCTGCCCACCTGGCACCTTCCTCTTACTCTATGTATCACTTCAAATACCACTTCCTCCATGAGGCGTTGCCTGATAACCGAAGAAAGTCTCCATGGCAGTTCTCCTAGGCTCCCAGTTTATTTTATACACACATCTAATAATCAAGGGCATTATTTCCACAGTGCTTTGCAGAAATGTAGTTCCTTGAGTATCTCTTAAAAACACAACAAAACAAACAAATCCCAGACCTGCAGACCTGTTTTGTGGTCAAATAATTTTGGGAAACTCTATTCTAGACTCATCTTACGTACTTACCACACTGATTTGAGTATTAGTGGTCCTGAGGGGATATTCAGGAAAGAAACTTATTTTTATCCAATGTTTCCAGAATTAATTTTCCATAAAATATCTCTTTGGAGAAACATCTATCTGCAGATTTCCCTGGAGCAAGGTTGGGAAATGCTGTCTCATTTTCTTATGATTTGTTTTCTTTGAACTGTTGTCTCCACTAGATTATATTTATTGGTATCACCAGTGCGTGGTTGGAGAAGGCAATGGCACCCCACTCCAGTACTCTTGCCTGGAAAAATCCCATGGGCAGAGGAGTCTGGTGGGCTGCAGTCCGTGGGGTTGCTAAGAGTTGGACACGACTGAGCGACTTCACTTTCACTTTTCACTTTCATGCATTGGAGAAGGAAATGGCAACCCACTCCAGTGTTCTTGCCTGGAGAATCCCAGGGACAGGGGAGCCTGGTGGGCTGCCGTCTATGGGGTCGCACAGAGTCGGATACGACTAAAGTGACTTAGCAGCAGTAGCAGCAGGAGCAGCAGTGCTTGCTACAGTGCCTGGCACCTAGTAGGCCCTTAATGAAATCATGTGTTAGTTAAAAACATGGGAGAGAGAGAAAGGTAATGCCTCCCATGTTTGAAGCTTGGGGAGCTATTATAGTTGTTTATTGTTATATAACAAACCACCCGAAATTTAGTGGCATAAAACAATGTTTTTAAAAAAAATGTTCATGGTTTTTGTGGGTTTGTAATTCAGAAAGAGCACAGTGAGGACAACTCCCCTTTGCTTTACAATGTCTGAGATCTTTGCTGAAGTTGATGCAAATGGCTGGATGTGCCTAGAATGGCTGGGGGCTGGAAGGGTGGTGCTGGAGGACCCTCTTCAGAGCACCTATATGTGACCTCTCAAGCATGATTGCCTTAGTATTATGGCTCAGGGCTCCAAGAACAAGTGTTACCAGAAACTAAAGCAGAAGCTGCACCCTTGGGAGTCTCAGGCATGTCAGAGAATTTATAGCCATGCTTCAAACTGGCACAGCAACTGTGGGGGTAGTTCAGTTGAGTTCAGTTGCTCAGTCGTGTCTGACTCCTTGTGACCCCATGAATCACAGCACGCCAGGCCTCCCTGTCCATCACCAACTCCCAGAATTCACTCAAACTCATGTCCATGGAGTCGGTGATGCCATCCAGCCATCTCATCCTCTGTCGTCTCCTCCTCCTGCCCCCAATCCTTCCCAGCATCAGGGACTTTTCCAATGAGTCAACTCTTAGCATGAGGTGGCCGAAGTATTGGAGTTTCAGCTTCAGCATCAGTCCTTCCAATGAACACCCAGGACTGATCTCCTTTAGGATGGACTGGTTGGATCTCCTTGCAGTTCAAGGGACTCTCAAGAATCTTCTCCAACACCACAGTTTAAAAGAATCAATTCTTCAGCGCTCAGCTTTCTTCACAGTCCAACTCTCACATCCATACATGACCACTGGAAAAACCACAGCCTTGACTAGATGGACCTTTGTTGGCAAAGTAATGTCTCTGCTTTTCAATATGCTATCTAGGTTGGTTGCAACTTTCCTTCCAAGGAGTAAGCGTCTTTTAATTTCATGGCTGCAGTCACCATCTGCAGTGATTTTGGAGCCCAAAAAAATAAAGTTTGACACTGTTTCCACTGTTTCCCCATCTATTTCCCATGAAGTGATGGGACCAGATGCCATGATCTTAGTTTTCTGAGTGTTGAGCTTTAAGCCAACTTTTTCACTCTCCTCTTTCACTTTCATCAAGAGGCTTTTTAGTTCCTCTTCACTGAGGGTAGTGAGTAATTGGCATAAGGGATCTGGTAGAAGAGAGTTTGCTGGGTATGAAAGCAGGTAAAACAATGTGTTTGGGTATAAGACACAGGAAAGCATCCTATGCTGATGCTAGGGGCAGCTAGGAAGATGTATGTCGAGCTCAGGAGAGAGGCGGGAGTTGAAAATGAGGGTTAAGGTTTAGACCCTCATTTTAGGTTGATGCTAAACAAGCATAAGCATGAGTAAGATTTTCTGGGGAAATTTTACACAGAAGAAGAGAAGCTTGGTCATAGACTTGGTGTTATGGAAAGAAGATGTGAGCGTCCTAATTCGCTTCAGTCATGTCCAGCTCTTTGCAACCCCATGGACTGTAGCCCACCAGGCTCTGTCCATGGGATTCTCCAGGCAAGAATACTGGAGTGGATTGCCATTTCCTCCTCTAGGGGATCTTCCTGATCCAGGGATCGAACCTGTGTCCCTTAAGTTTCCTGTGCTGGCAGGTGGGTTGTTTTTAGCACTAGCACTACCCTCCTCAAATTCATGTTGAAATCCTAACATTTGCAATGTGAGGGTATAAGGAGGTGGGGACTTTGGGAGGTGATTAGGTCATGAGGTGGAGCCTTTGTGAATGGGATTAGTGTCTTTTTAAAGAGGAACACCTTCTCATCCTCTTTCTGCCATCTGAGGATGCAATGAGAAGAGGGCAGTCTGCAACCAAAAGAGGGTCCTCACTGGAATCTGACCAGGTTGGCACCCTGATCTGCTTGACTTGTAGTTCCAGTGCTGTGGGGAATATATTTCTGCTGTTTATACTGCTTGAGTTATACAAAGTCCATGGTACTTTGTGATAGCGGCCTGAACTCACTAAGGCACCTGGGTGAGGCCAACATTTAAGGGGAAACTGGAGGAAAATAAGCAGGAAGGGGGCTGAAAAGCTGCCATGGAGGGAGGAGGAACTTAGCATGATCCTGGGAAGCCCGGAGAAGACAGTTCCAGGGGCAGGATGGTCAGCATGCTTCAGAGAAGCCAAGTGAGGCCAAGAAGTGTCCATTGGATTTGACAGTTATGTACTTTGATAAGAGAGGGTTCAGTGAAGAGGGATGTGGGCTAGAGGTGGCGGTGAAGGGTGGTTGTTGAGTAGCTGGGATGGGGTTGGTGGTGGGAAGTGGAGTGGGTGCCGGGAAGGATGCACAGCTTTCACAGTTGGTCTGCTTTCAGGTAGTGAGAGAGCTCCTCTTCTTGGGATTGCACTGTGGACTCACATGGCACCTCATTCACAATTGTTAGAAATGTGTAAAAGTCACTGAATTGAAAAAAGCTTTCAGGAGTACAAGGCAGCCAGGGTGGATCACATAACAGCCCAAACATGTGACACATCCCTAGATAAGCTTGAAACCACAGCCAGTAACAGTTCTGCAATCTGCCAGGGAGGAGCCAATGAGGGGAGCAAATACTCCTCCTCCATTTGGCCTCTGCAGGCTGCTGAGAAGGGCAGTTAGCCAAGTCCGCTTTCCTGAAGGGTGAAGTGTCATGCAGGCTCAGTTATTATGAAGATACGTCTACGGATGGGGAGTGAAAAAGGACTGTTGGGACAGGGAAGTGTTTTGTCATCTTACACATTCTACTGGTCCTCCCGACATTACCCTTTTAGGAAAAGGCAAATGCAAGCCTATCAGAGGAACAATTTTTCTTTTCTTTTTTTTTTGGATTCTGTAGGACTTGAAATGACTGCTGGAAAATTTTTGTTAAAATTGATAAATTGTGATTAAATGATTTAATATACCTAAATTTCCTGTTCTAAGAAGGAACAGCATATAAGTGTAAAGTATTATTATTAATAATTTTTGTTATTTTGTTATTATGTTGTAGCTTTACATACAGGATTACAGTTTGAAGCACATTCTTCTTCTCCTTTATCTTACATTTCATAGATAAGATAAACTTTGCATTTTGGACCTTTTCAGGAAATATGATAAAGATGGAGGTAAACTTTCTTTAGCCCTAAGTAAAAGCACCATTACTAGAAAACAAAGTGATGATGATCCATATGTACTTGAAATAGAGTCCAAATTGGACAACTGAATGGATATATTTAACCTAAGTGGATATTCTTTGTGGTTGGTGGGCTTTGATTCCAGTGACTTGTCTTTTGATCCTGAATATCCAGCTTGAGAGGGCATCCTTTTGGGAAAGTTGGTGTGTTCAAGTGATAAAATGTACAAGTGTAAAGTGATCTTACTTGAGGGCCTACTGAAAATTAGGAGCCCCATTGTACATGTTCCATCTCTGTTGCTCTCATAGAGAGAGAATGCTAGCAAGTTCAGGTCAGAAGCTGTTTGCTTACTAGCAAATCCTAGCCTAGGGCCATGACCAGGCTGTGTTCTGAGCTCTCATTTTTCTTTTTCCTGTGTTTCCCAAGAGAGGCCAGGTGAAGAGTCACAGCAGCTGGCTGGGGAGGTCTAGAGTGGAATCTATGGGGATTACTTTATTCCTTTATTCCTATTCTTAAAATGAAATCTTATCTACCAGAATTATCTCATGCTTGTACTTTTGAAAGCAGAATTTCAGTTTGATTCAATGCAAAAGTTTGATCGGAATCCACATCAAATTGAATGTGGATAGTTTGATAGAAATCTGCACCAAATTGTGGATTAGATAGTAGGAAAACAGTGGAAGATGTGATTTCTGACTTAAAGAGATTTACAATGTATTTTAGATATGAGTGAAATTCATAGCCAACTACCTATCTATCTAAAGCAAATACATGCTTAGAAACATGAAGTGTTTATTTGGAGATAGAAGTTTTCTGATCAGAAAATTGTGGGACGATTTAGGTAAGTTTATAAGGATGTTTTAGGAAAACAAAATAGACTACTGTGGAATAAATGTGATGAATTAGAGACAAAGACTTGTTTAAAAAATTGTCCCATTAGATAGAAATAGATTTCCAAAGTATTTTAGACACTTGTGGGCAAACTGAAAGGAGCATAGGTATGATTAATTATCCCATGAGTGGGATCTGTGGACTTCTCTAGCATTTTTCTGAGTCAAGGACTATGTTGAAAGGGGTTGTCAACTATAATAAGAAGGAATGCTGTGGCCTAATGGACATGGACTTATGCTTCTAGAGAACACAAGTAGGGTGGTCTCTGATGCTTAAGTAGAGAGGATTTAATTTAATCACAGCAAGAAGCACTATGTTTTGCATACAGCAGGTGTTCGGTAAACGGTTATTGTTCATGATGCAGCTCACGTCTGAATTTTTGAGGGTTTCATGGATCCTAAATTCCTGAAATACTTTTATTTTCTTTTGCTGTTCCTGCACTCTGACATTCAGCTGCATCTTGGATTTTCTTCAGGTTGCACAAGCATGCTTAAAAACCTCCTGGAACTATAATGTTATGCCCAGATTAGAAAAATATCATAGATATGTTTATTTCCTGTAGGCTGTTTATGATAATAGAATCTGCAACAGTATTTGGGGGTGCCTTAAATATCCATTCAGGTGATATGTCTATGAATATTGGTCCTCAGTAATTTTCAAAACTAATGTCTTACCGTTTATAGTGTTATGTCTAAAGTCAACTGTTTCTAAACTCAATTTTTTGGGATTTGGAATAGAGTTGGTTTCTATGCAATTATTGTGTCTCTGGAACTCACATCCTGTTGGTCTACAGACTAGAGCTTCTTTCCTTAGGAAATGAGGCAAGACCAATTGGTGGTCAGAAAGCAATAATAGTAAACTCATCTGCTCAAGTCAAGTTTTGCCTGACAAGTCAGGTCTTGTCTGTGGCAAGATCAAATGAAATACCAGATTACTTCTAATTTAATTTTTGATTATTCAGATCAATAGAGATGTACTAAGAGGTCAAGAAATGTTAAGGGGAAAATAAACTCTCTTCAGATCAGTTCAGTTGCTCAGTCGTGTCCGACTCTTTGTGACCCCATGAATCGCAGCATGCCAGGCCTCCCTGTCCATCACCATCTCCCAGAGTTCACTCAAACTCACGTCCATCCAGTCAGTGATGCCATCCAGCCATCTCATCCTCTGTCGTCCCCTTTTCCTCCTGCCCCCAATCCCTCCCAGCATCAGAGTCTTTTCCAATGAGTCAACTCTTCGCGTGAGGTGGCCAAAGTACTGGAGTTTCAGCTTTAGCATCATTCCTTCCAAAGAAATCCCAGGGCTGATCTCCTTCAGAATGGACTGGTTGGATCTCCTTGCAGTCCAAGGGCCTCTCAAGAGTCTTCTCCAACACCACAGTTCAAAAGCATCAATTCTTTGGCACTCAGCTTTCTTCACAGTCCAACTCTTGCATCCATACATGACCACTGGAAAAACCATAGCCTTGACTAAACGGACCTTTATTGGCAAAGTAATGTCTCTGCTTTTCAATATGCTATCTAGGTTGGTCACAACTTTCCTTCCAAGGAGTAAGCGTCTTTTAATTTCATGGCTGCAGTCACCATCTGCAGTGATTTTGGAGCCCAAAAAGATAAAGTCTGACACTGTTTCCACTGTTTCCCCATCTATTTCCCATGAAGTGATGGGACCAGATGCCATGATCTTCGTTTTCTGAATGTTGAGCTTTAAGCCAACTTTTTCACTTTCCACTTTCACTTTCATCAAGAGTCTTTTTAGTTCCTCTTCACTTTCTGCCATAAGGGTGGTGTCTTCTGCATATCTGAGGTTATTGATATTTCTCTCGGCAATCTTGATTCCAGCTTGTGCTTCATCCAGCCCAGCGTTTCTCACGATGTACTTCTTCATACATGCATGCAAATGTATGTATGCTTTTGGAATTTAATTTCTCAAGAAAATAATGGTTCACATTGAATATTGCATCTAAAATATTCATTTGAATTAGCTAACATTAATGGTAACAGTATTTTATAGAGGACAAATAAGTTGTTTGGTGATCAGTGAGATAACTTTTATTATCATAACATGCCAGATAGCAATATAAGATACTGTACTCAGTTAATGACCTAACAAAAAGAATAAGTCTTTTTTTTTTTTTATTTTAATTTTAAAATTTTTTTAATTTTTTAACTTTACAATATTGTATTGGTTTTGCCATATATCAACATGAATCCGCCACAGGTATACACATGTTCCCCATTCTGAGCCCTCCTCCCTCCTCCCTCCCCATACTATTCCTCTGGGTCTTTCCAGTGCACCAGCCCCAAGCATCCAGTATTGTGCATCGAACCTGGACTGGCGACTAGTTTCATATATGATTTATTATACATGTTTCAATGCCATTCTCCCAAATCATCCCACCCTCGCCCTCTCCCACAGAATCCAAAAGACTGTTCTATACATCAGTGTCTCTTTTGTTGTGTTATGACCAACCTAGATAGCATATTCAAAAGCAAAGACATTACTTTGCCAACAAAGGTTGGTCTAGTCAAGGCTATGGTTTTCCCTGTGGTCATGTATGGATGTGAGAGTTGGACTGTGAAGAAGGCTGAGCGCCGAAGAATTGATGCTTTTGAACTGTGGTGTTGGAGAAGACTCTTGAGAGTCCCTTGGACTGCAAGGAGATCCAACCAGTCCATTCTGAAGGAGATCAGCCCTGGGATTTCTTTGGAAGGAATGATGCTAAAGCTGAAACTCCAGTACTTTGGCCACCTCACGCGAAGAGTTGACTCATTGGAAAAGACTCTGATGCTGGGAGGGGTTGGGGGCAGGAGGAGAAGGAGACGACAGAGGATAAGATGGCTGGATGGCATCATTGACTTGATGGACGTGAGTCTGGGTGAACTCCGGGAGCTGGTGATGGACAGGGAGGCCTGGCGTGCTGCGATTCATGGGGTCACAAGAGTCGGACACGACTGAGTGACTGATCTGATCTGATCTGACACAGGGTTGTTGTTACCATCTTTCTAAATTCCATATATATGCGTTATTATACTGTATTGGTGTTTTTCTTTCTGGCTTACTTCACTCTGTATAATAGGCTCCAGTTTCATCCACCTCATTAGAACTGATTCAAATGTATTCTTTTTAATGGCTGAGTAATTGTGAGTACTCAGTAAAATGTGGTACATTGTGTATATGTACCACAGCTTTCTTATTCATTCATCTGCTGATGGACATCTAGGTTGCTTCTATGTCCTGGCTATTATAAACAGTGCTGCGATGAACATTGGGGTACACGTGTCTCTTTCAATTCTGGTTTCCTTGGTGTGTATGCCCAGCAGTGGGATTGCTGGGTCATAAGGCAGTTCTATTTTCAGTTTTTTAAGGATCTCCACACTGTTCTCCATAGTGGCTGTACTAGTTTGCATTCCCACTAACAGTGTAAGAGGATTCCCTTTTCTCCACACCCTCTCCAGCACTTATTGCTTGTAGACTTTTGGATCACAGCAATTCTGACTAGCATGAAATGGTACCTCATAGTGGTTTTGATTTGCATTTCTCTGATGAATCATGTTGAGCATCTTTTCATGTGTTTATTAGCCATCTGTATGTCTTCTTTGGAGAAATGTCTATTCAGTTCTTTGGCCCATTTTTTTGATTGGGTCATTTACTTTTCTGGATTTGAGCTGTAGGAGTTGCTTGTATATTTTTGAGATTAGTTGTTTGTCAGTTGCTTCATTTGCTATTATTTTCTCCCATTCTTAAGGCTGTCTTTTCACCTTGCTTATAGTTTTCTTTGTTGTGCAGAAGCTTTTAGGTTTAATTAGGTCCCATTTGTTTATTTTTGCTTTTATTTCCAATATTCTGGGAGGTGGGTCATAGAGGATCCTGCTGTGATGTATGTCGGAGAGTGTTTTGCCTATGTTCTCCTCTAGGAATTT